>NC_086118.1:9430763-10109289 GCF_963921235.1 Mobula hypostoma
AGGACAACAACTGTGCAAATACAAAAGTAAAGAAATCATAATAATAAATAAGCAATAAATATCAGGAACATGAGATGAGGAGTCTTTCAAAGTGAGTCCATAGGTTGTGGGAACAGTTCAGTGATGGAGCAAATGAAGTTGAGTGATGTTATCATGAAATGGCTCAGTAAATAACAGTTCAAAGACCTTTGTGGATGGGTAATAAATTCTGCTTTTGCTAGCAACAGTCTGCTGGAAGAGTCTGCAAGTAAAACACCATCTCTAGGAGGAAAGGGATTGTCGATGCTTTGGATCAGAATGCAGAAACCTAATGCAGGATTTTGACCCAAAGTATTGACAATTCCTTTCCTCCCTGAGATTCTGTTTGACCCTCTGATTTCTTCCAGCAGAATATTTGTTGCTCCAAATTCCAGCATCTGTGGTTTTTGATATCACCATAATTCTGCCAATGTTGTCCAGATTCCAAAAAAAATAATATATTTAACTACAGTGCCTGGTGTGAAGCCTACACACCTGTGGTCAAACATCATTGTCTTGGTTCATATCTTCCCACCAAGATCTCCAGTGTAGTGTTCAACTATCTTGCAGAGCAGTCTCTCTTCCACACTGAGCAATACTTGATTGTGTCCAAGGTCAGGATCACTCCATGAAGAGTTCCTCAGTATGGGAGAGAGCAAGCTACAAGGTCAATGAACTCTGGAGACTGCCAGTTCTTGTTCCTGCCACATTACATCTGCACTTTGATCAGCACAGGAGTCCTTCACCCACCGACATTTGTCAAACAACTGCGGCTCCAATCTTGTTACTGCTCAATTTATTACTCACCTGCCAGCAATCTTTATGACATAACTCAATTAAGCTTCACCCTCATAGTCTTAGAACAGTGGCAAACATCACATCTGATGATGCATAAGGCGAAGAGACATGATGGGTGGATGCTGAAGTGATTGAAATGAACAGACTGCACAAAGCTGCCATGTCATATATCTTGTGGTTGATACATGTGGGTGAATTGTGCAGTACTATTCTATGTTCAATGCCGTATCTTCTCATAGGCTTGTTGTTAGTTCTGCCATCTTAGAAGACCTATCACCAGAACTTAATACCTAGTCTCCTTCTCTCTGACAATCCAAATATTGTTCCTTGTGGATGAAAAAAAAAGAATCTCATTGTTAAAATCAATAAACCTAGCAGGCCATGCAACCACTAATGGGACATTATCATACAATCGATTGTGTTTGTTTTACAAAAAAGTCTCATGAAATCTATCTGCCAATCATTTTCCTATTCTGAGAACATGCTATAAAGTTTTTTTTAAATGTTTAAAAGCTGACTCCTTAACAATTACATTGTTTGTTAGAGCAAGGATTCTGCTCTCATGTCTAGGGAATGTTTAATGACCAGATTTTAAAATAAAAAATATCATCCTTGTAAAAAGACAAATTCTTTCTATCTGCTCCATTTCAGGTCACATCATTTACATTGTGCCATCTCCCAAAAGCTTGTCCTTGTTTTTCTAGCTTGGCTTTGTCTCAGATACACAGACAATGGAGAATGCTGTATTTATCTGACTGTCCAAGAAGGTAGATAAAGTAAGACACAAGACAAATAATAGATAACACAATGTGGTTTAACAAGAGGGAGAAAATGGAAATGTTAAATATCTGAAGTTTAATGTACAGAGTTTTGTTTAACGAAACAAAAAGATAAATTTATATTACAGGCTGAATATTCCTTCAGAAGGGGTTAAGATTTCACTGCTTTGAAGTAGCTGTTAAGCCAATGACAACAGGAGCCTTGGTATTGAAAAGAGCAGGTACAATAGGTTGTCTAGACAAGACGGGATTTGAACATTGGTCTTATGTGACATTAAACCATTAGTTTTCTGAAGAATGATGTACATTTGAAATGCAGATCAGTTAAAGTAGTTGCTTCCCTTGCTGAAATATAAAAGGTTAAGGACAAATGTTTTAGAGCCAAAGTAACTGGAATATCATGGAATCTCTACTTGGTTAGCTACTTTGATGAAAAATACTGGTTGATTTAAAAGGTGGACAAGATGTACTTTCAGTGGTCAGCAAATGTCATCAGGAGTGGGCCACTTCAGAGCAAAACAAGAAATTATGAGTAAAGGCTCCCTGTGCTAGACTTTCAGAAATCAAACAGGTACTGTTGATGCTGAAAGGCTGGCAGGTAAACAGGAAATATTGGTAATACTCCACAGATCAGGCAGCATCTGCAGAAAGAGTAACGGTTAACAGTTCAGATGGAGGACCCTTCATCAGAAGCAGGAAACAAGCAAGTTGCATGCTGGGTGGAGAGAGATAGAAAGGACCATTCCCTATCTTGCAGCACCTCCCAATGCAGACCATAGCAGTGAAACATCTCTCCTCACCCCTTCCCACCGCTCAGAGACCAATTCAGTCCTTTTGGATGGAGCTTCTTCCAGTCTAGTGAGCTGCATTCAATGCCAAATGAGGTTTTTCCTCAACACTGGAGAAATTTGAGTGACGGTTTTGAAGAGCACTTGTGGTAGTCTGAAAAGGTTATTGATAAACTCCAGCCCCGTCTCTGCTGCCTCCACCTCCAGGCTGAGATCTTCCTCGCTGCTGTTGGGCCTCTGGTCTCCACTTCCTCGGCTACCACTCTCCGACCTCAGGGCTTTCAGGCTTCCCCATCACCTCTTGGATCTTCAGAGCCTCCAACTTCCTTCTTCCTTACCTTCCCTAAACACCCCAAACCCCAAACCTCCCCCTCCTCTGATGCCACCTACTCTCCTCTCCCCTCCAATCCCTGCCGTGTCTTCACCATTCCCTCTGATGTTCCCCTCTCTCCGGTGGAATGCTCTGTCCTCAGCAAGGGCCTTACCTCTGCACCTCAGTGAGTTCCACGCTGCCACAGCACTGAGCTCTTCTTCCATTGCCTCTATCTCGATCCCACTTCTTTGGCAAGAATTCCCCATCTCCAACACTTCTCTTTTTCTTAGACACCATGCCCTGGATCTTTTCGCCTCAAATTTCTAACAAGACATCAACCTGCTCGACTTCAGTACTCCTCACTCCTCCTCAAACCTTACCTCCTTCCTCTGAACAACTGCCCTCCACTCTCTCCACACCAATTACTACCTTACCATTAAACCCACAGACAAAGTGGGTGTGGTTGTGGTGTGGTGAACTGACCTCTCTACTCTGTTGAGACCAGGCGGCAAAATTTCGGACACCTCCTCTTACTTATCCCTTGAAAAAGACCCCACTCCAGACCATCAGACCGCTGTCTTCTGCACCATCACTAACCTTATCAACTCTGGAGATCACCCGTCCACTGCCACCAAACTCATAGTTCATTTACCACGCACTGCTCATTTTTTACCTCCTACCCAAGATCCACAACCTGATTGCCCATGTCAGCCCATTGTCTCTGCCTGCTCCTGCCCCACTGAACTCAAGAATGCCTTAAAGCTTTCTGTTTTTATCTCAACAAAAGACCCAACCGGTTCCCCTCCACCACCACCCTCCTTCATGTGACAGAACTGGTTGTCCCCCTCTATTATTTCTCTTTCTGCTCCTCCCACTTTCTCCAAACTCAAGAGGTAGCTATGGGCAAATGCATGGAACCCAGCTATGCCTGTCTTTTTGTTGGGTATAGGGAAAACTCCATGTCCCAAGCCTTCCCTGGTAATGCTCCCAACTCTTTCTATGCTACATTGACAATTGTATCGGTACTGAGTTCATCAAAATCATCAACTTTGCCTCCAATTTACATCCTGCCTTTAAATTCACTTGGTCCATTAATGATACCTTTCTCCCCTTACTCGATATCACTGATGATCTCTGGAGACAAAGATCTCTTTCCCATGGCTAACTTGACTATACCTCTTTCCATACCTCTCCTGTAAAACTCCAATCCCTTTTCTCAGTTCCTTCATCTCCACCGCATTTGTTCCGAGTATGAGTCTTTCCTTTCCAGGACATCAGAGATCCCTCATTTCATTGCAAAGGACCATGTTCTCTCTCCCTTTCTGGCTCAGTTAATTTATGGGCCAACTTATCCCCACAGCAATCCTAGCTCTCTTTCACAGAGTTATTCCCTATCTGAACTACCCTCACTAAACCCAATGCTATTTTCTTTCCTTTATTCCCAAATTTACTGAAAAGTTTGAATCTGTTTCTTCTGATTCTCTATCATTAGATGCTGCCTGACTTGCGGAACATTTCCAACATTTTCATTTTTTATTTCATATGTTTTGTCCGTAGATTCATTAGTTTACAGAAGATAACCTGTTAAAATGTTTAAAAGGCAGAGGAAAACACAAGGGCTGTATAGGAAATCTAGAGAAGAAGGGTATATGTTAAATTTACAGCCAAGAAATTCTTTAGGTTGTTTGGAAAAGCCTGATATATTTTCCTTACATCATGCACACACAAAGCCTTTCATACAAAATCAACTGGAAACATCAAACTTAAGATTAATAGACCTTTAGTACAAACATAGATAAGTGTTTTAAAGATAGAACATAGAATAGTACAGCACATTACAGGCCCTTCAACCCATAATGTTGTGCCGACCCTCAAACCCTGTCTCCCATATAACCCCCGCACCTTAAATTCCTCCATATGCCTGTCTAGTAGTCTCTTAAACTTCACTAGGGTATCTGCCTCCACCACTGACTCAGGCAGTGCATTCCACACACCAACCACTCTCTGAGTAAAAAACCTTCCTCTAATATCCCTCTTGAACTTCCCACCCCTTACCTTAAAGCCATGTCCTCTTGTATTGAGCAGTGGTGCCCTGGGGAAGAGGTGCTGGCTATCTGCTCTATCTATTCCTCTTAATATCTTGTACACCTCTATCATGTCTCCTTTCATCCTCCTTCTCTCCAAAGAGTAAAGCCTTAGCTCCCTTAATCTCTGATCATAATGCATACTCTCTAAACCAGGCAGCATCCTGGTAAATCTCCTCCGTACCTGTCCAATGCTTCCACATCCTTCCTATAGTGAGGCAACCAGAACTGGACACAGCACTCCAAGTGTGGCCTAACCAGAATTTTATAGAGCTGCATCATTACATCTTGGCTCTTAAACTCTATCCATCGACTTATGAAAGCTAACACCCCATAAGCTTTCTTAACTACCCTATCTACCTGTGAGGCAACTTTCAGAGATCTGTGGACATGTACCCCCAGATCCCTCTGCTCCTCCACACTACCAAATATCCTGCCATTTACTTTGTACTCTGCCTGGGAGTTTGTCCTTCCAAAGTGTACCACCTCACACTTCTCTGGGTTGAACTCCATCTGCCACTTCTCAGCTCACTTCAGCATCCTGTCAATGTCTCTCTGCAATCTTTGACAATCTTCTACACTATCTACAACACCACCAACCTTTGTGTTGTCTGCAAACTTGCCAACCCACCCATCTACCCCCACATCCAGGTCGTTAATAAAAATCATGAAAAGTAGAGGTCCCAGAACAGATCCTTGTGGGACACCACTAGTCACAACCCTCCAATCTGAATGTACTCCCTCCACCACGACCCTCTGCCTTCTGCAGGCAAGCCAATTCTGAATCCACCTGGCCAGACTTCCCTGGATCCCATACCTTCTGACTTTCTGAATAAGCCTACCGTGTGGACCCTTGTCAAATGCCTTACTAAAATCCATGTAGATCACATCGACTACACTACCCTCATCTATATGCCTGGTCACCTCCTCAAAGAACTCTATCAGACTTGTTAGACACGATCTGCCCTTCCCAAAGCCATGCTGACTGTCTCTGATCAGACTATGATTCTCTAAATGCCCATAGATCCTATCTCTAAGAATCTTTTCCAACAGCTTTCCCACCACAGACGTAAGGCTCACTGGTCTATAATTACCTGGACTATCCCTACTACTTTCCTTGAACAAGGGGACAACATTCACCTCCCTCCAATCCTCCAGTACCATTCCCGTGGACAATGAGGACATAAAGATCCTAGCCAGAGGCTCAGCAATCTCTTCCCTCGCCTTGTGGAGCAGCCTGGGGAATACTCCATCAGGCCCCGGGGACTTATCCGTCCTAATGCATTTTAACAACTCCAACACCTCCTCTCCCTTAATATCAACATGCTCCAGAACATCAACCTCCTCATATTGTCCCCAACGTCATCAAGTTCCCTCTCATTGGTGAATACCAAAGAGAAGTATTCATTGAGGACCTTGCTCACTTCCTCAGCCTCCAGGCACATCTTCCCACCTTTATCTCTAATTGGTCCTACCTTCACTCCTGTCATCCTTTTGTTCTTCATATAATTGAAGAATGCCTTGGGGTTTTCCTTTACCCTACTTGCCAAGGCCTTCTCATGCCCCCTTCTTGCTCTTCTCAGCCCCTTCTTAAGCTCCTTTCTTGCTTCCCTATATTCCTCAATAGTCCCACCTGATCCATGCTTCCTAAACCTCATGTATGCTGCCTTCTTCCACCTGACTAGATTTTCCACCTCACTTGTCACCCATGGTTCCTTCACCCTACCATCCTTTATCTTCCTCACCAGGTCAAATTTATCCCTAACATCCTTCAAGAGATCTCTACACATCGACCACATGTCCATAGTACATTTCCCTGCAAAAACATCATCCCAATTCACACCCACAACTTCTAGCCTTATGGTCTCATAATTTGCCCTTCCCCAATTAAAAATTTTCCTGTCCTCTCTGATTCTATCCTTTTCCATGATAATGCTAAAGGCCAGGGAGCAGTGGTCACTGTCCCCCTGATACTCACCCACTGAGAGATCTGTGACCTGACCCGGTTCGTTACCTCGTACTAGATCTAGTATGGCATTCCCCCTAGTCGGCCTGATTGCAGAACAGAAGCAGGCAAATAGAATTGAGATACAATCAGAACAAGTTTAAGACATTGACTAGCTTAACCCCACTTCTATGTTCTGAAGGAGAATTAAAATATTTTGAATTCTACCCAGTGATTTTACAATCTCTACTGGGCAATTCCATAGCTGGAGAAGACAACATGAAGCCTTGTCAATTGTTGTCCATTAGGGACTTATCAAAAATGTCTTAAAATATTAAAGTGATTCTGAGCTATCATTAATTTGAAATGATTCCCTATTGCTTGACTAAATCATGCTTGACTAATTTATTGCTGAATCTTTCTGTTTCTGCATAATTCTATTGTATAAAGAGGACGAATTTTAACTGAATGGCAGTATGCTGACCATATGATTTTTTGAGGTTGGCTGGATAATGTAATGGGAATCCCACATGGTCACTAGTCTATATTGGCAGAATTACAGGGAGAACATTAGCCCCATAGCACAGGAAAAGAGTGCAGGTTTTGATTAATTGGAGGCTTTTTCTGTACTTCTGAACTTTTTCTGTAAACATAGGCTAGGTAAAAAAAAACTAAATTTCAACATGCAGTCTACATCCAAACTGTTGTGAGATTCATTCTGAAACATTTCAGAATAATAAGGCATTATATGGATACATTCATCATTGTGTAACTAAATCATCACCATCTATGAACAGTAAGCAATGACTTACTGCAGATTCCAACATTGCATCTGCCTTATCAGATTATTTGAATGGGCTATTTAGAATGCAATGTGAGTTATTTTCATTCAAGATGTTTTTGTAGTTATGAGGCTATACAATTTGTTACAAGCTCCTCTTTGGCAAAAGGCCATGTCTATTTCATTGTACTGTATTTTTAATGATAAGAACATGTAGCTAGAGCTTCTGTCATGCAATACCAGAGAAATGAGTTCTATCGAAAAGAGATCAGTACTTTGTATACAGATAACCTATAAGTTTAAACGCAAACAACAGGAATTCTGCAGATGCTGGAAATTCAAGCAACATACATCAAAGTTGCTGGTGAACGCAGCAGGCCAAGCAGCATCTATAGGAAGAGGCGCAGTCGACGTTTCAGGCCGAGACCCTTCGTCAGGACTAACTGAAGGAAGAGTGAGTAAGGGATTTGAAAGCTGGAGGGGGAGGGGGAGATGCAAAATGATAGGAGAAGACAGGAGGGGGAGGGATAGAGCCAAGAGCTGGACAGGTGATAGGCAAAAGGGGATACGAGAGGATCATGGGACAGGAGGTCCGGGAAGAAAGACAAGGAGTGGGGGGTGACCCAGAGGATGGGCAAGAGGTATATTCAGAGAGACGGAGGGAGAAAAAGGAGAGTGAGAGAAAGAATGTGTGCATAAAAATGAGTAACAGATGGGGTATGAGGGGGAGGTGGGGCCTTAGCAGAAGTTAGAGAAGTCGATGTTCATGCCATCAGGTTGGAGGCTACCCAGACGGAATATAAGGTTGATTTTTGTCCTCTAGGCTGTCAACCATGCAAAGTGACATCACTTATGCAAAATACTTTTGAAACATTGAAGGCCTTAACTAGAGGATTGAAGAGTTAAAGGGGCAGACTGTATCTGGTTCATTGCCAACACCTTGATTTGTGAATAGGTGCTCCTTTAAGTAAAAACAGAAACTACCCAAAACACTCAGCAGGCCAGAAAGCATCTATGGAAAGAGAAAACAGAGGCATTTTTTAGGACTGAGTCTGTTTCTCAGAACTGGAGAATAAAAAAAAACAAGTTAATTTTCATTAGTGGAGAAGGTTACGGGAGGGAATATTTCTGATAGGGTGAGACCAAATAGATTAATATAGCATTTAGACTCAAAATTATGCTTCCTTGGCTGTGTTACGTGTTGCTTATAAACGGGGCTGCAAGACATACTAATCAGGCCAAGCAGTACTGATTGTGAGAAAAATAATGTGCCATTTTTTCTCTCTGTCTCTTTGCTGAGTATCTCAAACATTTCTGATTTTAATTGGGATTTCCAGCATTTGTATTTTTTTTAAATCTTCCTCCTTTAAATAGTTTCCTTGGTGTTTGCCCCCAACAGCTCCTGCCACTATCTCGTTCTAACAACTTATATGCCTATGTTCATCTGCCTCCTGCCCCAGTTGCTCACTCCTCAGCTCACTGAGCTCACTACACATCTGTCTGACCTTCTTTTATAATCAATTGCATGTCCCTTCCTCAACATGTCCAATTCTCCCCTCCCTGATATTTCTGATGCCTGAATTTTCCAATTCTCCAGGCCCTCCTGATGTTTGTTCCCTCCAATCCCAAAGCTCATTATCCACTGGCAACTCACTCCTCTCCCTTGCTTTCCTCTCTGCAATGCAAGAAGATCTTTGACTTATATCCTCCACCATCTCTGCCATCAGAGAGCTAAGTGAGTAAAAGGCTCAGTTTACACAGAGTATGTAGGACCCATTCTATCATGCACAATGCCTTGTACCTGGTGAGTGATAGGCTTCTTCCAGGAGTCATTACAAGTACCACATCTGAGAACAGTCACCCAACCAATGCCCAGTCAACTGCTATGTAGGCATAAAAGACCACTGACACGTTTTCAAAGATGACCCCCCTCCTATAATTATCCTTCCATCTTTACCACTGTTGAGGTTTGCAGAGCTTAAGGAGCTATTGTTCAGTGGTCGAATTTAATATCAGAGAATGTATACAATACAACCTGAAATCCTTACTCTTCATAGACATCCACAAAACAGAAGAAAACCCCAAAGAATGAATGAGAGAAAATATTAGACCCCTAAAGCATATCTCTCTCTCTCTCTCTCTCTCTCTCTCTCTCTCTCTCTCTCTCTCTCTCTCTCTCTCTCTCTCTCTCTCTCTCTCTCTCTCTCTCTCTCTCTCTCTCTCTCTCTCTCTCTCTCTCTCTCTCTCTCTCTCTCTCTCTCTCTCTCTCTCTCTCTCTCTCTCTCTCTCTCTCTCTCTCTCTCTCTCTCGTTCCAGCATTTCCTGTTTTATATTTAAAATCAATGCTGCTTACTTGTACTAAGGTAATGGTTGCAGGCTTGGGTAATTAATTAATTGCAGCCTGTATCACATCAATAAATTCATTTTCCAAGTGAATCTTTCAATTGTGAACCTATAGTTAATGCTGTGTGTTACATACCAAGCACCTTCTGTTCCTCTTCATGTTTCTTGCAAAGTGGTGAAGAGGTTGAGCCTTCAATGGGATCAAGTAGATGCAGTGTGGTATTCCTATAGATATATCAATGGAACCAAATATTGGAAGTGGAATTAAATCAGTAAAATTTAATTTCTTTATTCTGTTCATATTAGTTAAGGTTCCATTGAAAGTTCCGTGCTACCTTTAAAATGAAATTTATGTCAATGATTTGGTCTATAGACTTCATGTGCAAATCAAAATTATTCATTTCTCCAGCTGCTTGCCAGAAACTTCAACAGATGCCCATCACATTTTGCCTGATTATTTTCATATGCATTGAAAAACCAGCCAGACAAATCAAAATATCTCCCACTAACTAAAAACAAATAGTGTACATGGAAATAAAAATGGAAGAGGTGTAAAACAGGCTGCAGATTTGCTCTGACCAAATTCACACTACCACGTAAAGACAAAACATATCCTTACAAATGTAACTTCTCACTGTTAGGAGATTAGAATAGTTCGTAGTAAACTCTCATTTAATCGCCTACCACTTATGTTGTACGGTCTAGAATGAAACTGGTACTTGTGTTGAATACTTTTGTCTTTATCCAACTCTGCTTTCCATTTTGTTTTTTTACAATTTTGAGAAATAAGTCAAGTCATGTCACTTTTTATTGTCATTTCTACCATTACTGCTGGTACAAAACATAGTAAAAATGAGACAACATTTTCCAGGACTATGGTGCTACATGAAACAATACAAAACTACACTAACTACGTAAGAAAAAACACAAAAACTACACTAGACTGCAGACTTATCCAGAACTGCATAAAGTACGCAAAACAGTGCAGGCACTACAATAAATAATAATAAATAATAAATGAGACAGTAGGCACAGTAGAGGGTATAGTAGGTTGGTGTCAAGCCAGGCTCTGGCTATTGAGGAGTCTGATAGCTTGGGGGAAGAAACTGTTACATAGTCTTTCATGATGGGCAACAAAGACTGTTATTTTCCTGGTTTCTAAAATCTCATCTGATATTAAGGAAGGTCACAAACAGATTTACCACATGATCTCAAGCAAACATGCTTCCCACCATTTCTATCTTCACATCGTAAGCAGTGAGTGTTGGAGCTCATATTCTCTAGTCTGACTGCAATCTATAAAATGGCTAAGGACTGTGAACTGGTTCTTGCTCTTGTTTGTTCATATTAAGTATGTTAGAGAGGGCTGGGGGGTGGGGTAGGGAGGGTATGCTGTTTAACCTCTGGGCTTTTCCAAGACAACAGTGGACCTCAGAAATGGGCTGACTTCCAGTTAACTGGTACAGAGACTGAAATGCTTTAGAACTGGCATGTTTCTATTTGGGGTGATAAGATGTCTAAACAAAGTTAGGTACGGCAAGATATTTAGGGCCCAGAGACCAAAACAGAAAACGCAGGACACACACAATGAGTAAGGAGTATCTTTGAAAAGAGAAGCAAAGAGTTAATGTCTTGTGTGAAAGGGTCTACATAAAGGCTTTCAACCTGAAACATGAACTATCCACTTCCCTCTGTAGCTGCTGTCTGACCTACTGAGTTCCTCCAGAAGTTTGTTTTTGTTAGACCAGAAATAAGTTGTCCATCTTGTCATTCCACAAGTGATTCCTGGTTTTCATTTTGTTGTTGGCTTCTGCCTCTGGTTCAAGTTGAGGTGAGGAGTGAATATATAATAATGCACAATGACTGGACAGACTAAATGGACCCAAGAGTCTTCATCTATCTGCCACTGAGTTGACAGGACATATTAAGCCATGCTGTTCCTGACCATGCGGAAAGAAGCAGACTGCTGTTTTTCTTTTGAAGTCAACTGCCACTCTTGGCTAAAGACAACGGTCATGGGCAACTTAACACAATATGTTATTTTCCACGTATTCTGCCTGATCTCAAATGAAATTCATGTAATTACTCCAAAACTGTAGTACACTTTTATACTGTAGTGTTATGTGTGTAACCTCTTCTGTCACTTGCTATTGTGTATTCTTTATTGAATTATGCAAAGTAACTGTTTGATGCATGTCACATGCTACAGAAAAAGATTTACGTACACTCAATTGCTACTTTATTAGGCACATCTGCTCGCCCATGCAAATATCTAATTATTCAATCATGTGGCAGCAATTCAATATATAAAGAACATGCAGACATGGTCAAGAGGTTCAATTGTTGTTCAGACTAAACATCAGAATGGAGAAGAAATGTGATCTAAGTGACTTTGACTATGGAATGATTGTTGGAGCTAGAGGGAATGGTTTGAGTATCTCAGAAACTGGTCTCCTGGGATTTTCACACACAATTGTCTCTAGACTTTACAGAGCATGGTGCATTTAACCAAAAACATCCAGTGGACAGCAGTTCTGTAGGTGGAAATGACTTGTTAATGAGAGAGGTCAGAGGAAAATGTCCAAACTGGTTCAAGCGGACAGAAAGATGACTGTGGTGTGCAGTGGTGGACAGAAGAGCATCTCTGACTGCACAACACTTTGGACCTTGAAGAGGATGGGCTACAGCAGCAGTGGCCACTCTATTAGATACAGCAGGTATTAATAAAGTACCTTCATTCACCGGAGGAAGTCTGAAGACATCTTATAATCAATTTAGTGCATATGAAGTATAACCACAATAGTAATGTAGGAATATGAGAGACTTTTCTGCACAGCGTACTCTTGGTGAAAAAGCCTTCATATCACTGGAGATGTTATATATCTCACTCAGTTTATAGAAAGTGCAGGCTCCCGCAGCTCTTAAGGACAGAGCAGTCTGGAATGCTGTTTATTGTTTGCATGATTCGTGTTTTTCATCTTCTGCACATTGGTTTTGGTCCTTCTTTTAAAATTGGGGTCATTTGGCTTTATTACTTTGTAGCTGCCTATAAGCAAATGAATCTCAAGGTTGTACAATTTATACACACTTTGATAATAAATGTAATTTGTATTTTACCTATATGAAACTGCATTTGGGGTATTGCTGTTCATTTCTAGTCACCTCTTGCAGAAGCATGTAGAGGCTTGGAGAAGGTGTGGAGAAGGTTCGAAGAAGGTTCACAAGGATGCTGCCTAAATTGTAGAGTATCAGATGAGTAGATAGGATAATAATCATAGTCTAGGATGGAAATTCCAAATCCTAGAAAACGTATCCTTAAGGTGAGATGAGGCAGGTTTAAAGGAGATTTACGAAGCAAGTTTTTTTATACGAAGTATGGTAAGTGTCCTGTACACACTGCTAGTGGAAGTGACAAAAGCAGATACAATAGCAATGTTTAACAGGCGTTTAGACAGCCACATGAACAGATAAGAATTGAATGGATATAGGCCATGTACAGGCGGATGGAATTAGGTTGGGGGTCATGGTCAGCACAGACATGGTGGACTTAAGAGGTTGTTTCAATGCTGTACTGTTTTATATTCTGTATTGTTTTGGACAAGAAATGACACAGACCTGCAACAGAATGCAAGAGGTCATGTGATCATACTGCGTGAACATAGCCAGTTTTAAGTAACGATCTATGACTCTTGGAATGATGCAAAACTAAGCTTAACTTGGGAAATCTGCTAATCTTAGGAAGAAAAATTGCTGAGAATTTCTCAAACTGGCAGAAGAATTATTTTCATCCTGTTTTTGCTCAACCATTTTTCTGCTTCTGCTAAATTTGTCATCTCATCAACCCACCGCAGCTCTGATTGGTCTTACCAGCCTCAATTTCCTCTGTTTTCCCCCACTCTCTGTCCCCTCACCCATCTTCTTCTAGTCTATATGTCCCTCTTCATTTTGTCTCCATGCCTGACCCACCTTGTTTCTCTCTCTCCCGCTTGCTCAGTTTCTTAATCCTTCCTCTTTCCTTTTACAATCCAACTCCTCTGCCCCGTTATCTCTGCTTTTGTACTCCATTTCCCCTCCTTCCCTCTCCTACATTTCCCTATTAATATCCATCTCGTACTTTCTCCTTCACCTCTGCTCTCCCTGCCCTTTCTATTTTTAACAGTCATTCAGTTAACTTAATGAAGCCATGACTCTGGGAAATCTGTTCAGTAATTAATTCTGTTATTCCTTTTATGTAGAATTGAATGAGAGCTGGGGCAATTTTTCCCTTTCTCCGAATAAGGTCAGACATTTTTATTAAAAACAGAGTTCCCAGACAAAGACATTAACCTGCCCCGCCTCACGGCTGGTAAAATTAACCAATTTAAATGATTTACAAACTGAGATTATTTGGGAATCTGACTCAAAGTATTTTGAGGCTCTTGATGTTGTTTAACTCTATTCTTCCAAAATAGCCAAAACATGAGTGCATTAGTGATCGTTCTGGGACAACACTGATATTTCTGGGTCAGAGTGCTGGGGACTCAAGCTTCACTTCGGATGCTTGGGCGTGGATTCAGAACTATGCCAAAGGAATGTTGTATTGCCTTTGCACCAATGTTAAACTGAGCCGTTATCTGCCTTCTCTGATTTAGGTAAAGATGCTATTTTGATGTGGCACTTACTCAGACATCCCACCCTGCAAAAACTCATTTCGGGGAGGTAGCACCATCAATTTGCGGGAGACTTCCAGGAGAGGTAGGATGTCTGCAATAGAGTAGCTCCTTAGCAGCTAACAAGCTGGTTTAAATAACGTTAGCTATGCTAATAAATGAATGACATCTGTTAAACTCAGCTCAATATGTCTTTTACAGTCTTAACCCACCATGGGCAATAGAAAAGTCACTGTTGCAAACAGTGCAGCGAGCAACACTGTCATTATTTTGACCCCTATCAGGCAGGGGTACACTTTAGGGTAGTCTGGGGTGACGTACGTTTTATATTTTTTTGGAACACTCTGCCATGGCGTGTTCTCGCTCTCGCTTGCTTGCTCTCGCATTCTCTCTCTCTCTCGCTCGCACACTCTTGCTTTTCCATGATATTATATATAATTTGCGGGCACCAGGGAGCCATTATTCATTCAAGGGAGACTCCCGGAACTTCCGGGAGAGGTAAGACATCTGCTTACTTTAAGTGGCCTGACCAACATTTACCCCTTAGTTTATACAAATAGAATGAATCTCCTGATTATCATTATGGTTCGTGTTTGTGAGAGCACACTACGTACAAACCTATAAATGATTGATATATTGATATGCATTTGTGGAGGTCACCTTAAACTGTGCCTTTTTAAATAAAATGTCACCTCAAAATCTGCCTCTTAAACAAAATATCCATGGTTGCGAATATCAGCATTCTACTTATTCTGGATTAACAAAGGCAGCATGTGGCAATTGAAATGGGATATGTGAGCATTGTGTGCCAGCAGCTAGAAACATTGGGATATTCCAGACATACTTTGTTGGACTTTGCCATTAATGGGGAAAACTATCAAGTTGCTACTTACTACCCTGAAATTTCTCACAAGTAAAATCAACTAAAAATAGGCTCGCATCTTATATAAGGCTCTTTACTAAGATAACTTACGAGCTCTTGAGTAGTCATATTATATCATTCAAGGGTTAATAATTGTGATGTATTTCAGATGTATTCATTTACTAGCAAAGTGTATGTATAATAAATTATAAAATTATGTTCAGCATTCATTATCATTGTGGCATACACATAAACATGCAAATATATATCTGGGCATCCCTGTCCCACATTAATTTGCAATAACTACTTTCCTATCTCCCTAGATAGACCAGAAAGAAGCAGTATTTTATACTTCAGGCTGTTGGCTTTTTTCTTAAATATTTCAAAAGGATTCAAAGTACACTTATTATCAAAATATATATGCAATATACAACCCTGGGATTCATCTTCCCACAGACAGCCACGAAACAAAGAAAACCATGGAATCTGTTCAAGGGAAAACATTAACCTCTCCCCCAACCCCCGCACAAAGAAAATCACACAAGTGGCAACAAAAACATCAAAACTCCCCCCACATCTAAAGAAAAAAGCAAATATTTCAAAAATTAGCAGTGCACTGTGATATGTTAGGTAATTCTTAAACTCACAGAGCAAGATGCCTACAGTAGCCCTGTCTCTGGTGTAAGATGCCAGCTGAGGTCCATCAGTAATTTAATGAAATGACCAGTAACAAGTTCTCAAACATGAAATATCAGAAGGTTTGGATGGAGCTTGTTGCAAGGATTACCTCTTAGTAATATTGATCAGTTAGGGACAGAGAGAATCTGTATTTACTGACAAGTACCTTTATTGTCTCAACTAAAAAGCACACAAATTTACTCAACCGAATACCTATGTGCTCGCCTACTAAGATTCCCTGACCCTCCATGAATAGTCAAAGAATAGAAAAGGTAACACCTGAAAAAGTAGTCTACACTGTGATGTGAGGTCACTCTTTTGCTTTCGAAGCCTCTCATTTTTATTCTACTTCCTCACCTGTTCAAATGTTGTGCCTCAATCTCATTGGCTCAAAGTCACCTGACTGATCTGAGTCACCTTCTTATTGGTTCTGGTCCAGGGCTATAGCCAGTATTGTTCTATGACCTTTGCCCTCAGCCTCATACCTTTTGTTCTTTTTAACTTTGGCTGGGTGAAACCAGGTGAACCAGACGCTGAGCCTAATGAGATCACAGATTGCTCCTCCTGCAAGCCTGCCACATTATATAATGAATACTTTCCTGAGAATAGTCTCAAATTTAGCAGGTCATTAGCAGAAAACTTACATCCACATTCCATTGCACAGGGTAAATCAGTGCAGACAGTTCATAAAATGGCAGCTGCAAGGACAGTCTCACAAAATGGCCACCTCCACTCCTTTCACTGATTGTCTTTCTTTCAGGCCAGTAAGCTGATCCCTTTTAAAAACTGTTTTTACAACGGTGCTTCATCTTACATTTTTGTCCAAATAATCCAATGTTCTATGTAAATATGAATTCTAGGTAGGCAAATAATTAATTATATTAATAGTTCACCTCACTAAGACTAATAACTAACGAAGAGACAGAGATTTTTCTGAGAGATATTTCTCATTAGCAGGTTACTTAGCTCAATAGGAGGGCATTTACTTTTGCAAATACAATTCTAATCCAGAGCTGCTGAGAGAAATTATCAATATCTGGTTACACAGGAGTTTTTGTGTGGTCATTAAAAACCTAAGAAATCAATTTGAATTGTAAATGATGGATCACCAGGGTGATTTATTGTTGTGAAACAGTGAAGTGTCAACCTGAAACTAGTGCAGTGGCATAAGCTACTGTCATACTACTGATATTTGTGACACAGCAGCAATTTGTGTCTCTAACACTTTCTGTCATTCATTCTTTGGGGTTTCTTTTTCTCTCCGTTTCATGGATGTCTACAAAGAGGAAGGATTTCAGGTTATATACTGTATACTTTCTCTGACATTAAATTGAATCATTGAACCATTTGAAAAAAAAGCAGAAAATATTTTCCATTATTTTCCTGGTCATTTTATTCTCAAGGCCATGTTAAAAACAGGTCAACATGTACACATGTTACAATTACACAAGGTCAAAGTGTATTCCAAGCCATGGTATACTTCAAGTCTTTCGGTAAATTGGTTTATTATTTTGACATATACCAAGGTACTTGTCTTACAACCATTCACACAGATCAATTCATTTTAACATTGCATTGAGGTAGTACCAGAGCAATAAAACAGTGCAGAATAAAATGCCATAGTTACAGAGAAAGTGCACTGCAGTAGACAATAAGGTCCAAGGTCAGAGCAAGGCAGACTGAGGTCAAGAAACCATTTTATTGCACTAGAGAACTATTCAATTGTCTTATGACGGTGGGATAGAAGCTGCCTTTGAGTCTGGTGGTACATGCTTTCTGGCTTTTGTATCTTCTGCCCAATGGGAGGGAGGAGAATTGAGAACAAACGGGATAGGTGGGGTCTCTGATTATGTCGGTTGCGAGAAGTGTAGACAGACTCCATGGAGCAGAGGCTGATTTCCATGATGTGCTGAGCTGTTTCACAACTGTCTGTAATTTCTTGCATCACATGCAGACTCTTGCAGCTGCCATTCAAAGCTGTAACGCTTCCAGAGAGCAACACACATCGAAGTTGCTGCTGCCTGGCCTGCTGTGTTCACCAGCAACTTTGATGTGTGTTGCTTGAATTTCCAGCATCTGCAGAATTCCTGTTGTTCATGCTTCCAGAGAGGATGTTTTCTAGGATGCATTGATAAAAATTGGTAAGGATCAAGGTAGACATGCCAAATTTCTTTAGTCTCCTGCAGAAGTAGAGGTGAGCTTTCTTGGTCGTAACCAGGAACAATGATGTGTATTTCTGAATTGTGTAATAATCTGATCTGTATGCTCAGAATGCAAGACAAGGGTTTTCACTGTATCTCAGTACCAGAGACAATAATACCTGTAAACCAATTCTAATTCATAATGTACACCAACATACAATATATATCAAATGATAACAGTCATCAGGTCATACTGTACACAGGGATATGTTATGCACCAGATCAGACGGTGAGTCACAGTACATCCCAAACCATAACAGACACAAGTGGTTGATGTGGAGCTGTGTCAGCATGGCACCTTCAGTATGGGTGACCAGACTTCATCAAGCAACCTTGCTACATTTGAAGGGGTGACCATCAGTACACAAGATACATTTCAGTTACTGCGCAGCTACGCATCCACATAGCTTAGAGTTGTGGCTGAGTTTGCAACTTTCTTCAGCTTTTTTCCAGCCCCTCCATATCAGACTCCATATTCAGTTAGAAAGTTCTCCATGGTACATCTGTAGAAATTTGATAGTGTCCTTGGTGACAAACCAAATCTTCTCAAACTCCTAATGAAATATAGCTATTGTCATGTCTTCCTCATAATTGCATTGATATGTTGGCCCAGGATAGATTGTCAGAGATGTTAACACACAGGAACTTGAAATTGCTCACACTTTTCAGTGCTGATCCCTTGACGAGGATGATGTATGTTCCCCTGACTTCCCCTTCCTGAGGTCCACAATCAATTCTTTGGTCTTACTGATGTTGAGTGCAAGGCTGCTGTTGTGATACAACTCAGCCTGTTGTTCTATCTCACCCCAGTACATAGGAGGAACATAGAAGGAGACAAATCATTCCAGATAGTCCACACCCTCTGCTGCATTCTCCACCCTCTTCCTAGAGCCTATAAAATAGATTTTACTTCTTCATGCTGAAGACATTTCAAGAGTCAACAGAGGGATTAGTCTTTCTCAAGACAGAATCCATTGTGGCCTGAAATACTCTTTGCTGTTCATATCCTGTTGGAGTGGGAGCTGGTCTGCACACCTTTAATCAGAATCAGAATCAAAATCCAGTCTAATATCACTGGTATGTGTCGTGAAATTTGTTAACTTTGCGGCAGCAGTAAAAAATAATACATGATAAACAAATATAGAGAAAAAACTTCAATTACAGTAAGTATATATATATGTATTAAATGGTTAAGCTAAAATAATAAGTGAAAAAAAAACAAATAGAAAACTAGTAAGGTAGTGTTCATGGGTTCAATGTCCATTCAGAAATCAGTTGGTAGAGCAGAAGAAGCTGTTCCTGAATCCTGAATGAAACTTGCTGCAGAGTTTTCTAGCACAGAACCTATGCAGCAAAGTGTTCACAGTGAAAATCGTCAGAATTATATAACGTGTCTAAGAAGTGTACATATGTCTCTAAATGCATGCATTTTACTGCCATTATCTGGAGGCAGGAGCCTAGCATGGATTAATGTCAAATATTAAGCTTGCTGTATTGCTTAAAACACCCCATTGTTGTCCATGTACACCTTTTTATTGTAAGCTAATTTGTGTTTGTGCAACATATCCTCATCCAGTGTGTACTTTAATACAAATCAATATGATGCTTTCAAAACAGGACTTTGCATCAGCTGAATCCATGCTGGGGAAGCACAAAGGATTCCAATCAGCTGGAGGGGTACGACTCAAAGAGACAGTGACCATCAGGATATTAGTTGCAGAGGTAGTGACTATCAAGGCATGATTTAAAGAGATTGTGATCATCAGCAAGTTACTTATAGAGGCAGTGACTATGAGGAAACAGCTTGACTATCAAGCTAATCCCATGGTTAGCTCTCAACGGAGTTATTCAATAAAATTGACACATTTGTCTATAGTTGATGAGCATTGCTTTCCCCTAGGTAGATGGAGATGTTGAGTTTGCCAGCAGTTCATTGGATTGCGGAATTTGTTGTGTTTTATTGTACTGCTGTGTTTGCCAGGGATTAATAGCAAATTGTCTGCATTATTGCAGAGGGGAAGCTGTTAAGTGACATGTGGCCAGGAGTTTGAATGTGACCTCGAGAGAGTGTGGAAATCAGATACATATGTTGCTGACAAGCTAACAAGGCTAAATTCAAGCCCAATTAAATCCCTTCCATTTACTCCAGAACACTGTTTTACCCTATGGGTATTTTTTATTCTCTGGAAAATGCTCGATAAATAAGTATTAATTACCAGAAGTCTATGTTTAGACTTCCCTGATTTTCTGGTATCTACATATCATTCCCTGCCGTGCTGTTGTTGTCCCCTTTGCCAGGTAGAACTGAAATCATAGTGGCATCCAACTGTGACATTAGCTCTCCTGCCCTGAGAGCATATTACCCAGGCAGCTAACTTCCGTTCTTCCGAAACAACAAACATTGTGAAAGAATTTGCTTGTGAAGGCAGCTGAGCTACAGTTTAGTCTAGTCCCTGCATGGGACAGAATGAGTAAATTCAGGAGGAAACAGAATGGGCAGAGAAAGGAAACACAATTATAAAGGGGATTCTTTGAAATCTGCAGGTGTAATTGACCTGGACTCAGATGGGCTGAATGATTCTGACTGTTCACCCTGGACATATTTATAATTTGAATTTCTATCAAACTGTTCTCTTGGAAAGGCATCTACTTGAAATGCTAATTCTCTTCACAGACACTGCCTGACCTGTTGAGTAACTTCAGGACTTTCTGCTTTTAAATTAGGCTATTAAACTATTGAATAGATAACCAGTATGGCAAGAGATGCAGTCAATAGGTTACTATATATGTAACCACAATATGAGTTTATTATATACGCTATAGTATGCTAATTTATATAATCCCTCTGAGCGAAATTGCATGCCTTACAAAGTATATCGACTCTCCAAACCAATATCCATACTGTACCTAGATGGAAGTTGTTCTAGATCCATACATATCGGGATTGTTTCTCCCTCTGGTGCAATCACATCAATCATAAATGACAGGATGATTAAAGAGATTAAAGAGATCTTGTTATCAGCATCTGTGTCCCATGGATTTAATACAATAAAAATAAGAATCGCACCTTGGCTGTCATCAGATCAAACTATCACACCATCTGTTGTAATGGGAGTGTCCTGGGGTGCTGGTAGAGTAATAATATCCCCAATGCAGTACCAACCTAACATTAGTTATAACTATATTAGATCAGTGACAGTTTCAAAATTGCTCACTGGCTGTGAGACATTCTAACAAGATCATGAGGATGTGAAAAGCAGTTTATAAATGTTTTATTTTACTGCAATAGAAATAGCATTGGAGATGAGAATGGCTTTAGTTCTGATGATTAGTTCATTTTCTTTGAGAAAGTACACCATGAATGGCTTTTTCTCTTCAGTTCTCTCTTTTGAAACAAGCTTTTAATTGTTGAGTGAAATCATCCTTCCTTTGTCAAGAAGATTCCATCAGTGATGTTCAGACGCCACTTTATTCTCATTTCTTCCTGAATAGTAGAACCACCCTTTCATGGAGACACAAGAGACCGCAGATGCTGGAACCTGGAGCAACGAGCAATCTGTTGGGGGAGCTCAACAGGGTGAGCAGCATCTGCAGAAAGAAAGGAGTTGTCAATACTTCAGAACCTGATGCATGGTTTTGACCCAAAATGTAGATAATTCCATTTGTTGCACAGCTTCTATTTGCCCAATGACTTCTTGTCTGCTGGACAGTGCCTGGTATCATCTCTAATATTTGACCCAGAATCTAAACAGATCAAAGCTGAAATATTTTCAAACATGCTTAATTTAGATTAATCTGTTTTATACAAAACATTCTAGTTACTTAGGGGAAACACATCTTGCTATTCCTGACTCTGTAATGGCTTAATAACTGGATCAATAGCTGCACATAAAAAAAGAATTAACATCTTTATAACGATGTTCATTATCTCAGGAATCTCCAAAGTCGTTTATAGTGGGAGAAATCATTATGAACCCATCACTGCTGTAATGTAGGAAACATAGCTTTATGAACCCATCACTGCTGTAATGTAGGAGACATAAACAAGTTGTGGATCTGTGGAATGCTCTGCCTCAGAAGGCAGTGGAAACCAATTCTCTGGATGCTTTCAAGAAAGAGTTAGAGCTCTTAAAGATAGTGGAGTCAAAGGATATGGGGAGAAGGCAGGAATGGGGTACTGATTGTGGATAATCAGCTATGATCACAGTGAATGGCGGTGCTGGTTCAAAGGGCTGAATGGCCTACTCCTGCATCTATTGTCTATAGCAGGTGCTTATCTTCAGATCTGAATGATTATGCCACAGTTGTCAACGACTTCGTCAACATCTGAGTGGATTAGATTATGAGGACGCTCAGTCCTCGTTTATTGTCATTTAGAAATGCATGCATTAAGAAATGCTACAATGTTCCTCCAGAATGATATCACAGAAACACAGGACAGACCAAGACTAAAACTGACAAAAACCACATAATTATAACATATAGTTACAACAATGCAAAGCAATACCATAATTTGATAAAGAGCAGACCATGGGCACAGTAAAAAAAAGTCTTGAAGTCCCAATAGCCCCATCATCTCATGCAGACGGTAGAAGGGAGAAACTCTCCCTGCCATGAGCCTCCAGCACCGCAAACTTGCCGATGCAGCATCCTGGAAGCGCCCGACCACAGCCAACTCTGAGTCCGTCTGAAAACTTCGAGCCTCTGACCAGCCCTCTGACACCGAGCACCGAGCACCATTTCTGCCGAGCACTTTGACTCCGCCCTGGCCACCGAGCAACAAGCAAAGCCGAGCACTCGGGGCCTTCCCCTCCGGAGATTCTGGATCGCACAGTAGCAGCGGCAGTGAAACAGGCATTTCAGAAGTTTCACCAGATGTTCCTCCGTGCTTCTCACGTCTGCCTCCATCAAATCAGGATTGTGCATGGCATCCTACATGACAAATAACATATATTCATCACCGGAGTGACCGCTGCACGCTGCATCGCGTTGCCGTTTTCGTCCTTTGTGTGAGCCTTCAAGAACGTACTGGACATATGGTAACCAGAAGCTGTGGATGAACCAGGAGATTTGCAGTCTGAGGGCTAGATTTTTGGCTTTCAAGACCATTCATCCAGAACTATACAAGAAGTCCGGGTACAAACTATGGAAGGCTATTTTTAGTGCAAAAAAGAAATTCTACTGAAGTTCGAGAGGGAACCGGATGCATGTCAGCTCTGGAAAAGGGTGCAGGCCATTACTTCTGACAAGGTCATACCTAACATCACAAATGACTGAGATGGCTCACTCTCAGATGAGCTGAATGCTTTTCACGCTCACGTTGAAAGGCAGAATAAAGCTGCACCTGTGTGAGTTCCAGCAGCATCTGGTGACCCTGCGATTTCTGTCTCAGAGGCCGATGTCAGAACATCTTTCGAGAGTGTGAACCCTCACAAGGTGTCAGACCTCAATGGTGTGCATGGTAGATCACTGAAAAACCTATGCCAAGCAAATGGAAGGAGTGTTTAAGGACATCTTCAACCTCTTACTGCTGCAGTCAGAGGTTCCCACTTGCCTCTTGGGTGTGCCAGTACCCAAGAAAACCAGGATCTGTCTTAATGGTACTGCACTGGTCAGAATTTACTCCTGCCTAATGAAGGACCAGGACCCGCAGAAATTTGCCTATCGCCACAGTAGGTCTACAATAAATTCAATCTCATTGGCTATCCAGTCGGCTTTGGAACACCGGGACAACAGCAATAGCTTTATCAGGTTGCCATTTATTGATTACAGCTCAGTGTTTAACACCATCATGCCCTCAGTACTAATCAACAAGCTTCAAAGCCTCTGTAGCCCATTCTGCAACTGGATCCTCGACTTCCTTACCGGGAAACTGCAGCCTGTGCGGATCGGAAATAACGTCTCCACCTTGCTGACAATCTACACAGGCAACATCTTAGCCTGCTGCTGTACCTTCTATACTCCAGTGAGTGTGTCGCTAGCTACAACTCAAATACCATCGATAAATTTGCTGATGACTGTACTGTTGCTGGCAGAATTTCAGATGGTGACGTGGAGACATGAAGAAGTGAGACACATCAGCTCACTGAGTGGTGTCGCAACAACAACCTTGTATTTGATGTCACTAAGACCGGAGAATTGACTGAGGACTTGAGGAAGATGTTGAGGGAACACACACCAGCCCTCATTGAGGGATCGGCAGAGGAAAGGGTGAGTGGTTTCAAGTTCCCAGGTGTCAACATCACTGAAGGTATATCCCAGGCCCAACATTCTAACTGTTTGCAACATCATCTGGTTATGTTGGGGCGGAGGGGGGCTGCACTGCACAGGAGTGAAAAACGTCGCAGAGAGTTGCAAATTTAGCCAGCTCCATCTTGGCACCAGCCTCCCCAGCATCGAGGACGTCTTCAAAAGGCCATGTCTCAAAAAGGCAGCATCAATCAATAAAGATCTCCATCACCGAGAACTTGCTTTCTTCTCATTGCTACCATCAGGGAAGAGGCACAGGAGCCTGAAGACACACATTCAACATTTTAGGAACAATTTCTTCCCCTCTGCTGTCAGATTTCTGAATGGACAATAAATGTTACCTCACAGTTTTTGTTTGCATGGCTTAATTAATTTAATTTTTATACATATTTCTCATCATAGTTTACATTTTGCTTCTATGTATTGTGCCATACTGCTCCGGCAAGACAACACATATCGTGACACATATCAATGATATTAAACCTGATTCTGATTCTGACATAGCAGCTAACTTGTACACAGCAAGGTCTTAAAAATTCCCATCACAATATGATAAGGACAGGCCTTGTTGGTGGAGAATGCAAGCTGGCCAGGATACTGGGCAGAACTCCCTCTCACAATTAAATAACATAATGCGTATTATCACGACCAAGTTGCCCAGCTGAAGTGGAGGCGGGGCTTAGATTAATGTCTCAATCTACGTACTGTGGTCAGTGTCTGTTCACCCCTTTAAGAATTAAAATGTTAATTTGATTATCGTCTTTCAAGCCTATTAATCTTAATCGTTTGATGGTCAAAGTAAAGTTTTGCAAAGATCACTGTTGTCCTGGAATGACAAATTGTGTTGTTGTTCATTACTCTTCAACTGTAACATACATAGATCTTTCAACTGGGATTATTTCAACTTGCTTAAAAAGCAAGAATACACATGAGATGATGGCAGTACTGCACAGGAGGTCAAATGCATTCTAAAGTAAAATCTGGAATGCTGGAAATATGAAATCAGTCACTGAGTGACATCCAAATCCAAAAATGGGCTCAGTTCATCAGTCTAAATTAATGTTAAATTACCTCTTTAAGAGATAAATCAGCTATCAGGTTTGGAATTTGAAATGAAATCATTTCCCCCTCTTCTGAATCTTATGATTTGAAGACATGTTAATTGTCTAAAGCAATTATCTTAATATAAAGCATGACTTTACCCTTTGCCTTTTTCCCAGGGTGGAAATTTCAAATACTGAAAGACATAGCTCTCATACTCGGAAAGTTTAATGGAGATTTACAAGGCAAGTTTTATTCACACAGTGCCTGGAGAAGGATGCCAGGGAAAGTGGAGGAAACAGATACAATGGCAATATGTAAGCATTTGAATAGACACTCACCAGCCAGTGAATGGAGGGATACACACCACATGCAGACAGATGGGATTAGTTTGAATTAGCATCATGATCGGCACTGTTGCGTTGGACCACCGAAAGGCCTGTTCTTGTACATATTCTGTGTTTTCCTCGTACTCTCAATCCCTAATCAGTTTTTTCAGCTAGACGTACCAAACATTCAAGAGATAAAACAGAGAATTTGCACAAGGTGTGGATCACCTGAAGTTGGGCTGACTATGGAGGGGCAGAAAGATCATGTTAAAACTACGAAGTAGTATTTGGGCTACAAATGCATTAACGTGCCTATTTCTGGTCATCACACTTGAAGGATGAGCAGATCCCAGGAAGGGTGGGGTAAAGGTGCTAGAGTGATTCCTGAAAGTGTACAGGATGATGAGCAGATCATTATTGGTAAATATTATCACTTATGGATGGTTCATGAATCTAAAGCAAGGGTAAATGATACAGGAGGGAGGTAGAAACAAAGAGTAGCTCTAACTTGGAAGTTGTTGTTGATGTGGAGCTGATAAAGTTGGAACAGATTCAGTCAGGGACTTCAAAGGGATAGAGACATAAAGATTTTAAAAGATTAGCTTTATTTGTCATATGTACCTCAAAACATCGAAGCACACAGTGCAATGAAATGCATCCTTTGTGTCACCAACCAACGTCGTCCGTGGGTTGTGCTGGGGGCAGCCTGCAAGTGTTGCCATGCTTCTGTCACCACAACTCTCTAACCCTAACCCATACCCTTACCATATGTGTTTGAATGTGGGACGAAACTGGAGCACCTGGTAGGAGAAACCTACCGAGTCACGGGGAGAACATACATACATATAGGCAGCAGCTACACTTCTGTGCCTCACTACTATGGCTCAAGGGGCATTGCAGGGAAAAGGGCTTGAATGGATTGTTCTGGCATAGATTTGATGGGCTGAATGCCCTCTTCCCATGATGCGAGAGCTGTATGATTCTCACCTCTGAATGGTGCCACTGATGCAGCAGAATGTCATGACATTTCCAGCTTTGATGCTATTCCCCAATGAGACTGATAGCTCTACAGAGTTATTGCTTGATCACAAAATGCTCGCAGCGTGTTTCAGTTCTGGCTGTGCCTTTGATTTGCTTTTCATTAAAAAATTCTGAAAGCTTCACATCACAGGGCAAAGATGCTTGAATCTGTGACCCAGATTCAGATTAACTACAAAGACCATATCTACTGTTCAATCACTTTTAAAAAGATATACAAAAAATTGTCACTGTTCATTCTTTGCAAACTTTTCCTTTCTAGAATATATTAATCCAAATCAATTTTGTAGTACCTAATGACAGAATAGGACTTGGAAACTAATAATAATTTATAGAATCAAGAAAATGCTGGATGTTCACAAATTTGCCCTCCAAGTAACTGGAGAGTAAGATTGAGAAAGATTAAAGTCCAGCATTCCATCAAACTGTGGAACTCTGTCAGAGAAAATTGGTTTAAAAGCACCCCTGTGTATTTAGTTGTCCAATATGTAAGCTTACATCTTGATTAACTTTTGACTTAGATAGCCTGGCCTTATCTCTTATTGAGGAAGCCTGGGATTCTTATTTATGCATTTCCTTACAACATAGGAGACCACCTTGGCCCATTGACTCTATGCCAGTTCACAGAATCTCCTACACACTAGGGGCAATTAAACCACCAACCTCCACGTGTTTGGGATATGAACGGAAACCCTGGAGGAAACTCAAGCAGTCACAAGGAGAACTTGCAAACTCCTCACAGACAGGTAACAGTCTATTAGCTACATCACTATGCTGCTAGTTAATTTAGCTAACTGTACTCTCAGCAGGTTCTACCATTTGCAGGATTATACACTTATATACTTAGGATACAGCACATAGAACAGTACAGCACCAGAAACGGCCCTTCAGACCGTGATGTCATGCCAGACAAATTCAACCATTAATTAAATGCCTAACTAATCTAATCTTTTCTATCTACACAACGTCCATTTCCCTCCATTCTCTGCACATTCATATTCCTCTCGAATAGCCTCTTAAAGGCTGATTTATACTTGTGTGTCAAATGTACACCGTAGGTACGGCGTAGCCATGTACCCTACGCCAAACTCTACGCCGTAGCCTAACGTGCACCACTCCCAAAATGTAACTATGCATCGCGGCAATGCAAACTGCAACAACTGTGATTGGTCAGCTTGGTAGCATCGCATTTCCTCCTACGCTGCAATAGCTTCCCATTGGGCGACTGAGGGGCAGGGAAGGAACTCTGGCTGCAATGCTTTCCATAAAGCTTTACAGACCTCCGAAATTATGGAGGACCCTGTGCTTGACGCCAGTTTGTAGCTAACTGCTACAGCCTGTTGACTTCCACCTGAAGCTAAAACTCGAATGGTGATTGCCAGTCTCTGTGCGTACGCTGATGCGCAATAAATGGTTGGAGACGACGAACCAAATCATCAAATCTACCTGCCGACACCCGAAAGTATTTGAAATGCATTTCCTGGTCCATGTCTCCCAGTGGCCGGACAAGCACAGAAAATTCACCGTCCTTCAGTTTCAGTCGCCGTTGTTTGAAGTTTGAGTTTCTTCATGTTGAAACTCAACACGAAGAAACTCAACACGGTGGCATAGAAACGCCACCGCCAACTAACGCTTTGGCAGTGAATTGCAGAGCAATGCAGACACACCAACGCACAAGTATAAATCAGCCTTAAGCTTCCCTGTTGTATTTGCCTCCATTACCACTCCGGCAACACATTCCTGGCACCTACTTACCTGCACATTTGAAGTCTCACCTTGACTGCAGGACCTATGGTATTAGACATTTAGATTATGAGAACACTCAGTCCTCTTTTATTGTCATTTAGAAACGCATACATGTATTAAGAAATGATACAATGTTTCTCCGGCATGATATCACAGAAAACAAGACAGACCAAAGACTAACACCAACAAAACTACATAATTATACCATATAGTTACAGCAGTGCAAAGCAATACCATAATTTGATGAAGAACAGTCCAGAGGCACAGTAAAAAAAAGTCTCAAAGTCCCCGAGTCGATTGACTCCCGAGCCCTCGATAGCGGCGGCAGAAGGTAGAAACTCCCTGCCATAAACCTCCAGGCACCATCAACTTGCCGATACCTTGGAAGCAGCTGACCACAGCCGACCCTGAGTCCATCTATCCGAAAACTCCGAGCTTCCGAGCAGCCTCTCTGATACAGCCTCCCGAGCGCCATCCTCTGCCGAGCGCCTTCGACCTCTCCCCGGCCGCTGAAACACACAAAGTTGAGGATTTCAAGGCCTACAGCTCCAGAGATTCCGGTTACCACACAGTAGCAGCAGTAGCAAAAAGTTTTCCAGATGTTCCGCTATGCACTCACGTCTGTCTCTATCAAATCAGGAATTGTGCACGGTCCCCTATTTGACAGATAACAGATATTCATCACCGGAGAGGCCATGCGCGCTGCCGTCTCGCCGCCATCTTCTCGCCATTTTGACCCTGGGAAAAAGGTTCTGGTTGTCTACTCTATCTATGCCTCTTATAAGTTATAAACTTCTAACAGGTCTCCGCTCAGCCTCTGTCATTCCAGACAAAAACAACCCTAATACATCCAGCCTATCCTTATAGCACATGCCCTCCAAACCAAGTAGCATCTCAGTAAACCTCTCCTGCACCTATAGGTCCCTGTGCTCATGCACGTTCTTTAAGGAATGCGTTTGTTATTATTTCTCCTGCCTGTTTCTGACAATAAAATCACTTCATAGTTCTTTATACTTCATTTTGTGGCCTATTTCTCTTTCCATTCTACCATTTGCGTCTGCTTATGGCCTGTTTCTCATTTACAGTACTGAGTACAGTGTCATTTGTAAATATTGAAATTCTGCCTTGCACATATTACCAAATAGTAAAAATAGTTACAAACTTAACCTGGCTGCTGAGCAATTAAAAAAGAAGTTGTATTTTCATCACAGATGGTGATTAAACCCTGAAGGAGCATGTTTTTCATTCTTAAGTTCACATGCTGAGAACTCTTATCAGTTGGAATAAGTGCAAAGAAATACAAACCAAAGTAAATTGTTCTGATAAGAACAATTATAAGTAAGAGTGGGATTCATAGAGTGCTGGGACATGATGGAGGCACATTGGACAGTATTGCATTTGGTGAGACACAAAGCAAGAAAGAGAAAAGTACATTCAGGTATGATTCAAATAAAAAATACTAAAATCTGATGATAAATTGTATTATTTATGATTAACAGCAGCACAGTAGTGTGGTGGTTAGCTCAACGTTTTACAGTGCAGGCGACCTGGATTCAATTCCCACCCTTCCTCTAAGGAGTTTGTACATTCTCCCCATGTGTGCGTGGGTTTAATCCAGGTGCTCTGGTTTCCTCCCGCAGTCCAAAGTTGTAGGTAGTTTAATTGGTCACTGTATATATAAATTGAGGGATTGCTGGGTGGCACAATCAGTGTGGAAGGGCCTATTCCGCACTGTATTTCAATAAATAAATATATGTATTTCTCTACATAAGATAGTGTGGTTCATTAATTTGCATTATACTGCCACCTTTCAGTGTCAGTCACTGGTCAGAACGTTACAGCTAACTTTTTTGCATGACACCATGCATTCGTTCACAGTCTAAACTGCAGGAGATGAGAAAAGAGCCAGAAAAATAGGGATACAATAGGGTCTTTTAAGAGACTCCTGGACAGGTATATGGAGTTCAGAAAAATAGAGGGTTATGGGTAACCCTAGGTAATTTCTCAGACAAGTACATGTTCAGCACAGCTTTGTGGGCCGAAGGGCCTGTATTGTGCTATAGGTTTTCTATGTCTCTATGTTTCTAAATTGTTCAAGCTGTTATCAAAAACCTTCGGCTACTCTCCAAAGGAAAAAGGAGGCACGAGACCCTTAGGAGGAACGTTGTTGCTTGGACAAAGTGAAAAATGATAGCTGAATGGCAGCAGAGTAGCCCTGAGAACAGTGTACTTGCTTGTCTCTGTGTTAATGGTCACCATATGACACAGGAAGATAAACAAAAAATGTTATCCAATGGCCTTTTTCATAATGAAAAGAACACAAATCCAGTTCAGGGATTCAAGCTCCACTTGAGGACAGACATTGAAGAAGTGTGGGATTGGTTGAGGCATTTTGATTTAAATGGATGTCAAAATACTGAGGCAAAGTCCAGGAGGTTCTCCATCCATCCAAATACTAATACATCCTTCAACTAACATCTTCACCATTGCATCTTACTGTGTGATAATAGATCCCCCTTTCACCTTTATAATAATCATTACATTGAAAGTGATTTGTGTGCTGAAAGCAGTCTGATGCACCTATGAAACACACAAAATAATATTGTATGTCCGTTTCCCAGAACCCCCAACCATTAAGAGGAACGGAGAGGAAAATAAATTTGCATTTAAATCAAACTGGTCTGAGTCTCAAGATACACTAATGTTCTTCATTGTCAACTACTTACTTGGAAGTGTAGCTGGCACTTTAATAGAGTTCGAATTACATTGTAATGGAGGACAGACAAGGATGAATTTATTTGAAAGTTAATCTTAAAATGGGTCAAGTTAATTAATTGAAGTACCATTTATCAAAACAATTGTGCCTGTGAATTGCATCAAAAGAATAATGTTCTGTATGCCACACCACTTGACACTGTGGCCACATCCAAAATGTGTTCTTTAAGTTTTATCACCATGTTAATTAATGAACAAAATAACTGAGTAAAAATAATAGGCAAGCTAATTAGATTTATCTGTGTTCATGCTTTGTAATGAATGCATTGAAACATCCAAATAACACATCCACTGGCAAACTAGCTACAAATCAATCAGTGTTAAACCCTTTCAAGTGCTTAATACTCCTGTTGGATGCCAGGGTGTTTGAATAAAAACAACACACACAAAATGCTGGAGGAACTCAGGAGGCCAGGGAGCGTCTATGGAAAAGAGTACAGTCCTACCGGAGGGTTTCAGCCCAAAACATCAGCTGTGCTCTTTTCCATAGTTACTGCCTGGCCTGCTGAGTACCTCCAGCATTTTATGTGTGTTGCTTGGATTTCCAGCATCTGCAGATTTTCTTTTGTTTGTGTTTGAATAAAAACCTCTTTTTATTATTATTTGAAGTAAATCAGCTTACAATTAAATACAGAGTGAACTGCAAAATCAGGTTATAACAGCAACCAATTGAAGAAGCCACCAGCATGCAATAGCTGCCTGACATATCATAGAAGTAAAAAGGCATCTTGGTATCCAGATATTCACTGAACATCCAGACTAGTCGATGTGTTGTGTTCAAAACAACATTCAGAACATATTCACCCACATTAACTAATGCCCGTTTGGGCTGAGCCAGAATCACTCAATCTCGTGCCTTGAGTTGGCGTAAACATGAATCAGTGATCTTATCTGGAGATTAGCTGCGAGTTGCTGTCTTTGATATCATGGGAGGCTTAAACCAAATGTGGTACCACAGGATCCAAGTAAAACAGGATAAATTCACTGAGCACTTAGGTTCATCTGCAGTACAAAAGAACTTGACAGTATTCAAGACAAAGCAAGCTACTTGATTATTGCACTATTTTCACTCACAGTATTTGCCCCTCCATTACTGGATGCCCAGAGACCATCTGTAAAGCGTACTGTGTGAATGTTGATAGAATTTCCCAAACCTTCAAACCCTACCAGCTAAAAACACAAAGATAGGTAATGTCGGTGGGGTGAGGGTACAGGGTTGTGGAATGCAAATTGCCTGCCCAGCAAAAGAAAACAAAATGCTGGGAAGGTACTCAGCTGGTCAGGCAGCATCAGTGGAGGGAAATGTTTTGTGTTGGGACCTGTCCAGATAAAGGTTCTCAACCGGAAATGTCAGCTGTCCATTTCCCTATGCAACTGTAGGTTCCATCAAGTTAGTTGTTGCTCCAGATTCCAGCACTGACTATCAATGACTTCCCAGTGTTGGTTGAAGTGGAGGAACTTTGATGATGAGGGTAGTATATTAACAGGGCATGTCAATGATCCACTTGTTTAAGAGTGTGCTGTTACAGAATTCAGCAACATGGGCGGGGGGGGCAAAGAATAGGATTTATTCTGCAATGGTTTATGAAGGGGCTTATGAACGCTGGACATTTACAGTTTTTGTGGGCATGTATTTTCCCTTATGAAGTAGGCCCATTTAGGCCATGCACTCTACACCAGTTCACTAAGCCTACCCATCTCTACACCAGTTCTCCTCACATCCCCATCAGACCTCAAGCCCGTACTATAAACACAAAATACTCTGCAGATGCTGGGGCCAAAGCAACCCGCACAATATGCTGGAGAAACTCAGCAGGCCGACCTGCTGAGTTCCTCCAGCGTGTTGTGTGTGAAGCCCTGTACTATATCGGGGCAGCATGTTAGCAAAATGGGTAGCTCAACACTTAACAAGAGAAAATTTGCAGCTGCTGGAAATCCAAGCAAAATGCTGGAGGAACTCAGCAGGCCGGGCAGCAACTATGGAGAAGATCCTAGTCGATGTTTCGGGCCAAGACCTTTCTGCAGCACGGATTCAATTCCTGCCACTGTCTGTAAGGAGTTTGGATGTTCTCCCTGTGACCGTGTGGGTTTCTGCCCGCAGTCAATTTGCAGGTGAACTGATCGCTGTAAATTGCCCCATCATTAGGCTAGGATTAAACTGGGGATTGCTGGGCGATGTGGTTCAAAGAGCTGGAGGGGCCTATTCTGCACTGTATCTCACAAAATAAATAAATTTTAAGTGGCCAATTACCCTCCCAACCTGCACGACTTTGGGATGTGGGAAGAAAACAAAGTACCCAAGGGGAAATTCATGTGGTCGCAAAGAGAATATGCAGACTCCTCACAAACAACAGAGAGGCTGTTGGAGCTGTGGGCAGCCACTGTGTATTAGTAAAGCTCCACTCAGAACACCACAGCAAGTTGTGCATCATCTGTATGCTATGTCTGCTCATGCCTGCAATTTGCTGACCCTCCTGTAAGTTTGTTGGTCCAAGATTCTTTAGTGAGGCATCTTCCTGCATTATGACTACCTCAACTGTCTTAAACTTCTGTGTAGGCACTTCTCTGGTGTCGAAACAGGACTCTTCTATGTGCCCCTTGGTCAGCTATATTAGTGGCTCAGACATCTCACTCACACAGACAGGAACTTGCTCAGATGTCTGACAAGCTGCAGAAACGTCAAACTTTTAGCTTTGTCTATTATTGTCACATGTACTGTACTGAGATACAGTGAAAAAACTTGTCTTGCATACACTTCATCAGGTCAGATCATTACACACAGCGCGTTAAGGTAGAATAAGGAAAAGTAAGAACAGAATGCAGAATAAAGTGTAAAAGCTACTGAGGAAATACAGTGCAGGTAAACAATAAAGTGCAAGATTATAATGAAGTATTGTGAGCAGTTTTGACCCCCTTATCTTAGAAAGAATGTGCTGACACTGGAGAGGGTTCAAAGAAGGTTCACAAAAGTGATTCCAGGATTGACCAGCTTGTCACATGAAGAGAGTTTCATGACTCTGAGTTTCATTCATTACAAGAATGAGAGGAGATCTAATTGAAACCTATTGAAAGGTGTAAGGCTTTGATGGAGTGGATGTGGAGAGGATGTTTCCTATAGTGGTAGAGTTCAAGACAAGAGGACACCACCTCAGAATAAAGGGGTATCCTTTTAGAATGGAGGTGAGGAGGAATTTCTTTAGCCAGCAAGTGGAAAATCTGTGGAATTCATTGCTACAGGCAGCTGTCAAGGCCAAGTCTTTATGTATATTTAGGCAGAGGGTGATAGATTCTTGATTAGTCAGGGCATGAAAGGATACGGGGTGGGGGGGAGGGCAGGAGATTTGGGCTGAGAGGGAGAATGGATCAGCCAAGATGGGCCAAATGGCCTAACTCCATTCCTAAATCTTATGGTGTTATGGTCTAAATAGATAGCAAGGTCAAGAAGCCATCTTATCATACAAGATGTCCATTCAGGACTCTCATAACTGTGGGATAGGTGCCACGTATTTTCAGGCTTTTGTACCTTTTGCAGTATCAGTTGTTGTCTCTCGCACGGCTTTCACCTTTTGCTGGATTTGCTTTTAGATCATCACTGGAGAATAAGTAATCCATGAAGGACGCTGTTTTCTTTTTGTCCTTCAATGTTTACTTATTGAACTTAATCTGACTCTTCCTGTGCCTGCTTATCAAGACTTAGAACTTCTGGTGCCCTGGTCACAGAATGATCGTTTCCTGGTCATTGCAAACAATCTGATCTCTGAAGATCTAATTACTCAAAGATTCAAGGTTCTAAGAATATTTATTATCAAAGTATGTCTGCAGTATACAACCATGTGATTCGCCTTCCTCTCAGATAGTCACGAAACAAAGAACCACGGAACCAACCTGTTTAAAGAAAAACATCAAACATCAAACCCCTCCCCCATACACACAAAAGAAAATCCAGCATACAGCAAAAACAAACGAGCAAAAACTCAGACTATAAAGACAGAAAATCAAAAGGCATATTTCAGTACAGTCCAGTGTTCATATCTGCAGGCTGACCTGATTTAAAAATCACCCAAAAGTAGCAACAAAAAAGAGCAACCAAGACTAGAACACAAAATAAACTTGAGTCAATATCTACAATGCACATTGATTAAACCTTTCTACCGCCTACTGACAGCATCGAGGGAAAGAGAGATCACTCGAACATAAGTTTCCTCAGGAGCAGCGAGCAAAAACGCAAAGCTACAGTTTTTTGCTAGCAGTCATAGAAACTGTTACTGTGGTGCACTGCTTAGAGCTGCGGCCTTGAAGCTCCAGAGAACAAGAGTCAGTCCTGATCTTGTGTAGTTTTGTTTGGAGTTTGCCTGCTTTTTCCTGTGACCATGTGGGTTACCTCCAGGTACGCTGGCTATCTGCCATATAACACAGATGCACTGGTTAGCAGGTTAATTGATCACTGTAAGCTGCTGGAAAGAGCTGCATGTGAGAGAAATAGATGAGAGTGCAAGAGGAAAAATGGGAATAGTTTAAATAGGCTTGGTAGTCATGGAAATAATGGGCCGGGGTCCTGCTTCCATGCCTTATAACTCAATGGCTGACTCTATGAATTCCCCTGTTTCCTAGTGCAATAAAATAACTGATAACAGAGGCAGGCTGCAGTGTGAAGTTTTGTCATTTGAGATCTTTATAATAAAGTAAAATCGCTGCTCTTGTGGCCACTGGAATATAATAACACCTTTCCTTTCATCTGCTTCATACTGTCTTGTTTTGCCAGCACGATATTGTAAAGTTATCTGCCCCCCATCTCTTTGGACAGATTATTTGCCTGGAAATCCTGCATCTGAGCCATAATTATTTATTAAATGAAGCATGTGAAGTCCTCCTAGATCTGAGGGCACATCACAGTGTTAATTGGCAGGAATCCATCCCTGGTTTCAATTAAATTTCACGTTCGTCATCAAGCACTTCAACCACTAGGTATCAGTATCATCCTCTTGGATAATATAATGGAGCATGGGGAGGGTGGTCAGTAAGTCAAACTAACAATGTGTTTCATGATCCAGAGAGAGAGAGAGAGAGAGAGATGGGGACAATTGTGAGAGAAAGCATGAGAGAGACAGCAAAAGAGGGGAAAATGTGGGAGAAAGTAAAGAAAGAGGAGAGAGAGAGAGAGAGAGAGAGAGAGATAAGGATAAAGTGCTTTTTTTCTGTAATGGATATTGACAGACAAGTAAATTGTATGCAACCACAAAGAAATCTGCAGATGCTGGAATTTCAAGCAACACACATCAAAGTTGCTGGTGAACGCAGCAGGCCAGGCAGCATCTCTAGGAAGAGGTACAGTTGACATTCTGGGCCGAGACTAGCAACTTTTATGTGAATTATATGCAGCAGGTTCAACACTAGTAAATTTAAAATCCCAATAATCTGATTCCAACTGTTCAGAAACCTTGCTGCTTCAGCAATTGGCTCACACATTACTCCAGTGGTCCAGAGTCCAGCCGGGTATGTGGCCAGAGACGGGTTTGGGGTCTCAAACCCCTGGGACCAGGAGTAGTGTTGGGTTTGCAGTCAAAGCTGCAAACATCAAAGTCAAGGTCAAGGCCAAGTTTATCGTCATATACACATGTACATGGACGTACAGGTGGAATAAAAAGCTTACTTGCAGCAGCAACACAGGTACATATCATCATATAAAGCAGCATTCACAAGAAAAACATAAATATAAATTATGTCCAATTATTTTTATAAGAAAGCACAAAGAGAACAAATAAAAGTTGATTTTAGTGCAAAGTGCTCGAAGTGTTGATTGTGGTGCTAAACTGTAGTGATCAGGGTTTCACTGGTTGGTTCAACATTAAATGCTTGAAGAGAAATACCTGTTCTTCACCTGATGGTGTGGGACTTCAGGCTTCTGTACACCCTACCCTATGGTAGGTGTGAAAAGATGGCATAGGCCCAGGTGGTGGAGATCTTTGAAGATAGATGTTGCCTTCCTGAGGCAGTGTGTCATGTAGGTACTGCCAATGATGGAAGATAGATGTCCATGATGTATTGGGCAGAATATAAATCTTTTACATTCATGCACATCTGGATTTGCATAGCAGTCTATGAAGCAACCAGTCAGAATAGTTCCAACAGTACACCTGTAGAAGATTGTTTGAGTGTACAATTGCAATCCAAATCTCTTTAACCTCCTAAGAAAAGCTTTCTAAATTCACACATCTCCCACTCATTGAGTTGATTGAAACTCTTATTGCCTTTGTGTAACATGTACTATAGAAAAAGTGAAATAAAAGTGTATTTGGTTTGTTTGTTTGTTTATTTGTTTTTAATAACATCCAATAGTCCAGAAAATCCATTATCCGTCACTACCAAGTTCCCAAGAGCAAACATGAGGAAATGTGCAGATGCTGGAATTTCAAGCAACACACATAAAAATTGCTGGTGAATGCAGCAGGCCAGGCAGCATCTATAGGAAGAGGTACAGTCGATGTTTCGGGCCGAGACCCTTAGTCAGGTCCCAAGGGTGCGGGATTACTGAAGTTATACTGCAATTTGACAGAATGTCGCTGGTCATTTAAAACAATTCTTAAAGGGTGCACACCCAAAATTAAACAAGTTGTAAACGTCTCTGGAAGGAACTGACGCCCAGCTGAACCATGACCCAATCACTAGGATAAATAGGCCATCAGAGAAACTTTAAAGTAGTAAATGGTATGGGTTGAAGGCTCAGTGATCAGTAACATTAGTTATTACTAGTTTAAATTAAATAGTTTAAAGGAAATTTATTAATAGTTTAAAGCAAATGATACAAAGAGTAAAACAATGTAGTGTGAACTTGGCCTTTTCTCCTTGGAGCGGCAGAGGATGAGAGGTGACCTGACAGAGGTGTATAAGATGATGAGAGGCTTTGATCGTGGTGGATAGCCAGAGGCTTTTTCCCAGGGCTGAAATGGCTAACATGAGGGGGCATAGTTTTAAAGTGCTTGGAATTAAGTACAAGGGGATGTCAGAGGTAAATTTTTTACACAGAGAGATGACTATGCAGTTGGGAAATTCTAGACAACTTCTAGAGTAGGTTACCTGGTTGGCACAACATTGTGGGCCAAAGGGCCCGTAATGTGCTGTAGATTTTCTATGTTGTATGTTTCTATGTAATGTCTGTGACTGTGTTTTGTGCAAAAGGTTTAGGGAAAACTAAAAGATAAAAAAAAACTAAATGCAAAGGGAGAAATTTTTAAAAATCAGTAAAACAATACACCAAGATAGAATATGTGCAAGTTCAAGCAACATCTGTGGGAAAAGAAACAGAGTCTTAGTGGTTCTGGTTGAAGACCCTTCATCAGAACTCAAGGAAGGCCAGTGTTTTCCTGCAAGAGACAGCTCTGGGAAATTTCCCAGATTATCTGAACAGATAAGGAAAGGAATTAAGAGGGACGGGTAGCCTTAGTGATGGAGGATAAAGTCACTTCTATGATGAGAAACATAATGACAGGGAAGCCAGTTCATTGGTTGAATTAGGCTGTGCGGGTTGCATTTGGAATCTATAAATGCAGAGATTTGCAACCATATAGTAAAAACAGAAATATTTCAAAGGAGGATATTTACATAATTGTCATAGAATTATACAATGCAGAAACAGGCACTTCGGTCCAACTTGTCCGAGCCAACCAAGGTGCTTTTCTGAGCCAGTCCCAAATGCATGCATTTGGCCCATTGTCAGCTCAACCTTTCCTAAACATGAGTCTGTACAGGTGTCTTTTAAGTGTTGCATTTGCACCCAACTCTATCACTTCCTTGTTCCTTATACCCACCACTCTCTGCGTAATAAACTTGACCCTCAGGTCTCCTCCACTCACCCTAAACCTATGCCCACTAGTTTTAGACTCCCCTACCCCGAGAACATGACTGTGTCTGTCCACCTTCATGCCCCTAACGATTTTATAAAGCTCTATCAGGTCATCGCTCAGCCTCCTTTGCTCTAGCAAAAAGAGTCCCAGCCTAGGCATAATTCCTTATTTGGATATATTGTGGGTAAGCAGTGCGATTTGTGTCAAGGTGGTAGTGAATTTGCTGCATTCAACATATTTTCCAACACTATTATGTCCTAGATCAAACAAGGCAATGGGTCATTTAACTTAAGGCATGACTAACAGAGAGATTTGGTTATCTGTCCAGCAGCACATGAACAACTATCTAATAATGATCATAAAATGAATGCATACAATGCAGTAATTTTCCCGCCCCCTCCCCTCTTCTTCTATCCCCTACTTTTACCTCTTCTCATCTGCCTATCACTTCCCCCTGGATCCCTCTTCCTTCCCTTTTTCCTGTGGTCTCCTTCCTCTCCTATCAAACGCCTTCTTCTCCAGCTCTTGACCTTTCCCACCCACTTGGCTTCACCTATCACCTTCTAGCTTTCCTCCTTCCCCTCCTCCTACTTTTTTATTCTGCCATCTTCCCCCTTCTTTTTCGGTCCTGAAGAAGGTTCTCAGTCCAAAACCCCGACTGCTTATATACTTCCATAGATGCTGCCTGACCAGCTGAGTTCCTCCAGCATTTTGTGTGAGTTGCTAAAAAAGTTATTATTATGAATCTATATTTTGCATGGTTAATTTTAATGCAGTCCCCTCAACTTAACAAATGAATAAAAGAATGCAAAATAATTTAGCTATGTACAAAATAAAATATACTACAGATGGACAAGAGGTCAACCTGCTGTGAAAATGGCCTTGGATGAATAAGGAAATAATGTGAAAAAGAAGCAATTAGCATAGATCATTATGAATGGGAGAGATGTGATCACAAGATGAAGAACAAGAAATGGATGACACAGAGAAGCAGCAGGTAAAGCCACTATTTCACAGATCTAGTAACTGGTAATCGGGACTTCTGGTGCCACCTGTATGGAGTTTGCATCTTTTCCCTGTAACTGCATGGGTTTGGGTTAGGACATCTCAAGGCCTACATGTTGCTGGATTAACAGGCACTGAAAACTGCACCTTGTGTGGACGTGTGTGATGGAGTCAAAGGAGAGATGATGGAAACATAGGGAGAATAAAAAGTGCTTAGTGTAGGATTGATCTGGTGGGCCTGCTTCTCTATGCATAAACGCTGCAAAATAAAGCATAGGAGTCAACACAGTGCCATTACTTTTATGAAATATAGTTTGGTCAGAAGGAAGGTCGGCCCCTTGTAAGTTGACAATGCTTATCTTGCAGATGGAAATCAAGACATACAGTGAAATTGCTTTGTGGTAATATTTAGACCAAAGAGGATAGGACGCCAGTTATTTCAAAGGAATAATACTGAATCAGAGATCTTAACAAAATTAATGTGAACAATATAATAATAATAAAGAAAATAAAAGGTGGCAAATACTCAGGAGAACAATAGAATGTTATAGAGTTGTGGAATAGTAATAGCACAGTGAGACCTTTTGGTCCTTCGAGTCTATGTTGTCTCTCTACAAGTGCAGTGCAGTTACCATTTTATCTTCATATCCTTCACCTGTAGCCTTATGTAATTGTTCTTTTCAACACTGATCCAATCCCCTTTTGAAAGAAATGGCTACATCTGTTTCCCACCATTCCATCAGTAGATTACTCATGTAAGAACTAGTTTACTTTTCCTTTCAACTTCAGGTCTGTTGACAATTACTTTAAATCCATGTTCCTTCATTATTTTAGTCGCCTCAGCCAGGGTGCCTTTCAACCTTCTCTGATCCAAGTAGCGTAATTCTAGTTTGTATTGCCTTTTCCAGCAACTCAATGCCTTTATTCCTTGAACCATTCCAGATTTTTTTCTCTGCTGCTTCTCCAAGATCACCATAAAATTAATGCACAACTCCAGCTGTGAACATGACAGTTTTTGATAAATTTTCATCTGAACTTTCTTACCAATTGCTCATGTTTTTTACTTAGGAAACCCCGAATCCTTCGGCTTTCTGAATTTCTTTCTCAACCTTGCCTGTGAACTTCAAGTATTAATGTGCATTTATAGCCAGATTTCTCTAGTCCTGTATCCTCTCTAAGATGATCATGATTGGTCGTCCATCATATCCAATAATGTCAGGGACCTATGCAGGAGAATTTAAAGTAGAGAAAATGTTTACACCGGGGCAGTTTCACTCTCCCAACCTTGGGAGTCCGATCCCAGTGGTACAAGTTGTCATCACAACTGGAGTCTTCCTTGGTTGCAGTGGATGACCATGACTTCTTCTGTGCCTTATCATGCCTTTTGCTCTCCAAAAAGCATTTTTAGAACAGCCTTCCTGGCCATTGGATCTCACTGTTGATCTCATCTGCCCAGTCCACCGCATGCTAGGATAGGCATGTTCCTATCTCACTGGGGTATGAAGCTCGCCAGCTGAAGCAGTGTACCGGGGCATGGCCACTGTCGTGTGCAAACAACTACTTGGAGCCACAGGTGAGAGATGAGTGTCAGGAGGGGACCAAAGGTGAGAGAGCTGCCCAAAATGGACACAACAAGTTCCTTCCTCAGAGGTGCTACCCCTCCCTGGAAACCCCATATACCCCTCTCTCTAAAATAGTGACATTTATATTGTTTCCTTTGGTCTTCCTACCACCTATCTGAGTTAAGGCTCATGAAACATGTCTGCCCTTCCATTCTATCCTGTTAGTGGCCTCTTGAGGTGATTGAATATTCAGAGATACCTTCCTCCCACTGAGTCCATAACGAACAATCAGCAATGCATTTACATCAACATCATTCTTCCAACATGCCCATTTAATCACCACCCCCTCTCCCTAATTTCTACCACTCACCTACATACCAGAAGCAATTCAGAGGCCAACTGACTGAACAACCTGGACAGCTTTGAGATGTGCGGGTAAAGAAAAGCACTTGAAGGAAACCCATGTGGTGACTGAAAATGTGCAAATGTCACACCGTGAGCTCAGAATTGAATGTGGGTCTCTGGTGCTGTGAAACAGCTGCTCTACTGGCCAGGTCACCAGTTATTTTGATTATCCTTTTCATGGTTCACTATTCTTTCAATTTTGAAATAGCATCTTGTGCACCAAAGTGGATCCTTGGAGAAGACTTTCATGTTAGGTAAAGCAGAAGGTAGAAGAAAGAGTGGATGACAGAGGCTACGATGGATAGATAATATTACCCAGACAATACGTAAGACCTTGGGGGGATCTTAGAGAGGCAGTTTCCAACAAGGAGGCTTGCTGTGCAGGTAACAGGGAGTTGGACTCGACTTAACTACTGAACAACAACAAAAACATCAAAATGGAAGTTATTACTGCTTATTGTTGTGGTAGTTGTTAGTTGTATTCCTCTGCCACTCGGTTAGCCGCTCCCACATGGGAGGAGTTCACAAATTGTACGAGCAGTGTTGTCAATAAAGTTCAGCTGAGGATCCTGCAAGTCTGGTGGCCCAGTGTCTCTCTGCACGCTCCCTCAATATTGGACATAGCGCGGTATCAGAGTGGTTGACTGTCGATGAATCTGTGCTACGGACCGAGAGAGATCCCCAACAAGAAAGAATTTGTAGTAAGACTGTTCAGGAAAACTGCACCTAGCGCCATCCTTTATAGAGTCCAGCACTTGAACAGGCCCTTTGGCCCATCTAGTTCATGCTGAACCATTTAAACTGCCTATGCCCACGGATCTGCAACGGGACCATTGCCCTCGCATCCATGTATCTATTCAAACTTCTCTCAATTGTCGAAAATGAGCTCACATGCACTACTTGTTCCACACTCTCATGAATTGCTAAAATTTGTCTCTCCTAGAGTCGTAGAGCCATCGAAAAGTACAGCACAGAAACAAGCCTTTTGGCCTATCTAGTCCATGCAGAGCCATGCAATCTTAGAAATGACTGCTCGTTACAAACCTTTTATCATCACTATATCAGTTTCTTATGTATACTGACAAACTAAAATGACTTCAATTTTGCCAACTAACCTATAATTTGGTCCAGTCAATTCCGTGACCTTGACAAAACAAGGCAATACATTGTATTAGGATTATATTGGTAGCCACAGAAACACCTGTATGTTTTCCTAAGTAATGGCAGTTGCATTCCCAATATTCCTCTTCCTACCTGCAAGCATAAACTTGAACAAGGCTACACTTCCCAAAAAAAATCTACATCTCCATTACCATTCAGAAAAAAAACATATTGACGAGAGGAACTTTTGCTTGAACTATCTAAAAGTCACCCATTTCCTCTCTGTCTGCATACATTAAATCGATGCGTGAACCCACCCCCTCCCAAAATATATGCTCCACACTGCTCCTAGGCTCACACAAGCACTTGGAAGTGGAATTGGTACTGGTATTGTCACATATCTCAGAAAAGCTTGCCTTGCATACTGTTCATACAGATCAGACCATTACACAGTGCATTGAGAACAGGTAAAACAATTACAATACAGAATGTAGTGTAACAGCTATAGAGAAAGTGCAGTACAAATTGACAATGAGATTCTAGATCATAATGAGTTAGACTGTGATGTTGAGAGTCCACCTTATGTACTAGGGAACTATTTAATAGTCTTATAACAGTGTTATAGAAGCTGTTCTGAGCCTGGTGGTAGTATTTTCAGGCTGATATATTTTCTGCCTGATGGGGGCGGGGTTGGGGGGGAACGGGGTAGAAGAGAGAATAGGTAGGGTCTTTGATTATGCTGGCTGCTTTACTGAGGCGGCGGGAAGTAATAGACAAAGCAGAAACTGGTGTCCATGACGTGTTGAGCTGTGTCCCCAACTCTGCAATTTTTTGAAGTCATGTGCCGAGCAGTTGCATGCCAAGCTGTGTTGCTACTTACTCTGTGAATGTGGTTTCTCTGGATATGGGGAATTCCCATAGAGTATGAGATGTATAGGTGTTACTAAACTAATGCATCTCTTTTATTAGATGCCTTCCAGTGATGTCAACTCTCATAGCATATGGCTTGTCCTAATAAGTTAATTTATGCACTGAAAATTAATCAGTCTCCTATAAGTTTTAAAAAGAGCACTAAACACGATAATATTTATCACAAGGTTCGGTGAACCACATTCAGGCACAAAACAGAGCTGTCAAATTTTCATACTGACATTAATTCCAACACATTTAAAGGGTTAATTCACATTTAAATTCGTTTTGTATAAATACTCTCAATACTAAAACCTGTTTACTTTTATATATCTTGAAGCCGCGCCCAAATTACCAAACTGCTGACTGAAGTCTAATATAATTACCACCTAATCAAGTAACCACTTACAGCTGAGTTGCTATTTAACTGTTAACTGTCGCTGGCAGGCAGATTAGTAGGTATTGATATGTCAAAGTTTAAATTGTGAGTTATACTCTAAATTATAAACTAAACTTCAGACTGATCTTCACCCACTCACCAATTCCCACACTAGCTAAATTCCCACATTAACAGAGCATTGAACTGCACTCCATACAAAGTCAATTTGCACTTTGGACCACTCTCTTCCTAAGAAAGTGGGAAGGATCTTTGTTAGCACCTTAAATGCAATCTTCCAAAGTTCCCTTGATTTGAGAACATTGGAAAATTCTAGCCGTCACTCCACTATTTAGGACCACAAGACACAGGAGCAGATTTAGGCTGTTTGGCCCATTGAGTCATCATGGTTGAATATTCCAGCATCATTCCCATTTTCTCCTGATAACCCTTACTCCCATTCCCAATCAAGAACCTATCCATCTCACCCAATGACTTGAAATTCAAGCCTTCTGTGGCAGATTCACCGCCATCTGAGTGACGAGATTACTCCCCATCATTATTTTAAAGGGGCACCTTTTTATTCTGAGACCAGTATCTTAGTCCCCAGGCTTTCATCTACTAATGGAAACATCTTCTCCATGCCCACTCTATCCAGACCTTATGAAAAATGAAACAAAGAAACCTAAGAATTATTGACCATTCAATCTGTATGAAGCAGACAGTGTGTGACTATTTCAAAACATTCTCAGCACAATGATAGCAATATATTTACAACGTTTACATTAACTTTCAGAGCAGCTTACATTTCTGTGAGGATTACTTTCAGGGTCTGCCAATGACTTAGGAAGCAGAAAGGAATTTCTGTTGTCAGGAAATTAGTCACAAAATGTAGAGGGTAACTCAGTGCTACTGAACCTGCTTAAATGTTATGAAGAAGCATTGGAATTTATACAGATGCCCCAAATATTGACTTCCAGAAGGCATTTGAAGAGGACCCTCATAAAAGACAGCTTGTTAAGCTGAAGCCAGTTGTGGGCCAGTAATTGAATTGGTTAAGAAATTAGCCAAGGAGTAGGAGATAGAGAATTGGAATAGTGGGAAGAATCAAGGATCAAGGATCATGTGTGTTATGTTACTTCTATTTAAACATACCATGGGTTAACAGTAAAGAATTATATTCTAGAAGAATTAGAGAACTTTTATTTACAGTAGTAAACAAACACGTCTTAACCCAGCCATGTGCTGGAACATTCTAGCAATCCCGCGCATGCTCAGTGCTCTGTCCAATCATGTACTGGCACATCATTGCACGTGATATCTCCACAATGTGTATCAATATATATAAATATATTCACCATATACATTTAAATATGTTAGGAATATGTTAAATATGATGTACTGTGTTGGCCATGGCACAACATGCAACAAAGAACAATAATATTCAACTATTATACAGAATAAAAATCATATAAATGTATAGTTAGCGGTTAAAGGACAGGTATGGAATAAAATGGGTATAAATACATAACATTTATGATGTAGAATTACAACAGTATATTCAGGGAAGATGGAATTTTACCAACTGCTGTATGCAGTACACCTGTACCTTTTTCTTAATGAACAAGATATGGCTCTCCCACATGAGATCTTGCAAAATAATGATGACCCGGAACTGGAATATTGAAACAGTGGTAACTGTAGAGTTGTCGATGATGAGTAGATGGCGAGGAGACACATTTCTCCTGAAGTAGATACTGTATGCATCCCCGTGGACTTGAGGGCATTCAGCTTCAAGCTGTTGTGATTGTACAAAGATACTTGCTTGTTTACATCCCGCTGGTACTGGGATTCATCGCCACTCGTGATTACTTTAATCAGTGGTGTATTCTGCAGACTTCATCAGTCAGACCAAAAGGAGGAGAGGGGAAAGAACACACCCCTGCAGTGCACTTCAGCAGGATGTAGGGAATTCTTTGTCTAGACTCACATATTGCCTTCTATCAGAGACAAAGTTACTGATACACCTTCAGATGAGGCATGGTATATTCAATTTGGAGTGTTCTTTTGCAGAAGCTCGGGTATGAGGGTATTAAAGGCTGAACTGAAAGTGACAAAGAGTATCCTGACCAAGTAACAGGGGAGTCAAGGTGTTAGGTTAATCATGAAAATTGTTGTTTTGCAGCAGCAGTTTATTACAATACATAGTAATAAAAACTTATAAATTACAATAAGAAATATATATAAATAAATTAAGTGGTGCAAGAAGTGTGTTTACCAAGGAAATCTATGAAAGGGCCCCACATATTTACCATGTCAAAACAGAAAGCCTCAAATCTAAGTCACCCCATGACACAACAATAGGTCACATTTTAACAAATGGAAACATTATAAAGAAATAACATTAGATTAAACAAATAAACAAAATTGCGGCAAATGGATTTTAATTTCAACAAATAGTCACCACATGAAACCTAAAAAGAATAAAGTGGAGTGTTTATAATGATATAAACTAGAAACAAAAGTGCCTAAACACTGAATATCTGTGGAGTTAGATCATTGAAGTGTCACGGCAGCTTAAGAAATTAATCAGAAAGGCCAATGGAATGCTGGTCCTTACATCTAGAGAACTAGAATGCTAGGGGATAGAAGATAAATGCAGCTATAAGAATACCATGAGTACAGGTACAGCCAGGTAGCGTACTGGTTATCACAACGCTTTACAGTACAGGTGACCCAGGTTCAATTCCTGCTGCTGCCTGTACATTCTCCGTGTGACCGCCTAGATTTCCTCCCACAGTCCAAAGGTTGGTAGGTTAATTGGTCACTGTAAATTGTCATGTGATTAAATTGGGGGATGCTGGGTGGCTTGACTCGAAGGGCCAGAAAGACCTACTCTGTGCCATATCTCAATAACAAATAAAAGTAACTTTCATTTATTCCATAGTAATTTCCTATGCCAAAAATAGGAAGGGTGTACTGGCCTTTGAAGAAGTGTTGAATGGATTTGCCAGAAACAAATGATTGCATCAACTAGGATTGTTGCCCCTGGAATTAGTTAATAGATAATTTGATTGAAGTTTTCATGGTACATGAACATAACTAACAGGGAAAGTAGGGTGAAGTTAAGTCTAAGTCTACTGGTGGGTAGGTATAATGCCAGTAGAGATAAACTAAAAATGCTCAGAAGGAATTTAGCACATACTTCTGTCTTTGAAGAGTGGTTGAAGTTTGGAACTATCTCATGTAAATGGCAAATGCTGCTACTCAGTTGTCAGTTCAATCTAATGCATTTATATTCTTATCAATCTTGTGTTAAGGACAATGTGTCAAAGGTATATGGAGTTTGGGCCCAGATCAGACAGGTCTCTGCAAGTACTGGCATAATGTTAATGGTCTATAGGGCCTTCCTTCTTCTGTTAACAATTTTTTTTCAGTATCTTAAAATTCATAGCAGTCAGTAAAGTTTTTGAAATATGCTGTTGTTATGCAGAAAAAGTGGCAGCCAACTTGGATACAAAGTGCAAAAAACAGCAGAAGCTAGCAGTTTTACAAGGGATGAGAACATCTGGTTGAAGAGCATGTTTTGGGTGGAATTCTAGAACAACTGCCTTGCTCTTGGATTCCTGCCATGAGATCTTATAGGGTAAAACAAGAGTCCTGTTTTAGCATCTTATCTGAAAGATGGCACCTTTGAAAGTACAGCTTTCTCTCAGCAATGCACTGTAGTGTCAGCCAGAAACTGTAAATCCTCTGCAATGGGACCTGATCCATTACTCCATGTGTCAGATGTGAGAATGTCACCACTGAGCCATGCCTGCTTAAATCAACCTGTATGAAGCGGATAGCGTGTGACTATATCAAAGCATTCTCAGCACAACGATAGCAATATATTTACAAAGTCTGTTTTAACCTTCAGAGCAGTTTACACTTCTGGGAGGATTCTATTCAGAATCTGCCAGTGACTGTTGGTAAGCAGAAAGGAATTGCAGAATATCTGCTCCATCTGTGAAACACTTTAGAACATTGGAACAGGAGTAGGCATCAGCCTTCTCAAGTTCGCACGCCATTCAATCTGGGGTGCCCAGCCGTTGTTAATACTTCAGAGTCTCTGAATCCATGCCTCTCAAAATCATATCAATTTTAGATCTGACATTTTCACTTGACTTAGTCTTTTCTTAAGGGGAAGTTTTCCAGATTTTCACTGTGTGAAGAATTGCTTCCAAATAGCACTTTGAATAGACTAGCTGCAATTTAACCTTTTTTATTAGGAATTTGCTGTCTTTGGCTTTAATCACCCTAGACAACTCAGTCAGATAATCCCATAACTTTAATGCTTTGAGATGATCCAGAGAAGTACAACCTGAGATTATTTCACTTTTTTAGAAAATTTATTCATCTTCTATCCTTATCTGCTTTTGAACTGACCAGTAAAAGGCCACCGTCATGGTGGGAATGACATAGGTCTGACTGGTTTCCTGAACACTCTTAAATCAGAAAATCTATTCTCATTTCCAAAACTATGTAGTGATTGCATGATTAGCATTACTAAGGATAGTTTTAGAACATAAATAGAACATAGAACAGTACAGCACAGTACAGGCTCTTCGGCCCACAATGTTGTGCCGACCCTTAAATCCTGCCTCCCATATAACCCCCCACCTTAAATTCCTCCATATACCTGCATATCTTTTTAAAAGTTTAAAAAAAACTTTTTTAAAGTTTTCATTCCAGATTTAATTAACAACTTGAATTTTAAAAAATTCCATTTGCCATAATGAGATGATAACTCATAGAACTGTATCTCTGATCCAGAGCTCTGCTAGATGGTCCAATGATTTAGCCATATGCTTAATATTAGTCTTTCATTTCTTTCCCACATTTCCCTCCATCTCCTCCTCGCCATGATTGCCTGGCTCTTAATGTTTCAGCTTTCTTTTCCAAAATTAGCACTGAATAGAATTCTCCTGTGACTGCCAACACAGTCTGAAGGAATTAATTGCAGTTCGCAGAATGTCTTTTTATTTATCCGGGTGAGAACAACATATATTTTTCCATATTTCAGTATTCAGGAGCAGAAAGGTCAGTGAGGTTGTAAACATGAACAGCCCATTAAGCTCTAGAATGAAAGGTATCCCATCGAGGCAGCAACGTGAAGTGGCTGTTAACTACATAGGCGCAAGAAGAACATTCAGATTCTGATCCTGTAGTCCCTTACAACACTCAGTCCAGAATCCTAGTTTGCTCTGCACAGAACAGATCGATTTGCGTACAGCAAGATTGAGACAGAAGAGACCACAGACGCTGGAAATCTGGAACAACATATAAAGGAGCTGGAGGAACTCGCCGAGTCAGGCAGCGTCTGTGAGGGAAATGGACAATCGGCTCTTTGGGTCCAGACCTTTCATTAGGAATGGAAAGAAAGAGAGCAGACAGCCTGTATGAAAAGGTGCGGGGAAGGGGGTAGAGCAAGAGCTGACAGTTTTTAGGTGGATCCAGGTGAAAGGGTGAGGTAGGGAAGAGATTGGGAATGATTTAACAAGACACTGGGGTTCATCTTTATTTACCAGACTAACTAAACAAGGGCACATTTAGCTTATAGAGTTCCATACCATTCCATGCATTTCTCTCAACCTTTGAGGAAAAGGTCCTTGTGCTTTTTTGAGAACACTGAAGAACTGGATGTGCAGTAAGTCACATTCCCATTGTGCCCGCCCTGCCACTTAATACAGTCTCTGGCCTGTTCCACTTTCTTTCCCACTCTCCATAACTACAGTCCAAAGCAAGAACAACATCAAGACTATTCTCACTATTTAACAAGTTCACTACTCACTGCCAAGAAACCACTACAAAACCCAGATAAAAAGTGCACATGGCAACATCTAGAAACATTCTAATTTTAATCCCTTTACAGTTAACAATGGGACTAAACTAACCCATCAGTCTCCAAGTGTAAGTAGTCGCCTTCCAGCTCTCTGAGCATGTGTGAAACATCTAAATGGAGTTTGGTGGCAGAGAATAGTTAGTTCAGGAGACACGGGAGACTGCAGATGCTAGAATCTGGAGGAACTCTGTATCTCCAAGGGGAAATGGACACGACCTTTGTTTCACTTAGTTCAGGTCCCCCTGACAGATGAGCAGTGCAGACTTTGTAGGGATTGTCCGTTCTGGCTGACATGTCTCTCTGACTGATGCAAAACATAGAACAAAGAATACAACACCACGGTCCAGGCCCTTTGGCCCACAATACTGTGCTGACCAATATACTGTAAACCTATCCCATGACCAGCTTAATCCCTCCTTCCATACAGACCATAACGCTCTATTTTTCTTTCATCCATGTATTTATAAATGTCCTTAATGTATCACTCTCAACCAACACCATACTGCAATGCATTCCAGGCACCTACCACTCTCTGTGTGAAAAAGTTACCTCTGACATCTCCCCTAAACTTTCCTCCAATCACTTTAAATGTATGTCCTCTTGTATTAGCCTTGCCACCCTGGGAAAAAGGCATTGGCTGTCCACTCTGCCTATGCCCCTTATGCACCTCTGACAAGTCACCTCTCATCCTTTGTTGCTTCAAAGAGAAAACTCCGAGCTTGCTACACCTTTCCTCATTTCTGTAGCATGCCTTCTTGAGGTTAAAAAAATCATTGAAAAATGATACAATCATTTATCTAATAATAAACCAACCATAATTTCCCTTCAACTTTATAAAGTTAGTGTTCAAAAAAGGAAATACTTTTTAATCAGAATAAACAGTTCATAATATCTGTCAAGTGATATGTTGCAGAACTCTCTTTCATAGTTCATCTGTGAGCATTTTTTTGGGCAACGCCAGGAACAGGAAGAGACTGGAATTTACTTTAGTGCTTTGAAATTTATTGCACGTTGAGGTTTAACCTTCCCTTGTTTCTTGTTTCCTCTTTATTTTTATTTTTTTAAATGAAGAATGATAGAAAATTCCATAAAATTCTTATATGAATTCAGGACTCTGCTGAAAGTTCACAAGGTTAGAACAAATGAAAACAATTGCTAGGTCTCTGATGTAACGACACATTCAAATCTCCTTGTGAGGTCAAGAGAAAGATGGGAAACTACTGCATCTCATTCAGAAGGTTATTAAGAGGGTCACTGAGATGACGTGAATTGTCTGATTCCATTTATAACTGACTCACATAAACATCAGGTCCCCAGACTGATCATAGCGACAAGGGCTGACAAAGCCAACCACAGCAGTGTGGCAGTCACTGGAGTGCTCCTGAGAAAGCAACAGAGGATTTAGAGTTAGAGGATTGAAATAACTTGTTTCTCACCCTTACCTACCACATACCAGTCATGCACATCCTATAACTCTGGCTAAATGGCCCATCTTTTTGCATTACGGCCTCCAAAATTTGCACCGCTCTGTGTATTTCTTGGCTTCGCTCCTCTGGAAGAATAAATTGCTAATGAAAGTAAGGCAAAGTCACCAGAATAACAATGCTGTGTGGGCAATTTAATTGTTGATAGATTACATGGGCCAGGCTTCTATTCATTTGAGTATATAGTGAGTTCATCTATTTAGGCTGTTTAAGATAATTAAAGGTTGAGATAGATTAAATAGGGAGGAACTATTAAATATAAAAGAATAAAAGGAGCAGCACAGACACAGGCCCTTCGGCCCATCACCATGTCTATGCTAACCATCAAATGCATATTACACCTATTTACTAGCTCTAGGTTCATAACCCACTTATACCTATAACGAAAGACCTCATTCCAAAAGGGTACGTGGACATCATGTGTCCCAGTGATAATTACGGAACTAGTCCTGAGCCAGTTGTGCTGCAATCTTTTGTTTATCGCCACAAATGTCCAGGTGTCCCTGTGCCCTGGTGGTTCCAAAGTATGGAAAACCTGAAACAGTGGACAATACAGATCCATACAGTCTGAAGTTTACCATCCTTACTAAGCTTTCTATTAGTGTGTCAATAGCATATTGTATTGCAGAAGAGTTGGGGAAAATGGACCCAAAAAGGTGCAAAGGTTTGAGTAATATTAAATTCACCTGAAGTCAAATTTCAAAGTAAATTTTATTATCAGAGCACATCTAAGTCATCACAGACAACCCTGAGATTCATTTTGCTGTGGGCATACTCAGCAAATCTACAGAATTGTAACTATAACAGGATCAATGAAAATTCAACCAGAGTGCAGAAGACAACAAACTGTGCAAATGCAAATATAAATAAATAGCATTAAATAATGAGAACATGAGACAATGAGATAAAGAGTCCTTAAAGAGAGATCATTGGTTGTGAGAAACATCTCAATGACGGGGCAAGTGAGTGTAGTTCTCCCCCTTTGTTCAAGAGCCTAGTGGCCGAGAGGTAGTAACTATTCTTGAACTTGGTGATGCAAGTCCTGAGGCTCTTGTACCTTCCATCTGATGGCAGCAGCGAGAAAAGAGCATGGCCTTGTTGGTGCTGATCTTTGATAATGGATGTTGTTTTCCTCTGACAGTGTTTCATCTACAGGTAGATGTGCTCAATGGCTGTGAGGGATTTATCTGTGATGTACTAGGTCAAATCCACTACCTTTAGTAGGATGTTCTGCTCAAACGCATTGGTATTTCCATACCAGGCCATGATGCAGCTAGTCAATACAGAACTATAGAAATTTGTCAAAATTTTAGATGTCATGCCAAATCTCCACAGACTCCTAAGGAAGGAGAGGCGCTGCCACGCTTTCTTCACAATTGCACTTCGCAAGTACGTTCTCCTGAAATTCAATCATTCCATGGAAACCTCAGGATGATAGCAGGGAAACATATCATGCTGTGATTGATATTACATTTTACTTGCCAGCTTGCGCTGCTCCTAAGTACAGCTAAGATGCTGATGTCAGGCAGAAGTCCCATTTCAGAGACGTATTTGGACTGCAGAGACAGAAGTGCAGAGGAGATGATATAGGATTCATACACAGGGTCAGACACTTTGGCCCTCCAAACCAATACCAACTATTAAGTACTAATCTCACTTTATTCCCCCAACTTCTGATCAACTCACCCCAAATTCTACTCCTCATTTAGCCACTAGGAACAGCTTGAAGTGGCCAAGTTACCTGCCAATCCACACATCCCTAGGATGTGGGAAGTAACTTGACCACCGGAGGGGACCTATGAGGACACAAGGAGAATATACAAGTTCCACACAGACAGCGCCAGAGGTCAGCACTGAACCCAGGTCACTGGGGCAGTGAGGCAACAGTTCTACTCGCTACACCTTTGTGCCTCATAAATCTTCCAGCCTGCTGTGGTCATGCCATATCCATCTTTGGTGCCAACATAGTGTGGTGGTCAGCACAGAGTTCGGTGTTCAATTCTGGTGCCATCCTGTAAAGAATCTCTGTGTATCTGCCCCATGGAATGCGTGGGTTTTCCCTGGGCAATCCAGTTTCTTCCCACAGTACAAAGACGTACCAGGTAGGTTAATTGGTCACAGTAAATTGTTCCATGATTAGGTTAGGGTTAATTGGGGTTGTGGGTTTGCTGGGCCTATTTCATGCTGTATTGCTAAAAAAAATTAATACTAACAAATTCTGGAGTTATTTAAGTGAGTTGGAATTCCCTGGAACCAATGATGCAAATTGTCAATAAAATTTGTATTACATAGTTGCTCTATTACGGCATCCTGCTGCAATGTTGACAACAGGCTCATGAGGAGACATTATAAACATGATGTCAGAAGTACCTCAGCATACAGCCAGCATCGGTGGAAAGAGTATTATCAACACTGATTTCCTCTCCACAGATGCTTCCTGACTTGCTGCACATTTCCAGCATTCTGTTTTCCCCCTCATTTTCATTATCTACAGTTTTTAATTTTACTTATGAGAGAGCACATTAAAAAAATTAAAATAAAAAAAAGCATGCACAAGAAGATAGTTTTTTAAGGAGCTTGATAAATGAGGAGAGAATGAATGTGTTTAATAAAGGCAAATAAAGAGTTTAGAATAGCAGTTGAAGGTGTAATTGCCATTGGTGTAGTACTGAAATCAGGGAAGGGCAAGAGTTAGAATTACACGAGTGTTAGTATTTTTTTACAACTGCAAATAAAGTTTGATAACAATAGTGAGATATGAAAAGAAAGATTAAGGATTCTGAAATCAAGCCACTAGAAAGGTGTCCTGAAGAAGGGTTTCAGCCCAACATGTCGACTGTTTATTCTTTTCCATAGATGCTGCCTGACCTGCCGAGTTCCTGCAGCATTTTGTGTGTGTTGCATCAGAAAGGAGGTCAGTAATGACAAAGCTGATGGATATTAGGATCAAAGTCAGCTATATGTGGCTATACTTTATCGAACATAATGCCAGCGTGTTCTGCACTTACTTCAGTGAGCTGCTGTATGTTCCAGTAAGTCTGCAGGTTTCTATGCATGGTTGCTATAGAGCGAAGTGTCACATGGGGTGGCATGGTAGCATAGTGGTTAGCACAACACTTTATAGTATCAGCGACCTGGGTTCAATTCATGTCACTACCTGTAAGAAATTTGCACATTCTCCCCATGAGAACATGGGTTTCACGGGAGAATGAAACCCATGAAACGTGTGTTTCCTCCAGGTGTTCCGTTTTCCTCCCACAGTCCAAAGATGTACCAGTTGGTAGGTAAGTTGTCAAGTGATTAAATTGGGGAATTGCTGGTGGCAAGGCTTAAAGGGCTGGAAGGGCCTATTCATACTGTATGTCAATAAATAAATAAATAAATCTCCACAAAGGTAGATCAAGACACTGATTCACATTTTTCACACCACTCAAATTTATAGAGAGAATTTAGGTTGGACTCATTTTTTTAAAACAGAGCTGAATTCAGATTTAACATTGCTGATAAGTGACTTTAGATGACTGTCCTTTTGTATACAATGGGTGTAGGTGCAAAACTGTTTAATCTCAGAATGCAACAAAAATATGCTTAATGTTAACAAGCTAGAAGCAGGGTAAATGATTGGGATAATTTGTGCTTCCACTGCCCCCCCACCCAGCACCAGCATTTAGACAAGAACCTCGGCTAAGATATACCAGGCAAAAAATATCGGGGATCCTGAACAAGAAGGTACTGACTGAGATACCAGTGAAAACGTGGGTGGAGCTCATGTGGGGAATAGGATATTGGCAAAGGACAACAAAGACATGTCTGGATAATACAAATGTAAATGAACATTGTCAAAATGCCATTTTAGTGATTAGGGATTACTTATACAGACATTTTGCTCTGATGATTCAACAGATGAGAGGAAATTCATGAGAAAATAAACCTATGCAAGGTGTCGGAAGCAGTCAATAAATGAGCTGAGTGGCATTTATTAATTGCAAATTTTGAATGATAGATTAGCCATCCAGTCTGTGCATCCTGCTAAACAGATGAAAACTTTTCCCCAGGTTTTGTCTTTTAAGAACTGTAGAATCTGTTAGACCAGAGTCAGATAACGGCTGTCATTTCACATGGAAGAACAGTTACTTTTTTTCCCTTTTTATTTCTACTTCAGTGTTTTTTGTGTCTATTTGTTCCTCCAGGCACTATCCTGTACTATGATCCAGTCCTTAATATTATGGTTGCCCTACAGTTATTTACAGAAGCACAGCAGAGCAGATTAGTTGAGCATTAGGTTTTTAGGGGACCATCACTAATAAGCCCTGATACTAGTCATTGATAAGAAGAGTGAGTCTATGGCTGGCTTTCACCTCAATGATGCAATACCATGGGTGTCAGAGATAGGACACCACCTCTATCTTGGACGAGAATGATTAATTTGTCATAAGTAAGTGACTGACTTTGATAATTTCCTTTCACAGTGCATGAATCAGAATCAAGTTTATTATCACTGACATTGTGAAATGTGTTGTTTTGTGGCAGCAGTACAGTGCAAAAGGCATAAAAATTACTATAAGTTACAATCAGAAATATATTAAAAATAAATAAATAGTGAAAAAGCGGTAGTGCTCATGGACTCTTCTGAAATCTGATGGCGGAGGGGAAGAAGCTGTACCTGAAATGTTGAGTATGCGTGCTCATGCTCCTGTACCTCCTCCTGGTGGTAGTAATGAGAAGACAACAGGACCTGGATGGGAAGGATCCTTGATAATGTACTTACCAATGTGGACACACATTCCCGTATTTCCTTAGGATTGAAGTATGGCACATATTTTCCTCCCACCAGTTTAGAGACCTACTGATGGGCCATCCTGCACCCCAACTCTCCCCAAGATATTTCTTCCTTTCCAACTTATCCCGAACTGTAGTGAGCCCTGTGAAAGAGCAACAAGGAGGGGTACAGCACTGTTGGGGAACATTTGACAACCTACAATTTCTGCTTCAAGAACCATCAGCATTTGCATTGTTTTGCTAAAAAAACACAAAGCAGTCTCTTAAAAAGACACCCACACAGATAAAGGCATCAAGGGGAGTGATGCCTTTGCAAACCTTAAGCATCTGTAATACTGTACATCTGATACTGTTCATTTTTTAATGCTAGTTTACATGTTTAGCAATGGATAGTGGGAGAATAAGATAGTTCAGGACTCCAGGCAGCTATCCTACTGAACGGGAGGACAGCAATGGGATTGTGCCTGCATAAAGCAGTTTCAGATTAAGTTATATTCTATTTGAACATTTCTACAATCTAGGTTACAGTCTCAGGAATCTGTATACATCCAAACATAGAATAACTGGCTATTAGATTCACATCCTTTTTCTCTGGGTTTTTGTTCTCTCTCTCTCCTCTCTTTTGCATCTATTTTTACAGGCAGTTCATAAACAAATGTAACTCCAGAGGATAACGTTCATACTGTCTGGAATTAATTGCAAGTAAATTATGAGGTTAATATTCCCTGATTAAGTGTACTGCTGAGGTTGAAAACCGATTCTTCATCAAAAGTATAGTCCCGGATAGAGTGGCTTAGACAGACCCATTTCCCCCAACAAGATATCATACAAAGATACAAATTATAACCACAAGTAGATTTCTCAGCCCTCGAATTGGCTCTGCCATTCAATGAGGTGGTGACTGTTCCATAAGCAATAGTCATGAAGAACTGTTCTTGGAGGATCAGTAAAGAATTATTTCTTTTCCACAGAGGCTTTGAATTCATTACCTCCAAAAATGATAGAGACAGAAATGAGCATATTTTTAAAAAGTACCTGGATGTTTCCAAGATGTTGTAACCTGTAAATTATATGCGATGGAGATCAGGATTAAAGTGGATACTTGCATTCCAGCTAGTATAGGTGTAAGGAGTCAATGGCCTATATGAGTGGCTTAAACATGTATGATTCTCTGCCGACATTCTGACTCTCCGCCTGAAGAATCAGTACCCAACCCTTCCCAGCCAAGGGTCACTGGTAACTCTGAGGCAGAATATCATGGGTTCAGATAGGATTCAATGCCTATAATCCGGACTGATATCCACCAGAGAACAGAGGAGATGCTGTTCAAATACAGACATCCCACCCTGCAAAAATTCATTTCAGGGAGATAGCACCACCATTTCAGGGAGGTAGCACCCCCGCCCCCCCATAACCCCATAGCCCATCCCCGCCCCCACCGTTGACCTCCAAGGGTGTATGTAATACTTCGTTTAGTGATTTTGTCTAATCTGTAAACCAAGTTGGGTATATGCAGCAAATGTGATATTAAAATATGTACTTATTTTATATTATATTATATTATCATATTTATTTATTCTATTACAACTTTAAGCAAGTTTACAGGGAGTTTGGCCTCATCACGTAGGACATCAATAGCATAGCGCCTTGGCAGCTAGCCAGCTAGTTTAAATCAGGGGTCCCCAACCTTTTTTGCACGTGGACAAGTTTAATATTGACAATATTCTTGCAGACCGGCCAACCCGGGGTGGGGGGCGGTGGGAATATAGGTGATAAGTCAACTATAAGTCACTTGTAAGTGGCTAATACACTCAATTTCGTTTCTAAAGGGGTTTGTCTAATGAAATTAATATTAAACACACAGCGTATATTTTCCTCGCATGAATGTAGTGATAAGTCAATAATAACAGTGGTCCCAAACCTCCGGGCCATGAAGAATGCAGCAGTACAGTGGTAGCCAGAATGCACCCAGCATATCTTTAAGAAAAAAGCCAAAATAAACAAGCTCATTGATTAGGTGCCGCCTGGCTCGTAAATGTCGGCCCAGATCAGAGGCGACGCAATCGGCAATTGCCTCTGATCTGGGCTGACATTTACGTGCCGAGCGGCACCCAATTAATTAGCTTTGTTTATTTCGGCTTTTTTCTTGAAGATGTGCTGGGTGCGTTCCGGCCACCGCTGCATTCTTCGCAGCCCGGAGGTTGGGGACCACTGAATTATCAGTTACTTATAAGTCAAGAGCATCATAACATTTTAAGTAATGTTTGGATATTAAACACACAGCGCATATTTTCCTCGTATGAACATATAAAATCATTGCAATGCACCAATATCGCTGAATCACTGGGAGCCCTGAGCTTGTTTTCCTGCAACAACACGGTCCTTTCGAGGGGTGATGGGAGACAGCGATACTCGAAGGGGGTTCCTTATGTCCAGCCTATTCCGCAATTTAGTTTTCATTGCATTCATTGCAGAAAACTCTGCTTCGCAGAAATATGTTGGAAATGGAAGCAACATTTTCAGTGCTTTTGTGGCTGTCTCAGGATATTCATCCTTGACTTTGATCCAGAATGCCGGCAGAGATGTTATGTCAAACACGCTTTTCAGCCCACCGTCATTTGCAAACTCAAGGAGTTGATCTTTTTCCCGTGCTGACATGGATGATTCACTGGGGACATTCACAAATGGGTCACGGACCCGTTCCTTTGCACGTCTTGGGTCACTGATGACCTCGCGTGCATTAAAATTCAACAGTGCATGACAGGGAATGAGGAAAGGTGCAGCTGACTCATATCACCAAATCATATTGTTCCCTCATGTCCCGGTGGTTGGGGACCACTCTTAGCACGAAGAGCGACTAAGCAGGATGCTCCCTCTCCCTCTCAAAAAAAATTGAATTCCGGGATATTGTATACAATTTCCAAGCGTCAGGGAGCCACTATCGACATGCGGGAGACTCCCGAAACTTCTGTGAGAGGTGGGATGTCTGCAAATACAAATCCCAGAGTGCTCTCAAAAGCTAACCACCACTCTCTTTGAAGAAAGCCTTTGATATTCTTCCCAGTTTTGCCCGTACACATTGTGGATACAGTCTAGTCCTTCACAGGCAAAACACTCCCTCCCATTAAGCATGTCTACAAGGAGTGCTGCCACATGAAAGCAGTATCCCGACCATCCAAGCCATGATCTCTTTTCACTGCTGCCATCGGTAAGGAAGTACAGGAGCCTCAGGTCCCATATCCACCAGATTCAGGAACAGTTATTACCCTTCACCCATCAGGCACCTAAACCAGCATGGATAACCTCAACACTGAACTAAATAGTATTATTTTTTTTTGTTTGTTTGGGTATTTATTTATTACTGGCTCTGGCGCTGCCCTTTTTATTATTTTTATTTATTCTCAGCTCAAGCTGGTAAAACCTGAAGTACGGGCATAGCCAAGCACGCTCGTTCTCAATTGCTCAGAACTTTCAGGCTATTCTAGCGGTGTTTAGTATTGTGGCCTTCTTGAGGTTTACTTAGATATTACTGTGTAGCCCTAATTGTTTAATGCTATTGTATAGTGTCTTTGGATGATACCAGGAAGAGATATTACTATTGGGACAATATGTATTCTGTTTATGCTCAAATTCCTCTTTTAATTTAGCATACTTCTGGTGCTTTTCACTGATTGATTTCTGTGTGTGCTTGGAATGGCTATATCTATTAAATAAGTTGCTCTTGCTTGTTTTTCCTCTATTATTATACCCAAATGGTTATTATGGATTGTCTCATCTGTCATAACTGATTGGCCATAATATAATTTGTGGTATTCTGACTCTAGAACTGGACCAGGCTTGCATTTATAGTAAGGTGTGATTTCATTTATGAGTTTATATTTTAAAGCAAGCTTTCAATTAATGATGTTTGTCGCTTGATTATGCCTGTGTAGGTAATCAGATTATGTTAAACTGCTGCAGGATCCTGTAATGTATTGGATTGTTTCTGTTTTTTCTCAGCATTTTCTATATTTATCATCTTGAATTTGTTGGTCTTTTATTATGCATTTTTGATCATTGTCTTGAATTGCCAAAAGGAAACCTTCAGGAGAACTCCACCTCTGGGCCAGGCATTCAATGTTTCCTTGTTGATATCTACAGTAGTCTGTTCAAATCATGAAGGTGTCTTCCATGGAAGGCTATGCTCTTCCATTGGTTAACTTTTTCTTCAATGGTGATAATGTCTTCATTTTTCTGGGTTGTTGTCTCATTTAAGTTTAGTAGTATATACTTATTATCGGAATTGCACATGCTTGCGTGGAGTGCTGAATTCTGTTTTCATTGATGAAAGTATATACTTAGAAGTTTAATCTGACTGTTGTGTAGATTTTTCTATGTCTGATACTCCTTTTCCCCCTTTATTCCTTGGTAGTGTTAATCTAAGTGCATTCGAATGGACTTTCAGTTCTTATTTTTCTTTGTAAATTTTCCAGATTAGTCTTGGACAGATACTATGCCAAAAGAATACATTAATATAGGTATAGCAGCAGTGTTTATTGCCATTGTTATAGTTTTACTGTTGAGCTCTGTTTGGCAGATCTTCCTCTTCTTCTTCGTCTTCCTCTTATTATTATTAGTTAAATGGATCTCAAGGTCATATTTGGTGACTTATATGTACTTCGGTAATAAATTTACTTTGAACTTTGAACTTCTTCCAAAGAATGAAAGAGCTGGTTGTTTACCTCATCGTACTTTATCAATGCCAACTACTGTTCAAAAGTAACCTTCATAAGCATGAGGGAATGTCCTGAGATTAAAATAAACACTGTAGATATATCTGGATTTTGACACAGAATGGAATAAATGTGCATTCAGTAAACTCAGAACTCCATTGCCCAACAGGAATTCACAGAAAACTGCCAATACCTCAGTGGCATACTTACCTCTAGTCCTTTTTGTTGTTCCCAAGTTCTGCAGTGCTTTAAACTCAGAATTCACTATGGCTTCTGACCCCCCCCCCCCACCCCACCACCCCCAATTAGGGAAGATCAGCTTTACATAAAATATAAATAAACTGCTGAACCTCAAATTAGACACAAAAGAATATAGAATTGAATGGAGATTATATTAATTTCTCTTCCAATTTTATTTGAAATACTTTTGTTAAAAGTCAAAGATGCAGCTACTGGGTATCAGAATGGCTAACGTGTTATGAAAGTTACAAAAGAGATTTATTAAAAGGAACTGTAAAACGATAGCCATAGGTGTTGTGGAAAGAGTAAAGAAAGATCTGCCCAATGAAGTGAATGAAGCAGCTACAACAACATAGTGTCTTCCCCCTTCCTTCTCAGTCCTGATGAAAGGCCTCAGTCTGAAACTTTGACTGTTTATTTCCATAGATGCTGCCTGACCTGCAGAGTTCCTCCAGCATTGTGTGTGTTGCTTAACATTTAAAAGATAAATGGTGAAGTATATGATGGAGGGGCTTTAGAGGGATATGGGCCAAATGCATGCAAGTGGGACAAATGGCTTGTTTCTCTGATGTGTTACTTGATAACTCTGTGACTGTATGTTAGAAATAAGCAGAAAATGCTAAAAATCCTCAGCAGGACAGGTAGCCTCTGTAGAGAAAGGTACAGAATTAACATTTAGGGTCTAATGATATCTTTATCCGGAAATGTTAACTCTGTTTCTTTTTCCACCACTGCTACCTGGTCTGCTGACTGTTCCTGGCATTTTCTGTTTTTGTTTCAGAGTTCCATTACTCAGATTTGTTGTGCTTTTCAGTGAAAGGAGTTTGGATTATTCGTACCGTGCTTTTTCACATAAGTTATGTGGGGGTGAATTTTATTCTATCTCTCAAAGTTTTAGCTCGTGATTTGTGAAATTCCGTATGATTGCCCAGACAATTGTAGCATGGGGGCCTATTTCTGAACAAAAGACATTGAATAGCCTGGTGTCTGCAGTTGGTAAACCTACAGGGAAGGATCTCTCCCCCTGTGTTCCTTATTGGAGTAAGAGATGTTCATTTTAAAGGTGCAAGAATAACATTGCAGTCAGAGATAACTGACTTTATAAGAAGATCAGAGAGGTACTGCCTGTCTCTGTGATGTGTGAGGATGACAAAGAAAGGAAAATAAGCATTTGAAGACAGACATGTAAGGTACTTTGAACTGAAACTCCAGCTGGAATCTCCTGATTGAAGATTCTCTTGCATTCTGCCTTGTCTCCCTCACAATTGCAGTGTCCGGTATGGCTCCTAACATCTTATTCCTTTTGTTCAGATCAGGACAAAAGCTTTGTTATTTCATCATGTTGTCGTGCACAATGTAGCTACCTGTAAATTGGGGCAGGTGTAGACAAGTTGCTTACCCACTTAAGCTGTGAGCGGTTATGGGAGCACCAAATACATTAATGCCTTAACTTGGTAAACAACAGGAATTCTGCAGATGCTGGAAATTCAAGCAACACACATCAAAGTTGCTGGTGAACACAGAAGGCCAGGCAGCATCTCTAGGAAGAGGTACAATCAACGTTGCTGGCCAAGACCCTTCGTCAGGTCTCGGCCCGAAAGGTCAACTCTACCTCTTCCTAGAGATGCTGCCTGGCCTGCTGCGTTCACCAGCAACTTTGGTGTGTGTTGCTTGCCTTAACTTGTGTATGTTTCATCTGGAAATGTTCACTCTTGTGTACTCTGTTTTGATTTACAAAGTGTGTTTTCACCATAATGAAAACACAATTTTAAGTTCCTGGGTGTCAAGACCTCAGAGGACCTATCCTGGGCCCAACATATCAAATCAGTTACAAAGAAGGCACGACAGTGGTTATATTTTATTTGCAATTTTAAGAGATTTGGTGTATCACCAAATAAACTCACCAATTTCTACAGAAGTACCATGGGGAGCATTCTAAATAGCTGCAGCACCATTTGCTATGGAGGGGTGGGGAGCTAATGCACAGGATCGAAAGAAGCAGCAGAGAGTTGTGAACTCAGTCAGCTCCATCATGGTCACTAGACTCCATAGCAACCAGGACATCTTCATGGCGTGATGCCTCAAAAAGGTGGTATTCATCATTAAGGACCCCCATCACCCAGCACATGCCCTCTTCTCATTGTTACCATCAGGGGGGAGGTACAGAAGCCTGAAGGCACACACTTCAGGAACAGCTTTTTTCCCTCTGCCATACGATTTCTGACAGCAAACTGCACGACATATGCCAATGATATTAAACCTGATTCTGATGACCCATTCACTACCCACAGGAGTTCACCTTATCGAAATACCCAACCTGCTTTTTACCCAGACTTTGCCTTTAATGCAACATTTTTCATGAAGACATCCCATCTGCAAATCAAAGGATGTTGAATTTGTTTGAGAGAATTGGGAATTATGAGCTAAAAAACCTTGGTGATAGGAAATTACAAGATGTGGCTTCTGCAAATGAAGCAAACCTAACAATGAAATGAAGAGGTTTGCAATTTCTGGTATTTGTTGAGTAAGAAAGATTTGCATATTTACATGCAGAATCTTTCCCTGATCTGCAAAACATTTTACAAGCAGTACAATCCTTCTGGAATGTTGTCGATTCTCATGATGCAGTTTGTACACAAGTAGTCGTGTAATCAATGCACAGATCATTTATGCTGTGTGACTCTTGGGGGGAGCTGATACAACAGGGAGATCTGTTTGTTCTTCCCGTGATATTGTTGTGCCATCTCTTGTATCCACCTTAGATGCCAAAAGTCTTGGACATGTCTACTGAACATTAAAATTGATCCATATTAATATGTCTTTCTAACAGTGCATTTTTGCTCACTGGAGAGGCAGCCTCAAGGTTCTGAAGGTGGATTTAAGAATGAGCTCAAAGATTTTCCCACAATTGCCAAAGCTAAGCCACATTGACCACAACTGCTTTGAATATTGAAATATAATTGATATTACATTGGCACCAAGAGCACCCTACAGTCTTGGTCCGACTACAAATAAATTTTGAAATATGCCCTCAACAACTGCAGGATATTTATGATAAATTAGGCTACATGCTTAAGTTGCCCTGATACAGGCTCTGTTACCATGGTGCTGCAGTACTTTTTGCATGAATTTATTCTTCATCCTTAACTTCCATGCTGAGGCACTGATTTCAAGCATGTTTAAAAAAAATAGCACCTTGTTCCATGACTGTGGATTTATGAGGTAGTTTTCCTTCCAAAGGCTAGCTGGTTATGAACCTATGATTTTCAAAGCTCCCCATCACTGGGATTTCTCCCTCCTTTGTTTTATGTTTGAAGGTAAAAACCAGTTGATCAAGAATGACTAAAACGATTGATCCTCAAGTCCATCTTTCACAACTACAATTATTGCCAAAAACTCACTGTCCCTGAAAACCAAGAGTCTTTTTGGCAGAAGTTCAGAGGCTGAGGAGAGGAACCTTACAGACTCTGGAACTTCGGTGACAGTGAAGGCAGAAGAGACTGAAGATGCCGGAATCTGGAGCAATCATCTGCTGAAGGATCTCAGTGGGCTGGGCAGCATAGTCTTCTGTGCTTATTTTTGTATTTCAGTGTATTTAAGCCATTTTAAAATACCTCTTATGTTCTGGGACATTTATACTTTCATGGACTGCCAGCAGAGGCCCATCAGAGGCAGGGTCTTGGGATATGCCCTGCTTGTGACTTACTGATAACTCTTGGGTACAGAGGATCAGCTTGGTCATCCAGAAGTATCTACAGCAGTTTAGTATGATAGAGCAGTTCTGATCCAGGACTACGTGGCTCTTGGATTTATAGCATGAGCCACCAAGCTCTACAACTATTTCCTTATTAATGCCTGCACAAACCATGTACTGAGTTCAGTGTATGCAGTGAGAATCCACAGTCATATCATCTGGATGATTAATCAAATCATTATAGTCACTTGGTCTCTGTCCTCTCATGGCTAGTGTGTGTACTAGCTTTCTAACTTAAAAGTTTTCCTTCTGTTATATTTCCCATGATTTGCAGTTTAAAGTGTATGGAACAGAAAAGTTGAACTAGCTGATCCAAGAGACAATGCACTGTGTTGAATTAATGCATCCAGCTGATGTGGTGTTGTTCTTCTAGCTGTCAGTTGCTCACAGCTCGCTAAATCCTTTGTGTAATTATGCTCACAAACTAGGACACTCCTCTCAGCTCCAAACAGCTGCTAATAATTCCCAGTTGCAGCTTCAGAAATCAGTGGGATTCCCAGGATGCAGATGTTGAGAATTTTTTCCCCCTCTCTGATTATAAACAGCTGTGGCTGATCGGAACTCTCAGCCTATAGGCATGGTCAGACTTCCCTTCCTCGCCAGGTCACAGCAGAATAACGGAGAGGTACAAAGACATCAAACATGTACAAGGGGAAGGCAATCTTCCTGGAGCAGATGGAGCGGCTGGAATGGGGGGAGGGCTTTCTGTAACCCCAGTTTCCGCTTTGGAACTGCAAATCCAATATCCTATACAGATTGCAGTTTAATATTTTAGATTAAATAACCTTTAAATGGTGTAGCAATCACAGGGAAAATGGCTGGATAGTTTTACAAAGCAGATTGCTACCCCATTTGTTTTCAGACCTAAATGAACAATGAGATTACCTACGGGAATCTAAACATCGGCCAAGATGGAAAAGATTCAATTTGCTTTCAATAAAGTGATTGCTTCCTTTTCCAACAAAAGGAAAAAATGGGCTGTCATCTGCTTTTTCAGATGCAAGACCACCAAATATGAATAATTTTGCTCCTTCAAACTGTTGTGTCTGTAAATAGGTTTCAACTTTTTGTCTTCGATTCTTCACAATGCTGAGGAACTCACTGCATAACTTCTTGTGCATCATGTTCCCAGACTAAACTTAACTATTCTTCTGCTTTTCTTCCCCTACCATTTTGGGGCAATGCTGATCAAGGCATTAACATTTCACAAGAACTTACTACAAAGAAAAATGAAGGGAAGGATTAGATTGGTTTTAGAGTAGGTTAAAAGGTCAGCATAATGTCATGGACTGAAAGGGCCTGTACTGAGCTGTACTGTTCTATATGGTGCAGTCATAAGCTTCCATTATATGGTGGAGAGGGGCTGTACAAACTAAGAGATTGCATTGGTCAAGCTCTTGCAGTGAATAGTCCCCATCTCAGTATTGGCACAGTTCTTTTGCTGAAATTTTCAACAAAATATAACTAATAGTTATGCAATTCCTTGAAAACAATGGACAGAACTTTTAAAGCATACATTACTATGAATTTGAGTAAAATTTAGCCCTTCCTGTCTGGAAAATAACATATGATAATGGACAATTAGAATGGCCATAGTAGCCTGCCTTAACCATCCCCAGCTCTTGCCTGGCAGGTGGTATAAAAGTTGCCTACAAGTAGCCTTCCACAAATCTATAGAATATCTCAAATGGAGCTGGATTGTAATTTTAAGATAATGCACGAGGAAGGTAGAAGTGAAGATAATCTAGGAGGAGGGTGGGTCTTGAGGGTGAGAAGTTAGCTCATTCCTTGCTCCTCAGTAGAGCAGGAGTGCCACCCTCCTCAATGATAAAGATTCTCCCTTTGACTTATTACAGAATGTGGATACTCCAGGAAAGCACATAGAAGATGCAAAAATACCATGATCAAATGAAACAGCGAAATACTATATAACTTGTTAATGCGATCATCTATTATTGAATGCCTGAACAGCCCTCGCATGGCACTTAACACTTCTATGCAGTCAGATTGAACCCATTCCACCCTCTTTCTCTCTTCCCTCCCTTTTGCACACCTCCTCATCATGAAACTACTCCCTGCTGACCATTGATATGAGACAGGACATTTCTTTCACTGGTTTTCGATTAAATGTTAAAACGTTACTCTACTTCAGCAATACAAAATTCGTATTTTTAAGGAGCTGATAATGTGTTATCCATTTCCTGGAAGTCTGAGAAATTTGATAATTTATGCTTTATACAAAGGTGATAGAGATAATCTATTTCCTACACCTGTTAAAAATGGTGAAACTCTTAGAATCTATTATAACAAATTAATTTTGTATCATTGCAGGGTCTGAATATTACATTATTGTATTCCCTGCATTTTATTTAATAAAGTATTTCTATCTAAACATATGAAGAAGATTCAAATCTCAATTCATTAGGTTGAAAGACATACAACTATGCAAATTGTGGCCTTTCGCAAGCTATCGTTCAATGCAGTTTCCGAGTGAAGATAAAGTAACCTGTGTCTACCACCACCACCCCTCCTTTACCCATACATAAACATGCTTCTGAACTACTGAACTCTTGGCTTCCCACGTGCAACAGCTTCATATGGACAATGACCAACATTAAATTATTAACATTTGCGAAGAGTACTCTGGCCATGGTCAGAGCTCTGGAGAAGCACAGCACATTCGCATACATCAGGAGAGTAAACACACCCACACAGTTCCCTACCATGCCTGTAACACTGCATCCCACAGTCCCATCGATCTGTCTTCAGTGCTGGCTCCAACCCATTAGTTTGCAGTTTCAGCTGTGTCATTATAATGTATGGCTTCCTATCCATTTCAGAAGACCTGGCATGCAATGGTGTTCATTGCCTTCCTCTTTGCCTGCAATTTGAATTCCTTGTAAACGTAATCAGTTCCTTCTGAAATTATGGATGGGAGGAGGAGGAGGAGGCCCAAAGTCAGGTCAGAAGGTGGGATCTGACAGGCTGCAGGGTAGAATGTCTTGCAGATGGACCGAACAAGCCAGTGCACTAACATAAGAAGACTATGCCTTTCCTTGAGAGCAACTGAGGAATCATGCACCAGGAGAAGCAGGACAGACCTGGGTTGTCTTCTTTGGGGCATCTGAGGCTGAGGGGAGACCTGATAGAAGTTCATAAAATTAGGGGAGGCAAATATAGACCAGATACTCAGAATCTTTTTGCAGTGTGGAGATGTTAAATAGCAGAGAGTGTAGCTTAGGTAAGAGGGGGAAAGTTAACCGAGATCTGTGGAGCAAGTTTTTCACACAGACTGATAGGTGTTTGGAACCCACTGCTGGGGGTGGTGGTGGAAGACATGATAGTGATGTTTAATAGACACATAGAAACACACATTGAACATAAAAGGAACAGAGAGATTTGGACCATGTGCAGACATATGGGATTAGTTTTGTTTGGCATCCCAGGATGTTCCTGTGCTATACTGTTCTATGTTCTAAACTAAACCAGTGAATATCAGAAAAAAACTGTAGATGCTAGAAAATTGAAATAAAAGCAGGAAATGCTGGAAATACTCAGCAGGTCAGACAGCATCTGTGGGGAGAGAAGTAGGGTTAATGTTTCAGGTACTGATTTTGTCCACATTTGATGCTTTTATTTTTGATATGAATATGCTCAAGTAGTATATGTTTATGGAGATTTTTTTTGTGTAATAGTTCTGATTTGATTTCATAACATAAGAAAGTGGAAATAGAAACAGTAGTAGGCATTTATCCCAGCAAACTTGAACTTTTACTCAAAGCCAACTATCCGTACTAATTTCCCTTGATTCTCTTAAAATCTACATCTCTATTGACCTGCCTTGAATAAACTGAACAACTGAGCCTCTAGGAGTACAAAATTCCAAAGATTCATTCCCTCAGGGGAAATCTCAGTCGTGAATGGCCAGCTTTTTACAATGAGACTGTGACCCCCTGGTTCTAGCTATTTCAGCCAGCGGAAGCATCATTCCTCTATCTGCTCTGTCAAGTTTTCTAAGAATGTTGCATATTTCCATACACAACAGAGCATAAGCTCAGTCTGCTTATCTTTCCACAGTATCTGAACCTTTGCTGCCCTCTATTGCAAGTATATCCTTCGTTAGGTCGAGGGAACACACCTAAACACAGTATCCAGATGCAGTCTTAGTGAGGCCAATATAATCACAGTGAAACATCATTATTCTTGCACTCAAATCCTCATGCAATAAAAGCCTTTAAGGACTAGCACATTGTTTGCCTTCTTAATTACATGTCATACTTACATGTTAATTTTCAATGGTTCATGTGCAAGAGCACAAACATATCCCTCTGAACATCAATACCTTTCAACCTCTCAATGTCATTAGAAACTCCATTTCTACCTCTGTTTTCACCATAGTCCATGTCTCACGTGTTTCCACATTATTTTCCATCTGCTATGCCCTTGTGCATTCACTTAGCCTGTCCCTATCATGCTGATGTCTTTATGCATCACTCCCCACAAATTAGTATAATCAAAAAACCTAGATATATTAAACTCGGTCCCCTCATTCAAATTACTGATATAGTATACAAACATTGTGGGACCTCATTCATTGTGGCCTCTGACCTGAAAATGACTCATTTATTGCTGCTGTCAGTTTCCTGCCTGTTATCTAACTCTCACTCCACACTATGTTACCACCAAACTTATTTTATTTAATAACCATTTGAATGGCTGCTTATCAAAGTCCTTCTAATCTACTACCAAGTTCATGACTCTTGCCCAACTCGAGCAACCACCCACCTGACCAGATCTGACTAGTCATCCTGTATCCAGTCTCTTCACACCGACCCTTCAAAACCCAAAGCGAAATTTGCCCCCCTCCCACAAATCCCAACCTCTTGCTGCCTAGGAACACTCAATCAAAGTTATCCCATTTATAGTGCCTCTACCATTGATAACTAGGGACTTATCCTAGCCCCAATTCAAATTCATGGCCCTCTCAACCCCAGGCTTCTCTCACAAAAGATCCCACCTACCCATTTGGAGGCTTGCAGTTAACAGGCTTGTTTTACACACTCTGTACCGGAGGTGAGTGGAAAGAAGGAGCCATTTCGATAGCACCATAAGACCATAAGACATTAAGACAAAGGAGCAGAAGTCGGCCATTCGGCCCATTGAGTCTGCTCCGCCATTTTATCATGAGCTGATCTATTCTCCCATTTAGTCCCACTCCCCCGCCTTCTCATCATCACCTTTGATGCCCTGGCTACTCAGATACCTATCAATCTCTGCCTCCACTGCTGCCCGTGGCAACAAATTCCATAGATTCACCACCCTCTGGCTAAAAAAATTTCTTCGTATCTCTGTTCTGAATGGGCACCCTTCAATCCTTAAGTCATGCCCTCTCATACTAGACTCTTCCATCACGGGAAACAACTTTGCCACATCCACTCTGTCCATGCCTTTCAACATTCAAAATGTTTCTATGAGGTCCCCCCTCATTCTTCTAAACTCCAAGGAGTACAGTCCAAGAGGGGACAAACGTTCCTCATATGTTAGCCCTCTCATTCCCGGAATCATTCTAGTGAATCTTCTCTGTACTCTCTCCAACATCAGCACATCCTTTCTTAAGTAAGGAGACCAAAACTGCCCACAGTACTCCAAGTGAGGTCTCACCAGTGCCTTATAGAGCCTCAACATCACAGCCCTGCTTCCATACTCTATTCCTCTAGAAATGAATGCCAACATTGCATTCGCCTTCTTCACCACCGACTCAACCTGGAGGTTAACCTTAAGGCCATCCTGCACGAGGACTCCCAAGTCTCGTTGCATCTCAGAACTTTGAATCTTCTCCCCATTTAAATAATAGTCTGCCCGTTTATTTCTTCTGCCAAAGTGCATAACCATATATTTTCCAACATTGTATTTCATTTGCCACTTCTTTGCCCATTCTTCCAATCTATCCAAGTCTCTCTGCAGACTGTCTCTTTCCTCAGCACTACCGACCCCTCCACCTATCTTTGTATCATCTGCAAACTTAGCCACAAAGCCATCTATTCCATAATCCAAATCGTTGATGTACAACGTAAAAAGAAGCGGTCCCAACACGGACCCCTGTGGAACACCACTGGTAACCGGCAGACAACAGACTAGGATCCCTTTATTCCCACTCTCTGTTTCCTGCCAATCAGCCAACACTTTATCCACGTATGTAACTTTCCCGTAATTCCATGGGCTCTTATCTTGTTAAGTAGCCTCATGTGTGGCACCTTGTCAAAGGCCTTCTGAAAATCAAAATATACAACATCCACTGCATCTCCCTTGTCTAGCCTACTTGTAATTTCCTCAAAAAATTGTAATAGGTTTGTCAGGCAGGATTTTCCTTTAAGGAAACCATGCTGAGTTCTGCCTATCTTATCATATGCCTCCAGGTACTCCATAACCTCATCCTTGACAATCGACTCCAACAACTTCCCAACCACTGATGTCAAGCTAACAGGTCTTTGCTTCCTTGCCCCCTTCTTAAATAGTGGAGTGACATTTGCAATCTTCCAGTCCTCCGGAACCATGCCAGAATCTATCGACTTTTGAAAGATCATCGTTAATGCCTCCGCAATCTCCACAGATACTTCCTTCAGACCACGAGGGTGCATTCCATCTGGTCCGGGAAATTTATCTACCTTTAGACTATTCAGCTTCCTGAGTATTTTCTCTGTCGTAATTGTGACTGCGCACACTTCTCTTCCCTGCCACGCTTGAGTGTCCGGTATACTGCTGATGTCTTCCTCAGTGAAGACCGATGCAAAATACTTGTGCAGCACCCTAGTGCAATTCAATTTCTGAAGACTAGTCTCATAAGTAATTGCCTGGCAATTATTTAATGTACCTCTGTGGGCTTCACGGCCCAGTCTGGTTGCTTTTCCTGTCACGGTGTAATCTTCTCATCCCACCCCATGTTGTTGATTCTCAGGAATTCGACAACCACGGGAAAGTGACTCAGTTCTCTTTGTTTGAAAAGGCCATCATCTGACCCATAAAGTTCCATAGTTACTGGTTATTTAGCAGAACAAGTTTAAAATAAAATCTTCCAGACTGGCAAAGTCCATCCTTCTCTGAGGAACTGCAAATTAAACTTCTGAAATACTCGGCAAACATCCATACTTCTGAGCCTGTGAAGGAGGAAATATTATTGATGAAGTGGCTGGGGATATTTGGCTCTAGGATTTAGCCTTAAGGAATTCCTGCAGCAATATCCGAGGATGGAATGATTGACCTCCAACCATCATCACCATCTCCCGCTGTACCTACTGTAACTCCAGAAAACCCCATCCAAGCAATTGTAAAGCTGTTTATTCATAAACTGTACAGTTCACTTCTCAGGCCAGAGACTGAGCCAAATCCTGTTAATATGCTAGATTAGCCCAGACAAATGATATGAATTCATATAGAAAACGAGAGGGTAAATGAGATAGTAACATTGTTAAAATAATAGCTTGTTGTGACTCTTAATATACTTTTACTTTTAAAATATTTTAAAAACAAAACTGCAGGCAGATAGAAGTCAATATGTAAACAGGAGAAATTCTGCAGATAGATGCTGGAAATCCAAAACAACACACACAAAATACTAGAGGAACTCAGCAGATCAGACAGCATGCATGGAAATGAACAAAAGGTCAATTTTTGGGCCAAGACCCTTCTTCAATATATATGATGTTCAGAAGTCAATAAATATCTCAACCAAATTTGATTATGTTCAAATAAACTTTAATAAAGTTGTATTTCAAAAATATATATTTCAATAAAGGTACATTTTTCCAATTGCTTCCCTCCAAGACTACCAGCGAATTATTAAAGACAAAGAATTTCAACCTTTTTATAATGATGCCACCCTTCCAAATAAATCCCCATATGAATTTGCTTAGCAGCTGAATGTAATGGGATGCAGAATTCGGGCTACTGAAAACACATTCTTTCAAAACAAGCTAAACAATCCAACATGCACTGAGTTTACAGTGGACCAGAATAGATATCTTGAAAGGCTAAAATGTCTGGCTGTGCTGGTCATACTAAACATTAAACTAACAGCTGCAGCTTAACTTGCTGCATATAAAAGCTGACCAATCTTTTTGAAGTAAAGTACTTTATTGAACCCTTGTTTGCTGTTTTTCTATATTATGGAGACATTTAGAAAGAAAACAAATTGCGTAATATCTGCTATTTTTCTCCTCACCCTTGCCTTCTATTGCTTTCTGATTCTTAACGTCAGAAATCCATCTTCATTATTCATAGCCATTATTTAGTCATGTGTAAAAGTGCTGACTGAATGAAGTAAACAGACATTATAATCCGCTTCACTCATCTTGTACATGAGTAAATTCAAGAGAGAGAAACAATTGCAAGTGCTAGAAATCAAGAATGTAATAGCATGTTTTCAACACCTGAAAATAGAAGACGTTTTGGGTGGTCAGTTCTAGTGGAGGATGTCTGAAACACCAAGTCTGTTTGCAGGGACTAATGGGTTTTCTATAGATTTCCAATATTATTTGTTTTTATTTAATGACAGCTTCAAACATCTCAAGACTATGGAAGCTTCTTTCTGTAAAATCCCTTCCTTCAGCTCCATGCTTCGCACTGACAGAAGATGGGACTTATTGACTTGCAAAATTGAAGTCATTATTTCAAACAGCTCGACTTCTAATCGATACCTGCACCCGGCTGGAAGCCGGAGTAGAGTTTATTCATCATATACACTGGGAAAGCATTAGATCCTTTTTCAGCTCAACTTCTGTTTTCCTCTTTCTACACTCTTCCTAGCTCCATCACCCAGCACCCAGGTACTATACAACATTTCTCTTCCATTCCACATCTTTGTTAATTGATACATTTCTATGAAGAATGATTATATTACTGGACTAGTCATCCAGAACTTCTATTTAATTATTGATTGATGATGATTATTATTGTCACATGTACTGAGTACAGCAAAAAGCTTTTGATTGTGTGCCATCCAGACAGATCATGCTAAACATGATTACATTGATATCGTAAAAGGAATACGGAGTCGCACTTATAGAGAAAGTGCAGTGCAGGTAGACAAATAAAGTGCAATGGCCACAACAAAGTAGGTTGGGTGATCAACAGATTAAGAGTTCATCCCTTACTGTATAATGGTTCATTCAGGAGTCTGATAACAATGGGATAGAAGCAGCCCTTATCCTGAATCAGTCCCTGTCTATCCAAATACTCATCTATCCAATCCCTTAGAATACCTTTCAATAACTTTCCTACTACTGATGTCAGGCTCACAGGTCTAAAATTTCCTGGTTTATTTTTAGAGACCTCCTTAAACAGTGGAACAACTTTAGCTATCCTCCAATCCTCCAATTACTCACCTGTCACTAAGGATGATTTAAATATCCCTGCTAGGGCCTCTGCAATGTCTGCACTTGTTTCACACAAGAACTAAGGGAGCACATTGTCAGGCCCTGCAGATTTATTCACACTAATTTGCCTCAAGACAGAAAACACCTCCTCCTTTGTAATCTGTATAGGGTCCATGACCTTCGCTGCTGATTTGCCTCACTGCTGTGTCCATCTCCTGAGTAAATACAGATGGAAAAATTCCATTTAAGATCTTCCCATTTCTTTTGGCTTCATGCATGGATTACCATTCTGATCTTCCAGAAGACTAATTCTGTCCCTTGCAATCCTTTTACGCTTAACATATCTGTAGAATCCCTTGAGATTCTCCTTCACCTTGTCTGCTAGGGCAACCTCATGTCTTCTTGCATTTCTTATATACTCTATAAATATCTCATTTGTTCCTACCTGTCTATACCTGCTATGTACCACCTTTTTTTCCTTAACTAATGCCTCAATATCTCTTGAAAACCAAGGTTTTCTAAACCTGTTGTCTTTACCTTTTATTCTGATAGAAACATACATGCTTTGTGCTCTCAAAATCTCACTTAGTATTCAGGTAAAACTACCTGATCATTGTCAAACTCCAGCTGGATCAGTAATATCCCTCAGGGTAAGATATCTGCTGTCCTTACCCAGCTCGGCCTATATTTGACTCGGGACCCATCAATGCAGTTGACACTGAGAAATGGTTTTGCAAGTTACTTAGTTCAGGGGAAACTATAAACAGGCAATACATATTGGTCTTGTGAAAACTACAGTACAACAGTCCCGATAAATAAATAAAAACAATACCAAGCTTGGTTACCACACTTGACTAAGACTGATTTTATAAACATTTTATGTGTTATGTCCACCTCTCACTCTATTTTTATGGGAAAATACAGTGAATATTTTTGAAATACAGACTCTAACTTTATTGAAAGAAGATGCCACAGTTTCCTTTTACTCAACTGTTTAGATGGACTTTGTCAGTGAGAAACCTGGCCCTAGGAGTTCAGAAGGAAAACATCCTTGATTGCTGCAGCTATGCAACTCCTACCAACCAGCCTTAGCATCACATATCTTGTCACCACTCATTGCATGTCTTGTGAGGAAAGGTTGAGTGAGCTAGGGCTTTTCTTTTTGGAGGATGAGAGGTGACTTGATAGAGGTTCATAAGACATTAAGGCATATAGATAGGGAGAACCATTTTCCCAGGGCGGCAGTGGACAACGCTACAGGACATCTTTTTAAAGTGAGTGGAGAATTGTTTAGGGAGGTTCTTTTACAGAGAATACTAAGTACCTGGTATGCTCTACCAGAGGTGATGGTAGAGTCTGATACATTAGGACATTTAGGACACTCTTGGATAGGCAGATAAATGAAAAAACAGTGGATGACTATATGGAAGGAAATGGTTAATTGATCTTGGAGTAGGTTAAAAGGTCGGAACAACATTATGGTCTGAAATCCCTATAAGTGCTGTACTGTTCTATATTCTATCACTGTGGAGGTTGATGAATGAAGGTCCCTAGATTATTCACAGTGCTCTGGATATTCAGCTTCACCACCTTCTGTTGTGAATATCACTTGACATTGTTCCTTGTTTAATTTTATTCTAGAGTATTGCTGGAAGAAACTTATTCATGTATTTGTGAAGTGTACCTGTCTTTGGGAACATGCAGCTCAGCCATGTTCAAGACTAGTTCCTTCACAACCAGTCTAACTCCTTCAGAACCACTACGAATGCCCTCTTAGGGATAACCATCATTCTGCTTGAGGCTGGAAACTACTCCCAACACTCTAGTCCTCACTCCTTCTGGCCCCAATCACCAGATCTGACGTCCCATCCACCCAACCCACTATGGCCACCTAGTTCACCTATCTTCTGGCAATAACAAGCACCAATTTATCACTCTCCAGCCTACAAACTTCCACTTCGTCCCACCTTCCCACCATTGAAATTCACCCCCAACTCTTGTCCTCTGCAATCCCAGACCTAAATGCCTCTTTCTTTCACATGTTCTGGAAAGGTGCAGCCCTCAAACAAAAGTCTTGCCCAGTGTAAGGTTTATGCAGAAGCACCAAAAGTCATAGCACCATTGAATGATAGAGTGATTCAGCACCAAAACAGGCTCTTTATCTGACTAAGTCCATTCCAAGCATTGACTACCTGTTTACTCTGATTATTCATCTCACTTCATTCTCCCCACATTTTCTTCCACTACCCCCAGATTGAACCACTCACCTACACACTTTATGCAGTTTACAGAGGCTGATTGAAATAAAAGCCTGTCCATCTTTGGGATGTGGGAGGAAACTAGAGCACCCAGGCACTTAGAGAGAGAACATGCAAACTTCATCCTGAGAGCACTGAAGGTTATGACGAACCCCAGTCTCTGATGTTGTCAGGCAGTGACTCCACTGTCTGCAGCAAGATGTTGCCCGCATAAAGTCTTGTTGTGACTAGTTGATATACCCCTCCAAGGACCAACACATTTCTAGGTCAATGTATTTCTGAAACAGCAGGTAATGTTTGCCAGAATGGCTAATTTCAGGCTGACAAACAGATGATGGTAAAGACATTGCATTTGTCAACCAAAATCAGTGCAATTTGTGTCAGCACATCACCTATATTGATGATCAATTGGTGTGTACAAGTACATTACCATTAACAGGTACCTGTTTCATTACTCAGCATCAGTGCTAAGTATTATCCATCTGTTTCAAACTGTTTTGTTTAAAGTCTAAAAAACCTACTGTTTGTCAAAGATTACATCCTTATTTACCTAGACCATACCAGAGAGTACTACTTACCATGAGAAGAAGGCAATGTTCCATTTCCCAGCATGTAATCCCTCACCTTAATGAGTACAAACAGCTAAAAATAACTGAGAAGGCTTATGATCTGTACAAACCCAGTTATTATTAATCAATGTTTCAACTTGTACTTTATCCATTGATGTGGGCCAGAATTAGAAACTAGAGTTCACGTTGGTGTGCAGTTTTGAAAGGACAACATCTTCCCTGGGGTTATGCTCATGTCTCACAATATGGCAACATGCAGAAAGCCCTGGGTTCAGTTCTTGTAGGTTCACTAGGTGTTTATGGAATGTAATCAGCAGAAATTCACAGGGTGATTCAGTCTCTGTTCTCAAGTAGATTGAATTACTGTATGTGCAGATTTCACCATATACAACACTGAAATTAATCTCCTTGTGGGTATACTCAACAAATCTATAGAATAATAACCATAACAGAATCAATGAAAGTCTAGGGTGTTTGACTAGAGTGCAGAAGACAACAAAGGGAACACTTCAATGATGGGGCAAGTGAAGTTGAGTGAAGTTATTCCGTTTCGTTCAAGACACTGGCAGATCACAAAGGCCCAATGAGCAATGGGAATCAGATCCAGCTCACTGCGTATGTCACTGGGAATGGGGTCATGTTTGCTCTACATGTCATTGAAAACTGAATCAATACTCACTTCATGTAACCACTGAGGTTAGAGTCACACTCGGTGCCACTGAGAACTGAACATCACTGACTCTGCCACCAACAGATGCATCAACCAATCCTCCCCATGTCCACTGGAGCTGAATTGACGTCATCACATTATACTTCCGGAAAGTGCACTCACACAATTGGGGCTGGAATCATAGCTGCCCCACTGCATCACTGAGAACTGAATCCACACATTCCCTGTCCACCGAGAAGTACATTGAGATTCACTGCACAGTGAGTATTGGATCCCCACTGCTATATTGTAATCAGTAATTCCATAAGCTGTCAGACCTCCTGTGTTTCCCTGCAATTGTACCTGAACATCTTAAAGGATCAGTGCTTCACTCCAGTTGCTGCAGGAATTCATCCCAAATAGCAGGGAATGTTGCAGGAGAAACATGAGAATTCATTCCATGTCTCTTCCATTGTCGTGGCAGAGATGGACGTCCAACTGGAAACAAAAACTGTCCAGAGTTCCTCCAAAATTTTGTTGAAGTAAACAGAATAAACAGAAATATGTTCTATCATCCCACCATGCTCACTCCAATACCAACTGTAACAAAACTCCACAAATGTGATTTAAATCATGCCATGTCCTGCTATGTACTGTGGACTTCCTTCTGCTGGAGTCTCCTTTGCTGTCTGTGAGCAGGTGCTTCTTTATTGCTTATGTGGAGAGCAGGGTAGTGATAGCATTGGCTTCAGGCATGCAGTGCATGGCAATTGTTATCACCACTGCACTTCATCACGGTCTGAGCAGCGGTATGACATATGCTTTGAGATACACAGTCTGAAGTTTCATTATGTATTTCATACACTAAAAAGTCCTGGTCATATTTAGCAAAGGATTTTCCCCATAATACATTTAAAAAGTGCGGTGATTAAGTGTTCAAAGTTCAAAGTAAATTTTATTATTAAAGTGCATCTATGTCACCATATTCAACCCCGACATTCATTTTCTTGCAGACATACTCAGCAAATTCTATAGAATAGTAACAATAACAGGATCAATGAAAGATCAACCAGAGTGCAGAAGACAACAAACTGGGCAAATGCAAATATTAGTAAATAGCATTAAGTAATGAGAACATAAAATAACAAGATAAAGAGTCCTTAAAGTGAGATCACTGGTTGTGGGAACATCTCAATGGATGGGCAAGTGAGTGTAGTTATCCCCTTTTATTCAAGGGCCTGATGGTTGAGGGGTAGTAATTGTTCTTGAACCTGGTGGTACGAGTCCTCAGGCTCATTCACCTTCTACCTGAGGCAGCAGTGAGGAGACAGCACGACCTGGGTGGTGGTAACCTCTGAAGATGGATGCTGCTTTCCTACAACAGTGTTTCACGTATGTGTGCTCAATGGTTAGAAGAGCTTTACCCATGATGAACTGAGCTGAGTCCATTACCTTTTGTAGGATGTTCCATTCAAAGGCTCCATTCATGGTGGTTTCCATACCACCATGAGATGGTGTCTTGACCACTGGATACACTTACTTTCATATTCACTTACTCCCAGATACACCTTCACTCCTTGCCACATGCTTACCCCCGGGTGTCACGAATATACATTCTCTGACACCCATTCAATACTCACTCCTTAAACCACTGAAGATGCATGCAGAAAAGAAGTACAGCATTTTGCACTAGTGTTGAAGGTTCAAGTTTTGACAATGTGGTCTGCTTAATTTAAAAGCAACATACACAAAATACTGGAGGAACTCAGCAGGCCAGGCAGCATCTATGGAAAAGACTACAGTCAAAGTTTCAGACCTAAACCCTTAGTAAGTCCTGATGAAGGGTTTCGGCTTGAAACATTGACTGTACTCTTTTCCATAGATGCTGCCTGGCCTGCTGAGTTCCTCCAGCGTTTTGTGTTGCTTGGATTTCCAGCATCTGCAGATTTTCTCTTGTATGTTCTTAATTTAAAAGCAGAGATGGACTCACTGGTTGAAATTCTGGTGATTACAACCCATTGGTGTTGAAAGTTCAGTCCCTTCACCACCAGAGTGCCAGAGTGCTGTGCATGGACCTGAAGTAATTCCCATCACTGGATTGAACCTACTTACTGGCCACATTGCAAAAGCAATACAGGCCTACTTTCAACTGCTTCTTATAAGTGAAAATCCTTGTGATTTTGAAGTGACACACACAAAGCTGTAAGCTCCCAGAGTCATCCACCATTTTGTACTGAGCTGATCTGAGCTTGAAGGGTATTAAAGTCAATGACATGTGTACCTAAGGCTGCTAAGATACAGTCAGTCAGGATCCTTGCCCCTGTAACTGGAAAATGAATGCAGGGAATACCTGACAAGAACAGGTCTGTAATCGTGTTATGAAAGAATAGCATCACAGCAGTTATACAAGATATCTAGAAGTACTTAACCAACAATCGTTTAAAGCTAAAGTGGTAGTTGCTATGGATACTTGAACTTTACCCAGACTGATTTCCCAGCAAAGATCAAAGACACTCGAGTTTTACAAATCTCCCAGTTGTTGCCTGGTTTTCCCTATGACTCACATATAGGAACTTCCTCTCCTCAGTTAAATATTTCTGCATTTTTAAGGAAGAGAAAAGGGTAGAGGAAAACAATCATTAGATTATCTCAAAGTTGGGTTTATTGTCATATGCACAAGGTTATTTATGCTCAGATGCAATGAAAATTTTCCTTGCAGCAACATCACAGGCTCATAGCATCATATAACATGCAAAAAATGTTGGAGGAGTTCATCAGCTCGGGTAGCGTCCATGGAGAGGAATAAACAGTTGGCAGATCAGACCGAGATCCTTCAACAGGACTGGAAAGGAAGGGGGAAGAAGCCAGAAGGTGAGGGGAGGAGAAGGAACACAAGCTGGCAAGTGATTGGTAAAGCCAAGTGAGGGGGAAGGTGGATGGAAGGGGAGAAGGATGAAGTTAGAAACTGGGTGGTGATTGGAGGAAAAGGTAAAGGGCTGAAGAAGAAGGAATACGATAGGAATGGAAAGTGGACCATGGCAGAAAGGGAAGGAGGAAGGGCACCGGAGGGAGGTGATAGGCAGATTAGCAGAAGAGAAGTGGTAAGAGCAGAGCAAGAATGGAAAATGTAAAAAGAGGGAAGTGGAAGAGGGGAGAAATTACTGGAAGTTAGAGAAATTGATGTTAATTCCATCAGGTTGGAGGCTATTCAGGCGGATTATGTGGTGTTGTTCCTCTAACCTTAGAATGGCCTCATTGTGGCAGTAGATGAAGACACAGACCAACATGTCAGACTGGGAATGGGAAGTAGAATTAAAGTGGGTTGCCACCGGGAAATCCTATCTGTCACAGACAGAGCAAAGGTGTTTGACAAAGCAGTCTCAATTTCTGTGAGGTCTCACTGATATAGAGGAGGCCACACCGGGGACACTGGTTATGGTAGATGACCCTAATAAACTTGCAGGTGAAGTGTTGCCTTACCTGGAAAGAGGGTCTGGGGTCCTGAATGGTGGTAAGGGAGGGGGGTGAAGGGGCAGGTGTAGCACTTACCCCACTCACAGGGTTAAGTGCCAGGAGGGAGATGAACGGGAGAAGTGAGTCAAGGAGCGAGTGATCCCTGCAGGAAGTGCTGAGTGTGGACAGGAAAAGATGTGTTTAGTGGTAGATGGTGGAAGTTATGGAGAATGATATGCCCGGTGCGGAGGCTTTTGGAGTGTAGATAAGGACGGGGAATTTGTCCTTACCTGTCATTCTCTACCATGTTCAGGGCTCTCAATAGTTCCTCCAGGTGAAGCAACCCTTCACCTGCAGGTCTGTTGGGGTCATCTACTGTATCCGGTACTCCTGGTGCAGCCTCCTCTATATCAATGAGATTAACATAAATTGGGGGACCACCTTGATGAGCAACTTCACTTTGTCCAAAGCAGGCAGGGATTCCTGCTGGCCGCCCAGTTTAGATCTACTTTCCACTCTGACATAACGGTCCATGGCCAGCCACGACGAAGCCAAGATTCTTGACTCAAGATGTTTTAATTGTATTTCCTGTACACAAGAGTATATGAGAACAAAATAATTGTTACTCTGGATCTGATGCAGCTCAATAAACCACAATAAGATAAAGAACACAAAAATAAAAACACAATAAATATAAACACGTAAGATAGCTTATAGACATAGACTGATTGGATGTCCATTAAGTGACGCTAGGTATAGGAGTGTCTGTACATAAGGGGATTCTGATGGAAAGGATAAAGTAGTGGTGGAGGGTGTGGAGGGGTGGGAGATGTTGATCAGACTTACTGCTTGGGGAAAGCAATTGTTTTTGATTCTGGTGGTCCTGACATAGATGCTATGTAGCCTCCTCCCTGATGAGAGTGGGACAAGCAGTCCCTGAGGAGGGTGGGTGGGATCTCTCATGACATTGATGGCCTTTTCCTGTCACCATTTTATATATATATACCCTTGAAGGTGGGTAGACTGGTGCCAGTGATGTGTTGGGCAGGTTTGACTACCTGTTGTAGCCTCCTTGTCAGCAGCGGTGTGGTTTCTGTACAATGCAGTGATACAGCATATTAGAATGCTCTCTACTGCACTTCTGTAGGAGGGTGTGCATAGCCCAGCTCTCTTCAGGCTCCTCATAAAGTAGAGGCGTTGGTGAGCTTTCCTGATTGTGTAGTATGTGTTCTGGGACCATGTGGGTTTGTGCAAGATGTGCACTCCCAGGAGTTTGAAACTGTTCTCAGATTCCAGTGCTGTGCTACTGATTTAAAGAGGGGTGGGAGTGGCGTGAGCTCCCCAGAAGCCGATAACCATCTCCTTTGTCTTGTTGATTTTGAGGAAGAGGTATTTGCCTGGCATCAGGCCTCGAGCTCTGCAACCTCCTCTCTGTGGGCCATCTCATCGTTGTTGATGATGAGCCTCACTGCTGTTGTGTCATTGGCACATTTACGACATGATTACTCTGGTGTTTGTCATTTGTGAGCAGAGTGCACAGCCATGGGCTCAGCACCCAGCCCTGGGGGACACCAGTGTTGAGGATGATGGGGATGGAGGAGCGGTTGTGCCTTCTGGCTATCTGCGGTCGGAAGGTTATGAAGTCCAACACCTGGTTGCACAGTGGTGTACTTAGACTAAGGAGTAGGACTTTCTTCACCAAGGTCTGTAGGACAGGAGTGTTGAATCCAAAAGCAGCATTCTGACTTAAGTGGTCCTTGTTTTCTGGGTGTGTCAGGGCCAGTTGCATGTTGAGCAGTTCAGCCGGTAAGTATATTGGTGAGTGTCCAGTGCAGCAGGAATGGAGTTTTTGATACGTGCCATTACCAGCCACTCGAAGCACTTCATGATGTGGCATCAGTGCCACCGGACAGAGGTCCTTTAATACCGACAATGCAGAGCTGTTTGGTAGAGGGATGATGGTGGCTGATTTGAAGCATGTAGGCACAGCAGCCTGAATGAGAGAAGTGTTGAAGATGCCAATGAATACATCAGAAAGCTGGTGTGCACCCTCCCTGAGTACTTGGCCTGGGATGTTTTCTGGCCCAGCCACATTATGCGGACTGACTCTCACATCCGCTGCTGTTACAGACAGTGGCTGCTCACCTGCGAGGAGTCTAGCCTTTGTGGGTTGGCATCGTGTTTCATGTCTCAGACCTTGCATCAAAGTTGTGTAGAGCGATAGGGAGGGAGGTGTCACTGGTACAGTTGACGGTGTTTTTCTTTGCCTCGTCAGTCCTGCCCTTGATGCCCAGCCACATATGCTGGGGATCGTTATCCGACAGGTGATCCTGATTTTTTTGTGTACAGGTGGTTTTTGCCATCTTGATGCCGAAGATGAGGCTTTTCCTGGCTGCTCTGAGAGCTGTTCTGTCACCAGACTTGAAGGCAGTGTCCGGGGCTTTTAGTAGGAAGCACACCTCTGTATTCAGCCCAGGTTTCTGGTTGGGCAGTGAGATAACCATTCCTGAGGTACCAATGTATTCTACACACTTACAAAAGTAGCCACTGACAGATGAGGCGTATTTCTTAATCTCTGTGTCTTCTCTTCTGGTGACAGCCTTCTTGAACATCTTCCAGTTAGTCTGTTCAAAACAGCCCTGAAGGACAGATATTGCCTCATTAGACCAAAAAGTCATGGTCCTCTATACTGGTTTCTCCAGTTTCAGCAGCTGGAATTAACATTACGGAGATGTGGTCAGAGAGGCTTTTAGGAGGAGGAGGAGAAGAAGAAGAGGAGAGCCTTTTAAGGAGGTTGGAGGAGCAACACCTCACATTCTGTTTGGGTAGCCTCCAACCTGATGGCATGAACATTGATTTCTATAACTTCTGGTAATTTCTCCCCCTCCCTCTTCTCTCTTTTTTCATTACCCATTCTGGCTCCCCTCTTTCCTCTACTCTTTTCCTCACCTGCTTATTGCCTCCCTCTGGTGTCCCTTCTCCTTCTCTTTCTCTCATGGAGAGCTCTCCTTTCCTATTTGATTTCTCCTTTGTCAGCCCTTTACTTTTCCCCCTTACCACCTCCCAGTTTCTCACTTCATCCTCCCTCCTCTACCCACCCATCTTCCCCCTCATCTGGCTATCATCTGCCAGCTTGTATTCTTTCCCCTCCCCCCACCTTCTTCCCTCTTCCTTTCCAATCCTAATGAAGGGTCTCGGCCCAAAGTATTGACTGGTTATTCCTCTCCACGGATGCCACCTGACCTGCTGAATTCCTCTAGCATTTCGTGTGTGTTTTTCTGGATTTCCAGCATCTGCAGAATCTCATGTTCGGCATTATATACACAGCATCCACAAGAAGAGCAATGCTTAAACATGAATTCTACAGAATTTTAACAAGAAAGAACACAAGTAGAGCAACAAATACCCATTGTAGTGCAAAGTGATCATAGCATTGTGGCCCCATCCCATCCATGATCCTTCCCCTTCTTCAGCCTCGTATCCCTTTTGCCAATCAACTTTCCAGCTCTTAGCTCCATCCCTCCCCCTCCTGTCTTCTCCTATCATTTTGGATCTCCCTCTCCCCCTCCTACTTTCAAATCTCTTACTATCTTTTCTTTCAGTTAGTCCTGATGATGGGTCTCGGCCCAAAACATCAACTGTACCTCTTCCTATAGATGCTGCCTGGCCTGCTGCATTCCACCAGCATTTTTTGTGTGTGTTGATAGCATTGTGGTACTGAGGTAGTGATTGAGGTTGTGCAAGTCAAAGCAAGAATGGAATGGTTGAAGGGAAGTGGCTGTTCTTCAACTGGTAGTGTGGAGCTTCAGGTTTATGTACATCCTGCATGAAGATGGCATGGCCAAGATCCTTTGCCACAGGAAAGAAAGCGGTGCCAATGGAAACACATCTTCTTAAGTTCACAGAATGTGTTCTGTGGTAGAGATGCAGAGTTCATTGGCCTGAAAATCCAACAAGTCTGCTTGCCTGACAACCAAAGGAGAACTGTGCATCTTGAACCTATAATTAGGTTTGAACAACATGTCGTCTAGCTGGCTATCCCCTGTGTTTCCATTCGCATTGCCACCTGTGTTTAGATTCAGTTAATAGCATTTCACGCCTGCATCTCACTCAGCAGGTGGGGTTTGATTCAGCTGAATAGGACCATCAATAGAATTACAGGATAATTATTAGTAATTAGAATGCAAGAAGTAATATTCAGCAGCACCTTCAGGAAAACCAGAACTTATTCTGCCACTCCCTAATTATACTCCTCCTTTACAGTGACACCTTAGTTTGATAGCACACGGGGCATTGAACAAGTTTCTGTTATGTAATCCTCTTTGTTGGCACCCTTTCTGCCCGAACGGTTGATAAAGTCAACAACAGCACCACCTGCTTTCATTTTTGTAAAGACTCCAGTACTGGTAGTGAACATTCCCCACAATTCACTTCCTTCAAGAGGGAAGGTAAACTTCAATATAATCAAATGCATTCTGAGGCCATTTCTGAGAAATGCAGTCACACATTGTAGCAACGAGGTAAGAATATGCTAATAAACACTTTGAGGGAAATCATCCAATCACAGATAACAATTCTGCAACGGAGAAGTAATTGAGCAAGGGGAGCACTTAGATTTACACTACTACCACATTAGCAATGAAAAATGAATCCACAAATATTCACTTGTTCAAATAGCGTCTGTGGAGAGAGAAACAGATAAATGAGCTGAATGGATTTAAGTCAGGAGCGGAGATTGAAATTTCTCCAGCCCTAAATGAGGCAAAACGTTCCAAATTAGTTTCACATCTTTGACTCTAATTCACAGCAAAATGAGAACAAGGGAAGAAGCAGCAGCAATTCAGCCCCTTAACGTCACTCTTGTGTTCCTTAAGACTGCGTGCTGCATCAACACCAATTTCCTACCTGTGATTCCCTGATTCCCTGTCCTCTCTTCTATCTTCTGGGAGAAGATACAGGACCTTAAAAAGCCTGGAAGACCAGTCTCAAGAACAGCTTCTTCCCCACTTCAAATCAATTACTTCTCTCACATACCCTTCCCACTGGTTTTGCCACATTCTTGGAGCTGTGATTCACTTCTCTTTGTTATTCCATTATTGCCACTTTAGCATTTCTTTTTGTGCTACGTCAGATAGTGCACTATTATCTTTACATCACTGCTCATTGCTGTATATGTTGCTGTACTGATTACACTAGAACCATAGAAAAACTACAGCACAGAAACAGGCCTTTTGGCTCTTCTTGGCTGTGCCGAACTATTTTCTGCCTAGTCCCACTGACCTGCACACGGACCATATCCCTCCATACACCTCCCATCCACGTATCTGTCCAATTTATTCTTAAATGTTAAAAAAGAACCCGCATTTACCACCTCATCTGGCAGCTCATTCCATACTCCCATCACTCTCTGTGTGAAGAAGCCCCCCCCCCATGTTCCCTTTAAACTTTTCCCCCCTCACCCTTAACCCATGTCCTCTGGTTTTTTTCTCCCCTTGCCTCAGTGGAAAAAACCTGCTTGCATTCACTCTATCTATACCCATCATAATTTTATATACCTCTATCAAATCTCCCCTTATTCTTCTATGCTCCAGGGAATAAAGTCCTAACCTTCAAGCAACACACATCAGAGTTGCTGGTGAACTCAGCAGACCAGGCAGCATCTCTAGGAAGAGGTACAGTCGACGTTTCAGGCCGAGACCCTTCGTCAGGACCAGTTCACATTACCACATTACAGTATCATCCAGATCATTGATATAGGTGGCAAATAACAATGGACCCAGCACGGATCCCTGTGGCACACCACTAGTCACAGGCCTCCACTCTGAGAAGCAATTCTCTACTACCACTCTTTGGCTTCTTCCATTGAGCCAATGTCTAATCCAATTTACCACCAGATTACTATCTATACTGTTTACTGTGTGAGCTTCACATGAGCAAGGAATGTCATTGCAACCTGCGGAATAATCTAATTTGAATCTGAATCCAACTCCTCTAATATCCAGAAAGCAATTGACTGATGTTTCAGATGAAAACAATAACTCAGCCTCCACAGCCCTCTGGGATAAAGAATTCCAAAGAGTCACACTTTCTGTATGAAGAAAACATACTGCTTTTCAGTCGTGAACAATCATTTCTTTTATGTGGAGACTGTGACCCTATTTCTAGATCCTGAGTCAGAGGAAGCAACCTTCCCACATCACACCAATTGAACCCTTGAAGTGTTTTGCATGTTAACCTGAGACCATTTGTCATTTTCTTAAACTGCAGAGAATTGTTGAGTGGGCCAATCCACCTTTCCTTATACATCAAGCCTATTACCAGAAGAAAGACAGTTGAATCTTTGGTAAGCTCTCCTCACAGAAAGTATCCCCTTATTTAGGTAAGAAGACCAAAACCATAAGCAATAGACCAGGCATGGTCTTATCAAGGCCTTACATAATTGTAGTAAGACATTTCACTCTTGTACTAAAGTCCTCTTGCAATATAGGCCAACACACCATTTGCCTGCTGCATCTATGAGTTAGCTTTCAGTGACTCATGGCCTAGGACACCTGAGTTCCTCTGTGCATCAACATTTCCCAGTTGACCACCATCAGCATGGACAAGGTTATATTTTTCAAACATTCTACTTTATCGTTCCTTGAAACCATTCAGCATTTTCAAGTACTGATCCCCACTTGTCACAGCCTTCCGACTCCTAGGGCTCAATTATTCCTTCAATTTGTTTCCTGTCTGTTACTCGACTCTAGCATATTGCTCCCATCATCACATACCCTAACATTGTTCAGCAATCTCCTGTGTGGGATCTGATTAAAAAGTTTTTGAAAATCCAAATATACCTTATATACTGTTTCATATACTGTTTCCTCCTTATCTGTATTATTAGATACAAACTTCGGGATCCCAATTAACTTAGTTGAACATGCTTTCTCTTCCATGCTAAATCTGCTTATTTATCATTTTATTTTCTAAACGTCTGATTGCACATCATTTTTTATACATAAGCAGCATTTTCCCCAGCTTCTAATGTCAGGCTAACAAATTGCTGATAAAATGTTGCTATGTTTTCTCTCACTTTCCTTTCTTTAAGTGGTTTAAAGAGGTTTATTGCCATCAGGATTTTGTATGCACTTTGTGAAGAAGCTGGAGGTCCAAGGGTTTAAATGTCATCTACTGCTTATTATAAAATCACTGAAAATGATGAATTATACACTACCTTTTAATATAACAAAAGAAGAGGATAATGCCATTTTTTAAATCCCTTGGAAGTTAGATAGAGCTTTTTAAAGAAAAGTACTTCTTCAGGCCCTAATTATGTATACTAGATCTGTCTGAAGTGGTCCGCAGCCTATTTCCCTTTGCTTCTCGATCTTTAAACTAATTTCTTGTACATTTATCAAAAAGCACAAATGCTGCCTGTGACTCACCAGCCATTTGAGATTCTACGACTTTCATTAACCATTGAGTAGATTCCTACAGTATTTGCGTTCAGTAAAACTCTGATTTGATAAGGCATGAGCCTTTGCAACAGTGTAAGGAGTAACTATTGCAATTGCTGGAAATCTGGACACCATGACCATAAATGGAAAAAGTTGAAGACCTGTGGAAGTAAATCAACTAAGGTTATTCCAAGTTATTGTTATTGTGATAACATGGTACTCTAACACAACCATAAAGCATTTTGTATCTGGGAATTGGCTTCCAGTGATCAGGAACAATAGAGTCATAGAGTCACACAATACAAAAGCAGACCCTTTGGCCCATTGAGTCCGTGTTGACCATCAACTACCTATTTACAAAAATCCCATTTTAATCTCCAACATTCCTGTCAACTTGAAAAGCTTCGGTAGAGTGGATATGGAGAGGATATTTCATATGGTGAGGGGAGGGGGGCTAAGATCAGAGGACACATCTCAGAATAGAGGAGTGTCCTTTTAGAATGGAGATGATGAGTTTCTTTAGCCAGAGAGTGGTGTATCTATGGAATTCATTGCCACAGGTGGCTGTGGAGGCCAAGTCATTGGCTATATTTGAGGCAGAGTTTGATAGATTCTTGATTAGTCAGAGCAAGAAGGGACACGGGAAGAAGGCAAGAAAGGAAAAATGGATTAGCCATGATTAAAAGGCAAACAGATTCGATGGGCCAAATGACCTAATTCTGCTTCAATACCCTATGGTCTTTCCCCAACTTCTACCAGTCACCCAAGCACATTAGAGGAAAATTACAGTGGACAAATAATCCACCAACCTTCACATTTTGGGATGTACTATGTGAGGAAATGACAGGATCCAGAAGAAACCCATGCAGCCACAGAGGCAGCAACTGAGGTCAGGACTGAACCGGATTGCTGGAACTCTCAGGCAGCAGCTCTATCAGCTGTGCAGAAAATGAAGGGATAATGAGTCAGCCTCTCCCAATAACTTCGATGAAAGTAACACTGCAAAGAGATAGACAGCAGGTGGCAACTCTGTCATTGTACATTTTTCACTCTGATCAACATTTCCACTAAAAAAGTCAGATACAGTTGCTATAGAAGTTTTAAGTTAGGACAAAATCGCTGAAAATAAGCAGATAGCATCTGACAAGGGGGAAGAAGCAAATGCTTCAGGTTAAAGATCTGCCTTCAGAGTTAGGAAATGTTAGGAAAAGATGTCACTTGAAACACACAAAAAAAGAGAACACACAGAGGCAGGTTGATAAATAAAATATAAAATTATGCAGTCTGAAAGAGGACTGCAGTGGGACAAGTAGAACAATGCACAGGAGGAAAGAAAGGGAGGGAGAAGCAGAATCATTGTCTCAGTTACCGAAGTAAAACCTCTGGATGCTGGAATTGGAAATAAAAATGTTGAGTTTGAAAGGCTGAGAGATTTAAAAAACACAGTTGTGCTAGTGATGTGAATAGGTGTATATTCAAAAGATTACATATTAATATTGATATTAAAATGGATATTGGAGTATCGTTTGGCCCTTGGACTTTGCACTTTGGCTGACCTGCCAGTTTTGTGGTACGATTTACATTACTCGATGAGTTTCTGGTAATCCCAGTGCAGCACATGAGACTAAACCCTAAACATGCAGCCTCGGCTGCCTCAGCAGGGAAGTATTTGTGCTCGGGGGCATTTGTCACAATGGCAGAGGTTGGCATGATGGGCTAGGTTATTTCCATCATCTTAGAGACCTGTTCTTGTGCACAGGAGTCCACGATAATAAATCATCTCTGTTGACTTTTCCTCCATGCCCATGTTGGCACAAAACCTGACTGACTCGTCTCTACAATGGTAACCAGGGAACTATGAATGCCAGCCCCTTCGTGACCAAGAGTGCTCCAGCGGTCAAATTCAATATCTCTCCCGACACTTACTGACCATCCCAGAGTCAGGGGGCTTGGACTAGAGTCTCCTGAGGATGAAGCAGGAGTTCAGTTCCCATGTTAAAGGGGGCCTCTCTCCAAGTAGAATGGGGTAGGGAAGTTTAATCATTGAATGTAGTTACCATTGAGAAGGTAGAATATTGGGCACTTGGGATCTCATGAGGGTGAGTACAAATGCGAAACTAAGGTGCAAGATTAAAGAGCAGGATCTTAATCATCTCTATTCATTATTTCTAATCAGAGGACAGAGCATTGGCTAACCAGTGTATTGTTCTTCTTTTCAAAATGTTCCTTACTGCAGTTAGGATGCTAATGGACCTATAGTGCTGCCAAGCAACTAGCGGTCATTGTTGCTTCATTAACCCCTGCTGGGTGGGGAGTGGGGGACACATACAGTCAGCTCCCTATTTTCTTACAAAAATTGGAAATTACTTTTAGTTAAGTGCAGGTTTTGCTCAGCTGCTTCAGATAATAGCAAATAATTTAACTGTTGATGCTGTCTACGGAAATTGAATGTTATTACTGCGGATGATTCATTGGGCAAGATGCACTTTCGGATTGAGTCTCAAATGCTTCTTTGTTCTTTCTTTCTCTCTGCGCAGTTTGAGTGTTCGCTCAGTGACACAACTCTTTTATCAAAAGCTTCCCATATATTTTTTTTTCATTCTTTCAACAGACTTCGAGGAATTTAGCCAAGAAACTAAACTGTTTTACCCTAATGTTCATGTTATATTACACACAATAGCAATTGAATCTGATTTAGGTTGTGCTTGTGATCATTTCCAGGTTGAAATGAAACTCTCAGAAACTGGACTGAATTTTTCCCTGCCCTAGTCATGTTAGCTCTTCTAAATAAATGCACATTTCCCTGCATCGATCATTTGATTAATGTAAAATTCTAAAAAATATGTCGATGTTGGAAGTCTGAAACAAAACTGAAAGACTCAGGTGGCCAGGCAGCATTGTGGAGAGAGGAACAGATTTAATGTTTCAGGTTAAAGACTCTATCCAATTCTAGCACATTTTTGGGTGTTAACGACAGGTTGAGAACTCTCTTGTTCGTCAATATCACTAGCTCTTGCAGGCACAAAAAGCAGTGTCAGTGTAATGCACAGAAGGAAGTCTAAAGTCAAGGTAAAATGTTCCTGGTTTACTTTACCACCACCTCACTTTATGACATGTACGGCAAGCACAAACAGAAATCATTAAGTCATCTCTCAATGGAAATTATAAATTGGAGGGAGAAATCAAATGACCTGAAATCAATCACTTTACTTACTTTGTCAATAATAATTTTTTTGAAAGCTTGAATTTTTTCTTTTATAGATCTGCTAAGATAAAGTGTGAAAATGGTGTTTAATTTCTGCTTTTCCATTGTCTTTGTCAATTCCATGCAAGTTGAAAAAAAACAATAGTAAGTTTTGACTTTATCTATATTCATTCACTATTTCAGGACTCCTTAAGGTTCTTTACAGCTACTTAAATATAGTTGAAGAGTAGCCACTCTTAAAACAACTGACGCACAGCAAGACCATTCAGACAACAATGAGATAATAATGTTGCATTGTATCATTTCTCTGCTGAATTTCAGTTAACTTCGGTGGAACCAGCTTTCACAAGTGAGACTGAATATGCATTCCTCCAAATTGTGAGTTCAGTGTTTGTAGCAGACACGCATTTCTTCCTCAGGCACAGACACAGCATAAACTCCAGTGACCTAACTCAAAATGATGCCATGTAATCTTTTACGATAACATTTAGAAAATTCATCAGCAGTCCATCTGGCACTCCATTTGGATTTGGCTTTCAGCTCTTAAGTCTAGATAGAGGAAAAGAAATATCAGTTAAAGATAAGTCAAAAGGGCCTGCTGTTCCCCAAATGTCATCCTTTTTCACCAGGTCAACTTACTTGGGAATGATTCCGAGTAAGTCAATTTCAGAAGCCCCAAACCAATCAAATCCCTTTAAGATTTTTGGTGTTATTTACATAAACAGGAGACTACCCTTGGTTTTCCCTCTTACATCAGAAGGTTATGGTTAATTTCTTAGCTTTAGGTTGATCTTGACTAAATACCATTAAGTGGGGTATGAAGAAAAGGTTGTACTTTCAGAGTTGCAGAACTTTAAAGAGACATTAAAATAAACTTGTGTACACCCACCTTAGTGGGGCAGGTGTACATTAAAGATCTCCTCTTGAGGAAGTGCAAGGAATTTTCTCAGCCTGTTTTCTTTCCTCTTGTCATCAACTTCACATTATATAAACAAACCGGTCATTTATTACTGCAGTCATGATGATCAATAAAGCTTGTGTAGAATTTGAAATATTTCTGAGAGATATGTCAAGGTGATTATACAAATGTAAAACTTATTCTCTTGTGTCGACTTTCTTTTTGTCTTGTGACTAATTACAGGAAACTAAGAAATGTTGACCTTTGCATAAACATTAAGCTTCTTCATAATTTGTTCATCAAAATTGTACCTTCAGGAAAAGACGCTCCTCATGTTTTAAATTCTAGAAGAATTGTAGTAATACTATTGGGAATCTTTCTCCTAAGCCACGTGATATCTGTTAATGTTTCAGAGCCAACCCTTCCTCTGCAGCATTTCAATATATTAGTTCAAATAGCTTTGGGTTTCATTAATTATAATCTACATAATGTCAAAACTTCACTGGCTGATGGTGCAGGAAAAGCATTAATATTGGCTGTTTTGAGCTACACTGATCAGAAAATTATGAAACCATTAATTCTTGTTATTGAGTCTTGATAGATTTCATGTGTCTTGGAGCACACAGATGATCTTATATTTCTGTGTGCATGAAAACAGATAACTCAATTGAGCTGTATGCCTTGCAAAAACATTATTTTTAATAATTTATTTATGGAATCACCAACATTGTCCATTCATAATCTCCCTCAGGAGGGTGAATGAAGTACTGCAATCCCTGTGGTAAAGTTATGACCCTGATGCTTTTAGACTGTGAACCACAGACTTTGATTTAGCAATAATGAAGGAAAAGAAATATTCTATTTATCAAAGGCAAAATGATGAGAGGCCTGGAGAAGAGTGAGTTAGCGTAATGGATACAAAATTGGGTTGACGGTAAGAGGCAGGAGGTGCTACTGGAAGATTAGTTTTCAGATTGGAGGTCTGTGACAAGAGGTCCGGTGCTGGGTCCTAATATTGCTTGTCATATACATTAATGATTTAAATGAAAGTATATGTGACATGATTAGTAGGTTTGCAAAGAACACCAAACTTAGTTGAAAGGGAAGAAGGTTGTTTAAGGTTACAACAGAATATGGTCAACTGGAGACATAAAATCAAGGACTCATACAGCACAGAAACAGGCCATTTGGCCATCTGGTCCATGCCACCCAAGATGCCCATCCAACCTAGTCTCATTTGCTCTTAACTTTCTAAAGCTTTCCCATCTATGTAGTTGTCCAAGTGCCATTTAAAATTTAGTATTGTGCCTGCCTCAACCACTTGCACTGGTAGGTTATTCAATATACGTACCACTCTCTCTGTGAAAATTTCCCTTCAGGTTCCACTTAAATCTTCCCCACCACCCCCAACCCTAAACTCATGTGCTTAGTTCTCTTACCTATTCCCCTCATGGTTTTATACATCTCTCTTAGATCACCTCCCAGTCTCCCACACTCCAAGGAAAAAAATCCTATCCTGTCCAACCTCTCCAATTTCTGGCAACATCCTTGTAGATCTTTTCTGTACTCTATCCCATTTAACAACATCCTTCCAATATGAGGGCAATCAAAACTGAACATTATGCTCCGTGCAGCTCACAATCATAACTTTTGTAGTCAGTGCCCCGATTGAGGAAAGCCAGAGAACTTAAAGCCTTCTTCACTACCGCCTTCTACCTGTGACAGTGCTTTCAGGGAACCATGTACCTGAACTCCAAGCTCCTTCTGTTCTACAGCATTCCCGAGGACTATAGTGTTTATTGTGAAAGCCTTAGCTTGATTTGATTTTCCAAAACTCAACACCTCACTCTTATTGGAATTAAGTCCATTTGCCATTCTTCAGCCCACCAAGCTGATCAAAATCCCTCAGTAATTTTTGTTAACCATCTTCACTGTCAATGACACCACCTATTTAATTGTCATCTGTAAACTCATATCTTGTACGTTCTCATCCAAATTGCTGATATAGACAACAAATAATAATGGGCCCTACACCAGCCCTTTACAAACAGCACTAGTCACAAGCCTCCAGTCCAACAAGCAACTTTCCACCATCATATTCTGCAAACTACCAAAAATTCACTGTCTATTTAATCTTCCTAGGCTCCATGTGATCTAATCTTCCAGAGCAGCCTACAATTTGGTACCTAATCAAAAACGTTACTGAAGTTCAAATAGAGCACATCTGCGACCATGCTCTCATCAGCCTTCTTAGATACCATCAAAAAACTAAATTAAGTTTTGTAACGCATGATTTCCCATGCCCAAAACTATGCTGACTACCCCTAATCAACCAAAACACACAAAATGCTGGAGGAACTCAGCAAGCCAGGCAGAATCTATGGAAAAGAATATAGTTGACATTTTGGGCTAAGACCCTTCATCAGGACTGTAGAACTGCTCCCCTCCACCCACCTTCTAACTCTGACTCCTCATCATTTTTTCTCCGGTCCTGATGAAGAGTCTCAGCCCATAACATTGACTGTAGTCTTTTTCATAGTTGTTGCCTGGTCTGCTGAGTTCCTCAAGCATTTTGTGTGTGTTGCTTGGATTTCCAGCATCTGCAGATCTTCTCTTGCTTGTGATTAAACCCCTGACCAACCCTTGTCTTTCTAGTTGTACATCTATCTCATCCCTCAGAAACTTCTCCAGTAACTTAGCTACCACAGATGTTAGTCTTACTGGTTCATAGTTTTCTTTGCAGCACCTCTTAAATATAGCACACTTTTTTCTACCTTCCAGTTATGGCTAATAATGATGCAAAAAATCTCAGCTGGAGCTCCCACAATTTCTTCTCTTGCCTCCCATAGTTTTCTTGGATATATCTGATCTGTCCCTGGAGACTTGCTTACCTTTATACATTTTACGACATCCAGCACCTTCACGACTGTAATGCGGATTATCCAAAGACATTCTTATTAACTTTCTCTAGTTCTGAAATACTTGATTTTTTTTCTCATGGTGAAAAAAAGAGGAGAAATATTCACACAGTACTTTGCTCATCTCCTGCACTTAGGTACCCACTTTGTTCTTTGTGGGGACCCATTATTTCTCTAGTTGCTCTTTCTCCCTTAATGCACATAAATCTCTGGATTCTCTGTAGTCTTCTCTGCCAAGTTAGTGCGTGTTCTAGTACTGCTGTCCTGATTTCCCTTCTCGGGTCACTTCTGCACCTCCTATACTCAGGAATTCACTTGAACCCAACTGCCTCTACTTAACCCATGACTCCTTTTTCCTGGATAGGGCCTTAATGTCTCCTGCTAACAAGTGTTTCCCACTCCAACCAACCTTGCACTCCACTCTAACAGGATCAGATACAGTGACGAAAGGCCTAGGCAAGGATGGTAAGGACCCAAGTGTCCAAGACTAGAATTGAGACACGATTTTTCAAGACTGAGATGAGAACAAGATTCTTGACTAAGTGCCAGATGAGAACCTGACGAGACCAGGCAAGAATCCAAATGAGACAGAAATCCTAAACGGAATTACAGACTGAACCAAAGTTGAGCTGATAATTGAGCAACAAACCTGAGTTCAGGTGCTTTTTAAATATTAAAATCTTGGCACCAAGACATGGCCGTCAATTAGCAGAGCGGGTCAGAATCTTTAAAGGGACCAGTTACATCCCTTTATATAATTATTTAAAAACTAATAGAACTAGGGTTACTTGTCCTAAAGTACTTCCCCATTGTTAACTTAACGCATACAAATGCAAGGTAGTACATTTTATAGATAGTTATAGATTATAGATTATAGATTATGAGGACACTCAGCCCTCATTTATTGCCATTTAGAAATGCATGCATTAAAAAATGATACAATGTTCTTCCAGAAATATATCACAGAAACACAGGACAAACCAAGACTAAAACTGACAAAACCACATAATTATAACATATAGTTACAACAGTGCAAAGCAATACCATAATTTGATAAAGAGCAGACCATGGGCACAGTAAAAAAGTCTCAAGTCCCAATAGCCCCATATCTCACGTAGATGGAAGCGCCGCAAACTTGCCAATGCATTGGAAGCACCCGACCGCAGCCTACTCTGAGTCCATCCGAAAACTTCAAGCCTCTGACTAGTCCTCCGACACCGAGCACCGAGCACCAAGCACCATCTCTGCCGAGCGCTTCAACCCCGCCCCGGCCACCGAGCAACAAGCAAAGCCGAGGACTCGGGGCCTTCCCCTCCAGAGATTCTGGATCACACAGCAACAGCGGCAGCGAGGCAGGCATTTCAGAAGTTTCACAGATGTTCCTCCATGCTCTCACGTCTGTCTCCATCAAATCAGGATTGTGCACGGCACCCTACTTAACAGATAGCAGATATCATTCACCGGAGTGGCCGCTGCGAGCTGCGTCGCGCTGCCATCTTCTCCTCCCTCCTTGGAAGTTAATCCAAGACAGGACATACGCTAGACCTTATGGAGTGTCATTGAACAGAGAGACCTTATAGCACAGATGCATTGTTCCATAAAAATTGGAGTTCAGGTTGGCAGGGTGATGAGGAAGGCTTGCCTTCATTGGCCGAGGCATTGAGTTTAAGAGCTGGAATGTCACATTACAGTTGTACAAAATGTTGTTAGACTGCATTTGGATTACAATGTGCAGTATTTGTCATCACACTCAGGATTAAGCTAGAGAAGGTACAGAAATGATTCACAATATTGTTGGTTGAATTGGAGTACTTGAAGTATCAGGAGAGATTGGACATCTATTTTCTTGGACCAAAAGAGGCCGAGAGGTGACATTCTAAGCTATATAAAATTATGAGAGGCATAGAGAGGATAAATAATCAGTTTCCTTTTGTAGGAGAGGGGGTCTCTAAAACTAATTGATATAGATTTAAGGTAAGAGGAAGGAGATTTAAAAGAAGATTTTTCACAGTGTAGTTGGTATCAGGAATGAGCTGCCAGAGGAGGTGGTGGAGGTAGGAATAGTATTAATATTTAAATGGCATCTGAAATGAGTAGAGATTGGAGGGATATGGAATTAATGCAAGCAAGTGGTGTTAGTATGGATAGCCATGATGGTTAGCATAAATGCAGTGTGCCGAAGGGCCTATTTCTATGTTATATTTCTCTGACTCTAGAGGGTGGTGGTGTCCCATGTAGCAACTACACAATGAAAGGCAGTGAGTTGCTTTGGAGCTGCTATAGAGACCTTGACATGTTGCTGCCTTGCATTTCATGGCCCAGGGAAGCCACAGGGGTTTATGGAAGGAGTCACTTTCTGAATTTATTACCCTATTAATTTTGGACTTGCATAAACACATAATTGTGGTTATATGAAGAATATGTTGCACATTCACCAAATATTCCTACTTGATTTTATGATCTGAGACACTCCAGCCAATGCCAGATCAGCTCAAGGGAGAAATTAAAACTATGGAGATTTCACCAAAGTGCTTTAACAACATACCATCCTCCTTGACACATCAATATTTTTTCTTCTATTATTGTATTTGAAAAGAAACCAATCCCTGGTGAGTGTCTGGACACTGCCTGGTAGACCACCTCTTGGTCATTCTATGACTATCACAAGGGAGACTGTGTTGCATGCATTACAGTTATATCAGAGCAGGTTCAAATGGCTGGATGGTACACTCCTGTTCTTACATAACCATTGAATGACTGCCAAATACTGTTTGGTGTATAAGTCACTGACTTCCTGTCACAGCATAAACATTATAAAAAAAACAAATTCCAGGCTGATATGTGGATTTAAAGGGAAGCTGACTCCTGGTTGCTATAGGAACAATTATTGTTGCTGGATAGTCGTCAATAGCATATTCAAATAAACATGGCCTACCCATTTCAAACTATGGGGAACATTTATTTCTTCAAAGTCTAGACATAATTTATGTTAAATATATCATCTTCCCTTATATTGTTAACAAAGCCTGATTGAGAATGGAATAGTATTTTTGATCCTTTGCCAACACTAACTACCAGAAATGCCCAAGCCATTCAACAAGTTCATTAATATAGGCAGATCACTGTCTATCAACCACACAAAACGCTGGAGGAAATCAGCAGGTCAGGTAGCAACTGTGGAAAAGAATAGATGGTTGATCTTTCAGGCCAAGACCCTTCTTCAGTAATGGAATGAAGGGGGGAAGAAAGCAGAATAAGAAGGTGGGGCAAGGGAGCAAGTACAAGCTAGAAGGTGATAGGTAAGGTCAGGTGAGTAGGGGAGGGGAAATTAAGTAAGAAGCTGGGGGGGCGGTGCTAAGCAGAAAAACATAAAGAGCTGAAGAGAAAGAGTAGAGCAAACCATGAGAGAAAGGGAAGGAGGAGAATGGGTGGGTGTGACACTTCTTCAACCTCTGGGTCTACCTCAGATTTACAGGACATGAGGATCTGCTAACCATAAATAAATATCCCATGAAAAATGTTTCCTGTTTCTCTATCTCACCTTATTTCTTCACCTGCCCATTGCCTCCCTCTGGTGCTCATCCTACTTTCATGGTCTTCTATCCCTTCCTATCTGATTTTCCCTTCTCCAGCCCTTTATCTCTTTCACCAGTCAACTTCCTAGCTCTTTGCTTCACCCCCCTCCTCTCCCAATTTCAGCTATCACCTACCACCTTCCTTCCCATCCCCCAACTTCTTACTCTGACTTCTCATCTTTCTTTCTAGTCCTGATGAAGAGTCTCAGCCCGAAACATCAACTGTTTACTCTTTTCCAATGATGCTGCCAGACCTGCTGAGTTCCTCCAGCATTTTGTGTGTGTTGCTTTGAATTTCCAGCATCAGCAGATTTTCTCATGTCCATGAAAAATATCCTTGGGCACACTATTTGGGGGCCACTTGACCTAGATTTGGCACTGGCTATCAATTCTCTGAAATAACGTGCAACAAAGGCAAACATTACTAACCACAAAAATAATGTACAGAAACAGCTTGATACTTAACTCAAGCTGAATGATGAACCCATTCCAACTTAAAATAATAAAATTGCACCAATTTACCATGCAACACGTTTTCTTTATTGCCTGTTTCTGGAAAGAGAATGGAGCTTTTTGTAATCCCAATGATTAAATGTTTTTTCTTTGAGTTGTTCAAGTAAAATACTTGTGTTTATTAATTTTCTCCCTGCAGTTTACACATACATGCATACTCAATATTAGCCATGTGTATACTACGAGGCTAAGCTGTAAAACTGATCTTTGGATGACCTACGGGACATGCTGGTATTTGGAAAACATCTTGCTCTCGACCCAAAAAGCCGACTGTTTATTCATTTTCATAGATGCTGCCTGACCTGCTGAGTTCCTCCAGCCTTTTGTGTGTGTTGCTTATTGGCCCATCTAACTAATCCATCCCTCATTACTTTCTAAGGAGGAAGCTTCCACTGAAGTTGCTCTGCCCAAGTATTGTTTAGTTGTTGGGAAGCTGGGTTGGGATTGGAAGCCCAGAATAACCGAGTCAACCGAGGAAGGAAAGAGAAGGAGTAGACAGGGCCTTGTGTGTATCTATCAGCAGCAAACAAGGATGTTGTTCTGCTAATCATGTTGGCGATAATTCTTTGTTCGAGCAAGACAACATTAAATATCACTCTACCTACAGGGTATAGGAATGGCACTTTACGTAGGTACATAAGCAGCATGTCAAAGATTAAACGTAGTGAGATATCAGATTTGGAAAATTTCGGTCAGTGATAAGGTCCCATGTTCTGACTTACCAGCTGCCTTTTTCTCCAGTGCAGAGTAGATGGCGTTCATTATTTTCAAAGAGGTTTTGTGTAGTTACAGAAGCATAGATCACTCACTGACACACAAAGTTCTCTCCCTCCTCAAGCTGCAGCTGTGGCATCAGTCATAGTCGACACAAGGGAGCCCAAGTTAATCCCTTAATTATTCTTGTGCAGGCTAGGTATAATACATTCATTGAAATGTTCCTACAACACTTTGGAGATAAAGGACTTTTTATCTCATTATCTCATGTTCTTGTTATTTATTGCTATTTATTTACATTTGCATTTGCACAGTTTGTTGACTTCTGCACTCTGATTGATCTTTCATTGATCCTGTTATAGTTACTGTTCTGTCAATTTGCTGCGTATGACCATAGGAAAAAGAATCTCAGGGTTGTATACAGTGACATATATGTACTTTGATAATAAAACTTAATTGAAGTTTGATACTGGGTTATCAAATCAAAAAACAACTTGAGAAAAAGAAGTAGGAATAGATTAATCAGTCCTTGAAACCTGTACTAATCGGCATTAAGATTACGGCTGTTCCAAGATGAACTTTCACCCCACTTCCCATGCTCTCCCATATCCCCTGAGTAGCTCAAATGTCTGCCACCTTCACCTTGAATATATTAAAAGACTGCCTTCGCAGACCTCTGGAGTAGAGAATTCCAAAGGTTAAAGACGCTCTGCAATAAGAAATTCCTTTCCACTGCTTTTGGAAAATAGGAAGTTCATTATTCGGAAGTCTGCCCCTGGTTCTAGACCGACCCCCGCTCCACCCCCATAAGAAGAAATGATCCCTCTCTAGCTAGTCCACCCAGTAGCACCCTCCACACCTCATGTCTTTCAATTAGATTACTTCTCACCTATTCTAAACTGCAAAGAGCACACACCCAACCTGTTCAATCTCTCTTCAAACGTTAACCACTCAGTTCCGTACAATCCTGCGATTGAAATCTAATTGAATTAATTTGAAATTAACAAACTGAAAGTTTCAATGCAAAAGAGAATTTGTTAACATATTAAGCAGAAAATCTCCTGTTCCTTTTTCATTTTAAAAGATGCAAATCACCATTTATTTGCCTAGTAAGGGAAAATCTGTGTATGCATCATTGTCTTTTATTAAATAGCCCAGAAATTCACTGGGATAAGACAATTTTTGGTCACTATTTGGGCAGAGATGCAGTAATTAATCCTGCATGCAGCATTATATCGTGCCTAGCAGTACTGGTGTCAGTAAACACTCCTTAAGAATGTAGAATGCACAAAGGTTACATCAATGTTACACAACTATTGCAGAGCTGGCCACTCTGCCATTCTGAATCATTTATGAGGCTATTCTCATGCAACTTTTTAAATATTTTAACCAGATGACACCAGGTATTTTAATAATGCTCACGAAGACAAAAAGCCTTAAGTTTATGAACAAAGTTTATGTTCAGACTGCTACCAAATCATAAAAAAAAACAAGAACACTTTCTTGGCTTTTAAAAGCACAGTAAAGCTGTGGGTTAAAAACAATGCTTGTTTGTGTCTGACAGATTAATTTGCTTGAAATTATTTTTAAAATGTTATCATTCCTGAAGACTTAATTTATGATCTTCTTTGCATATCATTTTGAATCTTAAAATGGTAAGTCTACAAAAAGGGTTGTTTAGCTCTCTTTATCCTGTGCAAAAATTGTAGTTGTGCAAAAATTAATCTTAGCTTGTGTAGATTATGTCAGCCATTAATTCCAGCTGAAATCACAACCTTGGTGAAATTGTTACTTACACCGGCATGTCTCACATCACTGGAACATCAGGCACATTGCCTTGACCTTCCTTCATGTAAAATTGGAGCTTTGTAATTAGGAGAATAATTACTTTGTGACAGGCTCAGCAGAAGTAGTGTCACCACTGAGGTGGAAGTCACTGGGTCCTCTTACTGATTTCAAACGAAAATCAATAAAACCTGCTGTTGCTGAAAACCGGAGACAAAAATCAGAAAAGGTTGAACACTGGTATCACCAGCAAGTTTCTATCACCACACACAGCCCTTTATGTAGCTTCTCTGTGGCTGTTATGGAGGGAGACCTGGAGAACTAAGGATGTAAGGCCTTCAGTAAGGCCTTTGACAAGGTTCCACACTGAAGATTAGTTAGGAAGGTTCAATCGTTAGGTATTAATATTGAAGTAGTAAAATGGATTGAACAGTGGCTGGATGGGAGATGCCAGAGAGTAGTGGTGGATAACTGTTTGTCAGGTTGGAGGCTGGTGACTAGTGGTGTGCCTCAGGGATCTGTACTGGGTCCAATGTTGTTTGTCATATACATTAATGATCTGGATGATGGGGTGGTAAATTGGATGAGTAAGTATGCAGATGATACTAAGATAGGTAGCGTTGTGGATAATGAAGTAGGTTTTCAAAGCTTGCAGAGATTTAGGCCAGTTAGAAGAGAGGGCTGAAAGATGGCAGATGGAGTTTAATGCTGGTAAGTCTGAGGTGCTACATTTTGGTAGGACGAATCAAAATAGGACATACACGGTAAATGGTAGAGCATTGAAGAATGCTGTAGAACAGAGGGATCTAGGAATAATGGTGCATAGTTCCCTGAAGGTGGAATCTCATGTGAATAGGGTGGTAAGAAAGCCTTTGGTATGCTGGCCATTATAAATCAGAGCATTGAGTATAGGAGTTGGGATGTAATGTTGAAATTGTACAAGGCATTGGTGAGGCCAAATTTGGAGTATTGTGTACAGTTCTGGTCACCGAATAATCGGAAAGATGACAACAAAATAGAGAGAGTGCGGAGGAGATTTACTAGAATGTAACCTGGGTTTCAGCACCTAAGTTACAGAGAAAGGTTGAACAAGTTAGGTCTTTATTCTTTGGGGCATAGAAGGTTGAGGGGGGACTTGATAGAGGTATTTAAAATTATGAGGGGGATAGATAGAGTTGACGTGGATAGGCTTTTTCCATTGAGAGTGGGGGAGATTCAAACAAGAGGATATGAGCTGAGAGTTAAGGGGCAAAAGTTTAGGGGTAACACAAGGGGGAACTTCTTTACTCAGAGAGTGGTAGCTGTGTGGAACGAACTTCCAGTAGATGTGGTAGAGGCAGGTTCAATTTTGTCATTTAGGAAAAAATTGGATAGGTATATGGACAGGAATGGAATGGAGGATTATGGACTGAGTGCAGGTAGATGGAACTAGGTGAGAGTAAGCGTTCAGCATGGATTAGAAGGGCCGAGATGACCTGTTTCTGTGCTGTAATTGTTATATGGTTATATATGTAGTTGACCTGGAGAGAGTTTAGAGCGGGTTCCCTAGGATGTGGCTTAGATTAGAAGACTTTAGTTATTGGATTGTCTGAGCTTGTTCTGGAGTGAAGGAGGCTGCAAGGTGACATAATAGAGGTGTAAAGGATTATGAAAAGCATAGATAAGGTAGATAGTTAAAATGCTTGTCACACATCAAAAACAGAAGGGCATAAATTTAAGGTGAGAGGAAAGAGTATTAAAGGAGATCAAATTTGTTAAGTGGATTTACAAATCAAATTATTGGAATCATTTCCAATTATTGGAAACTGGAAGAAGATGGCATCAGCAAACATCATGACCAGGGGTGCTATCCTCCAGACGGTTCACAAAACTACTTCTTTTATGTCTTCTTTTTCTTTCTTTCTTTCAAATGTGGTTCTGCTACTGTTGGAGACTGTGATCTACATTTTGTGGTCTGCTTTTGAGCCATCTGGTGCTTTGCTGTTTCCGAGTGTGTTCTGTGAGGCTTTGAGCAAAGCAAGTTACAAGCAGCCTAGAAACAGGGCGTGAGCCCATGATCAACTCCATTCCTCACCGATTTCACTGATTAAAGTGACGAAGAAGATTGAAATCATTGAGGCGAGTGTGGAAGGCGAGCAGATCTTCAGCGCCGTCTACCAGCCTCTCGCTCGCTTCTGCCAGAGGAGGATGTCTGTGTGGACAGTCTCTCTTTCCCTCTTGCTTGCTGCTCCCAAAGGAAGGTCCCTGCATTTGAGTGGTCTCTCTCTCTCTCTCTCTCTCTCTCTATGCTGTGGGAGGATGGTGCTGGAGTTCTGGGCCTTGGGCGATGTTTGTGGGCTGGACTCTATAGTTTTCATTATGGTGTGATCCTGGTTTCTGGCTGCTCCTTTCTCTGTTGCTATTTTTGGCGATTTTGAATCAGGGCGCCCTGCAGATGACAAACACTGAGCTGAACTGAACATGCTGGGACACTTTCAAAGTTCTGTTTTGTATTCTGTGTTTCATGCTCTTCTTTTTTGTTGCCATTTATGCAATTTGGTTTTTTTTTACGTCGGGTGGTTGATGTTTTTCTTTGAACTGGTTCCATTGTTTTCTTTGTTTCGTAGCTGTCTGTGGGAAGATGAATCTCAGGGTTGTATACTGCATAGATACTTCAATAATAAATGCACTCTGAATTTTTGAATCTTTGAATGCGCTGCCAGGAGAGGTAGTGAGATTAAATACAATCACTGCATTTAAGAGGCGTTCATTCAGACATCAAAGGAGTCAGTCCTTATGGGATTGGTGCAGATCGGCATAAAAGTCGTCATGGAGATGGTGGCCTGATGGCCTTGTATTGGAGTTTTACAACTCTACAACTCAATGACATGACTTCTGACAACCTTCCATGGGCATGGCTCTGCAAAGACATGGCGTGAGTTGTTGGGCGTGAGGAGAGGAGGAAACCAGCTCCAGTTTTACCACATCTTTCTCTGTATTCATCGTCACATTGCTATTTCAAATAAGTCTACAATGGTTATGTGCATCAAGTATCAGTGAAGTTTTATTCCTGCGTATTACTATTTTACAAATTAAGATCTCTTTTATGAAACATATTGAGTAAAGTGGAATTGTTTACTTTCTTATTTTATGTCTGATTTTGTCTCAAAGTTGAAAGTGCAACATAAATTTATTATCAGAGTATATATGTCATCCTGAAATTCATTTCCTTCTCTGTTGTCAAATTCTATTTAGCTACTTGATTTTAGTTTACTAAATAACCATCCAACTATTCATTTAACATACAATTGATTTCTTTTCATGGAAATGTCCAGCATATCACCTAATTCTGTTCCTATACTTTTTACTTTATACTTTATACTTTATTGTCGCCAAACAATTGATACTAGAGCGTACAATCATCACAGCGATATTTGATTCTGCGCTTCGTGCTCCCTGGAGTACAAGTCGATAGTGTAGCCCCCCTGGCCAGCCTCAGGGTCGCTCAGCTCGCTGTCGTCTAGGGAAACAGCCCTCGGCCCCTCCAAACTGGGTAATTAGTTTGTGTGGATGTTGTGTGATGTACCCCACCCCACCCAAATAACAGACAATACACCAGATATGATTAAATGATTTACAGTTTATAGCTATTACTGGAACTATATAATTAATAGAGAGTAAAATATAACAGGAAAATAAAAGGCGCCACACTTATCAAAGTTCAATCTCTTCGTGCACAAATAGTTGGAGCTCAGGAACCTTCTTCTTCACCCTGCGACCCCTCGGACCACCTTGACCGGCCGTCTGGGACCAACAACGGTGGTCGATCAGACGCACCTGGTCCATCCTCTGTCTCTCTCTCCCGCTTTTTGCCCCAAAACCCCACGCATACAATATCTTACAGACACACCAAAAGCATCACAACTATCCCAATTGGTTCGTAACACCTTTCTTATCAGTAACGTGATTCAAACAATCTGCTAACAGGAGGACTTTCTCAGCAGTTAACATAACAAAGAAGCCCTTTCAATTATAACATAACAAAGAAGCCATTTTAATTAGACTACGCCGTGTCATAAAAAAAAGAAACCACCTTACAATAGTAAATATTAAAAATTTAAATTATAGATCATAAATAGAAAATAGAAAAGGGAAAGTAAGGTAGTGCAAAAAAACCGAGAGGCAGGTCTGGATATTTGGAGGGTACGGCCCAGATCCGGGTCAGGATCCATTCAGCAGTTTTATCACAGTTGGAAAGAAGCTGTTCCCAAATCTGGCCGTACAAGTCTTCAAGCTCCTGAGCCTTCTCCCGGAGGGAAGAGGGACGAAAAGTGTGTTGGCTGGGTGGGTCATGTCCTTGATTATCCTGGCAGCACTGCTCCGACAGCGTGCATTGTAAAGTGAGTCCAAGGATGGAAGATTGGTTTGTGTGATGTGCTGGGCTGTGTTCACAATCTTCTGCAGCTTCTTCTGGTCTTGGACAGGACAACTTCCATACCAGGTTGTGATGCACCCTAGAAGAATGCTTTCTACGGTGCATCTATAAAAATTAGTGAGGGTTTTAGGGGACAGGCCAAATTTCAGGCCTTATGGTCTTATATCAGTGAATAGAAATGGAAGATTTAGCTGATATTTTCTAATGCCAAAGGAGCTTTAATACTGACAGAGATATAAAAGTGTTTGTTTACTTTCTTACTACCAAGAACTGTATATGAGCTATTTACAGGCAAAGCAACCAGTTTTTAACAAACAAAAACTGATGTAAATTCTGTTTTGCGGTAACATTAGTGAAGGTGAATAAACATTAATGTTCTGAAAGAAATGCTATATGCACAGCACGATGTTAATTTGTTTTGTTTCTTCTTGGTCTGTTAAGCATCCTACGACAAAGAAACCACTTTGCTTCAAGAGTTTCCAAATCAGGCAAATGAAGAATTACCCATAGTTGCAGGAGTTATATTTACTTTATTTTCGGCACACATAATCTTCCCTCAAGCATAGCTCTTCTCGATTTGGAGATGTATTTACAAAAGCAAAATATAGCAGATACTGGAAATACAAAACAGCATATCGACAGAAACTGTTGAAAACAATCTTCAGATTAGACAGCATCTGAGAGAGAAACAGTTCAGGTTGAAGACAGATATTCACGCTCGGTCGTTCTCCTCAGATGTTATCTGATTTACCATGAGATGTTAGAGTGTTCTTTGTTTCAGAAAAATTTTCTTAACAAAATCTATTTTTTTGCTTACTCTAGGGAGTCCAAAAGCTTTGAGAATGATTTGTTTCCATTCCAGTTTTCACTGAGTTATACCGCACAGAACCAGATCCTACGAAGATCAGAGGGTATACTAAACCATCAAGAACTCGTTTTAATCTACCCACAGTACCTTCAGCTGTACCAAATTCTACCACTCACCTACACACCAGGATCAGTTTAGAGTAATCAATTAACCACCAAGCTACATGACTTTGGGATGTGGAAGGAAACTGGAGCACCTGTAGGAAACCCAGGAGGTAACAGGGAGCATGTAGAAACTCTGCACAAACAGCACCCGGGGTCAGAATTGAACACAGTTAGCTGGAGCTGTAAAGCAGCAGTTTAGCTGGGCTGTTGGACAACAGGGATGGTGGTAGTGGTGGGAACACGAGCAAGGTCATCCTGAGATAGGAGGACAGGTTGGAGCAGCTGACATTCTCCAGAACCAGTAATAATCTGCAGGTGACAGACTGCTGGGAGGGCTGAAGTAATCTCAAACCGAGCAACCAGAGATCGCACATCAGCATACACAGCTTCTACCAAAGACATATCTTGAATACCGGGCTGCCTGAGCTGCCATGTAAATTGAGACCATAGCTGTCAGACTCAGGAGCATGGTTGAGTCCACGTATAGTGGCAGGAAAATAATTGTGCAATGACGGGGAGGTTGTGTGAGGAAAGGAAGAACAACCTCTGGAGCAGCTGGCCCTATGATCATCCACTGAGCTATAGAGTGTTGTAATGCCATCTGCCAGGCAATTATTGCTGGCAGTGATTGGGAGCCTCCTTCTCCAGTTTCCGAGCACTCTGCAACGAATTTGTACAAAATAGCTCATCCGATTCTGAGTGGGATTAAGGAAAATCCCAAGGCATTCTACCTGTACGTGATAGAGGATGACTAGAATGAGAGTAGGGCTGATCAGGGGTTAAAGACGGAACATGTGCCTGGAGCCAGAGGAGGTAGGGGAGATCCTAAATGCTTCAGTATTCACCAGTGAGAGGGACCTTGATGAATGTGGGCACAGCATAGAACAGGTCAATAAGCTGGAACATGTTGACATTAAGAAAGAGAATGAGCTGGAACTTTGAAAAACATCAGGATAGATTAGGGGGAATATGAAGGGAAACTTCTTCACTCAGAGGGTCATGAGAGTGTGGAACGAGCTGCCAGCATAAGTGGTGCATACGAACTCAATTTGAACATTTAAGAAAAATTTGAATAGGTACATGGATGGTAGGGCTATGGTCCCGGTGCAGGTCGATGGGAGTAGGCTGTTTAAATGGTTTGGCATGGACTAGATGGGTTGTGGGGCATGTTTTTGTGCGTACTTTTCTATGACTCTATAAGTCCCCAGGGCTGGATGGGATATACTACAGTTTACTATGGGAAGTGAGGGAAGAGATTGCTACACTTCACTGACCACAAAGGAAGAACCAGAAGATTGGATGGTAGCAAATATTACTCCTTAAGTTAAAAGGGATAATCCTGGGGATATAGACTAGAGCAACAAACTCAAAATGTGGGAGGAACTCAGCAGGTGCGACCAGTGAGACTTAAATTAGTGGTGGCCAAACTATTGGAAAGGATTCTTAGAGACAGAATTTACAAGCATTTGGAGAAGCATAGTCTGATCAGGATAGTCAGCGTGTTTTTTTTAAATGTCAGGTTGTGCCTTATGAACCTAATTGAATGCTTTGAGGAAGTGACAAAACAAACTGGTGACATACAGCTGTGGATGTGCGTATATGGATTTTTGTAAGATGCTTGACAGGAAATGGAAGGGTAGGTCCTTAAGTTTTCAGGTAACATCAAAGTTAGTGGTGTTGTGGATAGTGTAGAAGCTTGTTTACAACAGGATAGTGATAGGATGCAGAGTTGGGTTGAGAAGTGGCAGATGGAGTTCAGTCTAGAAAAGTGTGAGAAGATACACCTTGGACTTGAAGGCAGGGTACAGGGGTAATGGTAGGATTCAGCAGTGTGGAGGAAGAGAGGGATCTTGAGGGCATCGTCCATAGATCCCTCAAAGTTGCTACACAAGTTGATAGGATGGTTGAGAAAGCATATGGTGTGTTGGTCTTTATTGGTCAGGGGAATGAGTTCAAGAGCCACAAGGTAATGTTGTAGCTCTATACACTTGAAGTCTTGTGTTCATTTTTGGTCACCTCATTATGGAAAGGATGTGGAAGCTTTAGAGAGGGTGCATAGGAGACTTATGGATGCTGCCTGGATTAGAATATGAGGGGGGTGGGGGGAGCCAGGAGGTGGGTCTGAGAGGGAAAATGGATCAGCTGTGATGAAATGGCAGAGCAGACTCAATGGGCCAAATGGCCTAATTCTGCTCCTATATCTTATGGTCTTATGAGAAAAAGGTTGAATGAGCTACATTTTTTCTTTTGGAGTGAAAGAAGATGAGAGGTTACTTGATAGAGGCATTGATAGAGTGGAAAGCCAGTGCTTTATTTGCAGGATGGAAATAGCTAATAAAAGAGGTATAATTTTAAGGTGATTGGAGGAAAGTAACGGAGGGGCGTCAGAGGTAAGTTCTTCACATAGACAGTGAGAGGTGCATTGGAACATGCTACCAAGAGTGGTAGTCAATGTAAATACTTAGGGCCATTTAAGAGACTCTTCGGTAGGCACATGGATGAAAGAAAAATGGGAGGCTATGTGAGAGGGAAGCATTAGATTGATGATGAAGTAGGTTAAAGGATTGGCACAACATTGGTACCTGTAGGGTTCACTGATCATTAGGTACAGGAAATCGTTTGGCTTTGTCAATATGCCCTGCCAATGGGGGCAAGGGTGGGAAGCAGCTAAGCCAATGGTTGGTGCTACGGAGCCAGTTTTTGATTTACTGGCATCTATTGTTTCTGGATAACAGAGCTTTTACAGTGCAGAGGACGTAAAAAATTGACCCAGATTTTCCTGAAGACGGCTGCATATGGGAACTTAGAACTTTCACGAAGAAACAATGGTTGATACTGGGTCCATTATTAATCTTCCATTTTGAGACTAATATATAATATTTCTGTTAACTAAAGGTAATAGGGGATATGGAGAAAGGGCGGGACCCATTGAAGCCACAGAACTGACATGATCTCAAAGAAAGAGAGGGAATGGGATCCAGTAGCTAAATAGCCAAGTCTTATTTCTATAAAAAGTAGAGAAAATGTCATTGTGTTCCAGCTTCCAACGGTTTCTGATGTGATGATGACAGTAGGTAACAGGGATGATAATGCTCATATTTCCTCTTCATTGGCTAAGTAGGAGCCAAGGATCTGAAGCATTACTCTCTAGTTTGGTGCTTGTCTAATTTTTCATAAAAACGAATGAAACTCCTTCAGTTGCCTTGAGTTGCATTAGGATGATTCTTTATAAATAGTTGTATTAAATTTCCAGTACCTGCAAACTTTACTAAGAAACATGTAGCTACTTGCTTTGCTATATTAATATTTTGCATTACCGCTAATGCTGCTCAACATATTCCCTGCATTTAAAAGCAAAACCAAAGCCTGAGTTCCCCAGTGAGGCGCTGCCCTGCTCCCTCCACTGTACACCATCCTCCGCCGCCCTCCAGCCAGTGGTGGCTCTGGTTGGTGGAGTGCAGCTGGTGTGATGCCCAGGGATCGGATGGAGCATCCCACCGCACCGTGGCTCTGATGATGATGTGTCCGATTGGATCTGTGCCGAGTTAGGGTGGGGGTTGGGGGGGGGGTTCGACCAACAATGCTGCCCAGTGATTCCCAGCTGCTGGGCGGACTTCTCCCAAATGCTGCTCCACTGCGAAATCTCCTCGAGGCGTGCCTACCCTCAAGAAGTTGAGATCTTCTCTAATGGCATGAACATCAATTTCTCCTTCTGGTAAAAATTTCCCTCTTTGTTTTCTCTTATGGTATTCCCCCACTCTGAGCTCTTACCTCTTCTCTACACCTGCCTATCACCTCCCCCTGGTGTCCCTCCTTCTTCCCTTTCTCCCGTGCTCCAGTCTCCTCTCCTATTATATCCCATCTTCACCAGCCTTTTACCTTTCCTGGTGCTAGGGCTCCTTGAATTGATGCTGCTTCCCTACAACAGCTCACTGGTCAATGGTGGGAAGGCCTTTATCAGTGCTGAACAGAGCAATATCCAGTATTTTTGGTAGAATTTTTCCATTGGTGTTTTCATACTAGGCCCTGATGAAAGCAGTCAATATTCTCTCCACCATACATCTATAGAAGTTTGTGAAAGTTTTAGATGTCATGCCAAATCTTCGCAAACTTCTAAGAAAATAGAGGCGCTGCTGTGCTTCCTTCATAATTGCACTTGCACGTTGGCCCCAAATTAGGTCCTCTGAAATAATAACACCAACGAATTTAAGGTTCTCTCCATGTCTAACTCCCTGATGAGGACTGTCTCATGGACCTCTGGGCTCCTCCTCCTAAAGTCAATAATCAGCTTTTTGGTCTTGCTGACATTGAGTGAAAGGCTGTTTTTGTGTCAACTCTCAGTCAGATTTTCAACTGGCCTCCTATATGCTGATTTATTACCACCTTTGGTTCGACCAACAACAGTGGTGTCATCAGCAAACTTAAATATGGCACTGATGCTGTGCTTAGCCTCGCACCTATGTGTAAAGTGAGTAGAGCAGAGGGCTAATGCCAAAGCCTTGTGATCCACCTGTACTGATGGAGATTATGGTGGACATGTTGCTGGTTAATTGCTCATTGTAACTTGTTCCATGATTAGGCTTGGATTAAATCTGGGATTTCCTGGGCAGTGCTACACTAAGGGCCAGAAGGGCCTATTCCATGCTGTACCTCAATCAATACTAAAAATAAACAACAGAAGGTGCAGGAAACTCTCAGCAAGTCGGGCAGGATCTGTAGAAAGAGAAACAGTGTTAACACTTCCGGTTGATGACCCTTTGGTGTCAGACATTGCTCTGGCTAGGACATCCAACATCCATCATTAAGGACCTTCAACACTGCGATATGCCCTCTTCTCATTACTACCATCAGGGACAGGACCCTGAAAACCACACTCAATAGTTTAGGAAGCCAGCCATGAAGACTTACCCCCTCCCAGGTGATCAATCAATATCTGTAACTGCAGCAGGCATGAGAAGGACCCTGCAGAAAGGCAAATTCAGTAAGGAAGCTGAGCCAGACAATGTCCCAGGCTGAGTACTTTGAGTGTGTGCACCAGCTCACTGACACCTTTACGGACATCTTCAACACTTCACTCAACCAGACTGCTGTCCCCACAGTTTTCAAATCAGTCACCATCATCCCTGTACCAAAGAACTCTACACCTTCAAAACTGAATGACTACCGCCCAGTGGCACGGGTACCAATCATCATGAAGTGCTTTGAATGGCTGTAAATGGCACACATATCAAAAACGTCATTTCTGCCTCCTTGGACACTCACCTGTAAGTTTACCGACAGAACCGCTCTACGACAGATGGTACAGCATCAGTTATTCACCTGGCCCTGACACATCTGGGAAACGGGACACCTGTCAAAATGCTGTTTCTGGAGTATTCGACACTGTTGTTCCATAGAGCTTATAGAAACATAGAAACATAGAAAATAGGTGCAGGAGTAGGCCATTCGGCCCTTCGAGCCTGCACCGCCATTTATTATGATCATGGCTGATCATCCAACTCAGAACCCAGCCTTCCCTCCATACCCCCTGACCCCTGTAGCCACAAGGGCCATATCTAACTTCCTTTTAAACATAGCTAATGAACTGGCCTCAACAGTTTGCTGTGGCAGAGAATTCCACAGATTCACCATTCTCTGTGTGAAGAAGTTTTTCCTAACCTCGGTCCTAAAAGGCTTCCCCTCTATCCTCAAACTGTGACCCCTCGTTCTAGACCTCCCCAACATCGGGAACAATCTTCCCGCATCTAGCCTGTCCAATCCCTTTAGGATCTTATACGTTTCAATCAGATCCCCCCTCAATCTTCTAAATTCCAACGAGTACAAGCCCAGTTCATCCAGTCTTTCTTCATATGAAAGACCTGCCATCCCAGGAATCAATCTGGTGAACCTTCTTTGTACTCCCTCTATGGCAAAGATGTCTTTCCTCAGATTAGGGGACCAAAACTGCACACAATACTCCAGGTGTGGTCTCACCAAGGCCTTGTACAACTGCAGTAGTACCTCCCTGCTCCTGTACTCGAATCCTCTCGCTATAAATGCCAGCATACCGTTCGCCTTTTTCACCGCCTGCTGTACCTGCATGCCCACTTTCAATGACTGGTGTATAATGACACCCAGGTCTCGTTGCACCTCCCCTTTTCCTAATCGGCCACCATTCAGATAATAATCTGTTTTCCTATTTTTGCCACCAAAGTGGATAACTTCACATTTATCCACATTAAATTGCATCTGCCATGAGTTTGCCCACTCACCCAACCTATCCAAGTCACCCTGCATCCTCTTAGCATCCTCCTCACTGCTAACACTGCCACCCATCTTTGTGTCATCCGCAAACTTGGAGATGCTGCATTTAATTCCCTCATCCAAGTCATTAATATATATTGTAAACAACTGGGGTCCCAGCACTGAGCCTTGCGGTACCCCACTAGTCACCGCCTGCCATTCTGAAAAGGTCCCGTTTATTCCCACTCTTTGCTTCCTGTCTGCTAACCAATTCTCCACCCACACCAATACCTTACCCCCAATACCGTGTGCTTTAAGTTTGCACACTAATCTCCTATGTGGGACCTTGTCAAAAGCCTTTTGAAAATCCAAATATACCACATCCACTGGTTCTCCCCTATCCACTCTACTAGTTACATCCTCAAAAAATTCTATGAGATTCGTCAGACATGATTTTCCTTTCACAAATCCATGCTGACTTTGTCCGATCATTTCACCGCTTTCCAAATGTGCTGTTATCACATCCTTGATAACTGACTCCAGCAGTTTCCCCACCACCGACGTTAGGCTAACCGGCCTATAATTCCCCGGTTTCTCTCTCCCTCCTTTTTTAAAAAGTGGGGTTACATTAGCCACCCTCCAATCCTCAGGAACTAGTCCAGAATCTAACGAGTTTTGAAAAATTATCACTAATGCATCCACTATTTCTTGGGCCACTTCCTTAAGCACTCTGGGATGCAGACCATCTGGCCCTGGGGATTTATCTGCCTTCAATCCTTTCAATTTACCTAACACCACTTCCCTACTAACATGTATTTCGCTCAGTTCCTCCATCTCACTGGACCCTCTGTCCCTTACTATTTCTGGAAGATTATTTATGTCCTCCTTAGTGAAGACAGAACCAAAGTAATTATTCAATTGGTCTGCCATGTCCTTGCTCCCCATAATCAATTCACCTGTTTCTGTTTGCAGGGGACCTACATTTGTCTTTATCAGTCTTTTCCTTTTTACATATCTATAAAAGCTTTTACAGTCCGTTTTTTTGGTGAACAAACACTTATTCCTCAGTCTAAATACATCATTGTGCAACTGGGTGTTGGACTGTAACCAACAGACCTCGAATAGTCAGGATTACGACTGCTTCTTCCTCCAAATTATCCGGAACATGGGTGCTGTGTGGTGACCTCCTTGTTGGATGCACAGTTCACACATGACTGCACGGCCAAACACTCAAGCAATCACATTGTCAAGTTTGCCTGATGACACAACAGTCATGGGGCTCATCACCAGCAACAATGAGTCAGCCTACAGGGAGGAGATGGAAGAGCTCGAGGCCTGGGGACAGGCAAATAACCTCTTCCTTGCTATCAACAGGACAAAGGAAATGGTTATCGACCTCAGGAAAACTCACACCCCGCTTTATGTCGGCCATACAGCAGTGGAAACTACAGTTTCAAACTCCTGGGAGTACACATTGTACACAACCTCTCATAGTCTCAGAACACATCCTACACAGTCAAGGAAGCTCACCAATACCTCTACTTTCTGAGGAGACTGAAGGGAGCTGAACTTTGTGCATAAATATTTATGTCATTCTACAGATGTGCAGTAGAGAACATCCTAACAAGCTGTATCACTGCTTGGTATGGAAACTACACGGTGGCAGACAGGAAGGCTCTACAACGGGTAGTCAAGAGTGCCCAATGCATCACCAGCACCAGCCTACCTGCCGTCATATATACAGAAAGGTGCTGGAAAAAGGCCAGTAGTTTCATTAACGATCACACACGCCCTGCTCATGGACTGTTTGTCCCACTCCCATCAGGGAGGAGGCTATGTAGCATCCACACCAGGACCACCAAACTTAAAAACAGTTATTTTCTCCAAGCTATAAGGCTGATCAACACCTCCACCCATCAACTCCACCACTACTTTATTATTTCTTGTCAGTCACCTTGTGTACAGCCTAGTATCACTTTACAGACAGACAATCAATCCATGTATAAAAGCTATCTGATGTATTTATATTTACTGTCTGTTTATTATTGTGCTCTTTATCTTTTGTGGGTTTTTTATGCTGCATTGGATCTGGAGTAACAATTATTTCATTCTCCTTACACTTGTGTACAGGAAATGAGAGTAAACAATCTTGAATCTTGAATGTTGCGTCCCTAAGGAGTTGGTGTACTTCTAAGCTGTCGCTGTTTACTTCAATTATTGTCAGCCACAGCAACATTTGAATTCTCCTTGGGGCAGCCTGCCCAGTAAATTGCTGCTGGTGTCACAACTCTCCTGTGCTTTCGACCTGTCCACAACCTGATCTGAAAACTGAACAGGCCTAACTTAATAAAACAGAGAAGGAAGCCATTGGGTTCATCAGGTTTCTGCCAGCTACCAGCAAAGCAATGCCATCAGTCCCATTCCCCTCCCTGTATCACAGTAATCCTGCATTTTTTTTCTCTCTCTCATGCCCATTATTTTTTGATTGCCCACTTAATCTACATTTGATGGAATTTACAGTAGCCAATTAACCTACTCCATCTTTGAGATGTGGGAGGAAACTGGAGTACAGTAATGTTTACCAGACAAATTCCACCCGGACCACACTGGTTCAAGCTTGTGACACTGAGGCAGTACAGCAACACTAATTTCTACATCATGACACTGCCCCGTGGCTGGATTGTCCCACCTGCCTATCAACTGATTACAAGGCCCAAGTAGCAGAGGGAGTCTCACGGTAGTGGGCTGAAACACACTCTCACCCTTGACCGTGCACCTAGCTCACAAGCATCTTCCCTCCAGCAGGTGAAAAGCTAGCTTGACCAAGCTGCATCCTGCCATAGAAAAGAAATTCCAACTGAACTATTCTGGAAACCAGAAAAAAAATTTTCTTCTATTGTTCTTGAATGCAAAGGATCATCACAAAGGCTAAGTCAGACATGGAATAAATGTGTCCTTTTTCCACTCTTTGATTGACTGGCTATTTAATCCAAAATATCTTTCCTATGTTTAACAGATCCAAGAAAGCTAAACATTTTTGCTTGCTTTGGTTCAATGAAGACCAGTTGTAATAGTATGTGACAAGTTATATGAGCTTTCCTGCTGTTACAGAGGCTTCCACCTGCCAACTAAGGAAAATGAGATTTTGTTTAATTTAGCTAGGCCCCAAAATGGCTGACGGTACCTAAACATTCTTACCATTTCATCTGACCCCTGTAGATAATGACTGATTGATGCTGAAGTCAGTGATATACCACAGTGCAAGGATAAACTTTGTTTTTTTTTCAATTGTACAACCATTTAAATTAAGAACTTATAAGACCAAGGCACCAGATCAACTATTCATATTTTCATATTTGTATACAAGTTAGCAATTTGTATCCCCAATTCTTGCCCAGATTATAGGATGTGCAAGTCTTGCTGGAAAGGCTTGCCATCATAAAGACATTCTAAATTGGTTTGATTTTCTGTCTTGTCATTATGCTGGGAGGCACTGGAACAGTGATTGCATGGTTAGTTGTTCCTGAAACACTGTAGAGAGATCTTCGTGAGTTACAGTTTTAAGCACAGCATTTTACTGAGAGTTTTATGGACTCAGAAACCAACCATGGAAAGCATCACGAGAGTAATGATAGAAAAAAGCAAGAAAGACTTGCAACCATACAAGGCGACTGGATCAGGAAAGAGAATCCTCATTCCAGTCAGAAAAACGTAGGCTGAAGTTCAGTGCAGTTCTGAGGGAATGCTGCACTGTCAAAGGAGCAGTTCTGAGGGAGTTTCACACTGTCAGTGGAGCAGTTCTGAGGGAGTGTCACAGTGTCAGAGAGCAGTTCTGAGGGAGTGTCACATTGTCAAAGGAGCAGTTCTGAGAGAGTTTCACACTGTCAGAGGAGCAGTTCTGAGGGAGTTTCACACTGTCAGTGGAGCAGTTTTGAGGGAGTTTCACACCGTCAGTGGAGCAGTTCTGAGGGAGTGTCACACCGTCAGTGGAGCAGTTCTGAGGGAGTGTCACACCGTCAGAGGAGCAGTTCTGAGGGAGTTTCACACTGTCAGTGGAGCAGTTCTGAGGGAGTGTCACACCATCAGTGGAGCAGTTCTGAGGGAGTGTCACACTGTCAGTGGAGCAGTTTTGAGGGAGTGTCACACTGTCAGTGGAGCAGTTCTGAGGGAGTGTCACACCGTCAGAGGAGTAGTTCTGAGGGAGTGCTGCACTGTCAAAGGAGCAGTTCTGAGGGAGTGTCACACTGTCAGAGGAGCAGTTCTGAGGGAGTGTCACACTGTCAGTGGAGCAGTTCTGAGGGAGTGTCACAGTGTCAGAGAGCAGTTCTGAGGGAGTGTCACATTGTCAAAGGAGCAGTTCTGAGAGAGTTTCACACTGTCAGTGGAGCAGTTCTGAGGGAGTGCAACACCGTCAGAGGAGTAGTTCTGAGGGAGTGCGGCACTGTCAAAGGAGCAGTTCTGAGAGAGTTTCACACTGTCAGAGGAGCAGTTCTGAGGGAGTGTCACACCGTCAGAGGAGTAGTTCTGAGGGAGTGCTGCACTGTCAAAGGAGCAGTTCTGAGGGAGTGTCACACTGTCAGAGAAGCAGTTCTGAGGGAGTTTCACACTGTCAGAGGAGCAGTTCTGAGGGAGTGTCACAGTGTCAGAGGAGCAGTTCTGAGGGAGTGTCACACCGTCAGTGGAGCAGTTCTGAGGGAGTGTCACACTGTCAGTGGAGCAGTTTTGAGGGAGTGTCACACTGTCAGAGGAGCAGATCTGAGGGAGTTTCACACTGTCAGAGGAGCAGTTCTGAGGGAGTGTCACACCGTCAGAGAAGCAGTTCTGAGAGAGTTCCCACCGTCAGAGGAGCAGTTCTGAGGGAGTGTCACAGTGTCAGAGGAGCAGTTCTGAGGGAGTTTCACACTGTCAGAGGAGTAGTTCTGAGGGAGTGCTGCACTGTCAGAAGAGCAGTCCTGAGGGAGTTTCACTCTGTCGAAGGAGCAGTTCTGAAGGAGTACTGAACTCATTTCTGTGGTGGTAGTGGCATCCGTTAGTCTCACCAGAACATGGATCTGCGCCTGGAAAGTCTTGCTTCAGTCTATGTTGGCAGAGCAGCATGTGTTGTGACTGTAGAGGTCCACACGGGAGTGACAGTCTCGACTGCATTGACTGCACTTTAAGACACTGTCCTCCAATGTTATCTAGGTGCTGTTTTTCTGATGAGTGCGCTTTTCTTCAGCAGCAAGCCTCAGCTTCCTTCTCCTCTTTTTAGACGTCTGCGTAGTTCCAGCCTTCAGTGAGAGCGATCGCTTGCGATGTCCTCCCACCTCTTGATGTTCATTTTCAGTGACTTCATGTCTCTCTTGCAAACGTCTTTGAAACGAAGATGAGGCCCCCCCTGTGCTCTCTTGCCAGAGGCCAGTTCCCCGTACAGCAGGTCTTTCGGGATCCTCCTGTCTGACATGCGGTGTACATGGCCCAGCCAACGGAGACGGCGTTGTTGGAGCAGGGTGAAGAGGCTGGGTATCTGGGCATTTCTGTATGTTGGTAATAACATCAGGATTTTTAAATGTTAAGTCAAGTGATGTAGAGGTCGCACTTTGGGTTATGGCACATGGGGGATGAATGAAGGAGATTGTCGCTACCTTCTCTGAGTGGTCTGCTAACTGAATCTCCATCAGTCCCACTCGCATTTTTCAATTAATATGTAGTTGATAAACTTATCAAGGTAATGTTTCCACGTCAGTATTACGCCTGTGTCTATAAAGCTGAATTCTAAGTGAATGTAACTGCTGAGGTTCATGGAGAGTAAATGATCCCATTGCACTGCATGGAAGAGAGAAATTCCATCCTGTACCCCTCAACCATCAATCTGTGAGATCTTACTAAGCACAAAATAGCAACTATGTTTTCCTTTCTACTACTCTGAAGAATTACTTCACATGTACCGGAGTGCTTTTGAACTGGTTATGACTGGGACTACTTAAATGGAGCTCCCTATTTCAGCCATGACTCCCACTCACACACCTGCATGCAATGCAAGCACTTCTTTTCTCACATCTACAGTCCTGATGAAGAATCACTGACCTGAAGCATTAACTCTTTACCTGAGCATTTCCAGCATTTTACACACGTATTCAACTCTCTGGTATCTGCTGTTTATGTTATTTAAGAGCAAATAACCAGTGCTAATGTTCCAGTCCCTTAATGGTCTGTAGAATGAGATTTTCTACAGGCCAGTTGTTTATTTGCCTGTATGGGAGGGGGCCAAGATACTTCACACCAAACCATCAAAACCATGAAAAGTGAACTCAGCTGGCTAGAATGGATTTCATGTCGCCAGCCAGAGTCCTATAGATTGTGGAGTTTACAATGCTGTGGGTTCCAACGTATTGGCAGAGTATGGTATCCGAAAGCACAGAGCTGCTGTAGAAAGTCAATCCTGTTCTTATATAAATGTAGTTGTTTAAGATATGGGCACAGCTGACAAAGCCAGCATTTAATGCCCTTCTTGAAATGCTGCATTCCACCTGGTTAAAGTGTTCCTATGGTGCTGTTTGGGGATTATCAGCTGGGGTGGGGGAACTCCCAGGGTTTTGATCAGTGAATTACCGTGCCGGTGACCCAGGTTCAATTCCTGCCATTGTTTGTACATCCTCCCTGTGACCACATGGGCTGCCTCAGGGTTTTCTCCCACATTTCAAAGGAGTACGGGTGAGTAGGTTAATAGGTCACATGGGTATAATTGGGCCAGGGGGTCCTGTTGTTGTGCTGTATCTCAAAATAAAAATAAATAATAAATAAAATGATGCAACAGGATTATGTGTGTCTTGGAGGGAACCTGCAGGTGATGGTGCTCCCATGCACCTTCTGACCGTACCATTCTTGGTACAGTGGACAAGGCTTTGGCAGATGCTGTTGGAATAGCCCTGGGCAAATGAATGCAATGCATTTTGCAGATAATACACAATTAAGTACAGTTCAGCCCGAAAAGTATACTTGGCAGCAGTTTGTCCCATTGATGGGACCTACCAAACAATTGTCCTTTTTCCCCTTCTCCTCCAATAGACAGAGCTTTATCGTGCTTCTCTGGACAAATATTTCAATATTCTATTTGTTCTGTCACTTGTCCCTATCTGACCATGCCTAGCCATTTATAAGATGCACCATTATATAAAAATATACATTTTGTAGCGATCCCCTGTAGCCACTCACCATGAATCAGAGAATTCTCTGCTGTATAATATAATGAGTAGTTATGTCATTGGGGCATATCATTACGGGCCACTGAGTTACAGTAGCTGAATAAATCACGTACCATTTTATGACAGAAAGTCTGCTTTGAGCACTGAATTCCATAATTGTCTGTCATTCTGTGAAAGCAATAAATCATTGCTTTTTCTTCTACGAACAATTCCTAGTTACATTTCTTTTTATCCTTTTACTCTTTTTGAACTCAAGAATGTACATCCAATTACGCGTCTGGTGAACTTGAAAGTGGGGAAATGAGAGTGATGGGGTAAAAGTGGTTTCATGGTTCCTGGGTATCAATACATTGGAGGACCTAACCTGCACCCAACATATCGATGCAGCTACAAAGAAGGGAAGACAGCAGCTATATTTCATTAGGAGTTTGAAGTGATTTGGTAGGTCACCAAAAATAATTGTAAACTTCTACAGATGTACTGTGGACAGTATTCTGACTAGTTGCATCTCCATCTGGTACGGCGTTACTGTATAGGATCGAGAGTTGTAAAATTAGTCAGCTCCATCGTGTGCACTAGCTCTGTCGTATCCAGGATATCCTGAAAGAGTGGTGACTCAGAAAAGCAGCTTCCCCACCGCTCAGGACATACCCTCTTCTCAATGTTACCATCAGGAAAGAAGTATAAAATCCTGAAGGCACACATTCAGACATTCAGGAACGGCTTCTTCCCCTCTGCCATCAGATTCCTAAATAAACGTTGAACCTCACCTCTTTTTTATTTCCTATTTTTTGCGCCAATTATTTAACTATTCTATATATATATATATACTTACTGTAATTCAGTTTTCTTTCTCTCTGTGATCATGTATTGCATTGTACTTCTGCCACAAAGTTAACAAATTTCATGACATATGCTGGTGATATTAAACCTGATTCTGAGCCTGAGCCTAAGACCGAGGGAAGCCAGGTAGTAAGCTCCAAGTGATCTGTAGATATGGAAAACTGAGATATTGCCAGCATGTGAGTCCAGCAACTTGTAGAGTTTCTAGCAACTACTTGCAAATAGTTACTTCAGTAATTAGCTCTTCTTTTTCCTCTTGCACTCAGTGAGTCATTATCCTCTCTTTTAATCGTCTCACAACTAAATATTCACTAATTAGAACATTTGCATTTTTAAACTATCAAGAGTGCAAAAGTTTGCACTCAGAATGTTTCTATTTGAGAAGCTTTCCAAATTCAAATCAATTTGCTTATTTTGGAAGATATTGCAAAACAAAAAACGGTAATTAAAATCAGGAAAGACATTTATCGTTCTGTCTCTCATGATGTGCTTTCTGAAATAAAAATAACCCCGATTTAAAAGTTTAATTCAAAACCTAACCCATTTATCATTCCCATTGTATTCAAACTAGCCTCAAAAACACAGAAATAGAATTCTTACATTTAATTCCCACCATTCTCCTTTCCCAATCAATAGCAAAACCAATTAACAGCCAGGCAAAGTCTGTAGCAAATGGATCACATGCAGTCTTTGACCTTTGGCACACACAATTCACTATTAGATGTATTAATAATTCTTGTACCTTATTACCTTATTTGTATTTAATGAGCACAAGGGTTTGGAAGTGGCTCTTTGGAGAATCATTGCCTCAGGAAAACAAAATCAAAACAGCAATATCATTTACTATTGCAGGTTGAAGTGCAGATTACTTAACAAAAAGACAAAAGATAAACGATACATTCTATTATGTATATTATGACCAGTGTAGTCCATGAAGATACAGTGGCATGCGAAAGTTTGGGCACCCCGGTCAAAATTTCTGTTACTGTGAATAGCTAAGTGAATAAAAGATGAACTGATTTCCAAAAGGCATAAAGTTAAAGATGACACATTTCTTTGATATTTTAAGCAAGAGGACTTTTTTATTTCCATCTTTTACAGTTTCAAAATAACAAAAAAGGAAAAGAGCACAAAGCAAAAGTTTGGGCGCCCTGCATGACAGTACTTAATCACACCCACTTTGGCAAGTATCACAGCTCGTAAACGCTTTTTGTAGCTAGCTAAGAGTCTTTCAATTCTTGTTTGGGGGATCTTCACTCATTCCTCCTTGCAAAAGGCTTCTAGTTCTGTGAGATTATTGGGCTGTCTTGCATGCACTGCTCTTTTGAGGTCTATCCACAGATTCTCAATTATGTTTAGGTCAGGGGACTGTGAGGGCCATGGCCAAACCTTCAGCTTGCGCCTCTTGAGGTAGTCCATTGTGGATTTTGAGGTGTGTTTAGGTTCATTATCCTGTTGTAGAAGCCATCCTCTTTTCACCTTCGGCTTTCTTACAGACAGTGTGATGTTTGCTTCCAGAATTAGCTGTTATTTAATTGAATTCATTCTTCCCTCTACCAGTAAATGTTTCCCGTGCCACTGGCTGCAATATAAGCCCAAAGCATAATCAATCCACCCCCATGCTTAACAGTTGGAGAGGGGTTCTTTCAATGAAATTCTGCACCCTTTTTTCTCCAAACATACCTTTGCTCATTACGGCCAAAAAGTTCTATTCAAAAGGTTCAAAGGAACATCTAAACAAGCCTGATGCATTTTGGAAACAAGTCCTATGGACTGCTGAAGTTAAAATAGAACTTTTTGGCTGCAATGAGCAGTGCATGCAAGATGGCCCAAGAATCTCACAGAATTAGAAGACTTCTGCAAGGAAGAATGAGCGAAAATCCCCCAAGAATTGAAAGACTCTTAGCTGGCTACAAAAAGCGATTACAAGCTGTGATACTTGCCAAAGGGGGTGTTACTAAGTACTGCTGCGAAGGGTGCCCAAACTTTTGCTTCAGGCCCTTATCTTTTTTTTGTTATTTTGAAACTGTAAAAGATGGAAATAAAGAAGTTTTCTTGCTTACAATATTAAAGAAATGTGTCATCTTTAACTTTATGCCTTTTGGAAATCAGTTCATCTTTTACTCACTTAGCTATTCACAGTAACAGAAATTTTGACCAGGGGTGTACAAACTTTTGCATGCCACTGCATGTCCTTAGAATGTCTAGACTGGAAACAGAGCCCCACAAATCACGCGTCCTTAGTGAACTTGTTTCAAATTGATTTCTCAGTTCTCCTGGCTTTGATTTTAAACGGAACCCAGATACCAACTACCCTAAGTTTTCTACATTGGATGATAAGTTAAAAAAAAATTGAGATAGATTTGAATGAACAGAGTCCACCAATGAACTCATAATTCTGAATATACATTTAATTCCCTTTTAGAAATTATCATTAAATAGGCTTCTATTACCCTTTAAGGCATTGATCATAACAGCTGCTGTGCATTTTTACAAGAAAAAGCCTCATCTTTCCCTGAGTATTTTGCAAATTATTGTAAATCTGTGTCCTCTAGCCATCAACTCAGCGCCAGTGGAAACAGTTCTGTCCTATCTAACTCTTTCCAAGCCTTGAGAATTCGCAATGTCTCTATGAAATCTCCTGGATTTATTTTTCAATGCAGTCTCCTAATAATTCCTACCCCCAATTATTTTAAGATAGGGACTGTAAGAATTAAGTTGCTAATTATAAAATTCTGTCTTATAATGTTGTTCCCAAAGATTGTAGATACAATGGGAAAGGTGGATGTGATGCATTTTATAGATGGTACACTTTGCAGCTAATATTGGTAGAAAACGTAGAAAATGTAAAAATGGGTGCAGGATTGTCGGCACAGACTTTCTGGACTAAATGGTCAACCATCACATTATATCTGCCTATGACTCCATGAAGCATCCGGCAGAGTGTACTGTATCTATGAAATGAAATAAATCAGTGAATGTGGAATGAAATGTGTAAAATTACATGCATAATTTAATTATTATGGTGGAAGATTAATGTGATGAATAGCCTACAAAGTGTCCTCTTAGAGAGAGCAGTATATTGAAATGCCCATTGCCCAACCTTAGGCATTAATTAAGGAAGGTGTATTGATAGATTCCTTGGCTCAGCATTACCTCATAGGCAAATATCAGAATAAAACAAGGGAAATTATTTTAAGTAATTATTTTCTTTTTCAGCAACATACAATTCTTTCAAGGAATCCAATTCATCAGGCGAAGCTTATAAAGTGGCCAGTCTCCTGCTTTTAAGTTTGAGAGGCTTGAGAGATTTCTCTAAATTGAAAAGCACAATCAATAAATAGTGTGCTATGAAACCATAATGGGGATGTACCATGGAAAATAAATCCAGCTATAAGGTATATCCATTTCTAGATTGCTGTCTAATGTATAACGAACAGAGAGGTAAAATTCTGCGTTGAAACTCAATGTTTAACTGCAAGTCCCTGGTGAGCTTTGATTAACAGTGAAAGTAAATCAGGAATGACAATCTGCAAATTGCCCACAGGCTTGAATCAGCACTGTACCGCAGACTACACAGACACCATTTGGTTTGGCAGTAAACCATACAGATTAAGGTCCTGGGTCACCCAGTCCATCTGTGCTGAACAAGCTGTGCTAAGAACACATAATAGGTTAAGAAGAAAATTGTGCTACCTTTAGAGTCAGTGAGGTGAGTTTACAGGAACAATATATCTACCTCTCTATCTATCAATCCATTAATTTATTGATTGATTGACCTTCCATCTGGCATGTCTTTCGACTGTGGGAGGAAACTGGAGCATGCAGAGAAAACCATGCCGTTACAGGGAGAACGTACAACCTCCTTACAGGCAGCGACAGAAGTTTAATCCAGGTCACCTGTACTGTAAAGTATTGTGCTCACCACTATGCTACCATAGCCCTCAAATGACCCTTGGGAGTGGTTGAAATAGGGGCCTAGCTGGCATTTAGCATAAGACGTCATCTTGGTATAGAAGGTTATCACACTAGGGATGCCACAGGAGCTTCAATAAGGAGTATGTTGTCCCTCGCCACTTTGATGAACAATGCACTCTTCCCCTCCTGTGTGTAGATGCAATAGATTCTACAATTCTTCAAAAAGCAATCAGGCATTTGGAAATGAATGTAATGTTTACGTCAACTTGAAGTAACACCTGCAGGGATTCACACTATCAGCCCATGCGAAGAAAATAGACCCGTTGCTTAACGAAGCCTGCTGAGTAATCACAGGCACACTGCACCCCACACCCACTGACATCATCTACAGACTTGCAGGCATTGCTCCCCCAGAAATCCGAAGACACACTACAACAAAAATTGAAAAAGGTAAACAGAACTCGGATCCACGGCACCCACTACATCATCATGTGTCAGTTTCCAACCGCCTAAAATCGAGGAAAAGCTTTGCTACAGTGGAGGAACTACCACATGGAACATCCCCCCAAACATACAGGATTGACCTCTGGCAACAAACAGAAGCCAGAACCCCACCGAACAATACAGTGCAAGACCCCACAGAAACGTTGCCAGACAGAAGTGGTTCACTCTCAACAGAGCGAGAGCGAGAGTTTGTGGGACGGGAGACAATATGGTGAAGTGGGGTCTAAAGACCAGCGAATTCTGTGAGTGTGGCGAGAGGGTGCAGAACATTGAACACGTTCTGCGCAACTGCCCACTCTCACCTGATTTAGCTGACACTGACCTGCTCACCATCAACCAAACAACACTAGAGTGGCTGGCTGTCTGGTGTGACAAACTATGAAGTGAAATCTATAATGCTGAGGGGGCTGTGAACTGCCCTGCTAAAACATGTTAGGAGACTTTCACTAGCACTTACTTCCTGCAAACTTCACCTACAGGGGAGCAAGTGCTCTTTCCACAACTGAGACCCATCCATTCTTCAGGATCGTGGCAGGAAACGTCAACTGTAGATGCTGAGTTGCTTCAGTATTTTGTGTGTATTACTTTGGATTTCCAGCATCTGCAGATTTTCTCATGTTTATGCTTAAGTACGTGATCTATTTCTTTCCTGAGAAACGCTGTCTCATTCTGCCCTGCAGAGCTGATGTACGGTTAGAATGGCAATAAAGTTTTTTGAATCTTGAATCTTGAATCTTCAATGTTTGCTGCTTGGACTGCATTTCAAATCAGACAACAGGAATTCTGCAGATGCTGGAAATTCAAGCAACACACATAAAAGTTGCTGGTGAACGCAGCAGGCCAGGCAGCATCTCTAGGAAGAGGTACAGTCGACGTTTCAGGCCGAGGCCCTTCGTCAGGAGGGTCTAGTCCTGACGAAGGGTCTCGGCCTGAAACGTCGACTGCACCACTTCCTAGAGATGCTGCCTGGCCTGCTGCGTTCACCAGCAACTTTTATGTGTGTTGCTTTCAAATCAGACAACCTGGTTTCAGAAATAAAATTTTTCAGAAATAACATTACAACATTTTTGTTTCCCCGGCTTAGCTTATGAGGTGCTGTGAAATGTGACCCAGGGTTATATGTGGCCTGTGTAGAAACTTCTGACCAAAAGCAATTTTTTGAGAGTGTATTTTCATTTATGGCCATACTGTATTTGGATGATGGTCAAGTGAACTGTACTGAAATAAATCGAGTTGTCTCTCTCAGTAGTGTGAAGATTCTACGTGTACATAGTTTGAGTGCTCATTCTTTCTAAATAAACCTCTATTTACATTTATTTTTAAAAGATATAATATATTCAATATAGCCTTGCCTACAAATCCAATTGTGTAATCTTATGCATCTAACTCACGCACCAGTGTTGATTTTGTAATGTTTGAAATTATTACACCATGTTTGGTAGAAGTCCCATCCATTCTGAAATCGTATGGGGGACTTCCAGTCACAGTTTATATTAGCAAAAATATCTTTTCACTGCTGTCATTTGTGCAGAAAATGATCCTATTTTCCATTTTCACTAATTTTCCTGGCAGGATTTGGATCATCAGCTTGGCTTCTGTTGAACAAGAAGCAAACAATTCACCAAATCAGGAACTGGACTCAGTTTGAAAGACCCCATAGTGGGTCATTGATTTTATGATCACTACCTGCTCCTCATTCACTTTTCGGTGCTCCTCTTCAGTCAGCAGACAGCAGTGGCAAGGATCACGGCACCACCCCACTATGCAGCTCAGTGCAAGAAGCTGGAATCAACCTCCCTCTCAAGTCCTTGCTGTGCTCCCCCATTTCCACCATCTGTTATACTGACTTGCACTTGGTAGTGCACAAATAGTGGGATGCATGTAAACAGACACTTGGCATTTGGCCTGGTGCTTGCATTGTACAGACTCTGATGTATTTAGGTGTATGCCCAATGCTTGAACAATGTTGGATGCTCTGACATGGATCACAACCAAAAATGCTTGGTCTAATCGCACGATTAGCCCAGTTTCAACAGAAATGATCACCAATATGATTTATTCTGGTAAAGTTGATTTTGGATCCATAATACTGATAAACCAGTGCTGCACTATCCAAATCTTAAACTGGAGGCTTTTATTTTGATTCTATCTATGGAATACTTAACCTGTCAGTGCTTAGAAAACAAATAAAATTGCAGATGCTAGAAGCTGAAGCAACAACAGAGAATGCTGGAAGAACTGAATCAGTCAAACAGTATCTGTGGAGAGAGAAACCAGTCAATATTTCGAGTTAACAGATACAAAGTGCTGGAAAAGCTCAGCAGGTCAGGAAGTATCTAAGGAAATGGATAAACAATCAACGTTTCGAGCTGAGACCCTTCATCAGGACTGGAAAGGAAGTGGAAAGATTATGAGGGAACATTTCGGGTCAGCAAGCCTTCCTCAGAACTGGGTAAGAGTGGTAGAGTTACTGTTTCTAAACAAGGGCTGGAGGAAGAGAAGTGAAGTTCAAGACAAAAGAATACATGGAGATGGGTTAAAATAAATCTTGTGGCAGGGATCGTGGAGCATTTGCTAATGTTCACCACTCATGCTGTTTGTCGGCCGATTGGTTTTAACCTCTCTCCATATAATCTTTTGTCTTACACTTCACACCTTTCCCCAGATCTGCTTTGAAAAGTAGTTAACTCTTCACCCTGCCAACAACCCCCCCCCCCGCCCCCCAAAGGGTCACTGCTCCGAAACATTAACTGGTTTCTCTTTCCACAGATACTGTGTGACTGACTGAGTTCCTTCAGCATTTCTGTTTCTGGCAGTACTTAATCTTAGCATTGATAATGAGTAGGGTTGCATTTGTCACAAATAACATTTCCAGCAGACAAAACTACTGCTACCTCTATCCTCTTCCTCTTTCTCCCTTCTTTAGCTCTGCCATTGGCAGGTATCCCTTCAGGTGCTTTGCACTAAACTCTAAATTTTCTGGTCTCAGCCTCATAGCTTCCTGTAAAACTCTCTGTTTAGCAGATATTGGATACTCTAATGCTCATCTGTCCCAAGAACTGTCCTTAATCTTTCCTCATTTTATGACACTCTTGAACTTACTGATATGAGACTGTCCTCTCCTAGTAGTGCGTCCTGTGGTATCAGTGAAAAGTTTCTCCAAGTAGACTGAAATTCCTCTGACTCACAACTCTCTCAGCATTTTAAGTAAAACTTCCTTTAAGTGATTTTTCACCTGGTATAATTTCTATGATGCACTTTGGAACAATTTACCGTCATAAAGATTCTACATTGATGCATATTGAGTGCTTGAGTTACTAAAATGTTTGAGGAAGGAGCAGCTCAGGTAGTCGTGCATGCTGATTGTGCTTGCTAAATAAATGTACATCATTAGATATACAATGACAGGAAATAAAAGTGAATGTGTGGATTTTTCTCTCATTAGTTGAAAGGGTTAAGGACGGCATGTACACTTTCCCAGAAGTAACTGAAAATAAGGTTAATGATAGGGCAAACGTTGCGCAAATTCAGGCCAACAGTCCTGTTTGTTCTTGCAATGTAACGTTATTCAGGTGGGCCTGATATAATTGGCTGTGTCATGGACAGGCATATCAAGTGTATCCAGTCTCTGAAGCCATCCAGCAGTGATCAGAATGTCCCTGTTCTGGTGGGTCCCTGCTTTTGTAGAAACATGCAGCCTGAAAATCAATCCGACAGCTAGTTTTAGGCTTCTCTGCATTGATTTGATACTATGGTGCTTGCCTGCTTTTATAAAAATCTTTTTAGTTTTTTATATTCCTCGATCTGATAATTTTTGGGCCTATCTGGTGTATTCATGGAGCAATAAACAAATTGCTAGAGGGTCTCAGTGGGTCAGGCAGCATCTGTGGAAGGAAATGGACAGCCAATGCTTTGGGTCAAGACTTTTTATGTATTTCTGGAAAAGGTGGGGTAAGAATGAATGGACCAACAAACCCTTTCATGTCTATCTACTATCCCTTCTATCTGCTCTCACTGGCCACTTTATTAGCTACACCTGTACACCAATACAAATATATAATCAGCCAGTAATGTGGAAGCAACTCAATGCATAAATGCACACGTACATAGTTAAAAGGTTCAGCTGTTGTTCAGACCAAGCATCAGAATGGGGAAGAAATGTGATCTAAGTGACTTTGTCCATGGAATGATTGTTGGTGCCAGACAGGATGGTTTGAGTGTCTCAGAAACTGATGATCTCCAGGGATTTTCACACACAACAGTCTCTTGAGCTTACAGAGAATGTTACAAAAAGCAAAAAAAAACATCCAGTGAGCAGTAGTTCTGTGAGCAAAAAAGTTGTGTTAATGAGTGAGGTCAGAGGAGAATGGAAAGACTGCTTCAAGCTAACAGTAAGATGACTGTAATTTATATAACCATGTGTTCAAAGTTCAAAGTAAATTTTATTATCAAAGTACATAAATAACCCCGAGGTTCATTTTCCTGTGGGCAGACTCAGCAAATCTATAGGATAGTAACTATAACAGGATCAATGAAAGATCAAGCAACACACATCAAAGCTGCTGGTGAATGCAGCAGGCCAGGCAGCATCTCTAGGAAGAGGTACAGTCGACGTCTCGGCCCGAAAAGTCAGCTGTACCTCTTTCTAGAGATGCTGCCTGGCCTGCTGCGTTCACCAGCAACTTTGATGTGTGTTGCTTGAATTTCCAGCATCTGCAGAATTCCTTGTGTTTACATCAATGAAAGATCAACCAGAGTGCAGAAGACAACAAACTGTGCAAATGCAAACATAAATAAATAGCAATAAATAACAAGAACATGAGATATAGGAGTCCTTAAAGTGAGATCATTGGTTGTGGGAACGTTTCAACAATGGGGCAAGTGAATATAGTCATCTCCTTTTATTCACGAGCCCGATGGTTGAGGGGTAGTAACTGTTCTTTAACCTGGTGGTGTAAGTCCTGAGGCTCTTGTACCTTCTACCTGATGGCAGCAGTGAGAGGAGAGCGTGGTCTGAGTGGTGGGGAACTCTGATGATGGATGCTGCTTTACAACAGAAGAGCAGCTCTGAATGCTTAACACATTGAACCTCGAAGTGGATTGGCTAAAACAGCAGAAAACTCCGAACATACACTCAGTGGCCTCTTTATTATCTACAGAAGGTACCTAATAAAAGTGGCCACTGAGTGTATTTGCTCAGTGTCCTTTCCACCTGCCGTGATCCTGGAGATAATTATGCAGTCTCATTCACATACAATCTCAGATAGGACTGTGAATCATGCAAAGTTTATTTTGCTGCTTGAAATTGATTTTTCATGGTGAACGCAATATTCAAACGCAGGAAGAGACACATCACATCAGTATCTAAATCAAACTTGCAGTAAGTTGAAGAAAGACTGCTTCATTAGCCTTTTCACCCAGCTACATGAAACAAATATATGGGATAAAATTACATCAATAAATACCCACCACTAATCATCTGCTGTTACAAAATAAGCTAATGTTGTAAGGCACACAAAGTAAATATAATTATGAGCCTTGTGCTGTGTAAACCACGATGTGGGATGTTCTGCAAAATTGACTATTTAGAAACAACACTAATAATAATGGAAATGCTTCCATCGCTTTATTGAGTCTGGAGATGTCTGATATTAAATTTGGATTATATGGTTCTACAGCTACCATTGGGGTGGAGATTAAACTTCTGATGTATTCATGTTATCTTGAGCTGGAGTAAAGCTTCTTCAATCAATTAAGAACTGAGCTAACTTTCTGACTTACTGCTCATTATGCCACTGGTGTTTAGGGCAGCGATGAGGTTCCTACATCTCTGTATAGACAGATTTTTCATTGCTGTTTCCATAACAATTGATTTTTTACCAGTCAGGGTTGTTAGCCCTGAGCCAAACCTCCAAATCCGGAGGACCAGTGGACCACTCTTAGTCTGGGGGTCTCTACCCTTTGTCCTGTTTGGCATGGGTGACCCTACCAAGAGCCAAAGCACAAGGCTCTGACTCCAGCCAGCATAGCTCTCTGGGGCACTGAGGCATGCAAGCCTCCAAACGTTATGACAAGGTTGTGGTCCTCTTGGAGGAGAACTGAATTAAATTGTCTTTGATTTTAGAATCCCATTGGGATTACACCCCATTACTGTTCCATTGTGTAGCACCTATATGCAAAAACATATTCAGACATCCCACCTCTCCCGGAAGTTCCGGGAGTCTCCCGCATATGAATAGTGGCTCCCTGATGCCCGCAAATTATATACAATATCACGGAAATCAATTTTTTTGAGAGCGAGTGAGTGAGAGAAAGCAAGGGAGAGCGCAAGAGAGAGAGAGTGCGAGAGTGAAAGCACAGGAGAGAGAGATAGAGCGAGCAAGAGCGCAAGAGAGGAAGCAAGAGCGCGAGAGAGAAAGCAAGCGAGAGAGAGCGTGAGACCGCGCCATGGCAGAGTGTTCCAAAAAAATATAAAAATGTACATCACCCCAGAGTACACTAACGTGTACCCCTGCCTAACAGGGGTCAAAATAATGACAGTGTTGGTTGCTGCACTGTTTGCAACAGTGACTTTTCTCTTGCCCATGGTGGGTTAAGACTGTAAAGACATGTTGAGGTGAGTTTAACAGATGTCATTCGTTCATTAGCATAGCTAACGTTATTTGAACTAGCTGGCTGGCTGCTAAGGAGCTACTCTATTGCAGACATCCCACCTCTCCCGGAAGTCTCCCGCAAACTGATGGTGCTACCTCCCTGAAATGAGTTTTTGCGGGGTGGGATGTCTGCATGTTAATTACTTACAGATGTTTTCCATTGTGAATAAATTGGATGTCCACTTAAAATCTATTCAACAAAAATTAAAATGTTTTATTCTGGGCACTAATATTTCTTTAAGTTACTCTATTGAACTTTTCCTTCCAGTCATACGTGTATGGGCTCAAACATCAGTGCACAAAATGTATGTACATATATGTCCATTCAAACATAGACATGCATAATCACACACCTGCATCAACATTCCCAAGTAATACATACTGTGGAATAGATGCAAACAAACACAAGGACAGAACAGCATGTGTGAGAGACACACTTACACCGCACAAGGATATTAATAAGTAAATGACTGTGGTCCAAACAAAGAAATGTTTTTGTCCGCTCTTAGAATCGACAGTCACAACATGCAAAGTCCTTGTGAACTATGACATGCATCTGAACTTTTGCATTATCTTGTGAAACTTCTCTCCATCTTAAGTAAGATTTAGGCCTAGAAAATGGATTTCATTCACATTTGGTATGTTTTGTTGTAGCATTATTTCAGGTGACCAAAAAAGTTGCTAAATTTAACTATATCCATGTTTGAGGAACTGTGCCATAATATAGAAAAGCAATTTTAACAAACTAAATCCACCAATCTTACAGATCCTGAGGTAACTTCCTCCAACCTGCTGGAGCAAAGGGTGGAGAAAATTTCTTAAAAGAGTGCATTACAGTTGTCTAATCAACTAAAAACAGAAGTGTGTATCAATTTTTACCCATCTTGAGAAGTTATAAGAAATCAAACTCTTGCAATGTTCCTTAAATGAAAGAATGCAGTCTTAATAATCTGGTTAATATTTGATTTGAAATTTAGTTCAGAGTCAATAATAACACCTAAATTCTTTGCTTCTGGCTTGATTAGTAAGACCAGATGATCAAGTTTATTTCTAAGATTCACACTTTTTATTGCTACCAATAACCAACATTTCTGGGTTTTTTTCCTTATTTAGTTTAAGGAAATTCAAACTCATCCATTCTGTAATGCTAGTAAGACACCGGACCAGAGGGTTTTTAAGTCTCAGGGTCATCTGGTGTAACACACAAATACAGTTGAGTGTCGCCTACATAGTTGTGGTAATTCACCTTGTGTTTTCAAATAACCTGGCATAATGGGAGCATGTTCAGTGAAAACAACAACGGGCCAAGGATTGATCCTTGAAGCACAAAAAACACAATATCATGGATTTGGGATGCACAATCACCACAGCTAACAAAGGACTTCCTTCCTGTTATGTAAGTTTGAAACTAGCTTAAGGCAATACTTACCCATTGACTCAGGTGGTTTAGGGGAATGCTCTGATCTATGGTATCAAATGCTGCACTCAAATCTAAGAGAACAAGAACTGATATAAAGCCTTAAAACCATAAGATATAGAAGCAGGATTAGGACATTTGGCCCATTGAGTCTGCTCTGACATTTCACCATGGCTCATCCACTTATCCTCTCAGCCTCTCCCTATGTCAGCATTAAGCTGTACATCATCAACTACTTTAAGCAGTGCAGTTTCTGTACTATGGTTTGATCTGAACCTGATCGATACTTGTCAAGAATAAAAATTTGATTCAAGCAATCGCTTAATTGTCAAAAAACAACTTTTTCTAAAATTTTACTGAGAAAAGGCAGGTTGAAAATAAGTCTAAAATTGTCCAGAATAGAGCAGTCTAGATTATTTTTCTAAAGCAGGGGTTTAACTGCTGCAGTTTTTAAGGAATTCTGGAAAGATGACAAGAAACTAGTGAGCAATTAACTATGTCGAGTACACTGTCGATTAGTGCGTCAGAAACTTCTTTGAAAAATGCCTGTGGGAATAGGATCAAGAACACAAGTGGACAGTTTTAGCTGAGTAGTTATTTCTCAAAGTTTAGATAAACTTATTTTAGTAAAGGAGTTTAGTTCACAGTGTTGAGCTTGTTGAGATTCGACAAGGTTTATTCTTGAGGTCTGTTTTATATTACATCTTATTTATTTTTTCCTATTAAAACTGAGACAAAACTCTCGCTTTTAGCCTCAGATGCTTTCAGCAACCATTTATCAATAGACAATCAATAGTTAGATTACCTGTGCTGTCATTAATAATTTTAGAAAAGTACAACTGTCTTTCAAGATGAACTGTTATGTTGTATTTATGAGCCCTCAAGATATGTGTTCCAATGACCGAAATGTCCTGAGGTTGAAGCAACAGCAGGCCATTCAGCCCCTTGGGATTGTTCTGCCTTTCAATAAAATCATGGCTGACTGTTTACCTCAGCATGGCTTTCCTGCACTAACCCCATATCCCTTGAGTCCCTGTTCCCATTCTCCTGTCGCATAACCTCACAGGCTATATCATTAGGATTATTGTATCATAGATCTCAGAAAAGTCCAGCTGGTCCTTGTTGACTAAGCTGCCCATCTAAGCTTGTCCCATTTGCCTGTGTTTGGCTCATATCCCTCCTATTCATGTCCCTTTGCAACTGTCTTTTAAAAGTGGTTATTGTTCTGGTCGCCCTCTGCTGTTTGTAATGTATATAAATGACTTGGATGAAAAAGTAGATGGGGGTGGGTTAGTAAGTTTGCGGATGATACCAAGATTGGCGGAGCTGTAATAGTGTAAAAGACTGATAAAGAATACAGCACGATTTAGACCAGTTGCAGATATGGGCAGAGAACTGGAAGATGGAGTTTAACCCAGATAAATGTGAGGTGTTGCACCTTGGTAGGACAAGTGCAAGGAGACAGTACGCTTTTATGGGCAAGATGCTCAACATTGTTGCTCAGCAGAAAGATCATGGGATCCAAGTTCATAGCTCCCTGGAAGTGGCTACACAGATCGATAAGGTGGTTAAGGCTTACAGAATGCTTGTTTTTATTAGTCACGGCATTGAGTTCAAAAGTCAAGTGGTTATGTTCCAACTTTATAAAAGCCTGGTTAGGCCACATCTGGAGTATTGTGTTCATTTCTGGTTGTCCCACTGTAGGAAGGATGTTGAGGCTTTGGAGAGGATGCAGAACAGGCTTACTGGGATACTGGTGGTTTAGAGGGTCCATGATATCATAAGAGGCTGGACAAACATGGGTTGCCTTCCCTGGAGCGGCAGCGGCTAAAAGGAGATCTTGAAAGAGGTTTATAGATTGAGAGATGTAGATGAAGTAAGCAGGGAGTATCTTTTTCCCAGGGTAGAAATGTCTAATACCAGAGGCCATGCACTGAATATGAGAGTGAGTGAGTTCAAAGGGGATGTGAAGGGTAAGTCTTTTACTCAGCCAGTGATGGATGCCTGGAATGCGCTGCCTGATATGGTGGCAGAGGCGAATACATTAGAGGCTTTTAAGAGATGTTTAGATAGGCACATGAATAGAGGATAGAGAGATACGGACATTGTGTATGTAGGGTGGATTAGTTTTTGAGGGTTTTTAATTTACTTTTTAGCTGGTTCGGCTAAAGGGCCTATTCCTGTGCTGTACTGTTCTATGTATCTAAGAATCTGACTGTTAGAAAATCACATAATCATCACAGTCCCCGGGAAAGATCTAAGGGGAGTTAATCTGTTTGTTATAAAGTTTCTAATAAGAAGAACATTCTTTACATTCATCAACCAGTTCTTCACTATATCATGGGTGGGTACACAATACTCTTATACATAAGAAGCACAGGAATCATTCAGCTGGACTATTCATATAACTAATTCCTGGCTACTCAAAGTTGTTTAATATGTACACCAATTAATTCCAAGCCATTACTCTCTATTATTTCATATACACTCCACGGCCACTTTATTATGTACACGGTATGGTCTTCTGCGGCCGTAGCCCATCCACTCAAGGTTTGACGTGTTATGCATTCAGAGATGCTCTTCTGCGCACCATTGTTGTAACCTGAGGTTATTTGAGTTACGTGTGCCTTCCTGTCAGCTTGAACCAGTCTGGCCATTTTCCTCTAACCTCTCTAACAAGATGCTTCTATCTACAGAACTGCCACTTATTAGAGTTTTTTTTTGGTTTTTTACACCCTTCTCTGGAAATTCTAGAGACTGTCATGCGTGAAAATCCTGGGAGATCGGCGGTTTCTGAGATACACAAACCACCATTTCTAACACCAATAATCATTCCACAGACAACGGCACTAAGGTCACATTTCTTCTCCATTCTAATGTTTGGTCTGAACAATAAATAAACCTCTTGACCATGTCTGCGTGCTTTTATGCATTGATTGGCTGATTAGATATTTGCATTAACAAGCAGAACTACAGGCGTGCGTAATAAAATGGCCAATGAGTGTATAAATTGTCCAAACTCTTAGATAAAATGCAGTCAGACACTGCTGGATTGCCAATGTAGTCTCCAAGTAATGTGAGGACTTTGGTCTTTATATGTTTTGACATACCCTGGAATCTGTTTGGACAGATAATTATAAGAACATGTAAAATGGCAGACAGGGAAAGATCAACTGCTCTTTCAATTCTGAGGCAAGACTTTCCCTTCTCCTTTTGCACTCATAACCAGCTAATTCCCTACAAGAAGCAAAAAAAAACACACAGAGGAAATCCCAGGGTAATTTTTAAGGACAAAAATGTCTAATCCTGTCTCCATAGTCTTCAGCTCTGATTCCCTTTACAGCTCTGAAGTAAGAGACAATTCCCTCCATCTTTTCACAACAATTAGAATTGACAAACAAATATGATTTCATCCACATTTTAATAATTATTTTGTGTGAATTATGGTCTGTATGGGAAATTCTATTATCATTGTTTAATATTTGCCCAGACAACATTGATGCAGGCACGAGGAAATCTGCAGATGCTGGAATTTCAAGCAACACACATGAAAGTTTCTGGTGAACTCAGCAGGCCAGGCAGCATCTCTAGGAAGAGGTACAGTCGACATTTTGGGCCGAGACCCTTCATCAGGACTAACTGAAAGAAGAGCTAGTAAGAGATTTGAAAGTGGGAGGGGGAGGGGGAGATCCGAAATGAAACATAGATGCAGACATAGAAACATTTCATGCCATATAACCTGAACTGAGCAGACTTACTATGTTTCCAGTGGGCTAGCTCAGTGCTCGTTCAGCTTTGCAGGGAGGGTGGTAGAGTGGAGGAATTGAGGCAAGGGATATATTCCCCATGCAAGTCAAGTCTGCTACTTTGGACCATTGTCAAAAGAGGACTGCATTAACTTCAAAAGACCATCAGGAGCAAATGCTGTTCGTAGACTTTGAATATGAACATACGAACATACGTTAGAATGCTGTTCATAGACTTCAGTTCAGCATTCAACACAATCGTTCCTCAACACCTGGTTGGAAAGCTGAAACTGCTGGGCCTGAACATCGCCCTCTGCAACTGGATCCTAGACTTCCTGACTGGGTGACCTCAGTCAGTCCAGATCGAGAGCAGCATCTCCAACACCATCACACTGAGCATGGGGGACCCCCAGGGCTGTGTGCTCAGTTCACTGCTGATCACTCTGCTGATCGTCAAGAGCACCAAATTTCTTGGTGTTCACCTGGCAGAGAATCTCATCTGGTCTCTCAGCACTAGCTCCATAGCCAAGAAAGCCCAGCAGCATCTCTACTTTCTGCGAAGGCTGAGAAAAGTCCATCTCCCACCCCGCATCCTCACCGCATTCTACAGAGGTTGTATTGAGAGCATCCTGAGCAGCTGCATCACTGCTTGGTTCGGGAATTGCACCGTCTTGGATCACAAGACCCTGCAGCGGATAGTGAGGTCAGCTGAGAAGATAATCAGGGTCTCTCTTCCCGCTATTACAGACATTTACACCACACACTGCACCTGCAAAGCTAACAGTATTGTGAAGGACCCCACGCACCCTTCACACAAACTCTTCTCCCTCCTGCCATATGGCAAAAGGTACTGAAGCATTTGGGCTCTCACGACCAGACTGTGCAACAGTTTCTTCCTCCAAGCCGTCAGACTGCTCAATACTCAGAGTCTAAACTGACATCATTTATTATTATATTGTAATTTGTCCTCTACTGTGCCTATTGTCTGGTTTATTAATTATTGTACTGTCCTGCACTGTTTTGTGCACTTTATGCAGTCCTGTGCAGGTCTATAGTCTAGTGCAGTTTTTGTGTTATTTTACGTAGTCTAATGTAGCCTTGTGCTGTCTCACATAGCCTAGTTTAGTTTTGTGTTGTTTCATGTAGCACCGTGGTCCTGGAGGAACGTTGTTTCGTTTTTACTGTGTACTGTACCAGCAGCTTATGGTCGAAATGACAATAAACTTGACTTGACTTGACTTGGAGGTCTTATACATGCAGCTGTGGAGGCCAGGTCATTGGGTGTATTTAAGGCAGAGGTTGATAGGTTCTTGATTGGACATTGCATCAAAGGCTATGGGGAGAAGGCTGGGAATGGGTTGAAGAGAAGAGAAAAAAAGGATCAATCATGATTGAATGGCAGAGCAGACTCGATGGGCCAGATGGCCTATTTCTGTTCTGATGTCTTATGGTCTTATGGATCAAAAATATCAATACAAAGAATGGAAAATGTAAGCTAAGCACTGAATTTTAATGTGGTTGGCATGTGTAGCATTTATTTCTTTCATGGATACTTTTGAAAAGCAGAAGGCCAATTCATTCTCAGACAAATCCCTGCTCAGACAAGAGTATGTTTGTAGTGCCACAGGCTTGACGTGTTTGGTCACTTTTCACTGCAAGGTCATCATGAAAGTTACAAATGGAGAAGAACCACTGAGCCCATTAAACCTTGATGCCCCATTTACTCAGCTCTGCATCATCTGGCTAATTATTAAATGTTGCTTTAATGATGACATCTTCACTTTCCTGTAAAGGAGTTATTGGTCATTGCAAATTGTCCTGCGATTAAGCTAGGGTTAAATCGGGGGTTGCTGGACAGTGCAGCTTGAAGGGCTGGAAAGGTCATTTCTACGCTGTATCTCAATAAATAACTAAACAATTTTTTTTTAAATGAATGAAGTCAACCACTCTCATTTTAAAGCTGTGGATCTGAGCTCTTCCAATTCTCCTCACTGTCACTGATCCACTTTGTTAGTGAGGCTTGCTGTTTCTTGTTAAGCTATCAGAGCATACTCACTTCTCCTGCCTACACTTTCAGATGATTCCCAATATGTCACCAGTGGCTTTTAGTTGCACAAGGTAAAGAGTTGTCACCTTAAAGTTTAGTTTTACTGAGTCTGCTTACTTTTCCGATCAATAATAGCAATTGTACTCACTTCTGCCCCCCATACTTTTGAGCTTCCAGTGTACTGCTAGAGTCTTCCACAGTGAAGACAGATGCAAAATACTTAGTTCGTTCATATGCCATTTTCCTGTCCCCCATTACTCCTCCTCCAGTGTCATCTTCCAGCAGTCCGATGTCTACTCTTACCTCTCTTTTACTCCTTATAGATCTGAAAAATCTTTTGGTATCTTCCTTTATATTATTAGCTAGCTTACCTTCATATTTCATCTTTTCCCTCTTTATGGCTTTTTTATTTGCTTTCTGTTGATTTTTAAAAGTTTTCTAATCCTCCAACTTCCCACTAATTTTTGCTCTATTAAATGTCCTCTCTTTTGCTTTTATGTTGTTTTTGACTTCCCTTATCAGCCACAGTTGTGTTATCCTCCCTTTCGAATACTTCTTCTTTGGGATGTATCTATCTTGCACTTTTGGAATTGCTCCCAGGAACTCCAGCATTGCCTTTCTGCCATCATCCCTGCTAGTGTCCTCTTCCAATAAACTTTGGCCAGCTCCTCTGCCATGGCTCTATAATTTCCTTTGCTCCACTGTAATACTGATAATCTGACTTTAGCTGCTCCTTCTCAAATTGCAGGGTAAAGTGATTATGGTCACTGTCTCCTAGCAGCCCCTTTACCATACGCTCCCTGATCAAATCCAGTTCATTGCACAACACACAATCTAAAATAGTCTTTCCCCTAGTGGGCTCAACCACAAGCTGCCCGAAAAAGCCATCTTGTAGACATTCCATAAATTCTCTCTTTTGGATCCAGCACCAACTGATTTTCCCAATCTATCTGCATATTGAAATCCCTCTTAACTATCATAACATTGCTCTTTTGACATGTGTTTTCTATCTCCCGTGGTAATTTGTAGCCCACATCCTGGCTGCAGTTCAGAAACCTGTATATAACTCTCATTAGGGTATTTTTACCCTTGCAGTGTCTTAACTCTACCTACAAGGATTCTACATCTTCCAATCCTATGTCACCTTTTTCTAAGAATTTGATTTCATTTTTACCAACAGTGCCACCCACCCCCTCCACCTAACTAGTTTGGTCCTGAACCCTAGGATTTATACCATCTGGCTCAAGTAATTTGTGACCATCTTCACATCCACAGTATTAATCTCTTTTGTTGTTAATCTTACAAGCCTTTATGACATGGAATGGCTTGTTTGAAAGAAGGTGGAGAGTGATTAATGGTATGTCTGCTGTGTTTTCACTGAGCTGGGGGCGATTTCAAGTTGATTCAGAGTTTAATAGTTACAAAGAAACGGGAAGACTAAAGAACTATCAAGTGTTGACTGGAATATGACAACAAAGAGATTTAAAGCCAAGGTACATCTCTTAACCCCATGTAAACACTATCTCTCTGAAATGCAACATCCTCCTATAAGCCAGTAATTAATAGCCACTTAAAGAAAAATCCCCTGTAAAATGCTTATACAGATGAAGAGCTGCAGTTCAAAAATGATACAAGTAGAGAAACTGCTATCTATGTTAAAAATAGGACTGTTTATATCTGTTCTTGACCTTCTTTAGACTGTGGACATGACTTGCAAAGCCAGCAGTTTTTGTCAGTCCCTTGGCCATTAGTAAGCTTTGGCCCTGCTTGATCTACATCAGGCCTGTGTTAAAGGTTTCTCCACAGTGCTTTTTTTTAAAACAAAATATACTTTATTCAAAAATAAAATTATGTACAATAAACCATTCAATGACTGTCAATCCTTTACAGATGTTTCCATTACAGTCTATACATTTCCACACTTTTAGCCACCAATATGGCACTCTGTTGTTTCAACTTTCCAGACCATTGTTGAGGGGTATACTCCCTGCCACCCGACCCCTCCCACTCCCGCAGGAGAAGAACCCTAAACTGTGGTCTTTCCCCACCAGGCTCTTGCGGTGGTTGCATCAAGTTTCAGTGCGTCCCTCGGCATGTACTCCTGCAGCTGAGAATGTGCCATTCCGAAGCATTCTCCCACGGACATCTCCATGTGCTGATAGACCATCAAGTTTCGGGCCGACCAAAGAGCGTCTTTCACCGAGTTGATGATCTGCCAGCAGCACTGGATGTTGGTCTCCGTGTGCATCCCCGGGAACAGCCCGTAGGGCAGAGAGTCCTCTGTTACGTATCTGCTGGGGATGAAGTGTGACACTAGCCCTTTCAAGAGGTTGTGACATTTTTACCAACTTAAGTCTACTGGCTGATTAATACAACCTGGGAAGGGATAATCGAGTCACAGTAAAGTTGTTATAGAAACATAGAAACATAGAAAATAGGTGCAGGAGTAGGCCATTCGGCCCTTCGAGCCTGCACCGCCATTTATTATGATCATGGCTGATCATCCAACTCAGAACCCAGCCTTCCCTCCATACCCCCTGACCCCTGTAGCCACAAGGGCCATATCTAACTTCCTTTTAAACATAGCTAATGAACTGGCCTCAACAGTTTGCTGTGGCAGAGAATTCCACAGATTCACCACTCTCTGTGTGAAGAAGTTTTTCCTAACCTCGGTCCTAAAAGGCTTCCCCTCTATCCTCAAACTGTGACCCCTCGTTCTAGACCTCCCCAACATCGGGAACAATCTTCCTGCATCTAGCCTGTCCAATCCCTTTAGGATCTTATACGTTTCAATCAGATCCCCCCTCAATCTTCTAAATTCCAATGAGTACAAGCCCAGTTCATCCAGTCTTTCTTCATATGAAAGACCTGCCATCCCAGGAATCAATCTGGTGAACCTTCTTTGTACTCCCTCTATGGCAAAGATGTCTTTCCTCAGATTAGGGGACCAAAACTGCACACAATACTCCAGGTGTGGTCTCACCAAGGCCTTGTACAACTGCAGTAGTACCTCCCTGCTCCTGTACTCGAATCCTCTCGCTATAAATGCCAGCATAGCGTTCGCCTTTTTCACCGCCTGCTGTACCTGCATGCCCACTTTCAATGACTGGTGTATAATGACACCCAGGTCTCGTTGCACCTCCCCTTTTCCTAATCGGCCACCATTCAGATAATAATCTGTTTTCCTATTTTTGCCACCAAAGTGGATAACTTCACATTTATCCACATTAAATTGCATCTGCCATGAGTTTGCCCACTCACCCAACCTATCCAAGTCACCCTGCATCCTCTTAGCATCCTCCTCACTGCTAACACTGCCACCCAGCTTCGTGTCATCCGCAAACTTGGAGATGCTGCATTTAATTCCCTCATCCAAGTCATTAATATATATTGTAAACAACTGGGGTCCCAGCACTGAGCCTTGCGGTACCCCACTAGTCACCGCCTGCCATTCTGAAAAGGTCCCGTTTATTCCCACTCTTTGCTTCCTGTCTGCTAACCAATTCTCCACCCACACCAATACCTTACCCCCAATACCGTGTGCTTTAAGTTTGCACACTAATCTCCTATGTGGGACCTTGTCAAAAGCCTTTTGAAAATCCAAATATACCACATCCACTGGTTCTCCCCTATCCACTCTACTAGTTACATCCTCAAAAAATTCTATGAGATTCGTCAGACATGATTTTCCTTTCACAAATCCATGCTGACTTTGTCCGATCATTTCACCGCTTTCCAAATGTGCTGTTATCACATCCTTGATAACTGACTCCAGCAGTTTCCCCACCACCGACGTTAGGCTAACCGGCCTATAATTCCCCGGTTTCTCTCTCCCTCCTTTTTTAAAAAGTGGGGTTACATTAGCCACCCTCCAATCCTCAGGAACTAGTCCAGAATCTAACGAGTTTTGAAAAATTATCACTAATGCATCCACTATTTCTTGGGCCACTTCCTTAAGCACTCTGGGATGCAGACCATCTGGCCCTGGGGATTTATCTGCCTTCAATCCCTTCAATTTACCTAACACCACTTCCCTACTAACATGTATTTCGCTCAGTTCCTCCATCTCACTGGACCCTCTGTCCCTTACTATTTCTGGAAGATTATTTATGTCCTCCTTAGTGAAGACAGAACCAAAGTAATTATTCAATTGGTCTGCCATGTCCTTGCTCCCCATAATCAATTCACCTGTTTCTGTTTGCAGGGGACCTACATTTGTCTTTATCAGTCTTTTCCTTTTTACATATCTATGAAAGCTTTTACAGTCCGTTTTTATGTTCTCTGCCAGTTTTCTCTCATAATCTTTTTTCCCCTTCCTAATTAAGCCCTTTGTCCTCCTCTGCTGAACTCTGAATTTCTCCCAGTCCTCAGGTGAGCCACTTTCTCTGGCTAATTTGTATGCTACTTCTTTGGAATTGATACTATCCCTAATTTCTCTTGTCAGCCACGGGTGCACTACCTTCCTTGATTTATTCTTTTGCCAAACTGGGATGAACAATTGTTGTAGTTCATCCATGCAACCTTTAAATGCCTGCCATTGCATATCCACCGTCAATCCTTGAAGTGTCATTTGCCAGTCTATCTTAGCTAATTCATGTCTCATACCTTCAAAGTTACCCCTCTTTAAGTTCAGAACCTTTGTTTCTGAATTAACTACGTCACTCTCCATGTTAATGAAGAATTCCACCATATTATGGTCACTCTTACCCAAGGGGCCTCTCACGACAAGATCGCTAATTAACCCTTCCTCATTGCTCAAAACCCAGTCCAGAATAGCCTGCTCTCTAGTCGGTTCCTCGACATGTTGGTTCAAAAAACCATCCCGCATACATTCCAAGAAATCCTCTTCCTCAGCACCTTTACCAATTTGGTTCACCCAGTCTACATGTAGATTGAAGTCACCCATTATAACTGCTGTTCCTTTATTGCACACATTTCTAATTTCCTGTTTAATACCATCTCCGACCTCACTACTACTGTTAGGTGGCCTGTACACAACTCCCACCAGCGTCTTCTGCCCCTTAGTGTTACGCAGCTCTACCCATATCGATTCCACATCTTCCCGGCTTATGTCCTTCCTTTCTATTGCGTTAATCTCTTTTTTAACCAGCAACGCCACCCCACCTCCCCTTCCTTCGTGTCTATCCCTCCTGAATATTGAATATCCCTGAACGTTGAGCTCCCATCCCTGGTCACCCTGGAGCCATGTCTCTGTGATCCCAACTATATCATAATCATTAATAACAATCTGCACTTTCAATTCATCCACCTTATTACGAATGCTCCTTGCATTGACACATAAAGCCTTCAGGCACTCTTTTACAACTCTCTTAGCCCTTTTTAATGCTTGCCCTGGATTTGTCGGCCTGCCACTTTTACTTTTCCCCTTTGTACTTTTTGCTTCTACGCTCACTTTACACCCCTCTGTCTCTCTGCACTGGTTCCCATCCCTCTGTTGTGAACTAACCTCCTCACACCTAGCCGCTTTAATTTGATTCCCACCCCCCAACCATTCTAGTTTAAAGTCACCTCAGTAGCCCCCGCTAATCTCCCTGCCAGGATATTGGTCCCCCGAGGATTTAAGTGTAACCCGTCCTTTTTGTACAGGTCACACCTGCGCCAAAAGAGGTCCCAATGATCCAAAAACTTGAATCCCTGCCCCCTGCTCCAATCCCTCAGCCACGCATTTATCCTCCACCTCATCGCATTCCTACTCTCACTGTCGCGTGGCACAGGCAGTAATCCCGAGATTACTACCTTTGCGGTCCTTTTTCTCAACTCCCTTCCTAGCTCCCTATATTCTTCTTTCAGGACCTCATCCCTTTTCCTATGAAGGGAACTGGAAGCTTTTTTCTCCCTGAAGTACCACAGTGAGTCATTGGAGTGTTATGATGACCCAACAACTTTCATGGAAATAATTTACTATTACTGTGCTAGATTTATTGAACTCTGTTCATAAATTGCTGTGGCAGGATTTTGACCCATCACCATAAATCTATGGTCATATTAGACTTTTGGTTACTGATCAACCTTACAAAAGAGGCTTTGTGTGATGGCCACTTACACTTTCTAATTATACTGTCTCTGAAGATAAAATAATACTGCAGATGCTGGACATATGAAATAAAAACAGAAAATGCTGGAAGTAATCAGTAGCTCAGGAAGCATCTGTGGAGTGAGAAACAATTAATGGGTCAGCAAGAAAGGTCTTGCACCTAAAATTTTAACTCACTTTCTCTCTTCACAGATACCCCCAAAGCTGCTGTATGTTTCCAGCAATTTCTAATCATACCCCATTGATATAAATAGAACATGAAGCTAAGGGCTATGTAAAATTGCAGGCTAATTTGATGCAGAACCAGCATGACATGAGGGCAGTTGAAGCCCGCATCATAAGGCCCCTCTATGAATTGGTAACGTGAAGAATTTAAAGGCCAGAACTGGAATTAAAATGGCACAGAAATCAGAAATGCAAGCTCAAATGACTCAACAAGGTACTCTGAGTGAGACTGAGCTTGTTTTACAAACCACGTGCTGAATATTGAGCTATCTAGCCCCTGTATTAAAACTTGGAGCTGTCCACCCTCACAGGGAGGGAGACTTGTGTTCTGTATGAATGCAGAAGATGTTGAAATTCAAGCTCCACCATGTCACAGACAGGAATCTATACCCTATTAAGAACTGCAGTCCATTTCATACCACTCTTGCCTCTGGATCAGAAAGTCTAAGGTTCAAATTTTATTCAAGGACATTTACCGTCCAATTGCAGTTTGCTATTTCAAGGGACTGCTACACAACTACAGTTGCCTTTCTTCTGACAAACAGAAGGAGAGTTTGTTCTGAGTGTTCAGGCAGCATTTATCCCTTCACCAAAACTAATTAATTGCTCTTTTGTTTCATTTGTTTGTGGGATTTGCCATGTACAAAACAGGGCACCATGTTTGGCAACTGGTCTTCAGTTTATTATAGTCATTTTGTCTTGCATGCCATCTGTAAGAATCATTTCAAAGCAGAAGTATATCGAGGTAGAACAAAGTGAAAACAATACAAGAATGCAGATACCTGTACACGAGTATCCCTAAAAATAATCCCAGGTAATAAAACTGCCAGACTGCTGCTTATTTACCAGCTGTGTGTTAGCAGTGCAGTCACTACCCGACTAGATTGACTGCCGGTCTCTTGTGTGGGTCTGTGAGATTGAAAACTCAGTGCCTCCACATGGCAAGTAACATGGGCTCATCCATATTACAACTTCCTGCTCCTGAATTCTTACTTGTTCAGACAAATTTTGGTGAGTAACAACTAGGTTTTTATTTTATTAATTTAATAAGGCACTTTTACTATGGTGTGATTGTGTATATGGTGTTACATTTTAAAAATACAGTGAAGGGAGATAATGAGGTATAAGAGAAATGACAAAACAGCTTGTGAGATCAAGATTTTCTCTTTTTTATACGAGGTCTGTTCAAGAATGTTATAATCATGGGATAAAAGTTTTCCTTGAGCTTGGTGGTGTCTTGGTAGTATTTGTGTCTTCGACCTGATGGAATTGAGGAGAAAAGAGAATAAACTTGATACCACAGATGAAGGGGGTTTGGAACAGTGACCATATTAGTCACCCATGAAGTACTTTAAGGTACTGTATCCCAAGGTGAGGTAAAGTGCCATATAAATCCCTTATCATACCTTAGCAATGGCAAAGGCAAAGCAACAGCACAGTGACAGTAATCCTGCAGCCAGTTTGTGCTGCCATTCTTGCCTGGAGAAAGTTCAACATACTGGTTCATGCAGTCTAGCCTACACTCTACGGCAAACTGCAAAGCTATCAGGAGGAATCATCATCACTTTTCTATCTGCTTCTGTTAGGAGAAGTCACGGTGACAGAAGGCTGCCCGGCAATTGGAAGGATATGTTTGCAACTGCTATGAATTTATTTATCAGCTAATCTGTCAGAAGGATTTCCTTTATCTATTTCCTGTATTAAGGATGGAAATTTCTCAGCGCAGAGACACAAGCTGTCATTCATTAGACTCTGAAAGTAACGAAAAGATTAATAATTGGGCACCTGTTGCTCTAAAGCGCTTTGGTTAATGCTCCAGTTTTGCTTTAAATCAAAGCTGTGTGTGGCTTACAGTATATATACTTCTAGTCCTTTTCCTGAAGAATATTCTAGGGAGTATCTAACATGCCTCTCCTTCCTACACTCTGGAACCATATTAAGAAAGCGATGTGCTGCATAGGGTACCTGTTTTACTTGACAAGCGGGGGATATGGGAAAATGAACATAGTCTGTATTACAAGGTGTATATGTGAGCAGACATCTAAGGACAGTTATTTCACCTGAGAATCGTCTGTCTGCACTGATCGTTTAGGATCGGGCCTCAGGATAAGGCATTTTGGGCAGAAACTTGGCGTCCATAGGAACAAGGCACCACACAAGAGTAATAGAACAGCTGAAACAATGCCACTTGTAATACAACCACCGGCATAGAAATATCAGTCAAAGAAGGCTTGAAACATTTATATTATAAAATTAAAACATTATATCGTGAAATAAAAACAGAAAATACTGGGATACCCAGCAGGTCAGACCGTATCTGAGGAGGGAGAAGGCCCTTCAACAGAAATGATTCAGAAACTTCATCCAGTTATGAAGAAAAGTCTTTGATTCAAGTGCTGTTTTCTCCCTCTAAAGATGCTGCCTAGCCTGCGCAGCATTTTGTGTATATTTCAGATTTCTAGTATCTGTGTATTTTTGTTTGGGTCAGTTCATAACCTAGGCCTCATTTCCAATGGCAGTAGTCCACAGGTGGGTGGTGGGGAGGAGTGTGGCATAGGGCAGATACCAATTAGGATGGGGATTGGCCAAGAGTGGCTTCTTCAGATCCTGAATAAATCCCTGAAGCATTCATTGGTTAAGCTAAGAGAGGCCTCTTCTCTGGAGCAACTGAGTGGGCATTGTACACATGACAGAATTTCCACTCATAACTCCACACGGTAATCAGAGTGAGTGTCAGTGTTTCAAGCCCTCAAGTGTCTCTTCTCACTCATTTTGCTCATCTGACCCTAACCTTTTCATTCATTCCGTTTGTGGCTTTGTTGCCATTGTAGCATAAGTGCCATTTCTCCAGGCCATTGTGCGGCTCATTTGTACATGCTCACGGTGAGCAGTGTTGAACAGAAGCCATTATTTAGATCACACATTCCTTGGTGTGCTGCTCTGAACTGGCTGTGGATTGCAAAATGCCAGGTCAGAGCAGAAGGCTGAGAGGAATCAGAAAGCATTAATCTTGGCAGAGCTGATTTACAGATGTAACATGCTACTGCTATGTATCAAAAATCAGCTTCTGATCAGCACTTTGGATAAAATCAATTGTGGTGTTTGCGTGGAAGTCAGGTCACATTTTGAATGACACCATGAAACTGTTTAACTCCTTCACTGTGGCACAAATTAAGGAAATTTTCAGTCTTAATTTAGACCTTGGTAAGATCCTAGTTCATCCATCCTGAGTGGTCCCAAAACAGTCTCTGTAGCGATATCCACTGATCCTTTCAATGATATGGGGATTTTCACCTCTTGGGAAGCTGCTGCATTATGTGTGCAAAACAAAGTCAAGGGGTATGGAGAGAGTGGGATCAGATTGGCATCGCTGAATGGCCAAACTCTACTCCAGTGCTTTTATGTTCTTGGTAAGCACCTTTCACACCGTGAACCCACAACAGACAACATTGTACTCTGCTGTGAAAGCACCACCCAAAACTATCAAAGGAGCTTTAAGCAACACACACAAAATGCTGGTGAACGCAGCAGGCCAGGCAGCATCTATAGGAAGAGGTACAGTCGACGTTTTGGGCCGAGACCCTTCTTTAACTTGGACAATTATCAACATTACTTCATCATGAGTAGGTAAGGATGCTGCTGCTGACAATGTCTCCGATGCATCCATGGTCTAGGTTCATGTCGAATATGCTCCGGCTGCTATTCCAAGTAGAGGCAGTACCTTCGGAAGTCAAGAGTCACACATCATAGAATCAGGCCATTCGACCCACCGGATCCGTGCTGACCAGTAGGTAGCTATCCATCTCAATCTTACTTCAAGCATTTGGCCTGTAGCCTCCAATCCTCGGCAGTTTGAAACATTGTTATTGACTCTGCTTCCACAACCCTCTCTGGCATTGCTTTCCAGGTACATCTGTTCCTCTGTAAGCAGATCTCCAGAACACGGAAGCTTTAGAGAGGGCTCAGAGGAGATTTACCTGGAAGCTGCCTGGGTTAGAAGGCATAGCTTAAGAAAACATTTTGTGCGAACTAGGACTTTTCATTTGGTTCAATGGAGCATGAGAGGTGAATTGATAGCGGTGTATCAATTATGAGAAGCATAGATTGAGTGGACAGCAGCATCCTTTCCCCAGTGCAACAATGGCCAATACCAGAAGATATGTAGTCTAACACAATATTCTAACACAAATTGGATATAATACCTCTTTTCCCCTTATAGGGAGAGAGAAAGAGAGAGAGAGAGCCTGTGGTATGTCGAATTACCAGGTGAACGTGTAGGCTTTGGGGAACTGCAAGTCTGTGTCTTTATTGATGCTTTGCTGTACGCTTGAGTGCTTGGTGGAGGGCACCGAAGCTATTTTGCTTGGAGAGGGGGGTCATTGCTTGCTGCTTCATGTGTGTGGGAGGGAGCTTTGGCGTTCTAATGTATAACAGTCATTCATTCTTTTGGCCACTCCTCTGTTTTTATGGATGTTTGGGAAGAAAAAGTATTTCAGGATGTATATTGTATACATCTCTCTGACATTAAATGTACCTATTGAGCCTATTGAAGGTGAATGGAGGGAAGTTTAGGTCAGAAGAGATAACTTACACAGAATCATAGGTCCCTGGGACACACTGCTGAGGGTGGCAGTAGAGGCTGATACATTTAAGAAACTCTTAGATAGGCACATGGATGTAAGAAGTATGGAGGGTTATGGGTTGAGTAGAGGGAAGGGCTAGATTGATCAAGGAGTATGTTTATATCGGTCAGCTCATTGTGGGCAGAAGGTCACGCACTGCATTGTTCTATGTTTGAATACAAATTGGATATAACACAATTGATGAATTAGGGAACACTGTTTCTGTTATGTGGGCTGAATTGGATATAATGCAATTTTGATCAGGAATTATCCCCACGGTAATCAGACATCATCGCCTCTTAAGGACACAGGCTGTTAGTTTCACCACGGGAGGCCATTTAAGAGAATCACTTTGGAAAATGACAAGCAGTAAAAGCTGTCTTAGGGGAGGAAAAACTGCTTACATGTAAACTCCCTGCAGTAATCAGATACAATTATCTCATAAGAACACAGGCTGCAAGTTTTACTGTGGGAGGCCGTTTAAGAGAATTACTTTGGAAACCGACAAGCAATGGCTTTCATTAATACTTGTGCAATGATGTTCTATGTTACACACAGCCTTTTGTACTTTTAGTAAAAAAATAAATTTATTGTGTATCTATTAAAAACCTTTATTTCTGAAAACCCAGTGGGAAAAATAATTCTTATTATAAGCATGAAACTCTCTCGCCCCTCACCTGCTTTTTCCCATTGACCCTTTTGTTTATATAATACAATATTCTATAGAACAAGTTTTCTTAGGAACAGAACTATCATCTTATAACAGAATTACTTAATGCTGTTTGGGTGAAAAGAGTCTTCCTCAGATCCCTTCTAAGTCACTTACCCCTTACTTTAAATCTATGCCCTTTAGTTTTATTCACCTCTGATAAGGGGAAAAGAGTACTCAAGTCAAAGGGAGGTAATCTCAGAAAAGTACAAAGGATTGTCCTCTTTGTGCGGTTATAAGTTTAACTTTTTTTGTTTTCTTTTAATGTTGAAGCATTCATTCACAATGATCCATAGAAACCAAATGCTTGAATGTACATGTTTTCTACAAAACGTGCTTGGGGCAGCACAGTCACTTAGTGGCTAGCACAGCACTTTACAGTTCCAGCGACCCCGGGTACTGCCTGCACGGGTCTCCCTGTGACCACATGACTTTCCTCCGGGTGCTCCGGTTTCCTCCCACAGTCCAAAGATGTACCAGTTGCTAGATTAATTGGTCATGGTAAATTGTCCCGTGATTAGGCTAGGGTTAAATTGGAGCTGCTGGACGGCATAGCTCAAAGGGCTTATTCCACGCTGTATCTCAGTAAATAAGTAAACAGCAGAGTGCTTCACTAATCCATTTCGGTCCTTTACCTGATCTCCCTGGGAGAAGCCAGTGGGTTTCAATCAGTGTCCAAAGGACCATACAGTTTCATACAGAGGTGTTACCCAGGCAACCGATCCAGTCCCATCAACTCTGGGTTCAGCCTTTCAGTGAATCATTTCCTTTAGCTCAATAATTTCTGCATTTCCTGTCCATTTTGTTGCAGTTTGTTTGTAAGTTAACTTGCTATTGTGTCCATTTTTGGTTGTTTCCTTAACTGCTCTCTTTTACATGGTTTGAGCGGGTGAGTATGCTGGTCATCATGCTGAACTGTGTCACCCTTGGGATGTTCCAGCCCTGTGAAGACAGCACCTGTGAGTCAGAACGTTGCAAAATTCTAAAGGTAGGCTCATGTTATTTATCTCTTAAGTACAAACAGTGGATGGGAGAGTTGGGTCAGCCAAAATATGAAATTTCACGTCAAACCTAGCTTACATTAATGGATTTCAGAATCAGAATCAGGCTTAGTATCACTGATATATGTCGTGCAATTTGCTGTTTTGCAGCAGCAGTACAGTGCAATACATAAAAAATATCGTAAGTTACAATGAGAAATATAATATATTAAAAATTAAATTAAATAAGTGGTGCAACAATAGTGAGGTAGTGTCCAAGGGTTAGTTCAATGTCTATTCAGAAAACTGATGGAGGAGGGGAAGGAGCTTTTAAAGTTTTAAATCTTCCCCACTATCCATCCACTTCCCCTGCCATCCGCTAAAGAACCGCCCTTTATTTCTTCCTCCTTCCCAAAGAAACATAATTTGGAGTATAGAACTAATTCAATTCACCAGATCTGAACAGGTCAAAGAATCAGAGTTTCAAACAATATTATTCCAACTCTGTTTATATCCTAAAAATGTGAGACAACTGTACTTGTTTAACATCATCAGCATGCATAGGCTAGACGTGAAAGGCAGCATTTTATTTACACCTTCATAGTGGGAGCAGAAAATAAAAACCAGGTTGCCACTGAATTGTAGTTTGTTCATTTCCACACCTACTCTGTCCCACTATAGCATTCTGGCACTCTAACTATGAGCTTTGCCACTGTACAGCTGAACTACCTTAATTCTGGAGTAGGTAGGCAGGTTAGGTAAGTGCGGGCTGGTATTAACAGTTAAACAGTTTGAATAGTGGAGTCACAGTCATATGTTCAAAGTACATTTATTATTAAAATACATACATGTCACTATATACAATCCTGAGATTCATTTTCTTGTGGGCAATCACTGTAAGTACAAGAAACACAATAGAATCAATGAAAGACCACACCCTACAGGATGGACAACAAACAATATGCAAAAAAAATTAACTACCTGTACAAAGACAGAAGAAAGGGAAAAACATATATAAGTAAATAAGCAATAAATATCGAGAGCATGAGATGAAGGGTCCTTGAAAGTGAGTCCATAGGTTGTGACTGTGATAGGGCGAGTGAAATTGAGTGAAGTTACCCCTCTGGTTCAAGAGTCTGATGGTTGAGGGGTAACAACTGGTGGAGTTGGTCCTGAGGCTCATGTACCTTCTTCCTGACGGCAGCAGCGAGAAGAGAGCATGGCCTGGATGGTATGGGCCCTTGATGATGGATGCTACTTTCCTGCGACAGCACTCCATGCAGATGTGCTCAATGGAGGGAGGGCTTTACCAATGATAGATTGGACTCTGTCCACTACTTTTTGCAGGCTTTTCTGTACAAGGACATTGGTTCTTCTACATCAGGCTGTGATGCAACCAGTCAATATACTCTCCACCACATATCTATAGAATTTTGTCAAAGTTTTGGATGACGTGACAGATCTTCATAAACTTCTAAGTAGAGCTGCAGCTGTGCTTTCTTTGTAATGGCACTTGCATGCTGGACCCAGGACTGAAATGGTAACACCATCGAATTAAAAGTTACTGACCCTCTGCCTGACCTCTGATATCCCAATGAAGACTGGCTCATGGACCTCCAGTTTCCTCCTCCTGAAATTAACAATCATCTCCTTGGCCTTGCCGTCATTGAGTGATTGTTGTTGTTGTGGCACCACTCAGCCAGGTTTTCAATCTCCCTCCTATATGCTGATTCGCCACCACCTTTGATTCAGCCAACGACAGTGGTGTCATCAGCAAATTTCAATATGGCATTGGAGCTGTGCTTAACCACACAGTCATATAAAGCGAGTAGAGCAGAGGGCTCTAGTCCTGACTGGCTGGTGTTTGCCTGTTAGCACTGATGAATTTATTAAATGAAAAGCAACATATTGTCGATGCCGACAAAATGAAATTAAAACAAAAAGTGCTGGAAATACTCAGCACTTGTAGGGAGAGAAGAACAGTGAATAATCAAGACAGATGTGGCAGTTTTATCCCAATCCTACTCCCTGGACCTGGAACATCTGGCAGACAAGTGTCATCCATGTTATCTGCCAAGAGAGCTTTCTGCTCTCATCCAGGTTGCAGTGTATTTTCCAGCCTGGTCAACGTCAGGCTGGCACTGGAAGAGCTGAGCAGCATGATCAGCAGTCACAAGACAGTATACCTGATGCCTTTCCAGTCACCATATGAGACTTCAAGCAGGTCAGCATGAGGAAGTCTCTGACCAACTACCACTAATATGTCACCTGTCAAACCAGAGGAGCCAACACATTTGACCAGTGTTCCACCACCATCAAGAACACTTACCATGCCAACTGAAGCCCACACCTTGGCAAGTCCGATCACCTGGCTGTACTTTTACTCTTAGCATTAAGGCAGAGACTGAAGTCCACAGCACCAGTGCTGAGGACTGTGAAGGTATGGTTAAAGGAGGCAGAGGAATGCTTACAGGACGACTTTGAATTGGTGGACTGGACCGTATAATCTTTAGATCTGAATGAATATGCCTTGTTTGTCACCAGATTTGTCAAGAGCTGCATGGATGTGTGTGTGCCTTCAAACTGCAAATACCCAAACCACAAGCTGCGGATGAATCAAGAGATTTGGGGTCTGCTGAGGGCTAGATCGATGGCGTTCAAGACCAGTAATCCAGAACTCCACAAAACTCCAGATGTGACCTACGGAGGGCTATCTTAAGAGCAAAAAAACAGTTCCGGGTGAAGTTAGAGACAGAATTGGATATATGTCAGCTATGGTAGGGTTTGTAGACCATTGTGTCCTACAGGGTGAAACCTAACATCATCAATGGCTGTGATGCTTCATTCCCCAATGAGCTCAATGCCCTTTATAACCATGTATAACCATATAACAATTACAGCACGGAAACAGGCCATCTCGGCCCTTCTAGTCCGTGCCAAACTCTTACTCTCACCTAGTCCCACCGACCTGCACTCAGCCCATAACCCTCCATTCCTTTCCTGTCCTTATAGCTATCCAGTTTAACTTTAAACGACAACATCGAACCTGCCTCAACCACTTCTGCTGGAAGCTCGTTCCACATAGCCACCACTCTCTGAGTAAAGAATTTCCCCCTCATGTTACCCCTAAACTTTTGCCCTTTAACTCTCAACTCATGTCCTCTTGTTTGAATCTCCCCCACTCTCAATGGAAAAAGCCTATCCATGTCAACTCTATCTATCCCCCTTATAATTTTAAATACCTCTATCAAGACCCCTTCAACCTTCTACGTTCCAAAGAATAAAGACCCAACTTGTTCAACCTTTCTCTATAACTTAGGTGATGAAACCCAGGTAACATGCTAGTAAATCTTCTCTGTACTCTCTCTATTTTGTTGACATCTTTCCTATAATTCGGTGACCAAAACTGTACACAATACTCCAAATTTGGCCTCACCAATGCCTTGTACAATTTCAACATTACATGCCAACTCCTATACTCAATGCTCTGATTAATAAAGGCCAGCATACCAAAAGCTTTCTTCACCACCCTATCCACATGAGATTCCACCTTCAGGGAACTATGCACCAGTATTCCTAGATCCCTCTGTTCTACCGCATTCTTCAATGCCCTACCATTTACCATGTATGTCCTATTTTGATTAGTCCTATACTATACAAATGTATGTATAGGACATACATTTACCGTGTATGTCCTATTTTGATTAAACTCCATCTGCCATCTTTCAGATGGAGTTTAATGCTGATAAACGTGAGGTGTTACATTTTGCATGCTTTGAAAGAGAGAATAAAACAATACCTATTGTTTTATTCTCTCTTTCAAAGCATGCAAAATGTAACACCTCACGTTTATGATGACCTTGTAATATTTACCTCAGAGGTCGACAACAGAATATCTTTCCAGATGGTGAACACTTGCAAGGCATCAGGACCTGATGGTCAACCTGGCGGGGCATGGAAAACCTGTGCCAACCAACTGGCTAGAGTGTTCAAGGACATCTTCAATCTCTAAATGCTGCATTTGGAAGTTATCACCTGTTTCAAAAGGGCACCTATCAAAACAGTGCCCAAGAAGAGCAGGATGAGCTTCCTCAATGACTACCACCAGGCAGCACTCACATCTGTTGTGATGAAGTGCTTTGAGAGGTTGCTTATGGCTAGAAATGACTTCTGACTGAGCAAGGGCCTGGACCCGCTGCAAATAGCCTACCACCACAATAGGTCTACAGTGGATGCAAACTCACCACTTAGCCTTGGATCACCTGCACAACATGCCAGGCTGCTGTTTAACAATTGTACCTCGGCGTTCAACACCATCGTCCCCAGTGTACAAACAAACTTCTATACCTCCGTCTGGAACTACATCCTTGACTTCCTCATCAGAAGACCGGTCAGTGCAGATCGGAAATCACATCTCCTTCTCACTGACAATCAACCAAGACACACTTCAAGTTTCAAGTTCAAGTTTTGAGTTTAATTGTCATTTAACCATACATGAGTACTCATGAATACAGCCAAATGAGCCAGTGTTACTACATGGTCCAGGTGATAAAACATATAACCAACAGTTACACACAAGAACACATTCACGGAATAAGAGAGTCCTGATGACACCTCCCTCCCCCACCCCGAACAGACCATAAACACTACCTCACTTTTTGCACTCTTTTTGCATTACTTATTGTTTCCTTTATATTTCTCATTGTCACAAGTCATTATTTTTTATGTTTGCACTGCACTGTTGGTACAAAACAACGAATTTCATGACACAGTTCAGTGATAATAAACCTGATTCTGATTCTGATTCTGAACATTTCAAGTCAATGAACTTTTGTCAGAACCAGAAGCTGTTGAAATGAGCAGCATTTAAGAAAGTACTGAGCCAAGGCACAGGAAGTTTGGGAAAAAATGAAAACGTTGGTGAGGTGGAGTGCATCTGTGAATAATAACAAAACCAACCACAGTGCACATCAAAACAACAAAAATAATTTCTAATGAATTTATGCTAGAAAAAAAATTGGGCGGCTTTTGCCATTTTATCATTAACACACAGGAAACATTGGGGTTGGAGTATGTGACAGAGTTTGGAAATTGAAGAAAACATTTTTCTTTGAAAGCTGCAAAATATGGGCAGTGGTGTTTCAAAAGCTCAGAGATACATTATATACTACAGAGATTAGTGTCAATGGAATTTGCTCATCAGCATCAGTTTTGACATAAATTGGGAAAAGCTCTTTTGAAAGTCTTGGAAGGTTAAGTAGCCATGATGTGTTTGAAAGCAATTATGCTTTCATTTTGTACACATTAACATTCAGATTGTCTGTTAGTGTCCATACATTAATAGAACAAGGTCAGGTCTTCATTAAATATTTCTTCTCATACATATTAAAGCTAATAGGTTACTAGTCAATAACAAAGACCTTATTATTCAAGGTATTTGCTTATCACAAATTTTCCACAATTTTTTTTATTACATACATGAGATTAAGGACCAGAATTCAAGATAGGATATAATGCAATACAATGCAATACATAATAATTCAAAAAACAATACATTACAATAATAATATATATATAATTTAATTAAATAGGCAGTGCAAAAAGAGAGCAAAAAGTAGTGAGATAGTTCACATGAGCTTATTATCTATTCAGAAATATGATGGTGGAGTGGACAAAGCTGTTCCTAAAGCACTAAGTGTGTGTTTTCAGGCTCCTGTACCTTCTTCTTGATGATAGCAATAGGAAGAGAGCATGTCCTGGGTGATGGGAGTCCTTAATGATGATTGCCAGCTTTTTGAGGTGTTGTGTTTTGAAGAAGTCCTTGATGCTGGAGAGGCTAGTGCCCATGATGGAACTGGCTGAGTCTGCAAATTTCTACAGCTTTTTCCTGGGCAGTGCCCCTCCATACTGCAATCAGTTAGAATGCCCTCCGCAGTACATTTGTAGAAATTTGCAAGATGCTTTGATGACATAACAAGTCTCCTCAAACTCTTAATGAACTTCTTTGTAATTGCCTCAATACTTTGGGCCCAGGATAGATCGTCAAAGATGTTGGGCTAAGCACACATCCTTGAAGTGTGCCAGTGTTGATTGTGAGCAAGGAGGAGACTCCACACAGTCTGTAGTCTCCCGCTGAGGAAGTCAAGGATCCTGGTGCAGAAGGAGATACAGAGGCCCAGGTTTTGATGCTTGTTGGTTAGTACTGAGTGTATGATGGCATTGAACACTGCTGAGCTGTAATTAATAAACAGCAGTCGAATGTAGGTTTTGCTATTGTCCAGGTGATCCAAGGCCCAGTGGAAAACCAGTAAGATTTCATCCACTATAGACCTATTATAGTGATAAGCATATGGCAACAGGTCCAGGTCCTTGCTTAGGACCTGGACCATTCTAGCCATGACCAACCTCTCAAAGCATTTTATCACAGTAGATGTGAGTGCAACTGGGCAATAGTCATTGAGGCAATTCACTCTGCTCTTCTTGGTCATTGGTATTGCTGACACCCTTTTGGAGCAGGTGGTAACTTCCATCTGCAACAGTGGAGATTGAAGATGTCCTTGAACACTCTATGTTTCTGTGTTGAACACTCCTGCCAGTTGGTAGGCACAGGTCTTCAGAACCCTACCATTTGGACCTGGTGCCTTGCAAGGGTTCAACCTTTTGAATGAACACATGACATCAGCCTCCAAAACAGAGATCACAGGGTCACCAGATGCTGTATGGATTCGCACAGTTGTAGTTTTATTCTCACTTTCAAAGCGTGCATGAAAGGCATTGGGCTCATCTGTGAGTGAAGCAGCACAGCCATTCATGGTGTCAGGTTTCACCTTGTAGAAAATAAAGGCTTGCAAACCTGGCCAGAGCTGGTGTGTGTCTGGTTCCACCTCTAACTTCAATCAGAATGTTTTTACGTTCTTATAACATCCCTCCATTGGTTGTACCTTGGACTTCTTGTATAGTTCTGGAGCACCGGTCTTGAATGCCACAGATATAGCCCTTATCAGATTCAAATCTTCTGGTTTTTCCATGGCTTTTGGTTTGGGTGTGTCTGGTACAGTCTCAAAGGCACACACATATTCAGACAGGTCTTGATGAAGTCAGTGACAACTGTGGCATATTCATTCAGATTTAGACTCAAATGAAATGTTATTGGATTGATTGGCTACTGTAGATTACCCCTAGTGTATGAGGATGGTAAGTTGAAGTCCATATGAATAGAAGAAAGAAAATTGTTGGAGAATAGGAATGTTCAGATTGCTTCGAGAGCAGGCACAAACTTGAGATGCATCACATGAAAAATTTAAGAAAGTATAATACCTCTAAATTTCTGTACACCTTCTCAGTATCCTCCCATTTTGTGTAGTCTCTCGTCGCAGATGAAATCAAGGAGTGTGGGAACAGGCCCTTCAGCTCTCCAGCCCCAGAATGACCATCATGTACACATTAACACTAACTCTATATTAACCATACTGGTTTATTTCCCCAAACTTCCATCAAATTCCCCCAGGTTCTACTGCTCACCAGAACACTAGGGAAAATCTACAGTGACCAATTAATCGGTACATCTTTAGGATGCAGGAGGGAATCATTGCAATCGAGGGAACCCATTATGTCACAGAGAGACTGCGTAGGCTCCACAGAGACAGCACCCAAGGTTAAGATCGAGCCTGGTTCATTAGAGTCGTGAGGCAGCAGCAGAGCTTCTGTGCCCTGTTGTATCTTAGGTTACAAAAGGCGAGAACCAGCTATAAACCAATTTTTCCGTTAGCCCATCGAATATCCCCAAAAACCAAAATAAGAACCCATAGCCCAAAATCCCCTCCTTGGTGTACTGCTCTGCTTTCCCTCAGTACTGCATTATACTGCCATCCTTTTCCTATAGGTGCCTATGTTGTACACTCCGCATACATTTCCTTTAATATTCTATTTCACTGAATTTCTTCCACGTTCACCCAAACATGAATCGAACATCCTATATATATTATTTAGTTGTTTATGAATTCTGAGAAATACTTTAACATTATTTGTTAACCTAATAAAGCATTTATGAAAGAATTTGCATAAAGTCAGATTTTCAAAGTCAGGTCTTTCTGTCATCTAGGGAGCCCCTGTAATAGTTTCCCATCATTTTACCTTATCAAAAACCTCTGTGATTGTAGGTCATGTGCTAGTTATGGGGTAGTTTATTATCAGTTTATTAATTGCAAACAACCAGCCTCCGTGTCAAACTTGACATGCTTGCCACATTTGTTTTATCTTTGCTTCAAACCCCAAATGGACTCCCCTTATACTTCTCATGAACTGGTGTCCCTCCATGGCTTTCAAGATAAGATGGGATTGATAACAGAGGCAGAAACTGCACCCAAATGTTCATTCTTTACATTTCAGCAAATATAATAAGATTTACAGGGTAATGTAACTTGCAAGGGTCACTATGGACAAATGTCACTGTTAACATTCTGGATACATGGCTATTCCTCAATAATTAGATAACAATTAGCAGATTTGGGAATTTTGATTATGCACCAAAGGCTAAGTAACTGCAGAAGCAACCAACGAGAGTCTATTCAATCAATGAGAGATGATAGATATCATATCTGGGTTCTAGTTCCTTACGATCTCTGTCCCTGTGACTGTCAGGGTGCTACAATTATATCTGGTCATCCACATACAAATTGCTTAAGGATAGGATCAGAATTCTTTGTTTTAAATTTATACAGTATAAATGATTATCAAGGTCACATTCCAGAGGTCAGAGGGATCTGGGGAATTCAATACAAGAATACAAGAATAACAAGTAAAAAGCAAAAACTACTTATCTCAGGAACACAAGAAAACAGGAGCAGGAGTAGGCTGCTCTTTCCCTTAATCCTGCCATGCGTTCATATGACCATGGCTACCTCCAGCCTCACCTCCTCTCTCTCTGCCAGATACCAACAGCTCCCAGTCTCCCGATCTTTCAGGTCTTCTCATGTTTATAAAAGAGCCATCAGGACCATCACAGAGGCTGCTGAGCGAGCCTCCAGATGTCTATGGATCAAGAGGTCTGACCCGTGGACCGGTGCTGCTGGGACAAAAACCAGAGCCTGATCAACCCAGGCTGGGTCACCCAGGCGAGAGTGTCTGATGTTGAAAGACCCAAAACACCCGATGACCCCAGGTTACATCACTGACGATGTGTCCCAGTGCATCCTAGGATGTATCTCAGGCATTGGTTAGGGAACCTGACTTCACTTGGATGCATTCCTAAAGGGTTTAAACACACAGACTCCCACCTCCATCCAATTCCCTCAATTAAACAACAGTACCTCACTGTTACTCAATATTTTTATAATTAAAAAGCATACTTTAAAAATCTCCATGGTTGTCCTCTAATATATTGTCCACAATAGGGTCAGGAAGGTTAAGCAATGATTCCAGAAAGCCTTAGAGTTCAAGAATGTTGGCATACCAAAGTCAAGTTCATGACTCTCAAACTTCACTCGTTCTTTAATGCAAAGGGACTTTTCCTTCTCAATTTCCTCAGTAGAGAAGGCAGATTTGAAGCAATTTTTAATGGAAGGCTGACATCAGTGAAAGCCTTGGAAATACTAAGCTTCTGCAAATTATTATACTTTTCTGAAGATGAATTTATCTTGTACAGCATTACTATATTAAAGTGTGAAAGTTGCTGAATTGAATTCAATTCTCCATGTTTCGCCCCGTCAGCCACCACATTGCAGAAAATGTCAGGAGATGAGCATCATTCATATTAAATCTAATTCTTTATGATGAGATTTAGTACAGGTTGATCTCCATTAGTTGCAGTAATTGCTGTTGGCATCTGGTTTTGCCTGAACTGCAGATTGAAGCTCATACAGTTTGTTATTCCAACTGGTGTGATGAACAAATTTCAGCTGTATAAATTGGGCAGCTTATGATTAGCTAAAGATTCAGATTTGCTTCCCCCTTACCTCTTCTCTTCACCTACCTATCACCTCTCCCTGGTGCCCCACTTCCGAACCTTTCTCCCCGATCCACTCTCCTCTCCTATGATGTTCCTCTTTCTTCAGCCCTTTTTCCATCTAGCACCTCCCAGCTTTTTACTTCACCCCACCTCCCCAACCCACCTTACTTCACCTATCATCTTCTAGCTTATACTTCTGCTTCTTCCCCCCTCCCCTTCCTCACCATCTTTTTCTGCCTTCTTCCCCCTTCCCTTCCAGTCCTGATGAAGGATCTCTGCCCGAAGCATTGACTGTTTATTTCTTTCCATTGACCTGCTGAGATTCAGATTCAGATATTTTTACCATGTTCACATCAAAACATACAGTGAAATGCATTGTTTGTATTAACAACTAAAGCACCTAAAAATGCACGGTGGGGGGAGGGGTGTAAAGATTGGCACTGTGTAAGTGCCCTGTTGGTGGATGTCACTAAGAGGATGTGATAAGTGTTGTAACCTTAGCAACTGTCAAATACCTCCTAGGTTATAATTTATTTCCCACAGTTGAATAAGACTAATTGACCTTCCTGTTCTCAACAAAATCTACACCCTATCCAACACTGCACCTTCTCCAATATTCCCAACCATTATCTCCTCCCTAATTTGAATGTGTCCCAAAATACATCTTCCCTAATTGGCATTCCACTTGAGTGACACTCACCAAAAACAATATCCCAGAAAGCTATCAAGGCTGAGTGTTGAAAGGAAATGCAAAATTGCTTTTCATATATTTTTTTCTCAAGGGGGTGTTAAGGATTATGGAACTGAAGTGCATAAATGGAAATAAGGTCCAAACTAAGAATAAAAAAAGGTTAGATGGGCAGAATGGCCGACTGTGTTTTTATGTTCCAACAATACTACTCTGAGATATTCCAATTTTTCAAGGAATTGAAAACACAAGTCACAGCTTGTGACAGGCAGCCTCGTTCAGTAAACAATATTTGACTGCATCTTTAAAGTTTAATTCCACACTCACAGTGAAGGAGATGAATTAATTGAGGGAGAGTTTGATTTCCAAGTTGAAGAGATGACAGTGGCGCCATCACCATTACAGCATAAATAACTTTCCACTGTGTGGATTTTTTTTTCTGGTTGCCCTCTGACAGGTTGTTTGAGATCCTATCTTATAAATGTCAGATCTTTTAAAGCAGTCGGCAGAAGCATCCTGAAGCTCCTGCTTAGGCTCCACTGAAGTATGACATTCTGACTGGTTATTCTGTCTTTCAGGGATTTGATGACTTCATCTTTGCATTCTTTGCTGTGGAGATGATTGCCAAGATGATTGCGCTGGGCATCTTTGGCCCAAAATGCTACCTTGGTGACACTTGGAACCGTCTTGATTTTTTCATTGTTGTTGCTGGGTAAGTTCTCAGTTCTTCATTTGTCTTGGTGCCTTTTGTTTGCTTTATATGAGAATTATTTACATAGTGGAAGCTACTGAAGTACAAAGTCATGAAATTATACAGCAGGGAAACAGCCCATTTTGTGCAACTCATGCACACTGACCAGTGGATACCCTTCCATACAGAGAATCATGAAATCATGCAAAGTGGAAGCAGTCCACTCAACCCAACCTGTTCTGAAGTCATAGAGCTCTCCGATCCATTCTGTCCACACCAACCACCAAGTAACTATTTACACTAATTCCATTGGTCTATAGCTTTCAATACCTTGGTAATTAAAGTCTAAATACTTCTTAAATATCATGAAATTTCCTGCCTCCATCATCCACAGTAGGTTCCATACCTCAAGCACACTCTGGGTGAAAAAAAAAACTCCTCAGATTACGTATGTCCTGCCATTTCTGGAGCTCCAAAGATTGATCAGGATTAATCTCCCCAACTGATCAACAGCATCCTGAGCCCTGTAGCTCTCCTCACTATCAACATCACCACCAATGTTCATGGCACTTGCAAACTTACCTTCTACAAGGATGTTGCTGAGTCTGGAGGACACAGACATGAATTATAAGGAAAAATTTAATAGATTAGGATTTTATCCCTTGGAACGTAGAAGATTGAGAGGAGATTTGATCGAGGTGTACAAAATTATGAGGGGTATGGAAATAGTAAATACAAGCAGGCATTTTCCACAGAAGTTGGGAGGGACTACAAACAAAGGTTATGGATTAAGGGTGAAAGGTGAAAAGTTTAAGGAGAACATGAGGTAAAAGCTTTTCACTCAGAGGGTCTTAAGATTGTGGAACAAGATGCCAGCACAAATGGTGCCTGCAAGCTCAATTTCAACGATTAAGAGAAGTTTGGATAGGAACATGGATGGTAGTGGTATGAAGGGCTATGGTCCCAGTGCAGATCGATGGGAGTAGACAGTTTAAATGATTTTGCACAGAGTAGATGGGCTGAAGGGCTTGTTGCTGTGCTGTACTTTTCTATGACACTATGACTAATCCAAATCAAAATCATTAAAGCATATAACTCCAAATTTGGAGTATTGTGTACAGTTCTGGTCACCGAATTATAGGAAAGATGTCAATAAAATTGAGAGAGTACAGAGGAAATTTACTAAAATGTTGCCTGGGTTTCATCTCCTAAATTACAGAGAAAGGTTGAACAAGTTAGGTCTTTATTCTTTGGAGCGTGGAAGGTTGAGGGGGGTACTTGACAGAGGTGTTTAAAATTATGAGGGGGATTGATAGAGTTGACGTGGATAGGCTTTTTCCATTGAGAATGGGGGAGATTCAAACAAGAGGACATGAATTGAGAGTTAAAGGGCAAAAGTTTAGGGGTAACTTGAGGGGAACTTCTTTACTCAGAGAGTGGTGGCTGTGTGGAACGAGCTTCCAGCAGAAGTGGTAGAGGCAGGTTTGATGTTGTTGTTTAAAGTTAAATTGGATAGATATATGGACAGGAAAGGAATGGAGGGTTATGGGCTGAGTGCAGGTCGGTGGGATTAGGTGAGAGTAAGAGTTTGGCACGGACTAGAAGGGCCGAGATGGCCTGTTTCTGTGCTGTAATTGTTATATGGTTATAACAAACTGTAGGATCCCAGCACCAGTAACTATGGTATATCACTGGTAATGGCTTCCAGGTAAAACAAAAACTATTACCGTTTCCAACAGTTATCCTATCACAAGCCAAGTATGGAACCAATTTGACAACCTGCCTTGTACCTCATGAATTCTTTGGACCAATTTCGTATGTGAGACATTGTTTAATGCCTTTCTGAAGTCCATGTAGGTTAAATCAACCATACTGCCCTCATGAGATTTTTGTAGTCTCTCAAATTGGACACCTAGGATCACCCTCCCCAATATAAAGTCATCCACAGTGGTGAGATATAGTCTATTTTACAGAATCTAATTTCCTTTGGCCTGCTTTCCAGCATTTTGTGTGTGTGTATGTTGCTTGGATTTCCAGCATCTGCAGATTTTCTCTTGTTTGTGATCTAAATTCCACTGTCTAGTACTTATCTAAGTGTACTTTCATATTTATTCAATTCATTACTGTAATAGAATCAAAATGTGTCATTTTTTTAAACACACATTCATCAGATTTGTTTGCTGGAAATACACTGCACATACTGAGGTACCAAAATACTTGTGGTAAATTTCAATGCCAAATTCTGCGCTGGCAATCCCTGCTTCTGCACCAATCAGAATTAATAGATAGATGAACATAAAGACAATTGTTTAGGGAATGAATGACAATGCCAATGTACTGCTAATTTTAAATGTTCATTATGTTAAAGTGAAGAGGTTACTTCCTCTGTAAAATTAAACTATTCTTCAAGATCTGTTAGTTTCATATCTAAAATACACTTGTTTATGGACTTCTCAAGATGAAGCGCTACGACTGGTTAATTCAATTGGACTAATAATTCTTTCCCTTATTTCATGTTATCCTTTTTTAGATGCCTTTCATTTTCCTTGTTACTTTTCTGCTCTCATTTTTCTTTCTTATGTTTCAACATCATCTGTCAGTTGAGAGGAAGTGGAGACAATTAAGTCTCCGATAGTGAACTGAGGATTCTGAATCAGGTTTATTATCACTGACCTATGTCACAAAAGTTCTTCTTCTGCTTTCCAAACTTGGCATTATTTAAGAGCAAATGAAACAGAAGGAGGAATAGGGCTTTGACTCCCACATACCAGCTCCCATATTCAATAAAACCATCAGTGAGGGGGGAATAGTCTTAAGGTGCTTGGATTTAGGTACAAGGGGGATGTCAGAGGTAAGTTTTTCCACACAGGGAGTGGTGGGTATGTGGAATACACTGCCAGTTACAGTAGTAGAGGCGGATACAATAGAATCTTTTAAGAGACTCTTAGGTAGGTATAAGGAGCTTAGAAAAATAGAGAACTATGTAGAAGGAAATTCTAGGCAGCTTCTAGAGTAGGTTACATGGTTGGCACAACATTGTGGGCCGAAGGGCCTGTAATGTGCTGTAAATATCAACATTTCTATGTTTCTACCTCAGCATCACTTTTTTGCATTAACAACATACACCTTGATCCCTTTACTATCTAAAAATACATCGGTCTCTTTCTTAAAAATATTTACTGACTGAGCATTCACAGCTCCCAAGCGGAAAATTCCAGAGATTCAAAATCCTCCAGATAAAGACATTTCTTCTCATCTCAATCCTAAATGACTGATTCTTCTTTCAAACCATTAGTATGACAAGATTGCACAGCTAGAAGAGCAGTTTCTTCTGTGCCAGCAACATGGTTTCGATCCTGACCTTGGGTGTTGTTTGTGTGGAGTTTGTACATTCTCCCTGTGACTATGTGCTCTGGTTTCCTCTGAGTGCTCTGGTTTTCACCCATATCACAAAGTAGGTTAATTGGCCACTGTAAATTTCTCCTAGTATGTAGGTAAGTGGTAGAATCCTAGGGTGGGAAAGTTGAAGAGAATACGGGGGTATTTAAAAAACAGGTTAATGTGCATTCACTGTGAAATGAGTGGTTAGTGGCTGATGTTGAATTGAAGGCTTGATTTCATGTTGTATCTCTCTTTGACTTACAACATTTGGTTCTAGTCACATCAGTCAGGGGAAATAGCAACCATGCACCCTAACAGCACACACAAAATGCTGGAGGAACTCAGCAGGCCAGGCAGCATCCATACATCCGATCCTATAAGTCTGTATGTTTCAATGAGATAACCTCTTATTCTTCTAAGCTCCAGAGAATATAGGCTATCTGCAACATTTCTCTTCAAAGAAACCAAGCTAGAGAGTTTTTGTTACATTCTCTCTATTATACATATGTCTTTCCATCTGTAGTGAGACCAGATCTGTACACAGTATTCCAGCCACTTTCTCACCAGGGCCATATTTAATTACAAAAGACATTTTTGTAATTAACTCTTCCTACAAAGAAAGTCAAGATGCTTTTGCTTAACTGCTTGCTCTATCTATAGTTAACTTTCAGTGATTCATATACACAAAAACCCTGGTCCTTCTAAACACCAACACTTTTATAATTTCTCACTTTTATAATTATTATTTCCTCTGTAGAATAGACTAGATACTGCAAACCTTTTCTGCTGCTTTTAGCAGAGGTTATCTCATGCAGATCACTCCTACTCAAAAACAAATTCAATAATGGTCGATCCTCACCAAAATCGCCAAACGACTCCTTCAGGTTCCCATCTTCACTCTCTGATATTACTGAAAAGGTACATCAACAAATCTGGCAGCTATTGATGAAACTACCGGCGCAACACTTCTGTACCTTACAATAGACAGTAAAACTCCATTTTAAAACTATACTGCATCATGAGATTAACAAGCAGTGTAGTGGAGTATCTGAGTGACGATCTAACTGAAAACCAACTGCGTCACCGGGGGTCTACACTTATACACCTGGTGAGAAAAGGTCATCACATGACCTCACATCGGCGGGAAAATTACATCATGTGACCTCCGCAAAACCATTACATCATCCTCATAAGACAGTCACAAGATATCCATGAAGTATGTAACATAAATTTCATCGCTTCAAGATTGTATGTTTGCTAATTGCTAATAAATGATCAAATACCCATCTTCAACTTTGAAATAATCATTATTGGAGCTGAGGCCACATCATGCAAGTATAACAAATCCACGGGGTTGCCAGTACCAGCCATTGTTTTAGTTAGAATTGGCCACCACAGCTATTATTATTTTACAAGAGTCCTGCTACCACTTCCTTAGTAGATCCTAGCATTTTCTCTACTGTTGATAATAGGCTAAGCCATTCTTAGATAGTAAAGTTACATTTATTACCTTCAAATCTGTGGAAGATGTTCTTGAATCTTTGTGATTTTTGGTAGATGGCAACTAGTGCATCCACTATCTACTGAGCCACCTCCTCCAAATTCCTCAGGGTACAGGTGAACAGGTCTCAGGGAATTATTGTGTTTCAGTCTCATTAATACAAATATTTATTTGCATTTTACATCATTTCCTTTCTCCCCCATTAGAATTTCTCCTGTATCATTGTTAAGAATGTACATTTCTGCTAATTTTTATATATCTATGGAAGTTCTTGCTGTCTGTTTTCCCCAGCCAACTCTTACGTTCAAAATTCCCAGTCATTCTCTGTTTCTTTCTTGAATCCTATTTTATTTCCCAGATCACCAATGCTACTGTTCATTTTGCCTATGTCTTAAGACCATTTCTGATACATTTTTAAAATTTCTCTTATTGACCTCAGCTAGACCACATTTCCTTTTGAGCTTTCATGTTTTAATGGTACAATACTTTCATTAGTTCTATTAATGTTAGGCATTGTTTGTTCACTCTCATCTCTTCAAATGTGGTTTCCCAATCTACCATGCTAAGTCACGGCTCATTACTTCACTGTTTGTTTTGATTTGGAACCATGGTTTTGGGCTGAAATAAACCACTTTGAATCCAAAATAAAATGCTAATACATTAAAACCACTCTTCCCATTAAACCTTTTAACTTTGAGATTTTTATTTAACATGTTTTCATATTAAATTTATAATGGTTTTCTTATTGGTTTTCCAATATACTAATAAAAAGCTCTCTCTCTTATACTCCAGAAATTCATCCTCCACATTATTATCTCTAATTGTTTTGTCCAATGATTTTGGCATTTCTTTGTTATATGTACCATAAGTTTCCATATTTATAATAGTACTACCACTGCTTAGAACCTGTAGAAAACGCTCAAAAAATATATTCTGGCTCTTGTTATTTCTGTTCTCCAACGAACCCAATTCTACTTCTTTGCTATTCTTCCTTCCCCCATTCTCGATGCTGCTTTCACCCGCATCTTCTCCTTTTCCCCTATTTTTAGCTCATCCCGTCTTCCTGCCGCCTTAATAGTGATGGCATTCCTCTTGTCCTTACCTACCATCCCATCGACCTCTAACACGCTATCCAACACGCTATCCTCCGCAATTTCCGCTACTCCAAAGGGGTCCTACCACTAAACAAATCTTTACCTCCTCCTCCCCTCCACTTCCTGCAGGGATTGCTCCCTCCACAATTTCCTGGTCCATTAGTCCATCTCCACCAATTTCCCTCACAGCACTTATCCTTGCAAGTGGCCTGAATGCTACCCCTGCCCATACACCTCCTCCCTTGCCTCCTTTCAGGACCAGGCAGTCCTTCCAGATGAGGACTGCATTTCACACACAAATCTGCTATTGTGTCTGGTGCTCCTGATGCAGCCTCCTCTATATTGGTGAAATCCATCGTAAATTGGGGGACCACTTCTTCAAGCACCTCTGGAGCATCTGCCACAAGTGGGTCTTCCCGGTGGGCAATTATTTTAATTCCATTCCCATTCCCATTTCGGTTCTGACCTGTTGTTCCATGGCCTCCTCATGTGCCAAGATGAGGCTACCCCTGGGGTGGAGGAGCAACACCTTATATTCCGTGTGGGTAGCCTCCAACCTGATGGCATGAGTTTCGATTTCTCCTTCTGGTGAACAAATTCCCCCCCCCGCCCACACCCTTCTTCTACTCCCCACTCTGACCCTCTTCTCACCTGACTTTTACTTTCCCCTGGGTACCCCCCTCCTTCCCTTTCTCCTGTAGTCCACTCCCCTCTCCTATCAGATTCCTTCTTCTCCAGCCGTTAACCTTTCCCACTCACCTGGCTTCGCCTATCACCTTCTAGCCTGCCTCCTTCCCCTACCCCCACTTTTTAATCCCAGCATCTTCCCCCTTCCTTCTCAGTCCTGAAGGAGAGTTAAAATGTTGACTATCTATTCATTTCCATAGCTGCTGCCTGACCTGCTGAGTTCCTCCAGCATTTTGTGTGTGTTACTTCTTCATTTTCTCTTTACTGCTTTTAACCCAATCTTAATTATCAAGGTTACCCTAATTTTTTTTGCATTTTAATCTCTATACAGTTATCCCAAATTATTTAGGCCCAAGACCTTAGTCACTTAGCAATCATATTTCAGTGGGTCTACTAGATACTACTTGTCTTTTTCTTTGAGCCATCAGCTCATCCAACTTGTTTCTACTTTTGCAGGCATTAGCTCAAGAGCCGTTTGTCATTTTACCATATTCTTCTATTTGACTGTAATGGGAGAATACTGTTACACTTCGGCCCTTTCTGACACAGTAACCATTTCTTTTCCCTTTGCTATTCCACGGTCCTTTCTCTTTAAATTTTCCTTTCACTTACTTTCATCTGGACTCACCCCATCCCTTCCCACCACCTCATCTATTTAGTTTAAAGCTTTATCTTTACCCCTGGTTACAGCAACTTAGTCAGAATATCAGGACATTAGTTCTAACTCGATTCAAGTTATGGTCATCTTAACAGTGGATTCCTCTTTCCCCTACTTCCCACTCCCATTCCAACATGTCAGTCCATGGCCTCTTCTACTGCCGCGATGAGGCCACACTTATTGTTGGAGAAGCAACACCTTGTATACCATCTGGGTAGCCTTCACCCTGATGTCATGAATATTGACTTCTCGAACTTCCAGTAATTGCATCCCCATTCACCTCTCCTTCACCATTCCCCATTTTCCATTTCACTCTCTCATCTTATCTCCTTACTTGTCCATCATCTCACTCTGGTGCTTCTCCCCTTCCACGGTCTCTGCCCTATCCTGTCAAGTTCCCCCTTTACCAGCCCTTTATCTCTTTCACCAATCAACTTCCCAGCTCTTTACTTCATCCGTCCACCCCTCCTAGTTTCACAGATCACCTACTACCTTGTACTTCTTCCTTCCCTTCCCCACCTTCTTACTCTGACCTCACCGTTCTTTCCAGTCCTGAAGAAGGGCCTTGGCCTGAAATGTCGACTGTGGACTCTTTTCCATAGATGCTGCATGGCCTGCTGAGTTCCTCCAGCATTTTGTGTGTTTGGCTCCTCTCTCCCCTGTACTGGTGCTGATGGGCCTTGAACTGAAACAATTTCTTGTCATTCAACCCTTTGATCATACTGACCCTATGCTGATTTGCATGTGGCTCAAGCAGATACACAGAGGTTATAATCCTTGTGATTCTGCATTATAATTAGCTTCCCAGGTATTTGTACTCCTTCAGCAGAAACTTCTAGTTTGTCTGCCTTGACTGTGACATTCTAGTCTATTTTCTCCCACTCGATTCTTCACCAACCCTGAGGAGATTACTTAAATCTGGTCACACAGGCCACACAGCATTTCTGACTGACACTCATGATTACTATTCCCCTAACTATACTGTCCCTATCTTCCAACTTTACTGTCATTTTCCCAACTTGAGTGGGCCATGGCACCCTGGTGCAGAAGTCAGTTGGCTAATCCTCCCACATAGACTGCAGAACTGCATATTTATTGAACAATTGCAAGGAGTGAGGATTTTGCAAAGCCACCTTCTAAGATCTACCTCACATACTCAACCCCTCTATCGACTCATTCTGTTGTTTCTATCAACAGTGTGTGTGATTCCTTCTTAGTGCATTTTTTTCCGCTCAGGGAGTGGGGAAGCTTTGGGCTCTGAAGGCTTAGTCAGATAGATTTCAGAAAAGTGGTCTCCAACCACCCACCCCCTCTTCACTCATTCTCCTCTGGGGAGGGAATGTCAACTCAGACCGTGAGAGGCCTGCGTCGGGCATTTTCATGCCTTACAAGGCGCAGATTGGAAGTCTGTGTGGGGCGCCACTCCTCCCACAGACACTAGAGCAATGTGTGATTAAGTGCCTTGCTCAAGGGCACAAACACGCTGCCACAGCTGAGGCTCGAACTAGCAACCTTGAGATAACTAGACAAACGCCTTAAGCACTTGGCCATGTGCCCAACGCTATTCTCCTCTACTCTTGGCTATGTTTACTTAAAGTTATCTACCAAAGATGTATCTCTTAAATAATCACTCCTCCCAAAAAAATAAAAGAATGCAGCTTGACTTTACAATGTTAAAACCCTTCATTGTTTTGCACATCTCTGATCATCCGGACATGATATAAAGCACCTGGTTTAATATCATTCACTGCGGCAAATTTCTACTCACTGAAGGGCTGTCATTGAGTTTGCAGATGAATTGCGTTTGAAGTACCTATCAGCAATGATTTAATAGATTGCAGGAACAAGATCAAGTATCTGAATGGGAGGATCTGTTCTTTGTTCCTATGTTAAAGGCATAATCAATCCATAATAGATGGCAATCTACTTGAGGCTTGATTTTTTTTTCACATATGGAAGGAATGCTTTTATGCAGTATGTTTTTAAAGTTCTATGTTGGTCTTCCATCAATATAGTCCAAACAATGGAACTCCCTCTTAAGCAAAACTGTGGAAGAACGTTCAGTGCAAAAACTGCACAGTTCAAAAAGAGTATTGTGAGCAGTTTTGGGCCCCTTATCTAAGAAAGGATGTGCTGACACTGGAGAGGGTTCAAAGGAGGTCACGAAAATGATTCCAGGATTGAAAGGTTTCTCATATGAATAGTGTTTGATGGCTTTGGGCCTCTACTCACTGGAATTCAGAAGAATGAGGGGTGGCCTCATTGAAACCTATTGAATGTTGACAGGCCTCAATAGAGTGGATGTGGGGAGAATGTTTCCCTTGGTGGGGGAGTCTAAGAGCAGAGGACACAGCTTCAAAATAGAGGGTCATCCTTTTTGAACAGAGATGAGGAGGAATTTCTTTAGCCAGAGAGTGGTGAATCTGTGGAAATCATTCCCACAGGTGGCTGTGGAAGGCAAGTCACTGGGTATATTGAAGACACAGCTTTTGATAGATTTTTGATTAGTCAGGGCATGAATCAATACAAGGAGATGGCAGGAAATTGGAGCTGAGAGAGCCATGGCCTAATTCTGCTCCTATCTCTTATGGTCTTAAGAGAGCTCAGCACCACCTTTTGAAGGGCAATTAGAGATGGGATACAAATGCTGACCTTGCTGGCGATGGCTACTTACTAAAACAACGAAACAGAACAAAAACCCAATGGATTGTGCACACCTGAAAATTCAACCCAATTCTCCCTTGTGCATGATATTCAATGTTATGTAGTTACCAAGATCGTATAGCAGATTTTTCTTTTGTAAAACTTATTTGCATGTTTGAGGCTCATAACAAATGCAAATGTCATATCAAAGCATAGCATGAATTAAGAGTCCATACCAAGTTTGATATTACTTGCAAGAAACATGCTTACCTGGACTAATATCTATGTCTGTAGTATTAATCACCTTATGGGTAGTTGCTTGTAGTGCACTCTTCTCCCTAACCCCTCAAAAACAAAATCTTCAGGGCTGCAGTTCATAGATCTTAAACTCAAGAAAGTCTGCAGATGCTGGAGATTCAGAACAACACACATTAAATACTGGAGAAGCTCAGCAGGTCAGGCAGCATCGATGGAAATGAATAAACAGTCAATATTTCAGGCTGAGACCCTTCTTCAGGGCTGAGAAGGAAGAGGGAAGATGCCAGGAAAAAAGGTAAGGGGAGGGGAAGGAGGCTAACTGGAGGTGATAGGTGAAGCCACGTAGGTGGAAGAGGTCTAGGGCCGCAGAAGAAGGAATCTGAGGAGAGAAGAGGGGACCAAAGGAGAAAGGGAAGGAGGAGGGGAACCAGGGGGAAGTGACAGGCAGGTGAGAAGAAGTAAAAGGCTAGAATGGGGAACAGAGGAAGAGGAGAGGGGAGGGAATTTTTTTTTACCATTAAGAGAAATTGATATTCATGCCATCAGGTTGGAGGCTACCCAGACAGAAAATGAGGTGTTGCTCCTCCACTCTGAGGGTGGCCTCATCTTGGCACAAGACAAAGCCATGGACTGATACGTCAAAGTGGGAATGGGAATAAAAATGGGAATGGGAATTAAAATGTTTGTCCACTGGGAAATTCAGACGGTTGTGGTGGATGGCGTGGAGGTGCTTAACGAAGCAACCCCCCATTTGGGTATAGGTCCCCCAAATGGTTGTAGATCTGACCATCTCCTTGTCCTAATTGCAAATGGACACCATCCCGCTAATTCTCCACCTCTTGAACTCAAAACACACCCCACTACTCACCTGTTCTTTATTACATGGGACTCTCTCAACTATTGGAGCCTTCCTTATTGGTAGAGCTGGTGAAGGAAAGATAAATCGTATATGTGAGTTTTAAATGAATGCAGCAATTTTCTCACAATGCTTCTTCCCATACACAGATTCATGCACACATGGTTCATGAATTTTGAACACTTCAATCTCAAAACCCCTAACAAAATAAAAGCAGATAAATGCAGGAAGTACTCAGTGTTTCAAGCCACATCTGCAGGAAGAAAAACAGAGTAAACGTTTCTCTTCAAAGATCCTTCAACAGCTTTTAGATCAAGTAGGAGGTTATTCAAGTCCTACTCAGATCAGAGGATTGCAAGGTAATTAAGAGAGAAAATGCAAGCCTGAAACCTGCCTAGAGCTTAACTGGTAATAAGTAACGTAATAGAATTGATCCACTTGACCCGAAACAGGAGGGCGTGGGCCATGGCAGTCAAAGCTCAAACTGGGCATGGCACCTGATGATGATGATGAATAGAAGGGAAATAGGAAGACAGGCTTCATGCAGTTCAGAATCACACTGGTAAAGAGAATGAGGGCATGTGACAAAGCACTCAATTTTCCATGGATTTTCCTGTTGTAGAAGATGCCTAAGCAGGCAGTATAACAGTATTTGTGCCCTGAATAACTTTGTCAAAGGAGGTGAACAATTAGTGTAGCATATTCTGCATGTATACTGGAAGCTGCCGGTAGGAAAAGGAGATGTTGAAGTTTATTTATTTATTGAATTCCATGCAGAAAAGACCCTTCTGACCCTTTGAGCCACACCACCCAGCAATCCCCCAATTTAATGCTAGTCTAATCATGGGACAATTTACAATGCCCAATTAACCCTTCAACCGGTGCACATCTTTGCACAATGGGAGGAAATTGGAACATCCGAAGGAAACACACACGGCTGTCATGGGGAGGATGCACAACCTCCCTACAGGCAGCAGCGGGAATTGAACCGGGATTGCCTGTACTGTGAAGTGTTGTGCTAACTATTACGTTACCATGCTGTCCTAGCAATTCATAGAGGATTAGGTCTCAGGAAAACAGAGCGAAGGTGAGAATGGAAGAACTTCAGAAAGTCTGGCTCTTATTCTAAGGCCAAACAGAAGTTCTGGAATCTCTGTCATTAAAATTGATCTCTAAAACATTTAGCTTGTCAAGCCTACTTAGAATTATTAGTGGTTAAATATAGAATCTCACATTCACTAGAGGATGGTTGCTAATACTGCTTGATATCTCTTCATAGTATGACTCAACTACCCCAAGAATCTTTCCATTAATCTTCAATGCACCAACTATAAGGCAAATCCCTTACAAAATGTCACACATTACTCTACGTTTTTTTCATTGTTGCTGCCTGGCCTGCTGAGTTCCTCCAGCATTTTGTGTGTGTTACACACATTGGTCTCATCAAAGTTCAGGATGTGTAGCAAACATACTGTACTCTTATGCTCTAACTTGCCTTGTAATAAAACTCAACATCCAATTTGCATTTTCAAGTGCTCACTGCACTTTCATTTCTATGTTTTGGAATATTTTGTTACCTGCTAAGGTGAAAACTTCACATTTATCTTCATTATGTATTGGATCATACAGAGATGTAGACAGAAATTGGCTCTATAGCTCATCAAGTCCAGATCAACCATCAACCACTCATCTATAGTAATCCTACATTATTCCAATTTTCTATTCTCTCCACTTTCAAGTTCAAGTTCAGTTTGTTGTCATACAACTGTACACATGTATACTGCCAAATGAAACAACGTTCCTCCAGACCAAAGTGCACAATACAGTAACTCACACCCATAATACAATGTAATATTACCACAAATACCCTCGGTAATCTCTAAGGTAAGGACATGTTTGGCACAGCATTGTGAGCTGAAGGGCCTGTATTGTGCAGTAGGTTTTCTAAGTTACTATGTTTCTAAATGGATGGAAGAGACCCTGATGATTTTCTCAGCAGTCCTTGCAATCCTTTGAAGCAACTTGCAGTCTGATGTCTTGCAATTCCTGTTCCAGACGGTCAGGACACTCTCGATAGTGCTTCTGTAAAAGTTGGTTAAAATGGGGTTGAGAGTGGGGGCCTCATTGCCTCAATCTGCTCAGGAGGTGGGAATGCTGCAGTGCTTTCTTGACCAGAAAGGTGGTGTTGAAGAACCAGGTGATATTATCCGTTGTGTGCACTCCCAGAAACCTGGTGCTCCTAACTCCACGGAGTAGCCATGCAGTGAGGAGTGACCATCCTGCACCTTCCTAAGGTCCACAATCAGCTCTTTGGTCTTGTCTACGTTGAGACTCAAGTTACTGTGCTCTCACCATTCTACCAGTTGCTCTACTTCCTCTTTGTACACTATCTTGTCATCATTGCTGATGAGGCCAACTACTGCTGTGTCATCAGTGGAACTTGATGAACTGGATCTAGCATTTCAATCATGCATCAGTCGTGCAAACTACAGTGGACTGAGCACGCAAACCTGGGGAGCACCGCTGTGAGCATGATGGAGCCAGAGATGTTTCTGCCAACATAGAACTACTGCAGCCTTTCTGTCATGACATCCAGGATCCAATTACAGAGAGAGGTGTTGAGATCCAATGAGGAGCGTTCTGAGGAATGATCATATTAAACACTGAGCTGAAGTCAATAAACAGCATCCTGTTCACCTTCCATCCTGCTTATCAACCCATCAATTTCCTTTTGCAGACACCTGCTTCCTCTTCATTTCACTACCTACCTATCATCAGCAAACACGGATTGCAGCTAAAAACAGACAATGCTGCAAACAGTCATTTGAAATGTTGAGTGGATGCAAAGAGAAGAAGAGTAACGCTTCAGGCTGATAACTTCTAAGTAGATGAAAGGTAATCGATTCAAAAGGTGAACTCTGTTTCAGACTCACATGGGCTATTTGACTTGTGAAGTGCCTCTATCATTGTTTTTATTTCAGATTTTCAGCGTCTGCATTTTTACTTTAAGATACACTGATCTCTCTTTATTTCAGCTAAGTCATAGAGCCCTGGAGCTATACAGCAAAAAGGCAGTATCTTTGGCCTTACAAAACCACATCCACCTATTTACACTAATCCTTCATTAATCCCATTTTATCCTCAAACACCTTCCCATCAGATTCCCCCAGGTTCCATCACTCACCTGCACTCCAAGGGCAATATATAATGGCAAGTTATCCTGCACATCTTCGGGATGTGCTAAGAAACTGGAGCACCCAGAGAAAGCCCACACGGTGTTAGGGAGCACATGAAAACTACAGCCAGCACCGGGGGGGAGTATTGAACCCAGATGGTTGGATTCATGAGGCAGTAGTTCTACCAGCAGCACCACGGACACTAATAGTGACTTGGAAGGCTAGGAAGCTAATGATGGTATTCAAAAGGAGGCAGAAACAAGAAACTACAGAACAGGTAACCGGACTTGCCATTTCCATCGCTGTCTGTAAAGAGTTTGTACGTTCTCCCCGTGACCGCATGAGTTTCCTCTGGGTGCTCCGGTTTCCTCCCACATTCCAAAGGTGTACCAGTTGGTAGGTTAATTGGACATTGTAAATTGTCTCACGATTAGGTTAGGATTAAATTGGGGGATTGCTGGGTGATGCAGCTCAAAGGGCCAGAAGGGCCTATTCTGCACTGTAACTCAATAAATAAATTACAAAAATGCTGGAATTTACTATCAAGGAACATTGTGAAACTCATAATACAATCAATATATTTTAATGAAAGGGAGAGCATGCTTAATAACTTTTTTAAAGTTCTTTGTGAATACTGTAGAACAAGCAGGATGGATAAAGGGGTAATAGTAGAGAGTAGAGGTAGTGTATTGGTCTTCCAATAACGTTTGATAAGTACTAAATAAGGTCATTGCACAAGCCCTTCACATTTCGTCAATGTTTACACCACCTCAGATTCCAACACAACTGATACAATGAAAGCCATTCAAATATCTTAATTACACTGCAAAGTGTTGTGGTCTTTAATGTTCAGATTCTATTATTTGCATTGCCCAAGGCATTCTGCACATTACGTTCTAGCTAACCTAACACAGCAACTAGTACGAGAGGAAGACAACAAGAAGACCTGTGGCCTAAGTGATATGGAGCCCAGCTTGAATACCAGGAACAGGAGGATAAGGAAGCCACTCAAATGAACATCAACAATGGGTCTCCCAACTGAAAGACAAGGGAGGTATTGTCCCTTGGGTATAATGGACTCGCTTACTTTTCATAGAAGCTTGTTACCATTGCTTCAGGCTCACAACAACTCTCAACTTTCTTGCCACTGGATCATCCTAGGCAGTAGCAGATGATCTTTGCCATATCAAACATTTTCTGCTCACTACTGCATCGCCCAGGCTCTCCATTTCTGGAGGAATAATTTCATTTATTTGGACATCAATGAGGAGCAGCTGGCATCTTGGGCACCACATTTGCCAGTATTGCTGACTTTCTATGAGTGAAAGCAGCCATTGACTATACTTTTGTGCCCTCAAGAGCTCCCTTTAACAATCCAAAACCTTTCATTAACAGAGGTTTCTAGCTACTCAAATATATAGCTGATCATTTACGATGAAAAATTATCTCGATGACCAGCACAGTGCCAATGACTCTATCATTCTAAGCATTGTCTGATAATAGATGGCACTTCCAATAGATGGCACTAAAGAATGGTTCCTTGGCTCCTCACACCAGTTCACATTCCAGCCTCTGCAGCTGAGCATGGACATAACAAGAACCAGGCAAATGCAGAACCATGGTAGAAGATGCCATAGGTCTCCTGAAGAAGAAATGTTGTTATCTGCATTGGCTGAAGTGATCCTGAAGTCCACAATGACCAGGTGCTGAGACTTTGTGCTGCCCTATTCAGCCAGTTAAGTTGTCTGGAACAACAACTTAACATCTTTGGTGTAACTCACCTTAATGCTGTTTCAACCGTGTTAGCCAATTACACCTTTTCGTTTATTCTGCCTTTAAATAGAACGATGTTTCAGCACACCAATAACTGATGAAATTAATAGGTTAAGTGTGTGGGCAGGAATTTGGCAGATAGAATGTAATGTGAGGAGGCGTGACATTATCTCTTTAGCAGGAAGAATAGAAAAGTGATTTCTTTTAAATGTTGAGACAACAGAATGCTGCATAACAACCTCTTTATGTGGCACCTTATCAACTATGCTTGTTCTATCTTGAGATTTCCTTTTCATAAATCCATGTTTATTGTTTCTACCATTTTGTGGTATTCTAAATTACCTGTTACCATTTCTAGAAGGGTTTCCAACAGTTTTCTGGCTTTAAACTAACCGGCCTAAACTCCTTTCTTTCTGTCACCTTCCATTCCCGAATGGTGACATTACATATGTTACCTTCAAAGCCATCCAGAATCTGTAGAAATTTGGAAAATCACAACAAATGCAGCAGTTTGTATCTTTGTAGCCACCTCTTTTAGTAACTAAGCATTTAAGCAATTAAGTCAAGGGGATTTCTTCATCCTAATCTCTACACACCCAACTAATTCTTTACAAATATTAATTACATTATGTTCTGTACTTTTATTCAATTCTTGGCTTCACACTATCTTTGGTACTCTATGTGCCTAGCTTACTATTTACATATTACAAGGTCGCTTTTGACATCAAAGGACCCATGGTCACATTCCTCCATTTCATGTAACTGAAGATCTATCAAACTTTTTCTATCGTGTTTAGTGGTATTGGAGATGAGTACAAATGAATGCATGACTACCAGAGGTGGTGGAGAAGAGAGGGTTTTAGTTTCCTGGGGCGTTAGGCTAGTTTTGAAGATTGTGGGACCTGTACAGGCCAAGTGCAATGTATCTCAACAGGGTCAAGACCAACATCTTCATGGGTAGGTTTGTTGGTGAGATAGGGCTCAATCTAGTGACCATGGCAAAGGGGGCTCAAACTTAGATTCAGAAGAGACAGTTTCAGAACTGGAAAAGGAAAGGTGAAATTTAGTAAGAGAGTTTGAAAGGAATTAAAAATAAACATTAGAGAACAGAAAGAAATGGTCTGACTGTGGGGTACATTTCAATGCAAGGAATATAGCTTAGTTGAAAGCATTAATGGGCTTGTGGAAATATGACATTACAATTATTTCTAAAATACAGTTTAAAGAGAAGCAGAGCTGGAAATATAAGATACATTGTTATAGGGTTGGAGACGGGCACACAAATAGGTTGTTAGGGGTTAGGGGTGATTGGTAATATATTTTAAAGAAACAACCACACCTCTGAATACAGCTACTACATTGGAAGGATCGACAAATGAGGCTATATAGTTAAACCAAAGAAAATAGAAGGAAATCACAATGTTGATGCTCTACTAAAAAACCTCCAATCTATTATGGGGAGAAGGTTTTTTGCCACCTACGCTATTAGTGACCCTCGAACAACTATTCCAAACAAAACTGCCACTTTTTATTACTAATACCATCCTTGATTCATCCTGAAACCATCACCCATACATTTGTCCCCATACTTTCAAAATATAGTCATGGCAACACACACAAAACGCAGGAGGAACTCAGCAGGCCAGGCAGCATCTATAGAAAAAAGTACAGTTCGAAGTTTTGGGCCGACTGTACTTTTTTCCATCAATGCTGCCTGGCCTGCTGAGTTCCTCCAGCTTTTTGTGTGTGTTGCTCAGATTTCCAGCATCTGCAGATTTTATCTTGTTTGTGAAATATATAGTCTTGTCTGTTTCATGCTGAACTGCATCCTGGTTGTGTATAGTGATAGAGATAATAAGACCATAAGACTAAGAGCAGAATTAGGCTATTTGGCCCATTGAGTCTGCTCCGCCATTCAGTCATGGCTGATCCTTTTTCCCCCACTTCAGCCCCACTCCCTGGCCTTCTCCCCATAACCTTTGATGTCGTGGCCAATCAAGAACCTATCAATCTCCGCCTTAAATACACCCAATGACCTGGCCTCCACAGCTGCCTGCGGTAATAAATTCCACAAATTCACCGCCCCCGACTAAAAAAAAAATTCCCCACATCCCTGTTTTAAATGAATGTCCCTTTATTCTGACGCTGTTTCCTCTTGTCCTAAGACTCCTCCACCTTGGGAAACATCTTCTCCACATCTACTCTGTCTAGGCCTTTCAACATTCAAAAGGTTTCAATGAGATCCTCTCTCATCCTTCTAAATTCCAGCAAATACAGACCCAGAGCCATCAAACAGTCATCATATGATAACACTTCCATTCCCAGAATTATCCTTGTGAATCTCCTCTGAACCCTTTCCAATGCCATCACATCTTTTCTTAGATGAGGAGCCCAAAACTGTTCACAATACTCAAGGTGACGCCTCACCAGTGCCTTATAAAGCCTCAGCATTACATCCCCGTTCTTGTATTCTAGACCTCTTGAAATGAATGCATTTGCCTTCCTCACCACCAACTCAATCTGCAAGTTAACCTTATTCTGCACAAGGAATCCCAAGTCCTTCTGCATCTCAGATTTTTGGATTTTCTCCCTGTTTAGAAGATAGTCCACACATTTATTTCTACTACCAAAGTGCTTGACTATGCATTTTCCAACATTGTATTTCATTTGCCACTTTCTTGCCCACTCTCCTAATCTGTCTAAGTCCTTCTGCAGCTACCTCTTTCCACAACACTACCTGCCGCTCCACCAACCTTTGTATCATCTGAAAACTTGGCAACAAAGCTGTCTATTCAATTATCTAAATACATTTATATACAGTATAAAAAGAAGCAGTCCCAACATCGACCCTGCAGAATACCACTAGTAACTGGCAGATAACCAGAAAAGGATGCTTTTATTCCCACTCCCTGCCTCCTACCAATCAGTCAATATTCTAACCTGTTAGTAACTTCCCTGTAATACCATGGGCTCTTAACTTGGTAAACAGCCTCATGTGTGGTCCCTTGTCAAAGGCCTTCTGGTAGTCTAAGTATACAACACCCACTGCATCTCCTTTATCTATCCTACTGTAGTTTCTTCAAAGAATTCCAACAGGTTTGTCAGGCAAGATTTTCCCTTAAGGAAACATGCTGACTTTGTCCTAAGTTGTCTGGTGCCCTGTTTCCTGATCAGTTAGGGCATCAGAGGATATGTCGAAAAGGCAGGTGGATGGGTTTGAGTGGGATCCGGGATCAGCCAAGACGTAATGGAAGAGCAGACTCGATAGGCTAAATTGCCCAATTCTGCTCCTATGTCTTTTGGTCACCAAGTACTCAATAATCTCATACTTAACAATTGACTCCAGCATCTTCTCAACCACTGAGGTCAGGCTAATGTCACTGCATGTCTACCTGGACTCAACGTGTTCCACAAGTAACCAACTGAAGTTAACTTTTTAGGTAGCATTTAGCTAGTGGCTCCCTAATTTTAGAAAATCATCCTTCTCCTCTTTTCTGGTATTAGAGTGGTTCTGTAAATCCACTTATTAATATCAACCAGTTTGCCAGAAACTTGGATCATGTCCCAGCCTTTCTATATTCTAATAGGAACAGATGTTGTTGCCTAATTGTGTATTAGCACTGAAAAAATATACAGTATTCATTTCAGTTAGTTTTTCCTACAACCTACAACACAGCTTTCCATATGTTTCTTGATTTCCACAATGGCAGTCTTGTTCTGAAGGAGTTGAGCAATCTATTTCCTCATTGCTTCCTATGCTCACTCACTATTACAAGTAGGGGGAATACAGAAGCAAATTGTCATAAATTGTCACTTGACTCTTTTGACTTACACCTGCATTCATGCTCCAGCACCCCCCACACTTTATTATGCCTCTAAGATATTTCTTCTATTCTATTTGCTCTGATGCCTCAAATAGCTCCAAAACTCCCACCCTAATACCCATCCCATCATCTGCTCATGCAATCAAACCCAGTGAGAGGAATCACAAGGGTCCTGCAAATGAGATTGCATCATGTAACGTGATCTCTGGTCCAGACATAAAATGTCCCAGTACTCTCTTGATATAGCGCTGAGAGGCAATACAATCCTCAAACTGGCAAATCACTCCAGACGCTTAGCACCCTCTGGGAAAATATTCATTATTTCATTTCCTGTACCTTTCTGTGTAGAAGCATGAGTTTCCATTAGCATTCCCCCAAAGGCTCAAAATGGAACTTGAATCTACATCATTCCCTTTGCCTTCCTAGCTACAGTGAAGGTTTGAGGAACAGAGGGAGGAGGAAAATAGTGTGGATGGATACATTTGCTAGGGCTATCATTGTAAAACAGATGAAATGGAGCATTTAAAATATTTGTATGTAATGAGCTGAAGGACTTTTCTGTCTTATCTTTAAAATGATTTGTTTATTGCCGGGTTTCTGAGTTCAGTCAATGCCCAGAAAAAAAAATCTATGCTTTAGCTCCTTAATTGTTAATTACAGTATCAAGTGAAAGCTGAAGATATTAAATTGAACAAAAATTGCTGTATTTGCCTTGCCCTTTGGTTTTAATAGTTTCAAAATCACTCTGTAGAAGTACGGGAAAAAAATAGTCAGCTTGTTTTTCTCATGAAGTGACTGTTCACCACCTTCAATAGCAGAATGTCTACCTGGTCATGCAAAATACCATGTGTTCTGGCATTAGCCAGAATTGACATCATCTAAATAGGAGACTGAATGTTTGTATTTCGTGAGTGATTCCCATTTTCAAAGTCTTCAAGTCAGCTGCTTTATATTAAATACAATTCCTGCTGTTCACAATGTTCTGCTTTGCACTTGGAATTTGACAAGGGAAGGTTCTAACTTAATTAAATTCCTTTGTGCTTTTCTGGCAGAGCCAAGGTATCACTGTTTGATTTTCACTTAAATTTCTCAAAGCACCTGCCTTCTTTGGCTGTTGTGTTGGAGTTGATGAGATTCAATCATCCTGAAACAAGTTCTGTGTAAATATATACAAGTGTTGTCATTTAATGATATGTAAAAGAATCAATAAATTACAGAAATCTTGAAAAATGAGATACAACTGAATTTACTATCTAACTGGTCACTGTAGCATATACTCTCAAATTTTGTGAACTGAAGGATGCAAATAGAGAGAAAAAGTCATCCTCTTTGATTAGCTTTGTAAGGGGTTATTAATTTAGAATTATCACTTAACTAGATGGCACAGGTGTAACGAGATAGATTCTTCCCCTCCACCATCTGAATGGATAATGAACACTACTTCAATACTTCTGTTTTCCTTCATGCTCTCTCTTTGCTCTACTTATTTAATTTAGTGTTAATATATATTTCTTATTGTAATTTATAGGTCTTTATTATGTATTGTATTGTACTGCTGCTGCAAAACAACAAATTTCATGGCATATGCCAGTGATATTAAACCCGATTCTGAATGAATCTTTGGATTTTTCTACCCCAGGTTGTCATGGTGGTGATTTCATTGAATATATAATGAAAACAAGAGATTCTCAAGGGAATGAAGGGACTCGGAGAGATAGTGGGAAAATTGCACTGAGGCCTAGATTGAATTAACTGAAACATTATTGAATAGCTAAAGCGGATTTGACGGGCTTCCCCACCCCACCCTCACCAATTCGGTTTCTTTTGTCCAGATGTTCACCTGTAAACCTACAGCACAATCTTAATGGCATGAACATTGACTTCTCTAACTTCCGCTAATGCCCCACCTCACCCTCGTACCCCATCTGTTATTTATTTTTATACACACATTCTTTCTCTCACTCTCCTTTTTCTCCCTCTGTCCCTCTGAATATACCTCTTGCCCATCCTCTGGGTCCCCCCCCCCATCTTTCTCCCCGGGCCTCCCGTCCCATGATCCTCTCATATCCCCTTTGCCAATCACCTGTCCAGCTCTTGGCTCCATCCCTCCCCCTCCTGTCTTCTCCTATCATTTTGGATCTCCCCCTCCCCTCCAACTTTCAAATCTCTTACTAGCTCTTCCTTCAGTTAGTCCTGACGAAGGGTCTCGGCCTGAAACGTCAACTGTACCTCTTCCTAGAGATGCTGCCTGGCCTGCTGCGTTCACCAGCAACTTTAATGTGTGTTGCACAATCTTATTAGTGCCTTTCTAAAAAGAATAAGGTTATTACAAAGTTCAGAATGACAAGCAATGTACTTCAGATAGTTAGCTGGCTTGGAATGGATATCAGTGGAAAGCCATTCTTAATCATCAATAATTTGTATAAAAGATAACAAGCTATTCACCAATTTTGATTTAAAGACAGAAAATGCTTTAACCACAACATTCACTCTTATCTTTTCAATTATAATGAAGAGTCAGCTGCAGTGGCATTATTGCTGATCTGCCAAAAGCTCCTCTTCTCTGGCACCCTCCTATTTCTCAATAAATGTTACCCCTTGGCAATAGTACCTGAAAACACAGCTCAACCTTCTACGTGTGTGCAGACACCTAATTCTTTCACCACTCATAAATACTTGACTATCTGCCTGTCATCCAGTATTGAATGAGAGAAACATCTTCTGTTTGTAGTCAACGTGGGTCTGCACTATTATGTGCTTGCTCCCTTATCACTGGCCCCATCACCATAGAAAATGTGGACTGAATCTTTGCAATCTTGATCCATAACGAGCAATGATCCATAAAAATGAGGCCCAGCGCTAAGCTTAATAATTTCCAACCTACATAACGTAATCCAACTCCACCCTCCCTTAGTTACTTCTCAACTATTCCAATGCACTCTAGGTTATCCTAGATTCTTCTCTCATAATCTGATTTACAGCAGGGCCTGTCCATTCAGAATCTCTCTGCATGCTGATTTCACATTTGCTTCGTTATGAAACAGCTCAGTTTTAAAATTCTCAATTATGTTTTCAGATCTCCCCGTGTTTTCACCCCCTATGAACTCAGTAATCTCCGTTCCTATAACTTTCCAAGAACCCTCTGCACCTCCAATTCTCTGATAGACTCTTAGTGGCTCCACCATTGGTAGTCATTCTTTCAATTGCCTGAGCCATTGTCTCTGGAAGACCTTTGTTAAACCTTTTTCTGTCTCTACTTACATTATTCTTCAGACATGCCTTGAACCTGCCCCTCTGATCAAACACTAAATCATCTGTTTGATGATTTTTTTATGTTGTTTATTGACAACGTTTATTTAATGATGTCATTGAGAACCATCTGAAATGTTGAATAGATGAGTTCAGAAACTACATTTTGTCATTCCACCTATGAATGATTGAAAAATTAATTCAGATGTATTTTACTATTTGAAATTGTCAGCACACTGTGAACTTCTCATTAATACCATCAGTTCTTATTAACTCCAACTTCTGATGGCATGTGATGATTCCCACCTTAATCATAAGCATTGTTTTTAACTGTAAAACACCAGCCTTATTCTGCTATCTGATATTCTGCAGTACTATACAAAAGTCTCAGGCACATATATATAGCTCAAATGCTACAACATTTGAACAGTACTGTATTTGTCTACTTGGGGTGGAGAGCAAGTTTGTAAATCTGGTGGGAGCAAAGGATTCTGGGAATGGCAAGAGTGGAGTGTCACAGGAGTGGTGTGGGACAGGTGGCAGAGGAGTGCCGGGGCAGGAAGGGGTGGCACAGGTACAGACATATCCAGCCCTGACCAGGCAAGGTCATTTGATTCCAAACAATTGATTTATTGATCATTACAGAATGTCTCTCTGGGGCTTCCTGCTCCCTCCCCCTTTTCCCAACTGTGATTCCCCTCTCCCTGCCCCCTTCCCATTCTCAGTTCACAATAGAGGCCCATATCAGAACCAGTTTTATCATCACTCACATATGTCATGAAATTTGTTTCTGTTTTTCACAGCAGCAGTAGAGTGTAATTCATAAAGTTACTACTGTATTGTGCAAAAGTCTTAGGCACTGTACATTCATGTTTCCTGAAAAAGTGAGCATGACATTTTGTGAGGCTTTAAAGTATATGGGATATTATGTGTGTGTCTATTGAGGGAAGGAGCAATTGTTGGTGGAAGTCTGGGGATGGAGAGTGAATTTATTATAAGTGATCTTCCTTACAAATTGTATATCCAAATAACCCATTAGGAAAATCTCAGAGTAATATATTGCAATGGATCGCACAATATCGATTGAGATTGAGAGCCGAGAGGTAATGTTACAGCTTTATAGGACTCTGGTCAGACCCCACTTGGAGTACTTTGCTCAGTTCTGGTTACCTCACTACGGGAATGATGTGGAAACTATAGAAAGGGTGCAGAGGAGATTTACAAGGATGTTGCCTGGATTGGGGAGCATGCCCTAGGAGAATAGGTTGAATGAACTTGGCATTTTCTCTTTGGAGTGACCGAGGATGGGAGGTGACCTGATAGAAGTGTATAAAATGATGAGAGGCAGTGATCGTGTGGATAGTCAGAGGCTTTTTCCCAGGGCTGAAATGGCTAACATGAGAGGGCACAGTTTTAAGGTGCTTGGAAGTAGGTACAGAGGAGATGTTCGGGGCAAGTTTTTCAGAGAGTGGTGAGTGTGTGGAATGGGCTGCCAGCGACGGTGGTGGAGGCGGATATGACAGGGTCTTTTAAGTGACTCCTGGATAGGTACATGGAGCTTAGAAAAAGAGGGCTATGGGTAACCCTTGGTAATTTCTAAAGTAAGTACATGCTTGGCACGGCATTGTGTGCCAAAGGGCCTGTATTGTGCTGTAGGTTTTCTATATTTCTAATATGCAAATATTCATGGCAATTCCCCACTCTAACCACTGGCTTCATCTCAGATTACATTTGCGTCTTGCCAGCAATGTTTCTAGCCTTGGCTCAATTGTTTGTCACTCTCAATTCTGGGCTAGAAGTAACTTAACTGTACTCACACTCCAGGGACCTGAGTACACAATCTAAGCTGACAATCCAGTGCCTTTCTCAGATAAAACATTAAACTCAGATGGATTTATGGCACATGAGAAAAACAGCTGGTAAGACCTAACTAACACCCCCCTCAACTACATTAAGAAAGCAAATAACAAACTGCTTGAAATCTATAACAATTAAATATTAAAATTCTGGGCAAATATAGTCCTATATATATTTTCATTGTCACCAATATGGTTGATCTGGGCATTATTACAATGGTGAGACGTAGAAGATTGTTAATGTTTCCTGAAGATTTACAATGAAATGAGGAAACATTCATGAATTCCAAGATACAATCACACTCCTCGGATTCAGAATAGGTCAATCAAGATGGGAGTGAGAATCTGACTACAAGTGAGGCAGATTTGGGGTCATGCAGGTAGCATTCGGGGAGCCCCTAAGCCTTCGCTCATCCATACAGTGGTGCAAGGAAGTTTGCGAACCCTGTAGAAATTTCTCCAATTCTCATTAAATATGACCTAAAATATGTTCAGATCTTCACGCAAGTCCTAAAACTAGATAAACGAGAACCCAATTAAATAAAAAACACAAAAAACAGCATACTTACTCATATATTTATTGGGGGAAATGATCTAATTTTACATGTATTTGTTGGAAAAACTATGTGAACCTTTGCTTTCAGTAACTGGTGTGACCCCCATGTACAGCAATAACTTCAACCAAGCATTTCTGGTAACGTGATTAGCCCTGCACACCAGCTTGGAAGTACTTTAAACTATTCCTCCTTATAAAACTGCTTCAACTCTGGGATGTTGGTGGGCTTCCTTGCATAAGCTGCTGGCTTCAGGTCCTTCCTCAACATTTCTACAGGATTAAGGTCAGGACTTTGACTCGGCCTTTCCAAAACATGAATTTTCTTCCTTTTAAGCCATTCTGTGTTGATCTATTCTTGTTTTTTGGATCATTTTCTTGTTGCATTATCCATCTTTTGTTAAGCTTCAGGTGATGAGTTGTTACCCTGACATTCTCCTGTAACATGTCTTGATACAATTTTGAATTCATTGTTCCCTCAACAATTGCAGCTGCCCAGGCCCTGAGGCAGCAAAGCAGCTCCAAACCATGATACTCCCTCCCCTATGCTTCAGAGTTGGAATGAGGTTTTGCTGTTGGTGTGCAGTGCCCTTTTTCCTCCAAACATGGCAACGTGCATTTCTGCCAAAATGTTCAACTTTTGTCTCATCTGTCCACAGAACATTGTCCCAGAGGCGTTGTAGAACATCCAGGTGGTCCTTTGCAAACTTGAGATATACAGCAATGTTTTTTTGGAGAGCAGTGGTTTCCTCCATGGTCTGCTTCCAAGAACATCATTCTCCTTCAGTGTTTTTCTTATTGTGGAGACATGAACAGAGACTTTATCAAGTTCTAGAGATTTCTGCGGGTCTTTTGTTGTTACCCTTCGGTTCTTTTTCACCTCCTTCAGTACTGCACATTGTGCTCTTGGCATGGTCTTCGCAGGATGCTCACTCCTAGGGAAAGTAGCAACAGTAGAGTGTTCCTTCCATTTGTAGACAATTTCTCTTACTGTGGATTGATGAACTCTCAGGTCTTTAGAAATGCTTTTGTAGACTTTTCCAGCCTAATGTATCTCTACAATTCTTCCTCTAGGGTCCTCTGAAAGTTGTTTTGATCAAGGCATAATGCACATAAACAGATCTTTCTTGAGAAGAGCAGGCTCTGTCAGTAACCTGACTTTGTGTGACTTTTTTAAGGTCAGGGCACCTCTATGACCCACACCTCCAATCTCATCTCATTGATTGGAACACCTGACTTCAAATAGCTTTTGTAGAAAGCATTACCCCAGAGGTTCACATACCTTTTCCAACAAATACATGTAATATTGGATCATTTTTCTCAATAAATAAATGCATAAGTCTAATATTTTTGTGTTATTTATTTAATTGGGTTCTTTATATGTAGTTTTAGGACTTACATAAAGATCTGATCATACTTTAGGACATACTTATGCAGAATTACAGAAAATTCTACAGGGTTTACTAATTTTCTAGCACCCCTGTATATCTGAGGTAGATGAGAGGAAGGAGTGTTACACCGTGGTAGAATTGCCATTCAAGGTTGGGAAGTGAAAAGCATGGTAATAGTGATGGAGTTTGTATCATTAGGAAGATTGATACTATTTTTGGTATGTGAATGTATCAGAAAAGTTTTGTTGCCCACCCAGTGGCTGGGCCAAGACTGGATAGGAACTTGCAATAAGAAGTTAAGGATCCAGTTGTGTTTCATATGAGACCCAGCCATACCAATAGACAAAGAAGGAGGTTTTCCTGGAGAATTATCAGGAGCTATGTACCAAATTAATTAGAAAAATTGCAAAATAAGTAACCTCTGGATTACTACCTCAGCAGCATGTAATTTAGAATATGGTTAATAGATTGGAGAGTTGAACACATGGCTCAAAAGCTGGTGGTGTGAAAATAGGTTTCACTTCACCGGGCACAGGTACTAGTTCTGAAGAAAGAGGGAATTACTCCATTGTGAGAGGTTTGATTCGAATTGAGAGGGAACATTGCTCCCACCATCCCAATTTTCGTTTAGCAGAGCTTAAATTAAATTAAAAAACACTCCTTTAGCTCGGGTTAAATTAAAAAACACTCCCTCTTGATGACTGGCAAGAATCTGGTCTTATGGTGAGTTGTCATATTCAGCATAGATGTGGCGTGCTCCACAGTGGTAGTCACTTCAGCCATTTTCCATTTCATCTGGGAATCCAAGATGGAGTGTGTCCAATAGACCACAATGCACCAGGGTAGGAGTGGATGGATAAGCATAATAAACGTTGCCATGATGGCCATCTTTGTGTGTTGCTTATCAAGCTGAGCATGGTAAGTGATTTGCAAATGTACTAAGGACTAAGGGTCTGGACTAATTGCCAAACTCCATTCAAATAAACCTTGCTGCATCATGTGTACTTTATGAAGAAGTTATTTTGAGAAAACACCTTTGATCACAAGTCCATTAGCCACTGCTCAGCATAAAACATCTTGCAGACTTTGCAGAAGGACATACAGACTGCCAGAATCATTTGGCGGAGTGCCTCAATGCCAGAACTCACCAACAAGCACCAAGGCCTTACTCTGTTGGTAGCGAGAGCAGCCCTCCACATTACATCCTTCCTAAATGGCCAGCATCTAATCCACAGCACATGCTGTGCTTCTGATTCTTATGACGAGAAAGAGCCAACCAACCAGCTCTCTGTGGACTGTGTATTTGCAAAGAAATCCTTGGAAATAATGCAAGGGTCTAGTCTCAGTTCACCCTGAGCACTGTGTAACAGAGGACATTCTCATTCATGGGTCGTTTTCAGGTTCGAACAGCAACACAAACATCAAGCGCTGCTCAAAGATCACTAACTCGGTGGAAGACACCATTTTTCCATACACAAACACCAGAGATTCTGCAGCAGTTGCTGGAAATCCAGAGCAAGATCCAGTTCCTCCAGCAGCTTGTGTGTATTGGTCTCTCAGAGCAGCCTGATTCCTGGCTGAAGGAGCATGTGCTAAGGGACACACTGGAACTTGGTGCACCCAGTGAAAAGATTTATGGGGAATGATTGTAGTCTGAGGACTTGCTTTCACTGGATACTAAAGAGCTAAGCCTTTTGTATAAACCTCTCAAAACACCTGAAGTTCATATCACTCAAAGAGGCTAGGAGTGGCAACGCTGCCTGTAAAATCTAAAATGGAGAAACCTAATAACACTATAAGTATATAGTCTGAATGACATCATAATTATGAAGAAAGCCAGGCATTGATTTTCTACTTCTTATATATACTTTTTATGAATAAAAATTATTTTTACCGTAAGAAAATAGACAGAAAACATGGGTTGGTGTTGCTGACAGGATCCCAAAAGAGGTAATATAAGTCATGGTATAATCAGAAGTTGCAGAGGCATGTGATGAGGGTAAAGTACATTATTATGGGAAACTCAATTTTATTTATAGACTGGGTAAACCAAATTAACAGTAACAACATGGGGGAAAAATCATGTAATTTGAAGCCAGAATTATTCATCACTATCTCCCTAATCATAGATTAAATGGAGCACAACATAATAGGGTATATTTTGACTTATGTGAGAGCAATGTTTCTGGTGTCAGCTAATGATGTGAGGCACAGTACATTCAAGGACAATAGAAAAAGTTCACAAGGACAGAATGCATAAACTGAGCTCATAATTCTCAAGTTAAGGTAAAGTAATTAAAGTGGTTAAAATGACTGTAAGAATGAGTAGAAAAACTGAAAGGGTTGACTATTTTCTAAATGGAGAGAAAATATGAAACTCTAAGGCACAAAGGGGCTTGGGAGTCCTTGTGCAGGATTCCCTAAAGGTTAATTTGCAGTTTGAGTCTGTGGTGAGGAAGGCAAATGTGATGTTAACATTCATTTCAAGAGGACTAGAATGTACTGTAAAAGCAAGAGTGTAATGTTGAGACTTTATAAAACACTGGTGAGGCCTCACTTAGAGTGTTGTGAACAGGTTTGGGCCGCTTGTCTTAGAAAGGATGTGCTGAAACCAAAGAGGGTTCAATGAAGGCTCACAAAAATGATTCCAGGATTGAATGGCTTGTCATGTGAAGAAGGTGACAAGCCTTTCTCTGGGCCTATATTCACTAGAATTCAGAAGAATGAGGGGTTATCTCATTGAAACCTATTGAATAGTGAAAGGCCTTGATAGAGTGGACGTGGAAAGTATGTTTCCACTGGGGGAACTTGTTTTGAAATGGTAAGCTCAGTTAATGTGGTTTGACACCTGTCAGGTACAATGATGATGGGACAGAATAACACATGACATGAGGGAGCAGGGAAGCGAGAATGAGAAATAAAGACACTTTCAGAGCATGAAGTGTCGAGTCATGATATATGCACTATCTAATTAAGCACCAAGATATGCTGCAAATACATAACAGTGACAACGAGGGTATAGGCTTCGAAAGTAAGTTTATCGTTAGTTATGAGAATGGGGAAATCCGGGATTCAACACTTCTGATGTTTTTTAGAGCCAGCACACCAGTTCCGAGATGGACATGGTGGCTCAACTCATTTGAATTTTATGCTGACAGTAATGGACTGATAGTGGACAATTACGCAATTGATTATACAAAACAACAAAGGAGAGCACTACTTTTGCAGCTTGCAGGACCAGGTTTGCAGGATATGTTCTCAACACTACCAGACACGGGACAAATCACAGACTCTGCAGCAGCGGTGGATGCTCTGAATGCTTACTTCGTTCCCCAGATCAACACTACGTTTGCCCGGCAGCATTTTCATCGGCTTGCCCCAAAACAAGGTGAGATAGTTCAACAGTTCTCTACTCGCCTTCAGCAGGCCGCAGAAGTCTGTAATTTTCTAATTGACACAGACAACTAAATCAGGGATGCCATAGTGGGAACATGTAACTCAGTTTATATGCAGAGAAAGCTACTGGAGAATATGCAGGGTCAAACACTTGCCCGCACACTGGAAGTAGCAGCACAATATGAAAAGATAGAGGAACAATTGTCAGCCATGTCACCCCAAGGGACTCAGCCGGAGACTGTGTGCCATGTTTCACACCACGAGGACACAACACATGGTAAATAGACAGGAGTGAAGATAGTCTACTAATACAAATGAAAGGAAATGCTACAGATGTGGAAACGCAGATCACCTGGGTAGAGACCCAAAGTGCCCAGCTTATGGACAGACGTGCAGAAAATGCAGTGGAATAGACCACTTAGCAAAACTATGCCGGACAAAAGGATTTAGGACACAAGAAGTGAACAATGCTGAGGATGGACAGAAGGAATTTGCATTCCTTGTTAATGAGACAGAGTCATCTGGTAAAAGTACTTTTTGTGTAAGGGGTGTAAATCTGTGCCATGTTAGTAGATTCAGGAGCCAGAAGTAATATGTTGGGTGAAAATGTGTGGGGGAAAAGCTTGTCAGACAAGATAAAGTACCATTCATATACTCCTAAGCAGAAGAGAAAGCTGTCCCATGTTCATCTAGCACATCACTGGAGGTTAAGGGGGTGTTTGAATGCAAACTACGTATTTGAAACAGAACAGACTAGGCAGACCTTATTGTGATAAAAGGCAATGTTGAATCACTCCTAGGTAGAGAAACAGCTACAAAACCGGGTGAAGAAAATGTCAATAGTAACAGACATTAAAAAGTCACTTAAGCTGCAGTACCAAAAGTGTTTGAAGGGGCAGGAAAGCTGAACAACAAGCAAATCAGTCTGTACATTGATCCAAAGGCAAAGCCTGTGGCCCAGTCACTCAAACACATACCTTACAACTTCAGGGAGGCTGTTGAGAAAAAAAAGAACAGCTAATGAAAATGGACATTATAGAGAAAGTTTTGGTAAAATTACTACCGGGTTAATCACAGGAATCGGGCCTTCAACCCGCTAGTAATTTTACCAAAACCCAACAAGGACATCAGAATGTGCCTAGATGTGAGAACGGCAAATGAAGTAATTGTGAGAGATATCCCATTCCAACTGTGGATGAGATACTACAGGGTATGAATGGAGCTGTGGTGTTTGGCAAACTAGACTTGAAATGGGGCTATCACCAGCTAGAACTAACTCCAGAATCTAGAGAGGTAACCACATTTACTGTGCATAATGGGGTGTATAGGTACGAGGGACTGATGTTTGGTGTGTCGTCAGCCAGTGAGCAGTACCAGCATGAGATAGCAAATGCTTTAGCTGGAATTGAAGGAGTTGAGATCATTGCAGACCCACTGTCAAGGTCACTGGGAGAGACCGCTCAAGAAGAGAGAGACAAGCATGATTCAGAGGAATAGGCCAGGTTCATTACTGTGTGTGGTACACCTAAAGCCCTGACAACATGAGAAGAGGAGAGAGCATCAACCACAGATCCAGAGCTGCAGGGAGATGAAATCATGCGTGACTTTATTGGTAGAGTAGATTCCATGAATTGAAGGGGCCAGTGCTACTGTGGTCTCATGCTCCTTTTCAGAAGGGTATTCTATTTGTCTGAAAACTGCCCAGTCCAATGCTTCAAAACCCCCTTCAGGAATAAAGCTTTTTAAAATAAATAGCATGATGTAAGTGGTTGATTCAAAGCAGATGTGATCTCTTTTGTGAAACGCAGCCTGTTAGCAAGCTGACACCAGTGACATTGCTTTCATACAGTGAGTCAGAATATGCTCTATTACGTTGTGCTCTACTTAAACCATCATCAAGGTTGCTAAAGTTATTGGACTAACAATCTGCAGGGCCGGATTAAATCCGCTGGCCGAGATCAAAGTAAATTTATTACATGTCACCATATACAACCCCGAGATTAATTTTCTTGTGGACATTCGCTGTAAATAAAAAGAAGTAAGAACAATAATAATAAAATTCCTGCCACTCTCTGTAAGGAGTTTGTACATTGTCCCCATGACTGCATGGGTTTCCTCCAGCTACTCTGGTTTCTTCCCACAGTCCAAAGACATACCACTTGGCAGGTTAATAGGTCATCGTAAATTGTCCCATGTTTAGGTTAGGGTTAAATCATGGGCTGCTGGGTGGCGTGGCTTGAAGGGTCAAAGGGCCTATTCTGTGCTGTATCTCAATAAATATATAAGCAATAAATACTGAGAACATGAGATGAAGAGTCCTTGAAAGTGAATGCATAGGTTGTGGGAACAGTTCAATGTTAGGATGAATAAAGTTGAGTGAAGTTATCCCCTCTAGTTCAAAAGCCAGATGATTGAGGGGTAATAACTGTTCCTGAACCTGGAGGTGTGGGCCCTGAGGCTCCTGTACCTTCTCCTTGATGGCAGCAAATTTTAAAAATACTTAGTATTACTATTGAGTACAATACAGCCAAATTGCCAGATCCTTATACAAAGTTATTTGGCTCCACAGTTCCTTTCAAGTGAGAAAGTTTGTTATCGCATATGTGACTCCAAATCCACCAACATGGTTTACTCTTAACTGTCCTCTAAAATGGCCTTGCAACCTACTCAGTTCAAGAAAGGAAAGAGCAGTAACTGCTGGTCTTACCAATGATGCCTTGTTCATGAAAGATGAAGAGGTTTTTTTTTAACAAGCTGCTGTATGAAAGATGCTATGTGATGGAACATTACAGTTGATTAAGGATCAATATTTTTGTTAGTTGCAAAAAATCTTAGAATGCTTTAAAAGATGCCATAAGAATGCAAGGCCTTCTAATATCGAGATACCTTCACTAGGTTGTGTAATAGTGAAAAAAAAGATATGAACCAAATACAATTAATCAAAACCACAGAGGATGAATAACAAATGTGTCAAACAATGAATTTATGGCAATATCCAGTTACTGTGGCTTTGTATTTTCTTTTTGACGTATCCTTTAAACTCTCTGGCAGTTGCTCAGCATCCTCAAAGAAAGCAAACTCTTAGGCAATTGAGTGCTGTATAAAATGTCCTACTTTTTTTTCTAATTATAGTATACAGTAGGTATCCAATTCAAGCATTATAATACTGGCAACTGCACAGCTTTCTTGTTTAATGTCAAAAGTAACTCCACCGATGACTCACAGGTACGCTTGACCTGATTTCTCCAGTCCTGCGGAAGGGTTTCAGCCTGAAACGTTGACTGTACTGTACTTTTTTCCATAAATGCTGCCTGGCCTGCTGGGTTCCTCCAGCATTTTCTGTGTGTTGCCCTTCATAACGATGTGTCTATCTAAAACCCTGAAACTCCACCAGGCCGCCTTATTCCACTACCGTCCCTGACTCTGATCACTCTGTGTAAAAAATTACCACTTATGTCAACTTTAAACGGCCCTCATTCTCCAAGCTTAGAAATAAATGCTCTCATTTGACATTTCTACCCTGAGGAAAAGGTTCTGATTGTCTACCTTATCCACGCCTCCCGTAATTGAAAGAAAAAAACTTTATCTGGTCTCCACTTAGCCTCTGCTGCTTTAGGAAGTACAAACCATGTTTGTCCAACCTTTGCTTATAGCTTCGGCACCAGGCAGCATACTGGTAAACCTCTTAAACACCCTCTCCAAAGCCTCTATTCCTTTCCTATAATGGGGCAACCAGAATGGCACTGAATACACCAAGTGCTGTCTGCCTCAAGTTTTACACAACATGGCTTTGTTACTCTTATATTCAACACCTTTACCAGTGAAGGCAACCATATCTTATACCTTCTTTATCCAGCTGAACCACTTTCAGTAAACTATTGTCCTGGACCCAAAGATCCCTCTGCACCTCAATGCTATTAAGGAGTCTGTCACTAACTGTATACTTTCTCCTCCCAAAGTGCAACATCTCACACTTGCCCAAATTAAACTCCACCTGCAAGTTCCCTGTCTATATCTGTAACTGAAGTATATCCTACTGTGTTCTTTCATAGTCTTTCCACAACTTCACCAATCTTGGTGTTGTCCACAATCCTGCTAATCCACCCATTCTTCCAAGTGAGGCAACACTTCACTTGTGAGTCTGTTGGGGTCATCTATTGTATCCGGTGATCCCGGTGCGGCCCCCTCTACATCAGTGAGACCCAACGCATATTGGGGAACCACTTCGTCGAGCACCTCCGCTCCAACCGCCACAACAGACAGGATCTCCTGGTTGCGACCCACTTCAACTCTGCTTCACATTCCCATTCAGATATGTCCATACATGGCTTCTTGTACTGCCATGATGAGGCCAAACTCAGGTTGGAGGAGCAACACCTCATATACCATCTAGGTAGTCTCCAGCCCCTTGGCATGAACATTGAATTCTCCAACTTCCGGTAATTCCCTCCCCCTCCCTTCCCCCATCCCAGTTTCACTCTGCCTGCTCCTCCAGCTATCTATCAACTCCCTCATGGTTCCGCCTCCTTCTACTACCCATTGTGCTTCCCCCTCTTCCTTCTTTACCTTTCCTGCCTATCCCCTCCCTGCTTCCCCACCTCCACCCCTACCCCTTGATCTTTCCCATTACTAGTTTCTCACCTCAAACCTACCAGCCTTCTCCTTCCCACCCTCCCCCCACCTCTTCAGTCCTGATGAAGGGTCTCGGCCCGAAACATTGACTGTTCATTTCCACGGATGCTGCCTGACCTGCTGAGTTCCTCCAGCATGTTTTGCGTGAATCCACCCATCTACATTTTCATTCAAATCACAAACAAAGATCCCAGAACCAATCCCTGTGGAACTCCCAAACTTTGTCTTCTATGCGTAAGCCAGTTCAAACTCCAAACAACAATTCACCCTGCATCTCATGCACCTTTATTTTCTGAGTCAACCTACCATGCCTTAATATAGTCTATGTAGATAACATCCACTGCTTTACTCTCATCGAACTCCTTTCTCACCTCCTCAAAAAAATCCATCAACTTTTGTAAGGCATGGCTTGCTCCTCAAAACCTTGTTAACTTTCGCTAAACAGGCAAGGCATTTCCAAATGTGCATAAATCCTATCCTTCAGTACCTTTTCCTTCCACTGATGTGAGGTTCACTAGTTTATAATCATCTGGATTATCTCCACTTCCTTCCTTGAACAAAAGCACACAATTTTTTCAACTCCTTAGTTATCCACTTTTTCGTAAGACAAGTATATGATACCTTGGAATTCTCCTTCATCCTGCGCACCAATGCCTTGCTAATCACTTGCTTCACCAGTTTCCTGCTGCCTTTATATTCCACAAGGGTCCAATCTGATTAAAGTTCTCTAAACTTTACACTCACTTCCTGTTTCTCCTTGACTAGAATCTCTCAGGCCATTGTTGTCCTTAGAAATATAGAGGGCTATGTGCTGGAGAAATTCTAGGCAGTTTCCAGAGTAGGTACATGGTCAGCACAACATTGTGGGCCGAAGGGCCTGTAATGCGCTGTAGATTTCTATGTTCTATGTTCCTTACTGTTCGCCAGAAAATGCTGGTGCTGAACGATCAGCTAGTTTTTAAACAACTACTATATATCAAACATGATATATAGTAGTTGAATGATAGCAGCTGCAGACAATCAACGCCCTTTAGCTCCTGTCTTATACTGTTATAGTTTCCCTCCTCAAATTTAGTAACTTAATGCTTAGGTGACTGCTTGAGATTCTGGCTTGCTTCCCATCCAAGTTTTGGTATAGAAGTTGCCTGTGCATGATTTATTTTAACATGAAGTAGAAGTTGTATACCAGCTGCCTTTCAAAGTTCAAAGTAAATTTTATTATCAATGTCACCTTATAGACCCCTAAGATTCGCTCTCCTGCAGGCATACTCAGCAAATCTATCAATTATCAATTAACTATAACAGGGTCAATGAAAGTTCAATCAATGTGCAGAGGACAACAAACTGTGCAAATGTAAATATAAATAAATAGCAAAAAATAATGAGAACATGAGATAATAAGATAAAGAGCCCGTAAAGTGAGATCACTGGTTGTAGGAACATCTCAATGATGGGGCAAGTGACTGTAGTTATTCCCTTTTATTCAAGAGCCTGATAGTTAATGGGTAGCCACTGTTCTTGAACACCATTGTGCAGGTCCTAAGGCTCTTGCATCTTCTCTCAGCTGGCAGCAGTGAGAAGGTGATGGGGATCTCTGATGTTGATGGATGTTGCTTTCCTGCAATAGTATTTCATATAGATTCAGCTTGGTTTTGAGGCCTTGGGCCAGAAGATGACTGTGGAAATCAGACTGTGTGGCATGGATGTACCCCTCAACATACTCTAGATTAGGTTTTTACAGTGTAGTCTTTAACATAATGCGGAAAACAGGACAGTTATTAATGCACAGCAGATTCTTACTAGCCATAATGTTATAATGATTAGAGGTGTTTATTGCTGTTATTTGTCAAGTGATTAATAATGGATAGGTCCCTAGGAGACTAGCTTTTCGTTTTGGAAGTGTGCACAGGATTCTTGGCATCCGCCTGAAAATTTTTTATCTCTCCTGAAACAGTAAGTTCTCTAAGATCGCAGCTCCCTCTCAGAAATGCATTCGTGTAGGCTTAAGAGTACAGGCTCAAACCCTAAAATAGTTTTGAATCAAGCTTGCTGCAAAGAGAAGGCATTTCTTTGACTTATCAGTATCTATCACATGTGCATTCAGATCTCAGAATTAGTTTCTATCTGAGAAATAAATAGCAAAAGATAACTGGATGAAAGCTATTTTCCAGAGATCTTATCTAAAAATGACCGCTTGTCAATTGATTGCTGAAGAATAGGGAACACTTAGAAGATAGGTTTCAGTTCATCAGTGGCTGGCATAACAATGGGCAAAGCAATGTTTAAATGTATCATTCAGAGGCTGGTACATAATTGGGTAGAGGAGATTTGTAGGTAATGATGCAATGGAACAAATGATTGAAACATGGGTCCAGTAAGCGAGGAGAGGCTAAGTACACTGTTGTGCATCAGAAAAGCCCTGGCTATATGGCATAAAGTTCAAAGTAAATCTACGATCAGAGTACATATATGTCACCACATCGTTGTTCCTCTCCACGGCCTGCGGCACATCGAGTGGCAACCTTGCCATTTCTTTACCAATTGTCTGTTTTTTACCAGGCTGAGTTGCTAGCTCAGCTCTCAACCCAGCATGAATGGAAAGCGCGCGTGCACGGAGCTGGCCAGGTTCAAAACTGGGAACACTCGCCTCGAAGTCCGTTGCAGATGCCACTACACCACCGGCCAGCTAATATCACCACGCACAACCCTGAGATTCATTTTCCTGTGGGCATACTCAGCAAATCTACAGAATAGTAACTATTACAGAATCAATGAAGGATTGAGTGCAAGAAGACAACAAACTGTGAAATAGCAAGATAAAGTGTCTTAAAATGAGATTATTGGTTGCAGGAACATCTAAGTGGATGAGCAAGTGAATGTAGTTATTCCACTTTGTGATTTAAGGAGATTGGGGTCAGAGGGAGCAAACACCAAAGCTTGCTTTACTGCAAGAGGATCTGAAGAACAAGATCTCAAACTTCATTGCAGCTGACCATTTGAGCTTGTCCTTTTTAACTGCTTCCAATTCAGGCATCAAGTCTCTAATTAAGGTCTGCTTTGTACTGAATAGCCCTTACTGTTGACCTTAGTATATATGTAAGCACATGCCCAAAAGAATCAGAATGAATTTCTAGATTAATACGCAGTGTCTGATGGTGTGTAGAATTTGGATTTAATTCATTCTCAGAGTGTGTGAAACATTATGCTTTGCAAAAGAATGTCTACTTCAACTCTCAAGAGTTCCATGAAATCCAAGTTCAAAATTCTGATTTGGCACTTTGTACTTAATTGCCTCAATCTGCACTTTGCTTTTATATATAAAAAGATTGTGCAAACTTTTCCAGAGAGTGATGTCACAGCCTGAACAAACATGGCTGGGAATCAACCTGTGACTTCATTCATCAAGTAGCCCATTGAGAACTCAGGCAGCTTATCTGTTTGGGTTATACTGTGATTACATTGTTCATAAGGAATCCATTGTTAGTTTGCCCATGTAAACATTCGCTGTCAGGTTGAAAACTAACCCCCCCCCCACCCCCCATCATTTCATTCTGGGATCCTCCTCTTTCCTTTCCAGCCCTGATGAAGTCTCGGTCTGAGATGTCAACTGTTTACTTTCATAGATGCTGCCTGACCTGCTGAGTTTCCCTAGCATTTTGTGTATGTTGCTCTGGAAATTTCTTAGCCAGGTAGGTAAGAAAGATGATAAAACCCAAGCAGTTATAAAAATAACATGATCAAATTTGACCCTCAATCAAAATAATTATATGAGCACTCCAGCAGCAACTCAGCACTGTTCTGTTTAGAACTGAGCTGTACAACACACTTGGCTTGAAATTTACTGATCTCGATGAGAGGCAGTGCTAGTTCAGCCCTTTTCTCACTGTTACCATCAGGCAGGAGATACGGAAGCCTGAAGGCACACGCTCAGCGACTCAGGAACAGCTTCTTCCCCTCAGCCATCCGATTCCTAAATGGACATTAAAGCTTTGGACACCACCTCACTTTTTTAATATACAGTATTTCTGTTTTTGCACATTTTAAAAAAAATTTATTCAATATACGTAATTGATTTACTTGTTTATTTATTATGTTTTACTTTATTATTTTTTTTCTCTCTCTCTCTGCTAGATTATGTATTGCATTGAACTGCTGCTGCTAAGTTAACAAATTTCACGTGACATGCTGGTGATAATAAACCTGATTCTGATTCTGGTCAAGATGGTCTGAGATGTATTAGTGTCACACATTCAATATATTAAAATATGTAAAAATATATCACAGTAACATCGTGGAGCAAAATACGATGTAACTAAATTGACATTTTTGATCACTTTTCTCCCCTGGCATCAATTAGAAAGTTGAACATGAATGTTCTGTTAAGGCATTGAGGCTGCCATTTGCTTCTGTGGGTAATCCATATGTGTGCTGGATCTTTGGACCAGCAGATAGTTTCATTCCATTTCAGGAACGCAGTTAGCTGTGATAATCTCTGTAATCAGGTACTACACTGAAACTCATTGGCTCCATTCAAACATAACAGAATGACCAGCTACAAACACATCAGCTGTGACCTTATCAAATGGTAGAGACTTGAGGGGCCAAAAGCATACTCCTGATCCTAATTCATATATTTACACACAGTAATACTCTGGGATTTGGTAAAAATGCTGAAACTGATTTCTGATTGTTGGTAACCCGAAGTGTGATGATGCAGCCTGAAATGTTTCTCACTCCACAGATGCTTCCTGCTCTGAGTGACCCTAGCATTTTGTTTTCTTTTCAAATTTTTAGCATCTGTGGTTCTGTTCTTTTCAATTGCCTTTCAAAATCAGCTTCTGTTTTTCTTAAAATATTCTTGCTGTTTCTATCAAGAAATCTGTTGTGTTTTTTGAGCTGTTGCTCTGCTTGCCAACATTACATTCCAGAAATAATGTGTAGGTGGTTTTTGCTCCCTCGTTCCCATATCTCTCCAGCTCTGTATCTTTCTTAACCCTCTCATTATCTTCCTCTTTCACTCCTTTTTCTCAATTCCCCTTTATCTTTTTATCCTTATCAACTCCGCTTTCCCCATTTCTAGTCTCTCACACTCTTTCCGAATTCTTCACTACCCGCCCTCACATAACTTATCCTTTCTCTCCTTTTCTGTTTCTCACTCACCTTCTTTCTATCCTGCCCCTCACCTCTTCCCTTTGTTTTTAATTTAGATTTACTAAACCCAGCCATCCAAGCTACAATGATTGAATCCTAGACTGGTTTAAATACTAGGACTGTTTTTGTCCCAGCGTGCGCTGAAGTGTCCTGTAAGAGGTGAATGGCCGGTGTGCCAGGTTACTAGATTCAACCTCGAACCATACCTTCCTGTGCTGGTCCACCTCTGTCAAAAGGCTGAAGTGTTCATGAGTAATGATGGCTTCTCACACTCATGCTACTCTCAGTTCCCTCCTCCTTTCTCTCCCAATCCCCTGACCTTTAGCTCTCTTATCTCTTCATTTTCCTGTTCCCACTCTCTCTTGATTGTTCTCTGCCCCATTTGTTCTCTTTCCCCTCCCTCCCTCACTCTGCCCCCTCCATTCTGTTTCCTTCTCTGTATTCTTCCCTTATATGCTGATTTTAGGGTTTTTTGTGCACAAATGAGGAAAATATAAGTGGTTCATGAAGGCAGGTGGTTACATTTAATTCTTTACACTTGAATTTACAGTAGCCACATAAGAATAATAACCAGAATGACCAAAGACCAATTAATCACACTCAGGTGATGTTAACCGAGGGAGAAATATTAGATTAGATTAGATTAGATTATGCGGACACGCAGTCCTCTTTTATTGTCATTTAGTAATGCATGCATTAAGAAATGATACAATTTGTTCCTCCAGTGTGATATCACAGAAACACAAGACAAACCAAGACTAAAAAAACTGACAAAAACCACATAATTATAACATATAGTTACAACAGTGCAAAGCAATACCGTAATTTGATAGAACAGACCATGGACACGATAAAAAGTGTCAAAGTCTCTCAAAAGTCCCATCATCTCATGCAGATGGTTGAAGGGAGAAACGCTTCCTGCCGTGAGCTTCCAGTGCTGCAAATTTACCAATGCAGCACCCTGGAAGCACCTGACCACAGTCCGACTCCACGTCTATCCGAAAACTTCAAGCCTCCGACCAGCTCTCCAACACCGAGCACCGAGCACCATCTCTGCCGAGCGCTTCAACCCTGGCTCCTGCAACAGGCAATAGGCAAAGCCGAGGATTTGGGGCCTTCCCCTCCGGAGATTCTGGATCTCACAGTAGCAGTGGCAGTGAAGCAGGCATTTCAGTAGTTTCTCCAAATGTTCCTCTGTGCTTCTCACGTCTGTCTCCATCAAATCAGGATTGTGCACGGTCTCCTAGTTAACAAATATGATATCATTTCGGAGCGGCCACGCGAGCTGCTTCACGCCGCTATCTTCTCCTCCCCCGAGGAGAATATTAGGTAGAGGCAAACTGCCTTTGTTCAAAGCAATACAAGTTCTTTCAAATCTACCAGAGAGGACAGGCAAGATACAAGTTAAGCATCTTGCTTGAGAAACTTCATTGACTCGTGCACTGACTACACTCCCTCAGTACTGCAGTCAGTGCACAAACCTAGATTTTACTTCCAAGACCCACAACTTTCTTTGCCTATGTTGCAACTGCTGCTACATCATGTAATAATCATGGAATTCATTAACTGTAAAGGTGCTGGTTGTATTTGCAATTAAAGTTTGCAAATAATTGGAGCAATTCGGGTATTTTCATTGGAATAGAAATTAAAAATAATGTTAAGTGTTATTTCATGGTTAAGTACCAATGGTTACCATGGAAGCAAAATAGTCCATGCTTGAAAGCAAGTCTCAGGAACTCTTCTCAAACATGACTAGCCAGGAACATTTTGACAATTTACACTAAATATAGTGCAAATATAAACAAGTAGAGTTGTTCAAGTGCTGAATTTACATCTTCCTGCATGATCATGACAGCAACCAGTAAAATTCAAAGTAAAATTTATTATCAGAGTACATACATGTCACCACACACAGCCCTTTTACTGTGGGCATACTTAGCAAACCTATAGAACAGTAACTGTAAACAGGATCTGTAAACTGTAAACATCATATGGTAGCAAATATTATTGAGATGCTATCACTAACAGAACATCAAACATGTCGAAATGTGAAGAAAGTCCATGGGCTCCAATTTCAGAGTTGTTGACTGCATCACTGGACATTTCCAAGTTTCTGAAAAAATATCAATTAAACTGAAATTGAAGAAACATTCTCTTCTGAATCCAACTCAATGAGATCTTAATATATCATTACATAGACTTAAAGAGAATATTCTTTTCATCAGAGACTGGATACACAATGTTTCACACAATATTCCTGCATTATTATTTATTGCAGTTTGACATCAGTACATCAGAAATAGAATCAGGATCAAATTTATTATTATCGGCAGGTGACGTGAAATTTGTTAACTTAGCAGCAGCAATACATAATCTAGCAGAGAGAGAAAAATAAACAAGTAAATCAATTATGTATATTGAATAGATTATTTAAAAATGTGCAAAAACAGAAATACTGTATATTTAAAAAAGTGAGGTTGTGTCCAAAGCTTCAATGTCCATTTAGGAATTGGATGGCAGAGGGGAAGAAGCTGTTCCTGAATCACTGAGTGTGTGCCTTCAGGCTTCTGTACCTCCTACCTGATGGTAGCAGTGAGCAAAGGACATGCCCTGGGTGCTGGGGGTCCTTAATAATGGACGCTGCCTTTCTGAGACATTGCTCCCTAAAGGTGTCCTGAGTACTTTGTAGGCTAGTGCCCAAGATGGAACTGACTAGATTTTCAACCTTCTGTAGCTTCTTTTAGTCTCATTTAGTTCTCTAACTGAATTAAACCTGAGTTGTATCAGCGTATTATCAGTATTTTATTGACTTTTGACCATACGCCCAGCCCCTGTGAAGCCTTCCTTCTTCCCACTGTGAACCATTTGCTTGCTGTTTCTGCATTTTTGATATGGTCTTTTCACATCTGCAATGACTTTAAAATGCTTGCCAGCTACTTCCACTCCAAAACTGCATTCAGCTCTGTGTGGTCCGATCTTTGTCCTATAAACCTTGCTCACGTCAGAGCTGCTTAGTTTCATATGCATACAAAATACCTGGCCCCTCTGCCTGCCGCTAATGTACGAAACTCTACATCTTAATTATCTCCCCTAAATAGCTCACCCCATCCTTCTCTGTTCCCAACTTTTCCACTCTCTATAGTTAGTAGCATTCCCCACTCTTTTTTATTCTATCAGAGGCTATTTCTTTCAACAACTGCAACTGCCCTCTTTAATTATTCATCTAGAACCATTTTGTCTTCCTCCTCCTCCTCTGTCAATAACAATTCCCCTAAAAGCCCATCTGTTTGACTTGGTCCTAATCCCTTCACTGTGTGGTTTAGTGGGTAGAAGTTCTCTTTCTGTACCCAAGACTCTGGATTCCAGTTCTATTCCAAAGAAATAAACAGAAAAAAATCAGTCTGGGATGACTTGCTTATCAGTCCTATGCTTATAATCCAACAGGCTTCAGGACTCAATAAATGAAGGATCTTGACACCATCCATTGGATGTGGTTAAGTGTTAGAATCAGTCTAAGATAACACAGTATTATTTAAAAGAGCAATGGAGTTTTCTGCACTGTCCTAGACAACATCTGTCTCTTAACCAATGTTATTTAACCAGATAATCTGATCATTAATAGATCACCCTGAATGATAACAGCACAATTTACTGATCATTTATAATACTTATAAGCTTTTCACTCAATATTTAATTTATTTGAGTTGCTGATGTGTAGACAGCTAAATGTGAAGATTCTATTTACAACCAATAAATAATCTGGATATTCTAAACAAAAGAATATGTGGTAAATCACAATGCAAAAAAAAACAAAGACCATATCTTTAAGGGGGAAAGTGGGTGGGTGAGGTTTCCTACCTGATGAGAACTGTGGGAGGATAGATCAATGATAAATGTATGGAGAGGGGCAGATTTAGGTTGAAGCTCTTTTGATGAAACCTCCAGGTGATCATCCAATAAAACTTGGCATCTGAAAATAAAAAAGATGTCTCCAAATCTGTATCATGTTTGTTGAAATGCGACACCTCGTACAATGACTTTCATTTTCTTTCCCATTCACTAAGCCTCTAAATTTCCTGCATAGTTTCCATTTACAGGACTCTTTGTTTAAGGTAGCCTAAATGATGTTGCTTTTCTCAAAATGGAGAGCATTCTGACTGGTTGCATCGTCGTCTATTATGGTGTTTCCAATGCACAGGATCGGAAAACCTGCAGAGGGTTGAAAATTCAGTCAAATCCATCATAGGCACCAGCTTTCCCACCATGGTCCATGAACACGACCTCGCTATTTTGCTCTATTTTTGCAACCACTGATTTATAGTTTTGTATTTCTTATTGCAACTTATAGTAAATCTTTATATGTATTGCACTGTAGTACTGTCACAAAATAACAAATTGCATGATCCACACGTCAGTGATAATAAACTTGATTCTGATGGGAAGAACTTGAATTAAATCCTACAACAGTTATCTTTTCGATATTCAAGGTACAGTTTGGATAATGATTTCATTTCATTTGCTTTTCAGTATGTTAGAGTATTCACTGGACCTCCAGAATGTCAGTCTATCAGCAGTCCGTACTGTGAGGGTCCTGAGACCACTACGAGCCATTAACCGAGTTCCTAGTAAGTATAATTCTTCCTCAGTAAGACTTATAAGTTTTTCACTCAATATTTAATTTATTTGATTTGCTGATGTGTAGACAGCTAAATGTGAAGATTCTAATTACCACCGACCAATAATCTGAATGTTTTAAATGAAGGAATATGTGGTAAATCTCTATATTAAAAAAAAGACCATATCTTTAAGGGGGAAAATGGGTGGTGAGTTTTGCCACCCCATAAGCCCTCATATTCTGTAACTTCTGCCATCTTCAATGGATCCTACCACTAAGCAAACCTTCCCCTCCCCCCCCACCCTGTCTCTACTTTCCTCAGGGATTGCTCTCTGTGACACACTTGTCCATTCATCCCTCTCCACTGATCTTTCTCCTGACCCTTACTCCTGCAAACAAGACAAGTGTTGCTCCTACCCCTACACCCCCATCCTCAGGGCCACAAACAGGTTTTTCAGCTGAGGCAACATCTCACACATGAGTCTGTCAGGATCATCTACTGTATTCGCTGCTCCCGGTGCAGTTCCCTCTACATTGGTGAGAGCCAACGTAGATTGGAAGACCACTTGACCTTTGCTCCATCCGCCAAAAAAGTGTGATTTCATAGTGGCTAACCATTTCCTATTCCTATTCCCATTCTGATACATCAGTATCAGAATGGCTACCATGGCCACCTCTAGTCAGGATGAGGCCACTCTCATTTGGAGCAGCACCTCATGTTCCATCTGGGTAGACTCCAACCTGATGGCACGAATATCAATTTCTCTAATTTTGAGTAATTTCTCTCTCCTCCCACTTTCTTTTTTCCCTCTTACCCATTCTGTTTCCTTCCCCTGCTCATCATCTCCCTCTGGTGCCTCTCTTCCTTCCCTTTCTCCCATGGTCAACTCTCATCTCCTATCAGATTCCATTTCATTCAGCCTTTTAGCTCTTCCACCTGCAACTTCCCAGTTTCTTACTTTATCACCCCTCCCCATCCATCCACCTTCCCCCTTACCTGGTTTTACCTATTACCTGCCAGCTTGTACTCTTTACCCTCCTACCCTACCCTATCTTCTTATTCTAGCTTCTTCCATGTCTTTCCAGTCCAGACAAAGCGTTTCAGCCTGAAATGCTGTTTGCTTATTCCTCTCCATAAATGCTGCCTGACCTGCTGAGATCCTCCAACATTTTGTGTCTGTAGCTCTGATAAATCTGAACAAATGTGATTATGAAAGGAGAGTAAGCTGTAGTTCATTGGGAGAATACATTGAGAGGTATGATAGTAAATAGGCAATAGTTGGCATTTAAAAGTGCATAAATTACAAAAAATAAACATTTTCTTTACAACACAAAAACTCAAATGTATAGTGATTCATTGATAGGTGACAAAAGAGATTAGTGATAGCAATAAATCAAAGGAAGGTCCAAAAAATTCAAGGTAAATTTATTATGAAAGTAAATATATGTTACCATATACACTCTAAGATTCACTCACTTTCACAATTAATATAAAGAAACAAAATAAGACAAGCTAAGTGACAATAATAAATTGAATAAAGTTATCCCCTCAAGGCCTAATGGTGTGTGTCCTGAGGCTTTCAGACGTCCTTCCCGAAGGCAACAGCGAGAAGAGAGCATGGCTTGGATGATGGGGGTCTCTAATGATAGATACTGCTTTCCTGCGATAGTGCTCCATGAAGATGTGCTTAATGGTGGGGAGGGCGTTACCCATGATGGACTGAATTGTATCCATTACTTTTTGTAGGCTTTTCTGTTCAAGGGCATTGGTGTTTCCAAACCAGGCCATGATTCAACCAGCCAGAATACTCTCCACCCCACATCTGTACGAGTTTGTCAGAGTTTTAGATGGCATGCCAAATCTTCACAAACTTCTAAGAAAGTAGAGGTGCTGCTGTGTTTTCTTTTTAATGGTATTTATGTGCCTGACCGTGGACAGATGATAACACTGAGGAATTTTAAATTGCTGATCCTCTGATCCCCTAATAAGGACTGACACATCAACCTTTGGTTTCTTCCTCCTGAAGTCAATCATCAGCTCCTTGGTCATGCTGACATTGGGTGAGAGGTTTTGTTGTGGCCCCACTCAGTCACATTTTTAATCTCCTGTATATGGATTCATTATCACCTCTGATTCAGCCAACGACAGTGGTGTCATCGGCAAATGTAAATATGGCATTGGAGCTGTACTTTGCCACACAGTCATAAGTATAAAACGAGTAGAATGGTGGGCGGGGGTGGCTAAGCACAGAGTATTGTCATGCATCTCTGCTGATGGTGACTGTGGACAGGATGTTGTTACCTGTCTGAGCCGACTGGGGTCTGCAGATGAGAAAATCTAAAGGCCCAATTGCACTGGGATGCATTGAGGCCAAGGTCTTGAAGCATATTGATTAGTTTGGAGAGAAGTTTAGTATTGAATGCTGAGCTGCAGTCAATGAAGAGCATCCTTGTGTATGCACCTTCACTATCCAGATGTTCCAGGGTTGAGTGAAGAGCCAATGAAATGGAATTGATCCATGTCACTCCTCAGGCAGGAGATGATATGCTTCATCACCAACTTTTCAAAACACTTCAGCACAGTGAATGTAAGTCAGGAGTTCCCAACCTTTTTTACACCATGGACCAATACCTTTAAACAAGGAGTTCATGGCCCACAGGTTGCAAACCGCTGATGTAAGTGCCTCAGACGATAGACATTGAGGAACTTTACCTCATTTTTCTTAGCGACCGGTATAATTGAAGCCTGCCAAAGCAAGGGATTAAAGATATCAGGGAACACTCCAGCCAGCTGATCAGCACAGGTCTTCAGTACCAACTTTTGGACCCAGTACCCCATCTGCGCCAGATGCTTTCCATGGGTTCACCCTCCAAAATGCTGCTCTCAAGTCGGAGACTGAAATCACAATGTTGTTACAGGCTGTGAGAATTTCTAAAGGTGTCTCCATATTTTATTGGTCAAAGCGAGCATTAAAAGGCACTAAGTGAAACCTTGTTTCTTAGTATGCCTCTTGGTTTCACTTTGTAGGAGATGATAGCATTCAAGTCCTAACACAGCTGTTGAGCATCAACCAGTGTGATTGAAGTTTGGTCAGAAATTGCCACTTCACATGTGAGCAACACACACATTGTGTGTTGCTTGAACTCTGTATCTGCAGATTTTCTCTTGATTGTGAAGCCAGGTGGGTGGGAAATATAAAGGGCAGGAGAAGAATGAATCTGATAGGAGAAGAGAGTGGACCATAGGAGAAAGGGAAGGAGGAAGGGGTCCAGTGGAAGTGACAGGCCAGTGAGAAGAGGTAAAGGGCCAGAGTGGGGAATAGAAGACAAGGGGAGGAGAATTTATACTATGGAATAAGGCAGTGGTAAATGTTGTATCCATCTGGTGGAACTGCCAGATACATTTTAGAGAATCAAACATCTAACAAGAATAAGGATCTAAATAGAAGTTTAAAAGTACTAGAAAAGTTGGCAAGCTTGAAAACTGATCAATTCCAGGGGTTAATAATCTATATTCCAGAATTCTCTTCATCATCACCCAAAGTTCTGGATTCTGAATTATGTCTGTGGATTCCAATGTATCAGATGTGACCATGCTATTTATGAAATGAGGGAGTGAGCAATGGAGAACTAATAGCCTAATGTCAGTTGGAGAAAAAAATGCAAGACTGTATAATGAAACATGCAATAAGTACATAGGTTGCAAAATAAAACTGAGCAGTGTCAACATTGATTTATGAAAGGAACGCCACGTCTCACTAATCTGCTGGAGTTCTTTGAGCACATTGCTAGAAGTGATAAGGCCAAAACTGTGGAAATTAAATTTTTAAAAGCTTTTAACAAGGTCCCACACAAGAAACTGGTCAGCAACGTGAGAACACATAGAATTGGAGGATTTATTCATAGTCATAGTCATAGTCATAGTCATACTTTATTGATCTCAGGGGAAATTGGTTTTCGTTACAGTTGCACCATAAATAATAAATAGTAATAAAATCATAAATAGTTAAATAGTAATATGTAAAATGCCAGGAAATAAGTCCAGGACCAGCCTATTGGCTCAGGGTGTCTGACCCTCCAAGGGAGGAGTTGTAAAGTTTGATGGCCACAAGCAGGAATGACTTCCTATGACGCTCTGTGTTGCATCTCGGTGGAATGAGTCTCTGGCTGAATGTACTCCTGTGCCCACCTAGTACATTATGTAGTGGATGGGAGACATTGACCAAGGTGGCATGCAACTTGGACAACATTCCCTTTTCAGACACCACCGTCAGAGAGTCCAGTTCCATCCCCACAACATCATTGGCCTTACGAATGAGTTTGTTGATTCTGTTGGTGTCTGCTACCCTCAGCCTGCTTCCCCAGCACACAACTGCAAACATGATAGCATTGGCCACCACAGACTCATAGGACATCCTCAGCATCGTCCGGCAGATGTTAAAGGACCTCAGTCTCCTCAGGAAATAGAGACAGCTCTGACCCTTCTTGTAGACAGCCTCAGTGTTCTCTGACCAGACCAGTTTATTGTCAATTCGTATCCCCAGGTATTTGTAATCCTCCACCATGTCCACACTGACCCCCTGGATGGAAACAGGGGTCACTGGTACCTTAGCTCTCCTCAGGTCTACCACCAGCTCCTTATTCTTTTTCACATTAAGCGGCAGATAATTCTGCTCACCCATGTGACAAAGTTTCCTACCATAGCCCTGTACTCAGCGTCATCTCCCTTGCTGATGCATCCAACTATGGCAGAGTCATCAGAAAACTTCTGAAGATGACAAAACTCTGTGCAGTAGTTGAAGTCCGAGGTATAAATGGTGAAGAGAAAGGGAGACAAGACAGTCCCTCGGACACCTCTAATTGAAAATTAGAGTGATAACTTATGAGCAAGTTGGGTGAGTGGTTGTGAACATGGCAAATGGAATAGAATCTGAAAAATTGTGACATCATCTACTTCAGTGAACAATACAGAAAAGCAGAGGATTTGTTAAATGCTGGAGAGATTGGGTAATGCTGATGCTCAATAGGACTCGTGTATGCTTGCAACAAATCACTTAATGCCAAAATGTAGACGTATTAAGCATTAATAAGGCAGAGGTATTAGGAGATTGTGTAGATTGAGTTTGCATTTTCTAGTGTTTATAAGAATAAGAGATGCTCAAGGTTCAAAAATGGCATGATGGACCCTAACCCTAACCCTGGTTGAGCAGATCTGAAAGGCTAAATGGGTTATTTCTTGTCTTTTAATGACATAAGTTTAGTGGTAGTGAGATCTGTAATTGCAAATTGCAAAAAGTTTAAGACTGATAGTTGTAGTTTCAGTTCGTTTCAGCCCTCAGCCCAAAAATGGTAGGAGTAAAGGGACATCTAAATACCACTGAGGTCTCAGTGTAATGTTAAACCCTTCCAGGGCTGGCTAGATTGTCTGAGAAGGCAGAAAGATAACAATGTAGCAAAATAGCAAATGCATGTCTGCTGGATGCTTCTAGCGAAGTCAATCTCCTCTGAAACCCACTTTAACCCTATCGCATTTGACCATTGCCTTTGGTACACAATTCACAACCTTGACTCTATCATCTAGAATTTGTTCATTACTGATAACTCTTTCATATATTTGCAAGTGTTTACTTTTCAGAGAGGGTTTGAAAAAATATCTTTTTATCTAAAATTCACGAATCCCATGATAAATTATCTAAACTGGCATTCATATTCAACAAAATATTTTAATAATTACTTGCAGAATGAGATTATCTGATCTTTGCAGGTGCTGAAACCATGTTAAACTAATTTTGTGACATCCTTTAGTTGTTTTACTCAATTCTTGTCTATTCTTCACCAAACACCCAGTTTTTTTTTGCTGATTTAAAGGGGTTTCATGCACCAGTAGCTCTTCTCCCACTCCCCATTTACCACAACAACATCACCACTTCCTTCTGAGGCTGCCTCTACATGGTCTTTCCATCGAGCAGATCTGATCTCCCCTGTGTGCTGATTCCCTCTGTCTCCACCAGATCACCGTCAACACACCACCTAGTTGCCGCCTCTCCAAAGACAGCAATAAGTACAGGGGCCGCTACTTGGCTGCAGTTACACTGTGTAGCTGCTAGCTGTAATTTGTCAGGCTTTGAAATGAGTCATGGGGACAACGTACTGCATCTAAAGATAAAGGTCCAGCAACTTTGAATTTTAGTTCTGCCCCTAAAAATTTAGTGATGATAGTATATAGCCAGCAAGCCGGTCGTTGGATTAATGAGGAAGTGCAGAGAAAATCAGAGCTAATGGAAGATACGCCAGGCATAGGCCCTTGGTGTGTTTGTATCAGATAGTAGGGGAACTTTGACATAAAGGTTAGTGCAGAACATGGCACTTTGTGACTTGTCAAAAACAGCTCAGTTAATAATCTAGTGGATGACTGTGAGAGTTACAAGTACAAAATAAGCAGAGAATGAAATCTCCAGATTAAAAAAATTTTTTTTTGGATCTTAAAATGCATGCTTGCAAATTATTACCCATGATTTGCTTCATTGTCTGTGCAGTTTATGTTATTTCAGCCCTGTGGTTAATTACATATCTTGAATTTGGGCTTTCCATTCTTTACAGTAACAAAATATGGAAATAATTTGACTTGTGTGAACTTTCTAGTAATTTACCTAATTTGTACAGGGCATGACCCGTGTTAGACTATGCAGTTTTGCAAAGCAGTACAGAAGTTACAGCAACAACAATTCCCAGAGCTTTTGTTAAAGATGTTTTTGTTCTAAAAAAAAGTATGTTTTATAATAGATAACATCTTGAAGCTCATGATTTGAGCTAAGGAAAGACCAACTTTTTTAATGTTAAACACGAAATTGTGGGATATATTAGTAGCAAATTAAACAGAGATGAAAGTATTTGTCTCTCTGAGATTTCTATAAAAATTCAAGCCACCCGGTTTGTTTCCTTTTCCATGCCATCTAACTTCTTCTTTGTAATACTACTTATCACAGCCAAGTTCTTTTTATTAAAAAAATCTCTAATATATAAACAATTTCAAACTATGGTGTTCACCACTAGTGTTCTAAATACTAGTTACTTGCAGGGTCTATGTTCTGCTTCATCAAGAATAGTTATCAGACTACTAGTTCTATATTATTTTATTGACCTGATAGATTTACCTTAGTAATTCACTTCTTTTCTCATCCATCCAAATCAAACAAATCAAAGGTGAAAAGCTGAGGTGTGTGCAAGAGCCCCAGGACACGCACCACCAGGTTCAAGAACAGTCTACTACTCAACCATCAGGCTTTTGAACAAAAGAGAATAACTACACTCTCTTGGCCACCCACTGAAATGTTCCCACAACCAATGATCTTACTTTATGGACTCTTTATCTAATTATCTCATGTTCTCATTATTTATTGCTATTTATTTATAATTGCATTTTCACAGTTGTTGACTTCCGCACTCTGGTTGATCTTTCATTGATCCTGTTATAGTCACTATTCAATATATTTGTTGAGTATGCCCACAGGAAAATGAATCTCTGGGCTGTACATCGTGATGTATATCTACTTTAATAAAATTTACTTAGGACTTTTCTTTGAATGTTCCCACAGTGGAAACTGTTAACTGTTATTTCTCATAGCAGTCTTCAGATTTTACTTGCTTTTTCATTAGCTTTTCTCTTGACTTACCAGCCATACAGTCATGTTGTTTCTGCTGCTCCCAGCTGTCCAGTAAACATTGGTTACACCCTATTCCCTTTTCCCAGTTCCCAACCCCTAACTTGCCTCTGCCTCAAATATGTTGCCGCCTTCCACACAAAATTCCCTTCCGTAAACTCTGACCAACACTGGTGTCCTGTCCAAAGTTGCATTTCGACTTTTCACTCATTGACTCAGTTCCCTGACACCTGTTAGCAGGCCATAATTCTCTGCACAGGCCAAGGACAGAGGTGGAATATAAGAACCAAGAAATAAGGACATTCTGTCAAGCCTGCTCCACCATTCAGTAAGCTCCACATTCCTGTCTGTTCCCCATAATCTTTGACTCCAGTGTGGACCAAAACCTGTCAATTTCAGTCTTAAATCTATTCAGCAATTTAAGCTTTGAATAGCAGATTTCCTGGATTCACCAGTCTACTCATCTTTGGTAAATGGTTGACTTTGTTACCGATATTATTCTCCATAAATGTAGTATCTCACCGTGAGTGGTAACCTCTCAGCATCTACTCTCCTTTTAATTTTGTATGTTCAAACAAGAAGGCATCTCATCCTCCTATTTTCTATTGAGTATGGGGCTATGGGGTTCACCTTAATCAACTTCATAAGACTGCGACAGAGAGCCTGTCTCTAGCCTTAGGTCACACTGCAATAATTTTGCAGCCTTGAAGTAACACAAACACAGAGGGAACTACAGTTACGTCTGTTAATACATAAATGCTTTATGTTTGCTGTTTGTTGAGCACTCCATTGGTCTGGTTGTCTGTTCACTTGTATGTGGTTTGTCTGTTCCAAATACATCACAGGAAAACCAAGGCGCTGCTTCTGGGCCGGTATCCTGCATGAGAAACTGCACGTGCATAGTGTGCAGAAGAGACATACAATGGACAATTTGGGGGACGGGTTAGGGATAAAAGGTATAAACGGAGCTCGGGGTGGGGTTCCCAACTGTTCGTAGTGCCATGGACCCCTCTGATGTCCTAGATTGGAAGACCACATCATGAGAGCAGTCACAGCAGAGACAAAGAAACTGGGAGAAGGGGATATATTTTTACAGGAGACATTACGTATTTGTACAATGTTTAAGGTGTTTAATCTTTAATTCTATTCTGTAGAATGGCTCTGGCACTTAACTCTCTCCAATTACTTTGTGTAAATAGCATCCACTCTAAAACTTTATTACCAATCAGACATCCCTGAAGATAAATGGCCCATATTAGCCATGCTTTAAATTGTCAGATTAAAGCATGTCATTTGACCATTGTCATTAATAACGATTATTTTATCAGTGAAATTGGACTACTGCCAGCTTTTCTAAGGCCGAAAATCATCATTTTTTCCAATTTAGTGACAATCTGATATATGATAAGAACCAAGTCTATGTTGTTTAATTGATGCTATAATTAGGCAAATTAATTTTCAAACTGGCTGGCTATCATTCATATTGCAAAAATATATTTTTTCTGGAAATGAAACATACGGATAGGACAAAATATATTAAAATTGCGTCCATCACTTTCATCAATATTAAGAGTTGTCAGGAGTGATTTTGTCTCTGACCGTTAATACCTATCAGTGAGCTAATTTAAAATTGGTTTAAATGAGGCAATTTGTGAAAGAGGGAAACTAATACAAATGTGGGATCAAGGCATTTTCAGTGATATTTAGCTTGTTGCAATTATAGACACGCTTTATTCTTCCTTAGAACATTTTACACCCGAAACTCTGGCACTATTTACTTGGTGTATGGCTTTTCAGTGTAAGTGGATTTGAAATGTTCGGAACATTGGCTACAGTTGTAGCTGTTCTAAAGTGCACTGAATCTGGGCAGAGCTAACCACTGGCTCATGTTGATCCTGCTCGGAAGAGGTTAGGATGTAAATGCTAGCCCAGAAATACTCCTACATGTAGTTAAACTAATCTATGGTAACCTAAACGAAAAGTGAACAATTGATGGTAACTTTTCAAACCACTTAGAACAACTGGGAATTTTGTCTGAAACATTGACATGCACTGAAGTAACTAAAAACAAGTCTTTTCTCTTCTGCATACATTCTGCAAGTTGCTTTTAGTACGCTGAGGCAGGGAATGTTTTAGCTGCTCCTGGATCAAGCCTTGGCTATTCAAGTCATAGAATCAGCAAGGGAACAGGTTCTTCAGTGCAACTGGTCTATACCAATCAAGATGGCCGTCCAAGTTTGTTCCATTTGCTGAGTTTGGCCTGTATCCTTCTAATTTTTCCTATTCCAGTACTTGTCTACATGTCTCTTAAGTATTGTTGTTGTACCTGCCTCAGCCATTTCCTCTGGCAGATGGTTCACAGCACCTTCTGCATGAAAGAGTTGCCCCCTCGCACCCTTTAAGTCATGTTAAGCCTATGTCCTCAAGTTCTTAGTTTCCCTTCCATGGAAAAAGGGCTGAGTGTATTCACCGTATATATGCTCCTTGAGATTTTACACACCACTGCGAGTTTACTCTTCAGTGTCTGATGCTCCAAGGATCAAAATCCTAACCTGTTCAGTCTCTCCTACAATCCAGGCAACATCCTCATTAATCTTTTTTACACTCTTTCCATCTTATTTACATCTTTCCTATAACAGGGTAACTATCTCTGTGCACAGTACTCCAGGTGCAACCCCATCAGCATTTTGTACACATCCATAACACCTTCTAGTTTTGTATTCAAAGTTCTGAATACAAAAGTTCAAAACAAACATTGAGAGGCCCAGAGTTTCTTGAACACAATTGCTAACACAAACACCCAGAGCATCTTTTCATCAGCTGGTCAATTTGCACATTATACTGACAACAATTTTTTTTGAAAGCATTCCTCAAAAATGCTGTTTATGATAGACTGCTTGAAGTTGAACACAAATATAATTTCAGACTACTTGTATCATGTAGGAATTTGGAGAAACAAGAAATTAACTTTTATTGAATATAATGTGTTTAATTGCATAACGGTACCGATTCTTTGCAAATAGTTCAACTGAGATAAAAATGTTTTGTTGGTGATTTTCATCTGTACTCAGTGTCTGAAGCTTCACACATGTGTCCAACAATAATCAGCTAGAATTGATGAATTCCAGATGCCCCGATACCATTCCTCCATGACCTCAATGATCTGGTGAAGCCTTTCACCATGCTTGCCACTGACAATGGCAAGATTTGCAGGAAAGAAGTATAAATGGGAATGCAGAAAATGAATCTTTAGTGGCATGTTGCACTTCATGGTTTTGTATGCTTGAAGCATGTTGTCAACCAGCTGCACATAGTTTGGTGCTCTGTAGTTGCCAAAAAAATTTTCAACAACATCCTTGAATGCCTTCCATGCGATTTTCTCCGGTCCCACTAGAGGTTCTTGGAATTGCCTGTTATTGATGACGTGTTTCACTTGTGGACCAACAAAAATGCCTTCTTTAATCTTGGCATCAGTTATTCGGATTTGAATTATGAATTGAAACAACAAATATAGATTATTTCAAAAAATATTGCATGACTGGGAAATTTCATGGTGATTTTCATGATCAGCAGCCCAAAATCCATAAGATACACCCAAATGTATTCAAGAAGCCAAGTCTTTGTTGTCCAGTGTTATTTTTCTCCTCCTGCTTGGTCCACTGACTTGACACTTCTTACTGTTGATGGAAAGGGTGTTATCTTGTGATTATGTAGTTTTAGGGAGCATATACTTGATTGATGTACTGAAGCCAATACTCCAACAATGTAATGTAAAATTACCCCTCACTCTATTTTATTATTCATAATATATCTCAAAGTGAACCCTTTGAGTATTGAGTGCTCTTTCCAGTCTTCAAAATATGGAGATTTTCTGAGCAATGATTTCAATGATTTCATGCAAATTCTCCAGATGTTACATATTTATAAATCCTTCTCTCTGTGACATTTTCCAATCTATTTTTCTTTTCAACCTGATATTTCATTCTCCACCAATGTCAAAAGCACATTGATACTGCATGGGCATTGAATAAAGATGTGGATCCAGTCTCTTTGGAAAGGTCTGGAGTTCTGGTACTGAATAAAGCTTAGGAACTTGGTAAGCTAAGTTAATCACCGCACACCAGGCTCTTCACCTCTCTCTTTGCCACTTTGTGTTCATTTCTTAAAGGCGTTATCTTTTGTTGGGATGAATTCCATATCAAATAATTAACTTTTGGTACGATACCTAAGCTATTTATCCTAATATTTATTAAGGGGATTTAACAATATAATGAGGCCAGAATGCTGCTGGTTATACCAGGTCTATTCATCGCCATGTAGTCCACTTTTAAGAGGTTACTGAGCTAGATATAAGACTTAATGAAGCATGTGTGGAAAATGAGGTGGTTCAGTCTATTGTGCCTTTAGTGGATCTTTGAGAAAGGTTGCCAAGAATATCAAAATCCTGGTCACTTACCAAGCATATCATACTTGAAAATTACTATTGAATCTGCATCCAACATTCTAGCAGGCTGTGCATGACAGAATATTACATCTAATTGCTAAAAAAAAATCCAATTTTTTTCTTCCGCTTCTTTTGCCAGTTCTCTTGAAACTGCATTCTCTGTGGGACTTCCCTCCTTGTAGAATGAGTAGGTTACTGTTTTCAAAACCCTCATAATTACTAACACTATTAAATCTCATCTTAACTTTGTCTCCCGTAAAGAAAACAATCCCAATTTCTTCTTTCTGCACATGTAAAATGCCATTTTTCTCAAACCTCTGGTACATTTACTCTAAAGTCTTAAACAGAGTAGAAAATATGGATCAAAAAACTACTGCCACAAATATGAATCATTCTGGTTTATAGCTGACTAATGAAGTTAAAGTTTATAAGTTTAAAGTTTATTAGTATACTGTTTATGATACAACTAAGCACATACCTGAAGTAATTGTTTTGACAAGTGATAAGCCCATTTGTCCCAGGAGTGTACTAAATGCATTAAATGTGCTTTGCTTCTCTCCATTCTTTTGATTTGTGATGTCCTAAGCATGTCCACAATCTTTTGTGTATACTTTGATCTTGACAATCCATTGAAACTTCAAACCTGTATGTATTTTAGTAATAGCAAAAGATCAATGTGTCCTTTGGTGGTTATCCGTCATATCCAACGATGACGGGAAACCTGTGCGGGAGGGTTTTTAAAGTGGAAGAGCCAATGCACTAGGGCAGTTGACCTCAGAAGTCCAAGCCCAGTGGTATGAACTTCCTTGGTTGCAGTGGATGACCATGACATCTTCTGTGCTTTGTCATGCCCTTCACTCTCCACAGAGCATTGCAGTAGCACGTTCCTGGCCGTTAGACATCACGGTAGGTCTCACCCGCACAGTCCGCCAGAGCTGACTTCACATACTGGGACAGGCATGCCCCTATCTCACCAGGGTGTGAGGCCATCAGCTACCCTCACCTGATTTAGCCCACTTGTCAAGGCGGTGTACCAGGGTGTGGCCACCATCGCATGCAGACAGCTACTTGGAGCCACAGGTGAGAGCTGAGCATTCAGTGGGGACCAAACGAAAAGTCCCTTCACCAGAGGTGCTGTCCTGGAAGGGGCCCCAATGTGTTCTGTAATATCCAGAAAATATAGAAGGTGGTGTGGACCGAACAAAGATAGCAACGCTGATTAAAATGCATCAATTCTTTGTATTAATTACTAGTGATCAAAGTATTCATCACCAATTTTAATGGTGCATGCTGTTAAAAGATAGCAGAGCTTAATAGATAGGAGACAGATTAATTAGATAAATGTGCATGAATAACTGAGGATATCTTACCTGTACGGAGAGCGGTATATTAATCCTCTTTGAAGCATACTGATGTTGGCAGACGATGGATCGACCTAATGAATGTAAATGTATTAATCAATGAAACAATTTGTTTTGCTGAGCATCAATAAACTGATGAAGAACTGATACATGTTGTTAATTCACTGCAGTCAATGGATCCGGAAATATGAACAAGAAATAGCTGTTCTCTGTCCTTATCTCATAGGTATGCGGATACTGGTGACCCTGCTGCTGGACACTTTGCCTATGTTAGGCAACGTACTTCTCCTCTGTTTCTTTGTCTTCTTTATTTTTGGCATTGTCGGGGTCCAGCTGTGGGCAGGACTACTACGAAACAGGTGCTTTCTTGAAGAAAACTTTACAATGTAAGTATGTCTGAATCTGGTTGGATTGATTATTTGCACAATAGAAGGAGGAATTCCCAGGATGGCATGGTAGCATAGTGGTTAGCACAACACTTTTCCCACCGCTGTCTGTAAGGAGTTTGTACATTCTGCTCGTGACTGCCCTGGTTTCTTCCGGCTGCTCCGATTTCCTTCCATAGTCCAAAGACCTACCAGTTGATAGGTTAATTGGTCATTGTGAATTGTCCTGTAATTAGGCTCAGTTTAAATCAGGGAATTGCTGGGCAGCGTGGCTCGAAGGGTTGGAAGAGCCTGTTCCACATTGAGTAATAAATAAAATAATACATGCAAATGTGAATATGATACAAATAATCTTAAATCTGAATCTAGTACAGTGTGTTATATGGGACAGGATAGCTTTACTGTAAAAACGAATCGGATGAATTTTTAAGCCTGCAACATGAGTGACTTCAATGCCATCCTCACCCCACAGCATGCTTTCAGTGCAACAGAACAACACAAGGAAAGGGGAGCAGAAGTAGGCACCAGGCCCTTCAAGCCTCCCCCAGCTTTTAATGTGATCATGCCTGCTGTGCTCTGGGTTTCAACTCTGCTTCCTTTCTGTGCCATTTCTTCATATTTACCCACCTTCATTTTAAATACTTTCAGTGATTCAGCTTCCACCACTGACTGGGGCAGAGAATGCCAGAGATTCACCTCTTGGAGTAGAAATTTCTACATACAGCAGTTTTAAATTATGAACCCTAAGGTGTAGTGATATTCCCTTTTTCAACACTCTCCCGCAAGTGAAAGCATCCCAACGCCTGTCTAGTCAGGACTTCTTGGAATATTATATGTTTAAATAAAGTCACCCCTAATTCTTCTGAATGCCAAGAATGTGGGCCCAAATTATTTCATCTTTCTTTGTAGGACAAGTCTCTAATCCCAGGAATTAGCCCGGTAGATCGTCTTCATACAGACTCCAATCTTGTTATATCAGTTTTTGTAAGATGATCAAAACTGCATTACATCTGAGATCTCGCCAAAACCCCTGAAAAATTGAAACAAATGCTCTCTATTTTTCAACCCAGCCCTTTGCAACGTACTCCAAAATGCAGCTTGTCTTCTTAATTATTTGTTAGCCCTGCTTCCTAGCTATTTATGATTAATGCACTAGAACACTTCGATTCCTCTCTACAGCTGGTACTAGTCAGCAGAAACATCTACCCAGCACCTATGCTATCAAGTTTTTCATAAATAATTTTGTCAGTAGCCCTTTATGAATTTTGTGAGACTTGACTTTCAAGAAGTTACATGAGCCTTAGCATTTCATTCAATTGTGTAGCACTCCCTTAGCGGTATGGTCTATTGTCAATGCCCAAGTCTCTGACATAACATGCCACTGAGGGAGTTAGTATATTCTAATGCCAACAAATCCTGAAAACTGTTTGAACATCTGGAAAGGAAGATTGATGGTTGAGGACTTTTTCTTCTTCTATCTGAAGTACTTCAGTCTCAGACAGCAGTAGCAGAGTTAATTTTCCCATTTCTGCTGCCTCTGACTTTTTATGAAATATAATATATGCATTAAAATTGTTGCAACTTAATTGATTAACTTAGAAGTGGAAAGATGGCTGCAGGTGGACATGAAGATTAAATGTGGTTTCAACCCTGGAGTCAGTAGGCTGGATTTTCACTCTACAATGCAATAATATTTGAATTTCTGCAAGATCTGTATTGATACCTCTGTCCCATATGTGAATTAAGTGACTTCTTTATTATATTAACTCTCAGATCTGCTTGCTCAGTCTCAGTAGTGCTGAGTTAAAATTTTAAAAAGCTTTCATTTATGCAACCTGCTTGAATTACTTCAAAAGCATTTTCCACTGAATCAAGTTATTAACATGCATTCATTAGGTACGTGGGAATTCCGGCAGTTAATTTGTGCATTATTAAGTGGGGCGGGGGGCGGAAACATGGTATTATGACAATAAAAACACAGTCTATTTAATGAATTGGGAAGAGAGACATATTAGTAAGGACACTGGGGCGATCTTTGAAACGGTATCTCAAAATAATTTACATCCATCTGAGAAGCTGGGGGCATTGCGCTTCACCCGTGATAATGTAGCTTTAAGTCGGCACACAACCTTTGGATTCAAAACTGAGAGTGCTTATAACCTACCAACACTGGCCATGAAAGATACATTTTCTTTTCGCCATTTTGTGCTGAGACACCTCAGAACCCCTTCCAGCACTACCAACAGGAATACCTTTGGATCTGCGTCAACTTTTGTGGTACCCTGCTGATAGCAGAGAATGCCTTGGGTTCCCTGAATCCATTTTGAACTCCTCAGGCACGAGAACCCACCAATTTCATAAATAAATCTTGTACGGTAAACAGCCTAGTCTGGATCAAGATTATACATCTGCTGAATAGGTGAAAATAGAAAGTAATTAGAATTTTAAGGTGGATAATTGGAGGCGTGGAACTGTTGAAGTAAAACAGAGCTTTAGAAATTAAAATTAAGTTCAGTACATTTAAACAAATTTTAAAGCCATAGGTTTGATTTATCACTTACAATAGAACAGCTCAACTCCCCAAAAAAACCTTGGAACACAAAGACGAGAAAATTTGCAGGTGCTGGAAATCAAAGCAACACACACAAAATGCTGGAGGAACTCAGGAGGCCAGGCAGCATCTATGGAAAAGAGTAAACAGTCGACATATCAGGCTGAGACCCTTCATCAGGAGTGATGAAGAGTCTCGGCCTGAAAAGGTTAAGTGTTTACCCTTTTTCACAGATGCTACCAGGCCTACTGTGTTCCTCCAGCATTTTGAGTGTGTTCCCATAGTTGGAGGAACGTTCTTTTGCCGTGCCGTGGAGCAGAGGATGCCATCCGAGTCTCCCACTTAATAGAGTAAAGCAGTTCACATATAGCACTCCTTGTGAAACTGAAGCTATTAGCTTGTAGTGGGAGTGAAGATATTACCTTTAGTGGGGAAAAGTTTTAAAAATGCCCACTTTGTTATCTGCTCAGCTGTGCCTCATTGGTAACACTCTCAGTCCTGAACCTCAAAGTTGTTTCTTCAGAATCTTTCACAGATGTCCCAGATTGACTAACTGCATTCTAGCCAGAAGCTATAGTTCAGATGGAACACTCACCCCTAAGCTTCATTTTCCAGAAAATCTTGCAGCCAAAAAGAGCATATATTGTAGTAAGTTCAACATCCTTCACCAAGTTAAAATGTATTCCTCAGTCCTAAGGCCTGATGGTCAGTCAGCTTGTGGATGGTTACAAGAGCAAGCAGGAATACCAGGAAGCCTAAGGTACACAGAAATAAAAAAAAATGCGATATACCAAGATTCATTTGTGCCAAATCAAACAAGTCAATAGAGATTCATAGCTAATGGTTTCTCCAGTGATGTTTTACTGAAATCACAACACAATAGCTAGAGATCTATGTTTATTTATAAATTTCTGTTAAAACAATTCTGTGTGGGAGACCAGTGCCAATTCTATGTAGACTCACAGAAAATGTTATCTTTATACTGCTTATAATCCCAGGCCTTGGATGATATGCAGGACGTACGTGGTAGAAGTGCAAACTCTGCTCCACCATATCTTCTCATGGCTGTTATCCTCAATGGGAACTGCCACTGAAAATTAGGGACTATTTGGGACAGCATTTCTTTTAGGCTGTGGGTAAAGACTGAGAGTAGATAGCTCAAGACTTTGTTAGATGATGAGGCCCAGAGGTTAGACGTTAAGTGTAAAGAATTCTTAACCTGGTACAAGATGCCATGGGAATCATAACAAGTATTGCTTACCTTGCTTCACAGAACAGTACAGCAGAGGAACAGTCCTTTCAGCCTGCACCAACTATGATGCCAATCCAAGTAATCCCAACTATCCATATCCAGTCATTCCTGGACCGTGTCTGTCTGAATTCTGTTCAATGTTACTATTGTATCTGATTCTACCAATTGGCAACACAATCCAGGAACCTACCATTCTCTGTATATTAAAAACAAACTTACACATCCCTTTTAAACCATCCCTCTCTTTTCTTATATTTATGCTCTTTAGTACTTCACACTTGTACCCTGTGAAAAAGACTATCTGTACTTCTCATAATTTTATAAACTTCTATCAGATCGCTCCTTGGCCTCTGATGCTCCAGAGAAAGCAATCCAAGTTTGTCCAACACACACACAAACGTAAGAGTTTCTGCAGAAATCTTGAGCAACACACACACACACAAAATGCTGGAGGAACTCAGCAAGTCAGACAGCATTTATGGAGGGCAATAAACAGTCGACATTTCAGCCTGAGGCCCTTTCAGCCTGACGAAGGGTCTCGGCTCGAAACATCAACTGTGCTTCTTCCTATGGATGCTGTCTGGCCTGCTGCGTTCCACCAGCATTTTGTGTGTGTTGCTTGAATTTCCAGCATCTGCAGATTTCCTCATGTTTGCCCTTCATCAAGACAGATTTGTCCAACCTCTCCTTATACTTGCTGCAATCTAGGCAACAGCTTGGTGAACTTCTCCAGCAACCCCTCTGCACCCTCTTCATAGTGTGACAACCAGCAATGCAAACAATACTCCAGATGTGCTTTAACCAAAGTTTTATACAGCTGCACCATGACAACAACTTTTATATTCAGTGCTCTGACTGGTAAAGACAAGTAAGTTATACACTCTCTTTACCACCCTATCCACTTGCATTGCCACTTTCAGGAAGCTAGGGATCTGCATCCCAAGATTCCTTTGTACGTCAAAGCTCCTGAGTCCTGCCAAACAATGTACACGTTCTTCTTGCATTTGACCTCCCAAAATCACCACCTCATACTTACCCATGTTAAACTCCATCTATCTGTTCCTCACACAACTTTTTAGCTGATCTATACCCTGCTAGATCCTTCAACTCTCCTCACAAACCACAGTGGCACCAATTTTCTTCTTTGTAAACTTGCTCACCAGACTATTCATTCATTCATTATGTGCCATGTTGTATGACATGGGCGATCGTAGTCTTGACCATGATTGTTCTTGGCAAATGTTTCTACAGAGTGCCTTCTTTTGGGCAGTGTCTTCCGGGTGACCCCAGCCATCATCCATATTCTTCAGAGACTGTCTGCCTGGCATAAGTGCTTGCCTAACCAGTACTTGCGATACTCACCAGCTGCTCATATGACCATCCACTACCTGCTCCCATGGCTTCAGGTGACCCTGATCGAGGGATTAAGCAGGTGCTACACCTTGTCCAAGGATGACCTGTAGGCCAGCGGAGGGAAGAAGTGCCTTACACTTACTTTGGTAGAGACATAATTCCACCCCACCATCCAAGCTAATCAGACCATTTAAACATTAACGATCAGCATCATTTACATCAGCATAAACTGGGTGCATTTGGGAATGATAAAGCTTCAAAACTGCTGGTAGTATGCATCCACAGTCAAAGTTTCTTCTCCCAAAGTATCGGAGAGGATCACTGGCCCAGTTAAGTTTCAGGATTGCTGCCAATCACAGGACACTCAGAAGTAAGCCCAAATCTGACGTCTGAACACCCTGAGCTAATGGCCGAGGCATGAACTTGCTTCCTGTCATTCAGCAATCCAATGATGCTAGCTCCACTGGAACAGTGAATCTCACCCATTTGGCTATCTTCCGATACAAAAGCTCATAAGTGACAGCATTTACGTCCATGGGTCCAGGAAGGTGATAATAGAAATCATCTGGTGCTTTCAAAAGAACAGGCCCATTGCAGCTTGTTGTGCAGAACTGTATATCACAAAGTTATATATGTCAAGAAATGGTTCACATGATGTCATAGAGTAATGTGCAATGCAGTTAAATTTCTAAGAAAAGTAAGGTGCAATTTAGGATTGTAAAGCCACAATATTCCTACTGGGTCCTGTGAGTCACTTACATGCAGACATGCAATAACATGAGGAATACAACAACACACACAAAATGCTGGTGGAACGCTGCAGGCCAGGCAGCATCTATAGGAAGAAGTACAGTCGACGTTTTGGGCCGAGACCCGTCGTTAGGACTAACTGAAAGAAGACATAGTAAGAGATTTGAAAGGGGGAGGGGGAGGGGCAGATCTGAAACAATAGGAGAAGACAGGAGGGGGAGGGATGAAGCTAAGATCTGGAAAGTAGATTGGCAAAAGGGATACAAGCTGGAGAAGGGGGAGGATCATGGGATGGGAGGCCTAGGGAGAAAAAAGGAGGAGGGGAGCAGGGAAGGACTGATTGTGAAAGGGAAAGGGAGAGAAAAAAGAGGGAGGAAAAAAAGGGGGACCTACTTTTTTTCTGTCCACCAGCCTGCAGGTCAATCTTGGGCAAGGTGTAGCACCTACTTGTCCCCCTGTTCATGGCCACATGAAGCCACGGGAGCAAATGGTGGATGGTCATATGAGCAGCTGGTGTCTCTTACAAGACCTGGTTGTGCAACTAATGACACCAGGCAGACAATCTCTTTAGAGTATTGATAATGGCTGGGGTCACCTGTCCGGTAAAGACACTCTCCAGAAGAAGACAATAGAAAACCATTTCTGTAGAAAAATTTACCAAGAACAATCTTGGTCATGTAAAGGCCATGAAGACCTATGTCATACAACACGGCACATAACGAACATATGATTGATGAGTCTGTTCTCATCCTCAATTGAATATCTCAACCACAACTCATTAGGTGATGGGAAATAGAAAGTACTAGTCATCCCACTGAATAGCACACTGTTTTAGCAGATATTGTGGAATTTTCTGAGGCTAATTTCCTAACTGATTCTTAAATTCTGTTGCTTTTTGTTCACAGACCTGCCTCCCAAGAGTTGGATCAATATTATCACACAGAAAATGATGATGAAAATCCCTTCATTTGCTCCCTCCTGAAGGATAATGGAATGCGGTACTGCCGCAATGTACCCCAAAGACGAGTGAACAACATTGATTGTACCTTGGATGGTACAAGTTACAACCTGTTACAGAGTAACATGACAAACAATGTCAGCTGTGTAAACTGGAATCAGTATTACACCCAGTGCCAGCCTGCTGATCACAACCCATTCAAAGGAGCTATCAATTTTGATAACATCGGATATGCATGGATAGCAATATTCCAGGTACCTTGAGTATTTCTCCTTTCAGACTTCTATAGTGAAGAAGACTATGAGAAACTATTTGTTAACTCGTAACAGCTTTCAGCAGCTGTCATTAAGTTCACCTATAGCACATATTTTTTAAGACTCATAATTACATAGTGCCTTTCTTGATCTCAACATTTAAAGTGTATTATAACTAATTAAATAAATTTAAAGGCATATCTGCTGTTGTATAATACTGTTTAGAAGAGGCGTGAAAAACAGCAGTGAAATAGATAGTCAGATAATCTGTTTCTTTAGTGGTGCTTTAAGATAAATATTAGGCTATAGTCTTCTTTGAAAAGTGTAATTGAATCTCACATGGCAAATTTAATATTTATTATTAGAAATATTATAATATTTTATTATTACACCAGTCAGATATAATACCTTTGTACTGAAAGCTGTGGAATGTGCTTTGAATCAATTTCTTCAAGATTCTAGATTGTTTTATGTCATTTCCTGTACCCAGGTGTAAGGAGAATGAAATAATTGTTACTCCAGATCTGATGCAACATAAAAAAAGCCACAAAAAATAAAGAACATAATAATAATAATAATAATGATAATAAAAACCACAGAGTAAATACAAATACATAAATAACTTGTATAAATTGATTGATTGATTGTCCATAAAATGTTACTAGGCGACATAATGTGATTGACAGAAAATATAGTGGTGGAGGTGTTGATCGGCCTTACTAGAAAGTAACTGTTTTGAGTCTCATGGTCCTGACATAGATGCTATATAGCCTCTTCCCTGATGTGAATGGGACAATCCATGAGCATGGTGGGTGGGATTCTTCATCATGTTACCGGTCCTTTTGCATCACCTTTCTGTATACATGTCCTTGATGGCACATAGGCCGATGCCAGTGATGCGTTGGGCAGTTTTGACTACCTGTTGTAGATGCTTCCTGTCTGCTGCAGTGCAGTTTCCATACCAAGCAGTGATACAGCTTGTTAGGATGCTCTCTACTGCACATCTGTAGAATTACGTAGGTATTGATGTGCAAAGTTCAGCTCCCTTTAGCCTCCTCAGAAAGCAGAGGTGTTGGTGAGCTTTCTTGACTGTGTAGGATGTGTTCTGGGACCATTGGAGGTTGTGTATGATGTGCATACCCAGGAGTTTGAAACTACTTGCAATTCCACTATTGTGCCACCAATGTAAAGGGGGGGGGGGGAGTCCTCCTAAAGTCAACGACCATCTCCTTTGTCTTGTTGACATTAGGCAAGAAGTTATTTGCCTCGAACTCTTTCACCTCATTTCTGTAGGCTGTCTCATCGTTGTTGGGGATGAGCCCCACCACTGTTGTGCCATCAGTGAACTTGACAATGTGATTGCTCAGGCTGCTTGACTTAGAGGCAAGAATGCTATCATTAAGCCATGATTCAATGATGCATTAACACATTTGCTTTACTGCATTCTAATTTATTATCCAAATCATATTATTCTCAACTTTGAACTGATATTCCTGAGTGAAGTACCACTGTTCTTGTGGAAATTTTAGAGCTTGCATTTATCAGAGCATAGGAGGTGTATCCATTTGAGTTACCCAGAGAAATGGATGCAATGACCATAGGATTGACTTTGACAGCACAAGCTACTGTGCCGTGCCAGTGGCTTTTGGGACCACCTGTTGAAGAAAGCCACTGAAGCAGGTCTAGAGAATAAGAATTTTAACAAAGACGAATGTCTTGCTCTAAGAACTGGAATAACTTTTTAAACAAGGTGGGACAGCGGAAACCTGATCAGTTGAAGACTAACCAATCAGGAGGGACAGATGGAGGTTGAGTATACATACCACTGGAATGGAAAGACCGTGGCATCTCCCTGATGAAAATGGCAGAGCTTATTAATGAAGCAGCGGTTAAAATTAATACCCGTACCCAGCTGGAAGCCTGAGAAGAGTTTATACACCATACCCACCAGGAAAGCACTAGATCCTTTTCGCTCAATTTATCTGTTATCCACCGCAACTTGATTTGGTGCAATGAATATCAATGAGGTCTTAGGATATGGATTAAGAAAGCAGGGAATAAGTGCTTGTAAAATGGAAACCAGAATTCCCTGATCCAGGTTCATCAAAAACTGCTCAGCAATGAAATCAGTTCTGATGTTTACATCCATGTTACTCATCACAATAGGGTAAAAGGAAAAGCTCCATTTAGTCTGACATGCCTCACCTTCAGAAGAGTTTAATTATGACAAAAAAAAATTTTTGTACAGTCCCACCTTAATGCTGGTTCCACTTGTGAATGTGATTTCTGCAATTTCTAGTAATTTTTCCCCTTCCCCTCTTCAATTGCCCATTCTAGCTCCTGTCTTGCTTCATTATTTACTCCCATGACGCACTCTCATCTCCTCCTTTTCTACCTATCACCTCCCAGTTTCTTGCTTCAAACCCCTCCCCCACTCACCTGGCTTCATCTATCACCTTCTAGCCTGTCCTCCTTCCTCTCACCCCACTTTGTTAGTCTGGCTCATTCCCCCTTCCTTTCGAGTCCTGAAGCAGGGTCTCAGCCGGAAAATATCGACTGCCCAAAACATTAACTGTTTATTCATTTCCATAAATGCTGCCTGACCTGCTAAGTTCCTCCAGCTTTTTGAGTGTGTCACCTTAAAAAGAATTATTTTCATGCCTTGGATGGGGAGGATCTCGCTCCAGTCTCATTGTCATAATTCTATTTCAGACCAGCATGATCTTTGCTTTAGTTCTGAACTAATCCGATTTATATTGTCCTCTTTTCAAACTGGATTAATTAAAACTAAATTGCATGCCTTAAAATTAATTCCTAATATAAAGAGCTTGGATGGTGAATTAATCCACCTGTGAGGGAAGATTTATGCTTTGCTAATCTTGTGGAGTGCATCTATCTTTGAATAATTTTGCAATGTGAACACATGCATGTCTTTATAATGCACTGGTGAGGCCTCACTTGGAGGACTGTGAGCAGTTTTGGGTCCCTTATCTGAGAAAGGATGTACTGACATTGGAGAGGTTCAAAGCATGTTCACGAAAATGATTCTGGAATTGAAAGGCTAATCATATGAGGTGCATTTGATGGCTCTGGGTCAGTACTCACTGGAATTTAGAATAGTGAGGGGGGAATCTCTTTGAAACCTATATAATGTTGAAATTCCATAATAAGGAGGATGGTTCCTATGGTGGTGAATCTAGGACCTGAAAACGTGTACTCAGAATAGAGGGACATCCACTTAAAACAGAGATGAGGAGGAATTTCTTTAGCCAGAGACCGGTGAATCTGTAGAATTTGTTGCTGTAGAAGCAATGTCATTAGGTAACTCTCACAACACGCTGGAGGAACTCAGCAGGTCGGGCAGCATCCGTGGAAAAGATCAGTCGATGTTTCGGGCCGGAACCCTTCGTCAGGACTGTAGAGGGAAGGGGCAGAGGCCCTATAAAGAAGGTGGAGGGAGGGTGGGAAGGAGAAGGCTGGTAGGTTCCAGGTGAAAAACCAGTAAGGGGAACGAAAAAGGGTGGGGGAGGGGAGGCAGGGAGGTGATAGGCAGGAAAGGTGAAGAAGGAATAGGGGAAAACACAATGGGTAGTAGAAGGAGGCGGAACCATGAGGGAGGTGATAGGCAGCTGGGGGATGGGGCAGAGTGACATAGGGATAGGGGAAGGGAGGGGGAGGGAATTACCGGAAGTTGGAGAATTCTATGTTCATACCAAGGGGCTGGAGACTACCTAGATGGTATATGAGGTGTTGCTCCTCCAACCTGAGTTTAGCCTCATCATGGCAGTAGAGGAGGCCATGTATGGACATATCTGATTGGAAATGGGAAGCAGAGTTGAAGTGGGTGGCTACCGGGAGATTCTGTCTGTTGTGGCGGACGGAGTGGAGGTGCTCGACGAAGCGGTCCCCCAATCTGCGTCGGGTTTCACCGATGTAGAGGAGGCTGCACCGGGAGCACCGGATGCAATAGGTGACCCCAACAGACTCACAAGTGAAGTGTTGCCTCACCTGGAAGGACTGTTTGGTGCCCTGAATAGTGGCAAGAGAGAAGGTGTAGGGACAGGTGTAGCACTTACGCTTACAGGGATAAGTGCCAGGTGGGAGATCCGTGGGGAGGGACGTGTGGACCAGGGAGTTGCGGACGGACCAATCCCTGTGGAAAGCGGAGAGTGGAGAGTAATGAAGTCATTAGGTATATTTAAGGTGAAGACTGATAGTTTCTTGATTAGTCATGAAGGGATATGGGGGAAAGGGCAGGAGATTGGAGCTGAAAGGGAAAATGGATCAACCATGATGAAATGGTGGAGCAGACTTGATGGGCCAAATGGCCTAATTTTGTTCCTATATCTTATGATCTTATGGAAACCAAGGCATTGAGATTAAACTCACACAGTCACAGGGAAACATACAAACCCCACACGGACTGCATTGGAGGTCAGGACTAAAGCAGGGTGAAGCACCTGGTCCACATGTCCCTCCCCACGGATCTCCCACCTGGCAAGTGTTGTTACCTGGAGCACAGTGTGGTACACATCAAACAGGTGAGGTGACTTGTTTGTTATGGGATGTGTGCTGAATTATTTTATGAAGATCAGCTGGTGTCGGAGCAAGAGCTACAAAAAAACAAAAACTTGAAGGGACTTAGACAGGGCCCAGAGAACATCTATAGTAAGAGGAACAGGAGGAAGAAAGAGACTACTTAAGGGGGTTTGATTCTGCTGAAAAAGGTGGAGGGAGCATTAGCAAGACAGGTTATCAGCAGTCTTGACTGGAGAGGTATTTCACCAGAACAAGCCAAGTAATCCTCATGAGACTGTTATCATTAATATAACGCGCAGAAGGGAACCCAAGCACTGGCTAGAAATCCCTCACATTCTACTTTTCTGTCCACCTGTGCTGAATATTATGCATAAAGGAACAAATCTCTCCCACTAATTACTTTATTAGCTTGCTACAGTATGTTTGTATTTCCTGAGGAGTGACACCACACAAAAGAATTGAGACCTCTACATAAAACATACTTCCCTGTGACAACCCCCACTCAACAGGAGTAAACAGCAGTGTGCCTGACATACTCTTTGAGAACATTAAACATCTTTTCAAGTTGCCCCATTGTGTGGGGATCCTTAGTACGAGCTGACTACAGCCACTTCCTGTCCTGCTCTTATGGTGATGCCCTGCCTCAGACACTGGATGTTCTTCCTGACATATATATTGTTGACAAGGGACTTCCGTGTTTCTTTGAATGAAAATGGGGGTATGTCTGCTTCCTCTCTGTCTTTGCCTGTTCCATGGCAGCAGTTGTGTGTGCAAGCTGGGTACTGTCATTGGGAGTGTGTCTGTAATGTGCTGGCATCTTTCTCTGAAGGCTGCACAGCGACTATTTGAAATCTGTTGAGCTTGGTTTGGCACATTTCTGGGTGTAAATCACATTAATATCGATTTGGCCATCTTCTTGTTTTGCAGGATACCCTGTTTGGCACTCGAGTTCAATGCAACAGTACCTTAGCAACACCAAAAATAAGTGCAATCAAATTTCTTGGCAATAGTTTTCTTATCCGTACCCTTTCTTCTGTATTCAAGAATCTACAAATCATATGAAATAATCACTGATGCGTTACTGTGTGCCAACAAATTATTTCCAGATGTGATGAGACTCATTTATTCCACCTCGCCCACAAATCCCTCTCCGTCCTATCCCCAAATAGGGCTATATGCTATTTCAGGAATGATGAATTACCCAATTCATGCAACAGAAGTATTTTGTACTAGACATGTGAAGCATACTGTGGTAGTCCAGGTATTGTGCTGTGGAGTTCACAAGCCACTGCCGCATGCTTTTACAAAGCTCTTAGGCAACCTATCCCACTTGACTACCTCTACAGCCCTCATCACTTCTCCACGCCCCCTGTTGGCATTTTGACTGACAGTTGTTGCATCTGTTCCCTCCTCTAGCTGGCTTTGCACCACACACATCTGTCCCTGTTCAGCACCTCATTTTCACATCTTGATGGATGTTCTTCCCATTCATTTTCCTTGTTCTAATGTTTTTAATCCTTTCATGTCAACTTGCAGGTTACTATTCTGCCAATCATTCTGACTTGGGAACTTTAGGATTAGAAGCAATCTGATTTGTCTTGAGAAAGAAATGTTCTATCATTTATCTACATTATGGCTGATTGTGAAAGGGTAAACAAGGAAATCATTGGCCCACATTTAGTTTGAAGTTCAAAGACCAACCTCGTTCCTCTTATCTCAATCAGTTGATAAAAAATTTACTTCTTCAACTTACCTTCAAGTAGGATTCAGTACAGTGAGCCTATACTCTGTTTATAAGAGAGAGCAATATTTTCATTGAACAGCAAAATTCTTAGAGTGATGCTCATGTTGAAGCTCTCTTGAGAAGATGCTTCCTCTGGGCGCAGGGTCCGGAATGAGGGGAGACAGCCTAGGGATAAAAATTTGGCCATTTAAAACTGAAACAAGAAGAAATGTACTCTCAGAGGTTTATGAATCATTATAAATCTTCTGTGGCGTGGGTTGGGGGGTGCGGTTCTAGACCTTCAGTTGTTGAATATCTTCAACTTTAAGACTAACGTACCTTTGAGATCTAAGAGAAGCAACAGCAGGTTGGAAAGTGAAGTAGTATTCAACATGACTTTACTGATGGAGGAGCAGGCTCCTCATGGACCTTGACTTTCTCATCCATCTTAAGTTCCTACAGAAATGTTTGATAGAACCAGCCTGACTTGTCCAATTCAAACATTACACTCAATCTCATATACTTTGCACAAAGGCCATCAGAAACAGGTTGGTATTGAAACTAGAACTACCAGCCATTAGTCTTGCCAAAGCTGGCATTGGACCACTTTTAGAGCAATAATTCTTGTTTATACTAGTGTAGGCTCATCAAATGAGTAAGGCCTATTAGAGAGATACACCTGTTTATAAGTTTACCCCATGCCCTCCTTCCCTTCAAGACACAACCTCTGTTGTCACCTTCTGAATAAAAGGAACCCATATGATCCCAAAGCAGATATCCTTGATAGGCCACCATGAGAAGTGAACTATCTAGTTTAATTCAATTGAAATCTGCTTGCAAGCTGTTTGTTTTAAAATGAAATAACTTCAATTCTCAAATTATGAGTGTTTGCAGACTCACCTCAGACCTACACAAACAATTTGAAGTGTGTAGGTGTCCCGATTTTTGTTCTAACAGTTTTAAAAGAAAGACAGGATAGACAAAGACTTTATCCTATTACAAACACAAATGTAAACATCAGCCAGTTGGTATCATTGCACTTTGCACTGAATGGTGATTCGTTTCTCCTTCCCATCTGGGTAGAGTCCAGAACAACTGGACATAACATTGAAATTGGAGCTATGCAATTCTGTGGTAACATCAGAAAACCATTCACATAATGGATAGTCAAAATCCAGAACTCTTTCTCATTAAGGTATTAACGATGAGGTAGGAGAGAAAATGTCTAAACAGGAATTGATTTACAGAATCAAAGTCAAAGCTGAGTTTATTGTCATATGCAATAAAAAACTTACTTGGAGCCACATCACAAGCATCATGTAAGCAGCATTCAAAGTAAAACATAAATTAAACATAAATTATGCACATTTTACAAATAAACATGATTAGAACAAAAAAAGGAGTCCAATTTAGTGCAAAGTGATCAAAGTGTCCGTAGTATTGTTACGATATGCACCCAACCATGCCAGCTTCTGGGGTTTAGACGATCTGACTCTCCAGAATATCGATAGCCGCCCCCTTTAAGAACTCAGGCCCATTCCACTAATTGACAGCTATGTTTTGTTGCCCAAGATTTTAATATTTAAAGAGCAACTGAACGGAGGTTCCGTGCTCAACCATCAGCTCAACTTGGATTCTCGTCTAGCATCTAGTTTAGAACCCTTTCCTCTTTTCAGTCTCGAATCATGTCTTGATTGTAGTCTCGGATACTCCAGCGCTTGGGTCCTAACCATCCCTGCTTAGGTCTCTTGTCACAGGTATAGAGATATGAATTTTTCTGGTTCTTTCAGGAACTGAATGGATAAAGAGAAGTAACTGTTCCTGAACCTGATGGTGTTGTACTTCCAGCTTCTGTACCTCCTACCCCCCGGTTTTTGTGAACAGATGCCATGGCATAGGCAGTGGAGATCTTTGATGGTAGATGTTGCCTTTTTGAGGCAGCACCTCCAGTAGGTACCACAGGTGAAGTGGGGTGTAACTGTGATGTATTCAGCAGAGTCCACTACTGGTCCACAGAGTCTATATAAGATAGGTAGATGAACTGAAGGCATTGAGCTGGATCTATTTTATTATATATTCCCACTAATAAATTTTGGCGGTGGTGTTTTTCTCCCTTTTCCTTGCTGAGCCCCAGAGTTTAATGATTATTGTGGCTGGCAAGGATCTGCTGAGGGCATATCTCATCAGTGTGCACTGCAGACCATCTTTGTCATGCACACAGATGACAGATCTCTTGAAGAAGCACCAGCAAACCGTGTACTTCAATCAGCAACTAGTTAATCTGACTGTGTTGCTGAGTGGAAAACAGAACGTTTCAAAATACCTATAGTATGCCACTTTCTGGTCTGCTACAGGTTTCTGGTAGTTTTGTTCAGTGTTTCAGGATCATTAGCATCTGCTGGATTTTGGCGGTTATGTCTGACCACTTTTTCTCTTTGACACACTTAATCATTCTACTGTCATACATCACATTAGCAGGCTGGTGGGAGTTTTGCAGGACCACTAAATTTTACCATCTAAATCCATGTAGATACTCACTGTAACCAACTTTAACCTTGCAGGTCAATTAGCATCTATGGATTAAGCAATAGACAATAGGTGCAGGAGTAGGCCATTCAGCCCTTCGAGCCAGCACCACCATTCGCTGTAATCATGGCTGATCATCCACAATCAGTACCCTTTTCCTGCCTTCTCCCTATATCCCTTGACTCCGCTATCTTTAAGAGCTCTATCTAACTCTTTCTTGAAAGAATCCAGAGAATTGGCCTCCACTGCCTTTTGAGGCAGAGCATTCCACAGAACCGCAACTCTCTGTGTGAAAAAGTTTTTCCTCAACTCTGTTCTAAATGGCCTACCCCGTATTCTTAAACTGTGGCCTCTGGTTCTGGACTCCCCCAACACTGGGGACATGTTTCCTGCCTCTAGCGTGTCCAATCCCTTAATAATTTTGTATGTTTCAATCAGATCCCCTCTCATCCTTCTAAATTCCAGTGTGTACAAGCCCAATCACTCTAATCTTTCAACATATGACAATCCCGCCATCCCGGGAATTAACCTCATGAACCTCTGCTGCACTCCCTCAATAGCTATTAAAGTTTTCATTCCTGTACCCCTTAAGCTGAACTTGTTGAGCATTTCCAGCATTTTCTGGTTTTCTGTCTCTGATTTGCAGCATCCACTGTTTTTCCCTGATGTTCAATCTTTACCAGATCCTCATGTCTGGCTCACACATTTTTTGGTGGACTAGATGTCAAAGAGGGTGAATCATGATGTCAGATTCAGAGTTGCACAGAACTGCAAGAAGTCGTACAAAGATTATTATTTTAGGAACTGCTACATCCATGAATTAAACAGCTAAGGAAAAGTTGTACATAAAGACTAACCATATCCAGCATCTGTCTTTACCAGAAATGACTGATCAGGCAGTAACTTTGGAAGTGCATGTTTCAAAATATAAAGCAATGTTCAAACAAATATTAACAGTTATGAGTATACAAATTCCTGATATGGCTGATGACAGAATATCTGTAGCCCTATTCCATAGTAATGTAGTTAAATGTTTTTGTACATTTTCTGTTATTTCCGTTCGGATATACAAGTTTTGATAAACAAATCACCTAACATCTAAGATGGTTAAACATCTGTTAATGAGCAATAGTCTTGATTCAATTGCCGTTAAAGTGAAGAATAATTTGTGATGGTAAATCTGGTTTTATTTCATATTATTTGACTGAGTGGCATTTCTTTTGTTTTCTCAGGTTATAACCCTTGAGGGTTGGGTTGATATCATGTATTTTGTTATGGATGCTCACTCCTTTTATAATTTCATCTACTTCATCCTATTGATCATAGTAAGTATTCAATACTCTGGTGATGTGGGCATCATTGGTGGCTGATATGTACTGCCTTTCCTTCAAAGAAATTCATTGGCTCAGAGTTATACAGCAGGAATACAGACTCTTCAGCCCATAGGATGCCAGTCCATCCAATCTGCCTATCTAAGCTAATCTCATTTGCCTATCTTTGGCCCATATCCCTCAAAACATTTTCTATCCATGAACCTATCCAAATTTCTTTTAAACATTATAATTGTGCCCTCCTCTACCACCTCCCCTGGCACATACCTGCCACCCTCTGTGTGAAAAATCCGTCTCTTGTATACTCTTGAAAAATTTCCTCCCTCACCTGAAACCTATGCCATCTAGTTTTAGAATCACAAATCTTGGGAAAAAGTTAGGTTTCTCATAATTTTGTAAATTACCATAAGGTCACTTCTGAACCACCATCGCAACAGGAAAATATTCCCAGTTTATCTAGTCTCTCCCTATAACTGAAGCCTCTTGACAGAGGCACCATTCTTGTGAATCTTTTTTTGCACTCTTTCCAACTTAATCACATCCTTCCTATAGCATGGAAGCAGAACTCCACACAATATTCTAACCAGTGATTTGTACAACTGCAACGACAACCCACCTCTTATACTTAATGACTAGGCTGATAAATATAAACATACCATACACCAGTCTATCAGCCGATGTAGCCACTTTCATGACGCCATCTATGAACTTGTACCTCAAGGTCCTGCCATTCACTGTGAATGCCCTTGCCTGGTTTAACTTCTCAAAATATGACTATGTACTTGTCTGAGTTAAATTCCATCAGCCATTCCCTCACCCACTTTCTCTGTTCATCTAGATCTGATTATAGCCTTAGAAAACCTTCTGTATTGTCCAGTATAGCACCAAATTTGATGTCTTTTGCAACTTACTATTCATGCCATGTACACTTGCTTCCAAATCATTCATATACTGCATATAACAATGAAAGATCCAGCACCAGTCCGTGCAGAACTTCACTGGCTACAAATGCTCCTATCTGAAAAGTAACTTTCCACTTCCACCCACTGCCTCCTACCACAACGACAATTTTGCAACCAATTTGCTATCTCACCCTAGATCTCCATTATTCTAACCATTTGGACCAGTCTACCATGCAGTATCTTGTCAAGGGCCTTGTTATAGTCCATGCAGGCAACCTCCACCCTCACTGCTCTCATTAACCCCCTTGGTCATATCCAGAAAAATTTATTAGAGCAATCTGCCATGAACAAAGTTATAAAAAAAGATCTCTAATCAGTCCTTGCCTTTCCAAATGTAAATAAATCCTGTCCCTTAGAATGATGTCAGTAATTTCCCTGCCACTAATGTAAGGATTACCAGCCAGTTCTTGCAGACATTCTTCAATTTGCTTGTAACATTGGCCATTCCCCAGTTTTCCAGAACCTCAATCATAGAAAATGAGTTTGTGCAACTAAACAGCTTGCTGGGATTTTTCAGAGGGCAAAGTTATGTATTGGCATTGGATCAATCAGGTGCACATCTTCTCCTTCCCTTAAAACTGATGTCACCTTTTCAGCATTGGCTTTTTTTTATTTCCATACATTTTAACACTAAGTGTAAAATTGCCAACTGACTTATTTTCACTGGATTATCCAGTGAACACTACTGAACTGTTAATACTATAAAATACCTTCTATATTAAGATACCTGTTAACTAATGTATTCCTATTTTTCTGGAGAAAGATTGACAGGAGTCCATCACTAATCATAGAAAAATGTCATTACCAAGGATAATTTCAACACAGCTCGAAGATGAGAATTTCATCTTCCAAATGAACAGTTAAATTTTTGAGACATGAACAAAGCCATGCTGACTATCAGTCCCTGCCTTTCCAAATGTAAATAAATCCTGTCCCTCAAAATCCCTTCCAGTAATTTCTCCACTACAGATGTAAAGCTCACCATCTAGCTCTTGTAGACACTCTTCAACATGGGTGTAACACTGGCTCCAGTCATCCAGTATCTCAGTTAATCTTCACAATTTCAGACAACCAGTTTTTCCAGAATTTGGCATAGGGTCATAGAGTTGTAAAGCATGGAAACAGAGCTATCAGTCCATTATCCAGTCCATGATACCTACAGTATTCTAGTACGTTATCAAGAATGTATAAATTATACAACCTTGAGATTTGCTTGCTCACAGATAGCCCCAAAGCAAGAAACCCAAAAGAACTCAATTAAAGAAAAACTAGATTGAAAGTGAAAATAGAAGCCCAGCACTCGATGTGCAAGAGAAAGAAAAAAAATCATGCAAACAATTGAAGCGAACAACATCCCATTTACCTGCAATAGGTCCATAGCTTTGTGTCTTTACAAGTTGTAGTTCATATCGTCAACTCTCACTGTTTGTTTCATCTGATAAATTCAAATAATGTGTGTTTCTCCTGCATGCACCTTTTCCAAACTGACCTTGCGAAACCTTCTACCACCCTATTTCACCTTGTACCAACCTTTTTGTCATTCATTCACTTCCTCCTCATCAAATCACAAAGCTTCCCTTTTGTCTCTCCTCCCCTTTCTCTCGAACCTGCATCTTGAAACTTGTTTCAATTCCAACATAAATTTTAAAAAAGCAGTTGTTCTGATAAAAGATTATTGATCCAAAACCTATTTCTTTATTTACAGAACATTAACAATTCTGTTTTTATTTCATGAATCTGCAATACTTGCTTCATTAATGTCAAAGCAATCCCCATTATTTTACACTTTTATAACCATATAAACAATATAACCATATAAACCATATAACCATATAACAATTACAGCATGGAAACAGGCCATCTTGGCCCTTCTAGTCCATGCCGAACTCTTACTCTCACCTAGTTCCACCGGCCTGCACTCAGCCCATAACCCTCCATTCCTTTCCTGTCCATATAGCTGTCCAATTTAACTTTAAACGACAATATCGAACCTGCCTCAACCACTTCTGCTGGAAGCTCGTTCCACACAGCTACCACGCTCTGAGTAAAGAAGTTCTCCCTCATGTTACCCCTAAACTTTTGCCCTTTAACTCTCAACTCGTGTCCTCTTGTTTGAATCTCCCCCACTCTCAATGGAAAAAGCCTATCCACATCAATTCTATCTATCCCCCTCATAATTTTAAATACCTCTATCAAGTCCCCCCTCAACCTTCTACGTTCCAAAGAATAAAGACCCAACTTGTTCAACCTTTCTCTGTAACTTAGGTGATGAAACCCAGGTAATATTCTAGTAAATCTTCTCTGTACTCTCTCTATTTTGTTGGCATCTTTCCTATAATTCGGTGACCAGAACTGTACACAATACTCCAAATTTGGCCTCACCAATGCCTTGTACAATTTCAACATTACATCCCAACTCCTATACTCAATGCTCTGATTTATAAAGGCCAGCATACCAAAAGCTTTCTTCACCACCCTATCCACATGAGATTCCACCTTCAGGGAACTATGCGCTATTATTCCTAGATCCCTCTGTTCTACTGCATTCTTCAATGCCCTACCATTTACCATACATGTCCTATTTTGATTAGTCCTACCAAAATGTAGCACCTCACATTTATCAGCATTAAACTCCATCTGCCATCTTTCAGCCCACTCTTCTAACTGGCGTAAATCTCTCTGCAAGCTTTGAAAACCTACCTTCATTATCCACAACTCCACCTATCTTAGTATCATCTGCATACTTACTCATCTAATTTACCACCCCATCATCCAGATCATTAATGTATATGACAAAAAACATTGGACCCAGTACAGATTCCTGAGGCACACCATTAATCACCGGCCTCCAATCTGACACACAGTTATCCACCACTACTCTCTGGCGTCGCTCATCCAGCCGCTGCTGAATCCATTTTGCTACTTCAATATTAATACCTAACGATTGAACATTCCTAACCAACCTTCCGTGTGGGACCTTGTCAAAGGCCTAACTGAAGCCCATATAGACAACATCCACCGCTTTACCCTCGTCAACATTTCTGGTAACCTCTTCAAAAAATTCAATAAAATTTGTCAAACATGACCTTCCCCGCACAAATCCATGTTGACTGTTCCTAATCAGACCCTGTCTATCCAGATAATTATATAGACCATCTCTAAGAATACTTTCCATCAATTTACCTACCACTGACGTCAAACTCACAGGCCGATAATTGCTAGGTTTACTCTTAGAACTCTTTTTAAACAATGGAACAACATGAGCCATACGCCAATCCTCCGGCACCATCCCCGTTTCTAATGACATTTGAAAGATTTCTGTCAGAGGCCCTACTATTTCCACACTAACTTCCCTCAAGATCCTAGGGAATATCCTGTCAGGACCCGGAGACTTATCCACTTTTATATTCCTTAAAAGCTCCAGTACTTCCTCTTCTTTAATCATCATACTTTCCATAACTTCCCTACTTTTTTCCCTTATCTTACACAATTCAATATCCTTCTCTTTAGTGAATACCGAAGAAAAGAAATTGTTCAGAATCTCCCCCATCTCTTTTGGCTCCACACATAGCTGTCCACTCTGATTCTCTAAGGGACCAATTTTATCCCTCACTATCCTTTTACTATTAATATAACGGTAGAAACCCTTGGGATTTATTATCACCTTACTTGCCAAAGCAGCCTCGTATCTTCTTTTAGCTTTTCTAATTTCTTTCTTAAGATTCTTTTTACATTCTTTATATTCCACAAGCACCTCATTTACTCCATGCTGCCTATACTTATTGTAGATATCTCTCTTTTTCTGAACCAAGTTTCCAATATCCCTTGAAAACCATGGCTCTCCCAAACTTTTAAGCTTTCCTTTCAACCTAACAGGAACATAAAGATTCTGAACCCTCAAAATTTCACCTTTAAATGACTTCCATTTCTCTATTACATCCTTCCCATAAAACAAATTGTCCCAATCCGCTCCTTCTAAATCCTTTCGCATCTCCTCAAAGTTAGCCTTTCTCCAATCAAAAATCTCAACCTTGGGTCCAGACCTATCCTTCTCCATAATTAAATTGAAACTAATAGCATTGTGATCACTGGACCTGAAGTGCTCCCCAATACAAACCTCTGTCACTTGATCTATATCATTCCCTAACAGGGGATCCAACACTGCCCCTTCTCTTATTGGCACCTCTATGTATTGCTGCAAAAAAAAACTATCCTGCACACATTTTACAAACTCTAAATCATCCAGCCCTTTTACAATATGGGCTTCCCAGTCTATGTGTGGAAAATTAAAATCTCCCACAATCACAGCCTTGTGCTTACTACAAATATCTGCTATCTCCTTACAAATTTGCTCCTCCAATTCTCGCTTCCCATTTGGTGGTCTATAACACACCCCCATAAGAGTTACTACACCTTAAAGTAATTAGATTTATTAAAGGAACTTACCTGGCCTTACCTCACCTGGAGTGATGCTCTTCCTCAGCCTCTGCTCGCCAAAGCCTCAGGAGCCAAAGCCTTCCTACTCTGTCTCCCGCTACAACATCGCCTGCTCCGTTAATCTGCTCTCTTTTAAATACTCCCGCTGCCTCACTGTCCAACTTATAAGCGCTTGCGCAGTCGTACCCTGTTCAACTGCCAAAGAAAGTTATGACTGATGCCAACTTTAAATGGTGGGAAAAAGCATGCCATACTTGACAAGACTTAAAGCAATCAACTGTCCTACATTTTTCTTCGTGTATTCTCACCCTGAGCAGGTCTAAGTGTTTTTTTTTAACTACTCTCAAGCCTCACCCTTCTATAGCCCACACAGTTTCAGCTCTGCAATTTTTAAATTACAACAGGAGAGATTTTTTCTCAAAACTTAGCAAACTGGAATGTTGAATATGAATGTTTCTTTTAACTATTTCTTTTCCTTTTTTTAATTTTTAGGTTGGGTCATTTTTTATGATCAATTTATGCTTAGTTGTCATAGCAACCCAGTTTTCTGAAACTAAGCAGCGTGAAAGTCAATTGATGAAGGAGCAACGAATTCGCTTCATGTCTAACGCAAGCACGCTGGCAAGTTTTTCTGAACCAGGGAGCTGCTACGATGAGCTCTTGAAGTATATTGGCCACATGCTGAGGAAGGCCAAGCGTGAAGCTGTTCGTGTTTGCTATGTAGTGGTGGCCAGAAGAGGGGTGCATCCTGCCAACAGGAGTGGGCCACGCGCACAGCCCCGCAGACGGCGGAAACGGAAGCGGGCAGCCTCGGTCCATCATCTCATTCACCACCACCATCATCACCACCATTACCACGTGAGCAATGGAACAATGCGGGCACCACAGGCCAGCCCAGAAATCAGTGATGTGGAAACCAACTCTGCACACAATGGTGGTAACAGACTAATCGTGTTGCCCTCACCACTGTCAAGTTTGCACTCTCCCCCACCTCCTCCATCTCCCACCACTGCCACACCTAGCAATACCGAATCTGTCCATAGCATCTATCATGCCAACTGCCACATTGAGCCAATCCAATGTAAAGCTTCCCTCAGGCAAGGCATAGGCCTGATCCCCCCAGATGGACTCCAGAAGAATTCGGATATCAAAAGCTACCCAACCGTGCACCCTAGCTCCCCACATCAGGTGATCAACCTGAACACCAAAGGTGAGAAGACACTTAAAGATGCAACAATGAATCCTGACAGCACAAAGACAAATCTCAACATCCCAGCTGGACCATACCGGAAGATGCATCGACTACTGGAAACACAGAGTGCTGGTGAGTGAGCCGACTGAGAGTGAATGTCAGAGGATGGTGGAGATTGATTGAAGGCAGAGAGAGAGCACAAAGAGCAACAAAGAGGGGAAATGGGGAAGTTAGTCAACACTTTCTGTGTAGATGCTGGCTGACTAGATGAGCACTGACAACTTTCTCTGTCTTTTTTGCTGAGATGAAGCTTATTTTTCCGTCACCTTCAGAATGATTGCCATTTCTCACTGATTTTGCTTTGCTGAGCTTTCACATCCTTTCAAGCTTGCTAGCTCCACTGCTAAATTCATTTGCCTTCAACATTTTAACAAAATCTCAAATATCCTTGCCCTTTGTTTTGGATTTTTGTTGAAATCGCTTTTATTTAGTCCCTTGAAAGTATTCTAAGTCACTTCACCAGTGTTGTTAGCTTGCATGTGCTATTCAGTGATGGTATGTGTTAGCATGTACAATCCTGTACATCCAGTGTAAGTGTGATAATTCTGCTGTGCTTTGGAACTGACCTCAAATTGAAGTTGGTTCTGTAGGCCCCATAAAGACATCCGTTAGTCTTGCAAGACTATGGATCTGCACCTGGAAAGTCCTCACTGTCCAGGGCGTAGGCCTGGGCAAGGTTGTTTGGAAGACCAGCAGTTGCCCATGCTGCAAGTCTCCCCTCTCCACAACACCAACGTTGTCCAAGGGAAGGGCATTAGGACCCATACAGCTTGGCACTAGTGTCATCGCAGAGCAAGGACACACATTCCCTCGGCTAGGGCTCGAACTCACGACCTTCAGGTCGCTAATCCAATGCCTTAACCACTTGGCCACGTGCCCACACAGTAGGCCCCATACGTGGCATGATACTTAAAGGTCTGTGAAATTCAAGAGCTAGAAGGCTTGAATTCTTATGCAACTTATCTAAGAGTCAGCAGAGAAACAGGTCTTTCAGCCCAACTTGTCTATGCTGACAAAGTTGACTACCTGAGCTAACATGACTCTATTTGTTTGCAAGCAAATAGTCCAATTCACAGGCAATCATATTTGCAATTAATGTTCTTGTGATTGGCTCTCCCATTTGGGAACCCGGTAAACCTATTCACCATTTCTGACAATCTAAATTCTAAATTATGTGAGGAAACCTAATGCTGATTGAATGTTGATAGATCAAATTGTTGATCGGCAACCTATCATTCTTCATCAGCATGCAAATAGAAATGTTGACCTGTACAATAGAATTCTAGAAATTTGGCACACGTTTTATTGTCATTGCTCAGAAATGCCATGTGTCTGTTACTAATTCGCACCAGGCACATTGTCATTAATTTTGGGGTCACAATTGAATATGTATACTATAGAGAGAGCACAGAGGAGATTTACAAGGATGTTGCCTGAACTGGAGATTATGCCTTATGAGAATAGGTTGCGTGAACTTGGCCTTTTCTCCTTGGAGCGATGGAGGATAAGAAGTGACCGGATAGAGGTGTATAAGATGGTTAGAGGCATTGATCGTGTGGATAGCCAGAGGATTCTCCCCAGGGCTAAAATGGCTAACAAGAGGGGGCATAGTTTTAAGTTGCTAGGAAGTAGGTACAAGGGGGGGTGTCAGGGGTAAGTTTTTCCACACAGAGAGTGGTGGGTATGTGGAATGCACTGCCAGCAAAGGTGGTGGAGACAGATACAATGGGGTCTTTTAAGAGACTCTCAGATAGGTACATGGAACTTAGAAAAATAAAGGGCAACGTGGTAGGTAAATTCTAGGCAGTTTCTAGAGTAGGGTACATGGTCGGCACAAAATTGTAGGCCAAAAGGCCTGTAATGTGCTTTAAGTTTCTATGTTCTAAGAGTATATTGTTGACTAATACTTGAATTGTGTGGTGAATGGCAATTTAAGCAGAGCTACGAATAATTGAATGAGTTGAACTTTGAGATTGTACAATCTGTAACTCGGTTTGGTGAGGAAATTGTCTGACTCCCTGCTGAGCAATGTACTGCTGATGCATTTATGTTGTGTGGAATGGCAGGGCTACTCACCACTTGTCCTTGTTCTTCTATTATGTTGGTCTGAAAATGAAGTTAAGAGCACTTTACATCAGAATGAGTGAAGACAATGGACACGTTATGAGAAGATTAGTGAAGGAGAGAATTTTACTGAAAGTTATATACTCATGTTTTGTATGATACTTTCTTTCCACTTCTTAGTCAGCACCGTATTTATGGAATCAGAAATAAGGGACAGAAATGCGTGAGGTTTTTTTACCCAAATTTTCAATTAACTTGTCAAGAGAAATGGAAATATCAGTTTGCTGACTGCAACTGTTAAATCAGGCACCAAAATTATATCAGAAACACACATTCGGTCTCCTAGATTTTTCACAGCAAAGGATTTAGACAAAATATCACCCACATAAACCTTGTTCTGTGTTCCTACATAATATTTACAGAAAGAAAATAAGCCATTTGGCACAACTGATCTAATCTGAATTTCTGCTCCAAATGAGTCTTCTCCCAATACTTATTTCATAATCTGTATCAATATACTGTATCCCTTTTCCCATAGAAAGATATGGACCCACTACAAACAAATGTCATCAGATAAGCATCACAATGTGCATGGTGGTCAAAGCACCAGTTTCTGTGCCATATGATTCTACGACTAATGTACTGTATATCTAGAAGTGAATTAAATAGGTGTATACACACATCAATATGCTGCATTTAGAAAGTTTATTCAGGTATTCATTATTTTTTCTTAATTTATTCTAGCAAATAATGGGAAATATAGGCCAGTCTACTTGATGTCTCTTCTCAAGAACTGGTCCAATAATCTTTTTTGTATTATATCCTTCCTTGGATATGAAGATCAAAGCTGTACTATTACTAGGACCCAATATAATCAGAGAGATCTATTCTTGTAATAAGGACTAATGTATTATTTTCTTCCTGTATTACCTGCTATTATAGTATGTTGTCTTTCTGTGATTTATATATGATACCAGAGGCTCTCTGTGTCCCAATATTTCCAGTAACTCAGCATTTAAAAATCATTTGTTTACTATTAAGTAACTTTTCTCTAGGAATGTGTCCATCGTGTACATTGTTGCCCATTTGCTTAACATCCCAGCATTCATTGGCTGTTTCTTTGCAGCTTATATTTCCACACAACTTTGTCTCACTACCAGATTTGTCATTTAAAGTTTGTTAGCCTTCAAAGATTGTTCTACTCAACTTTCTCCCGCAAGTTGCACACAAAAACTCAAATATCCTTGTCCTTCTGTTGGAGTTTTTGTTGAGACCCCTATTATTAAATACCTTGTAAAATAGTCAGATTCACTTTTTTCCATCCTGTCATCTAAGTCATTGATATAGACAATTAGTAGCCATGACCCAAGCACTGATCATTATGATACCTGTATAATCAACAAAGAAAGAAAAGAACACAACGGAGATCTTTAAACCTTACGATTTCAAAGTGAAAAGTGCTTTGTTTGAAACAATTGATTTGAAAGTCATGAGATAAATGCACGATGGCTGAGCTGAGCAGGTTGCAGCAGCTGTTCATATTCCTTACCTGTAAATATGGTCAAAGTATTCATATATGAGACTCATTTTCTTGTGAGCATACTCAATAATAACCATAACAGAATAATGAAAGACCACCCAACTAGGGTGTTCAACCAGTGTGCAGAAGACAGCAAGCTGTGCAAATACAAAAAGCAAGAAATTTTAATAATAAATAAATATCAAGAACATGAGATAAAGATTCCTTGAAAATTGAAAATTGAGTCCATTGGTTGTGGGAACATTTCAATAACTGTTCCTGAACCTAGTGGTGTGAGTCCTAAAGCTCTTGTACCTACTTCCTGCTGGCAGCAGTGAGAAGAGAGCATGTCCTGGGTGGTGAGGGTCCCCCTAATGATGGATGCTGCTTTCTTGCTACAGCGCTTCGTGTAGGTATGCTCAATGGTTGGGAAGACTTTACCCATGATGGACTGGGCTGTATTCATTACTCATTGTAGGATTTTCCATTCAAGGGCTTTGGTGTTTCCATACCAGGTCATGATGCAGCCAGTCAATATACACTCCACTACAAGAAGTTTGTTGAAGTTTTAGATGTCTTGCCAAATCTGAAGCAACAAACAATCTATTGGTGTAACTCAACAAGTTGAACAGCATCTGTTCGGGAAGGAACTATCGATGTTTTGTGTGGAAATTCTGCATATGGAGATACTGTTTGACCTGCTAGGTTCCTCCCACAGGTTGTTTATTGCTCCAGATACCAGTATCTGCCGTCTCTTGTGTCAACAAATGACTGAACTGGATCCAGATAATCTCACCACCACTTTCCTAAGAATTAAATTTAGGTCTAAAATAGCCTAAACCAGGAATAGTTTTTAGCACAGTGATTTTGGGATTACTTACTGCCTGTTACGCCTCTGACATTTAGGGCAGCAACGAAGGTCCTCCATCTCTGGTGGCACTCACAGCTTCCTTCATTGTGTCCATCGCTTCCTCTTGATTTTCACTACTGTCAGCCATGCAAGTCCTGGGTGGAGACTCAGGAATACCGTCACACTCAGATGAAGAAGGATTCTTCACTGCCACTTCCGTAACAATTTTGTTTTACCAGTCAGGGTTGTTAGCCCCAAGCTGAACCCCTAAACCTGGAGGACTGGTGAACCACCCTTAGTCTGTCCTCTACCCTTTGACTGTTTATTATGGGTGACCCTACCAAGAGCCAAAGCATAAAGCCCTAACTCCAGCCAACATAGCTCTCCAGGCCACAACAAGTTTGTGGTCCTCTTGGAGGAATTTTGGCATTATGTTGATTCAGTTAGATAAATTTGGCTGGCTGGTGGCGCAATGCAATCAGCGCGATGAATCCAAGTCGAGCCACCCCCCGAGCACGCCTTCCATCCATGCTGGGTTGAGCGTTAAACTAATCACTCGGCCTTGTTAAAAAAAAAAGGTTCGAGCCAGGAACATTCATAGCGTGACCGCTTAATCCAAAAGGGGACCAATCCTGATACCACACACCAGACAAGAATGGCTGACTGACTGGTGCGACACGCTAATAAATAAATAAATAAATAAATAAGTTAAAACAGTAGCACAATCAATCATTGCATTCACAAAGTATCTCATTCAGAAAGTCAGAAGGCATGGGATCCAGGGAAGTTTGGCCAGGTGGATTCAGAATTGGCTTCCCTGCAGAAGGCAGAGGGTGGAGGTGGAGGGAGTACATTCAGATTGGAGGATTGTGACTAGTGGTGTCCCACAAGGATCTGCTCTGGGACCTCTACTTTTTGTGATTTTTATTAACGACCTGGATGTGGGGGTAGAAGGGTGGGTTGGCAAGTTTGCAGATGACACAAAGATTGGTGGTGTTGTAGATAGTGTAGAGGATTGTCGAAGATTGCAGAGAGACATTGATAGGATGCAGAAGTGGGCTGAGAAGTGGCAGATGGAGTTCAACCCGGAGAAGTGTGAGGTGGTACACTTTGGAAGGACAAACTCCCAGGCAGAGTACAAAGTAAATGGCAGGATACTTGGTGGTGTGGAGGAGCAGAGGGATCTGGGGGTACATGTCCACAGATCTCTGAAAGTTGCCTCACAGGTGGATAGGGTAGTTAAGAAAGCTTATGGGGTGTTAGCTTTCATAAGTCGAGGGATAGAGTTTAAGAGTCGCGATGTAATGATGCAGCTCTGTAGGCCACACTTGGAGTACTGCGTCCAGTTCTGGTCACCTCACTATAGGAAGGATGTGGAAGCATTGGAAAGGGTACAGAGGAGATTTACCAGGATGCTGCCTGGTTTAGAGAGTATGCATTATGATCAGAGATTAAGGGAGCTAGGGCTTTACTCTTTGGAGAGAAGGAGGATGAGAGGAGAGGTGTACAAGATAATAAGAGGAATAGATAGAGTGGATAACCAGCACCTCTTCCCCAGGGCACCACTGCTCAATACAAGAGGACATGGCTTTAAGGTAAGGGGTGGGAAGTTCAAGGGGGATATTAGAGGAAGGTTTTTTACTCAGAGTGGTTGGTGCGTGGAATGCACTGCCTGAGTCAGTGGTGGAGGCAGATACACTAGTGCAGTTTAAGAGACTACTAGACAGGTATATGGAGGAATTTGAGGTGGGGGCTTATATGGGAGGCAGGGTTTGAGGGTCGGCACAACATTGTGGGCCGAAGGGCCTGTACTGTGCTGTACTATTCTATGTTCTATGTTCTATATTGAGAAAGTGTCTTTTACTCAATAACAATGCTGCTTCATTTAGTATATTTTGGCAACAAATTATTCAGCGTGAAAGGAGGAGGGTTTACACATTACTCATCTATTTTATGCTTTCAATTGGACCTTTGTGTATTATACTTTGATGAAAGGTACAATATGTAGTACCAAGCAAAAAGGAATTTTCTTCAACTGTGTTTGTTGAAATGCCATTTAAGAAGGAAAAGGAGGTGGAAATTCAAAACAAGACAAACATGGTGTGTGTTTGGAAAAGCATGAGAATTAATATTACAGTTGATGCAGCATCTCTTCAGATAATGAAATGCCAACAACTGAAAAAGTTAAATTGTTCTGAATGCTTCCGGAGTTTTCAGATTCTATTTTGCACCATTTGTTCTCTTTTTGAAAGTTTAAAAGACCAAATGTGATTTTTTTTTTGCTCCCAAACCATAGGCCCTTGCAAAGGTTCCTGCAAGTTATCTGGTCACTGCTTACCCTACAGCTCTGCCAGTGGAACGACTGACATTCTGAACTGTGATCCGCAAAGCTGTCCCATCTGTATCAGGAGCAATGAATCTGAGGTGACGGACAATGAGACACTGGATTCAGAGAGTGATGGCGTGTACGAGTTCACCCAGGATGTTCACTACAATGATCAACGAGATCCTCAATGTAACCAACCAAGAGCAAAGAAATGCTGGGAATTTTGGAACATAGTCTGTAACACCTGCCGCAAAATTGTTGACAGCAAATATTTTGGGCGAGGAATTATGATTGCTATTCTCATCAATACACTTAGTATGGGGATAGAATACCATGAACAGGTAAGGCAACACAAAGTATTCTCACATCTGTAAAGCTTTTATATTTCCAATGTATATGAAGTATTCAAGAGTACATTTAATGTAATTTGTCTGGAAATTTGATAATAGATTGACCACAGTGTTATCAAATACTATGTCAAGCAAGTCTCTCTAAGTAAAAGGCTCAAAGTAATTGCCTATGAAGCAGGAGACTAGAAAAGAACCAACTCTCGGCAAATTAAAAAACTTCTTTAGGTTCCTACCTTTAAGTTTGGAAATTTAGAGTGTAAAGTTGATTAGGTTGGAAAGCATACCAGACACAACCTTTTTTGTTTCAATTGTAATGGTGATTTCAATCAAGGTATATAGATGTTCTCACATGATACTAGAACCATGTCTAATTTTATCTGAATATTTTAGGACTGTAACAATCTTTTTTTCCGTAATTGCATTTCAGAATGCAGTGATTCAGATGGCAGATGATAGCAAATTAGGAAGTATGCAAAGGAATAAAGGAACGGAGGTTAAATTTATAGTTGAAAGAAGGTAATCAAACCTTCTCAGTGCCAGGCACTGAGATCACTCAACTTCCTTTTAGGATCAAATCTCTGCTTCCCTTTTTGAATACATAGATCGCATCCAAGGATGGCTGTGAACATTCCATCTGAGTTCGGAATCAAACAGGAATGCTTCTGGCTACTGTTCAGCAGGATTCACACTTAGTGGAATTATCATGTAAAATCCTGTGGTTCTAACTCTGTCCTGTCTTAAGAAGCAACTTTAAAGCCACCACTTTGATCAAGCATTTTTTTCAGCTGTCTCCTTCAGCTTAGTATCAAAATTTTGACTGTAGTCATGTGAAGGATCTAGAGGTACAGTGGATTCTGGTTAACGTGCCATTGGTTAATCAGGGCAGCCAGTAATTTGGGACTATTCTTAACAAAAACTCATCGAGAAAATAGCCAGGATTCTCTTTGTTTATTTGGGACACTATGCCACTTAATTGGGACAGGAGACTGTTGCTGAGCAGTTTCTAACTAGAGACAGATGCATGCACTTGTGTGTCCATTAGACACTGTGCTTGGAGCGAACAGTCTTTAAATAGTGTTCGTTGCAAGTACTTGTGTTCAAAAGGCAGCGATTCCTGTCACTAATAGTTGGCAAGAAATAAGCAGCAAGACGTTTCCAAACTATTTTGCTCACTGCAGTTTGAAGCATTCAAGCTTGGAGATGCCAGAAACAGCTGGGAGTTAAAATGAAACATTTTCATTACTTTAAAAAGTTGGGAACTATGAAAAACGTAAAGTTATTGACAATCATCTTGAATATTACAATAAAAATGAAGATTTGGAGGATGCAATTGTCAATAGCATTGTATAGCTTCAATAGTTGTACCGTGGAGGTCATTCTGACAGGCTGCATCAGTGTCTGGTATGGAGGGGCTACTGCACAGGACCGAAAGGAGCTGCAGAAGGTTGTAAATCTAGTCAGCTCCATTTTGGGCACTAGCCTACAAAGTACCCAGGACATCGTTAGGGAGTGGTGTCTCAGAAAGGCAGCGTCCATTATTAAGGACTTCCAGCACCCAGGGCATGCCCTTTTCTCACTGTTACCATCAGGCAAGAGGTACAGAAGCCTGAAGACACACATTCAGTGATTCAGGAACAGCTTCTTCCCCTCTGTCATCTGATTCCTAAATGAACATTGAAGTTTTGGACACTACCTTACTTTTTTAAAAATATGCAGTATCTCTGTTTTTACACTTTTTAAATTCTATTTAATATATGTAATTGATTTACTTGTTTATTTATTATCATGTTTTATTTTATTTATTATTATTTTTGTTTCTGTCTGCTAGATTATGTATTGCATTGAACTGCTGCTGCTAAGTTAACAAATTTCATGTCACATGCCAGTGATAATAAACCTGATTCTGATTTGATGAAGGCAGTCCGTTTTCTACACTAAATGTCTAAGCTGATTTTGTTCATTTACAATCAAAAGACTGTGGCAGCATACAGGTACACAGGATGAATCCCTCCATTACTAACAATTAGGAACTAATACACAGTTTTATAGTACTTTAGTAGTATCGATAGTATTCTAATTTGTTTTGCATTTCATTTAAATACATAATACGTTACTCAGTTAAATGGCAGTTTGTCTTTTTTTAATACTTTTTAACTATTTCCATGAAACTTTGACTAACTGTGGCAACTGCTTAATTGGGCCAAAATGTACTGGTCTCAATGTGTCCCAATTAACCTGAATCCATTGTATTTCACTACAATAAATGGAATTCATATCAAATTATAACAGCATGAATAATCAGTAGTTTTGTTTTACATTGCTTGTGAACCAAGGGAATGCAAGGATCTAGAATATACAGAGAAGTAGGGATGATGGATTAAAAAACTTGTTACAGGGACCTCAACCCAGGAGATACTTTATACTTTATACTTTATTGTCGCCAAACAATTGATCACAGCGATACTTGATTCTGTGCTTCCTGCTCCCTGGAGTACAAATTGATTGTAAATATTAAAAACTTGAATTATAAATCATAAATAGAAAATAGAAAATGGGAAGTAAAGTAGTGCAAAAAACCAAGAAGCAGGTCTGGATATTGGGAGGGTATGGCCCATATTCGGGTCAGGATCCGTTCAACAGTCTTATCACAGTTGGAAAGAAGCTGTTCCCAAATCAAGATTCAAAGTCTGCTGAGGGCTAGACCAATGATATTCAAGACTGGTGATCCAGAACTATCTAAGAAGTACAGGTACGAACGACAGAAAGCTATCTTAAGAGAAAACAAAACAATTCTGATATAGCCTAAATCGCAACCATCAGCAGAATTTCCACGCCATTACTTCCTACAAAGCTAAACCTAACATCATGAATAGCAGGGATACTTCACTCCCAGATGATCTCAATGCCTTTTATGTACGCTTTGAAAGGGTGAATAAAGCTGTATCAATACAAATCCCTGTAGCATCCGGTGACCCTGTGATCTCTGTCTCAGAGGTCAACGTCAGAACATCTTTCAAGAGGGTGAATCCTCGCAAGGTGTTAGGCCCTGATGGTATACCTGGTTGGTCTCTGAAAGCCTGTGCCAACCAACTTGCAGAAATGTTCAAGGACATCTTCAGTCTCTCACCGCCTCAGTTAGAAGCTCCCATCTGCTTTGAAAGGGCAACAATCACACTTGTGTCCAAGAAGAGCAGCGAAAGCTTCCTTAACGACCAGCGCCCAGTGGCACTCATATCTACTGTGATGAGCTGCGTTGACAGGCTGGTCATGGTTAGAATCAACTCCCGCCTAAGCAAGAACCCGGACTTGTTGGAATTTGCCCATCACCACAGTATGTCTACAGCAGATGCAAACTCACTGGGTCTCCACTTGTCTTTGGATCACCTGGACAATTAGTATTCAACACAATCATACCCTTAGGTCTAATCAAAAAGCTTGAAAACTTGGCCTCTGTATCTCCCTCTGCAACTGGATCCTTGACTTCCAAACTGGAGGCCACAGTCCGTGTAGATTGGAAGTAACATCTCATCACAGACAATCAACACAAGTGCACCTCAATTATGCATGCTTAGCACATTGCTCTACTCTCCCTACACCCAGGACTGTGTTGCTAGGCACAGCTCAAACACCATCTATAAATTTGCCGATGACACAACTACTGTTGTCAGAACTTCAGATGGTGCCATGGAGGTGTAAAGGAATGAGATAGATCAGCTGGTTAAGAGTTGTCTCAGCAACAACCTTGCATCCAATGTCAGTAAGACCAGGGAATTGATTGTGAACTTTCGGAAAGTGAAGTCGAGGGAACAGATACCAGTCCTCATGGAGGGATAAGAAGTGGAAAAGGTGAGCAGTTTCAAGTTCTTGGATGTCAGCCTCTCTGAGGATCTGTCACTGGCATACGTCATGAAATTTGTTATTATGCGGTAGCAGTACATTGCAATACATAATAAAAAGTAAATTATGGTAAGAAATATGTATATATATTTACTCATTTTAAAAAGTTAAATTAAACCAGTGGTGCAAAAAGTAAAAAATGAGGTGAGGTAATGTTCATGAATTCAATGTCTATTCAGACATCTGATGGCAGAAGGGAAGAAGCTATTCCTAAATTGTTGAGTGTGCACCATCAGACTCATGTATGTACCTCCTTCCTGATGGTAGCAATGAGAAGAGGGCATGTTCTGGGTGATGGGGGTCCTTCATGATGGATGCTGCCTTTTTCAGGCATTGCTCTTGAAGATGTCCTGGATGCTGGGGAGGCCGGTGCCCAAGCAAGTCTTCATGTTTTTTCCCTATTTTTGTCCCATCTTTTGCATCAGTACCACGTAATCCATAGGGCTTATTGCAACATGGTTTCTATTTTCAAATAACTGCCAAATTGCTGTTTTTTGTGGGGTGTTGGCGAGCTCGATTCCTGCACTGATGTTGGTGAGATGGAGGTAATGGGCACCCTGTCATTGATAACCCAAGTCAAGCAGAGAGGCTCAGGGCAGTTGTCAAAGCTTTCTCCACAGTAGGACTTATTCCTCACTTAAAGGATTCCTCCCAGCAGTTCTCCAATGGGAGACAGGTTTTCAATTTATTGCATTGATCAAGAACAAGCTAGTCACACAAACTCTTTACTATAAATCGATGGTCTTGCAGGAAACTCCAAAACAAATATGGTCCCAGAGACATTCAGCTCAGAACCAGCAGATGAGCAAGAATACCACACTGACTGATATTAAGTACAAGATATCCCATATGATTCGGCTGTGTTGGCATCTCCACAGTGAACATTGCGACTATCAAATGTAACAGAAAATTACAGAAGCGCTTTAAAATTGGATTGTACTTCTCAGCAGCAGAACGTTACATGCAGCATAAAAATGCTTCCAAGGTACTCCGTGGATTTGATGCAATCCCACCAGGGATCTTTTCCCCCATCTTTTTTGCTTACTGCCTGTTATGATGCTGGCATTTAGGGTAGCAATTAAGGTTCTCTATCTCTGGTGATGTTCAGGGCTTCCTTCATCGAGTCAATAGCTTCTTAGCGGTTTTCACTACCGTCAGTCCTGCAAGTCCTGGGTGGAGACTCAGGAATACCAGTCAGGGATGTTAGCCTTGAGTTGAACCCCCGAACCTGGAGGACCAGTGAAACAATCTTATTCTGGCCTTTACCCTTTGACCTGTATGGAATGGGTGACCCTACTGAGAGCCAAAGCATAAAGCCCTAACTCCAGCCAACATAGCTCTCTGGGTCACTGAGGCACACAAGCCTCCAAATCACAACCGGATTGTGGTCCTCTTAAAGGTTTATTCTTTCTCTCTTTGGAGGGGAGAAAGTTAGTCTTGATGAATGCCAGATCGCAACAAGACCCCACTTCTAATGAGGATGTACTGAAACTCTGTTTGACATGTCATTCATGTTATTAGCACTTGAGAAAGAGACCAACAAGTAACTCTTACAGTTATGTATAAATAATTATGTGAATGTAATACATAGCCAAGGTGCAGTGAGGGTTTCATTCAATGACAGTAGGAGCAAATGGAGCTAAATCAGGAAAAAGAATAAAATGGTTTAACAGAATACCAGCTGGAACCTTAACAATAAAAGAGAAGAATATTCTGCCAAGTTGTCTCACAAACTTCAATGTAATTGAACATTTTTGTGTCCTTTAATTTTCTTTTTCCCCAGCATCTGAATTTTAGACAACATTTTAAGCCTTAGCTTCATCAGACTGTTACTCTGGATAATTTTTAACAAAGCTCTCTTCAGAACCTTGCAAACTGGCTGCCGGCTTTCCTACTTTACAAGAATTGCTCTGATGCTGTGGTGCACAGCTTCCTGGCGGGAATGGTCAAGTTTACAATCCAAGCCATTAACAAAAAAAACAGGCTGTGCTTTACCCACACATAACCAGATGCTGATATTTATTCATGTTTAAAGGCACAAATGTCACAGTTCTTACTCACTTCTTCTTTGCTGATCCCCTTACATCTTCATTTGGTGTCCGCTGTTTGCAGACTCACTGCCCCATTCACAGCTACCTACATACAGTAGTCCTTGTCCTGCACTGCACTCCATCCTCTCATCCCTCCACTAACTGCCCCCTCGCTGCTGATCTCAATACCTCCTCACTCCTGCACTCCCTCTCCCCACACTTGGTTCACTGTTCCTTCACTGCACTTCTGACCCATAATGTTCCTTGACCGCTCCCTCAGTGGTCTTGTCATTGGCATGCTGCTTCGCTCATTAGCCCTTCACAATTGCAGTCATCACAACAGCAGTGTGTCTTTTCATTTTGCCAGACCTTTCTACCCATAAGTGTTGTTAGTAGTTTGTCTGTCCTCTACTTACCTGCACTCTATTATTAAAGAGTGATGGATCTCTACCACCCCATACTTCATTCAGTTTTATATAAAGAGAGACACCCTACCAACCAGTATTGTTATATAGTATCAAACACCTATCCCACCTTTAATCTAGTATTATACCATAGACAAACCTCTATGTACCTGGATTCCAATGTTATACAGTAACAGGCCTTTACTACAAGTAGCATACCGGGGATTTGATCCAGTCACTCAACTGAGATGTTGGCCAACATTGTGCTGTCTGTGGTGAGCATTGCTGACTCACCATTCATCTCAGAAATAAGCTGGTACTGAACTCCAAGCAAGGGAAAGTAAGCCCCACTTCCATCTAGTTTGATCATGGGATCACTGAATCATCCATCTCAGTAAATGCACTTCCTACTGAAAATGAGGGACTATGAAATTGCCCTGAAAATTGATTTGAAAGTAACTGTTTGAAGTGCACTTCCTACTTCATGTCAAATCACACCCATAGAAACAAAATCTTGAGTGAAAAACAGATTGAAAGGGACCCGCAGATGTCCTATTATATCACTTGTATACGTTAATGGATGTTTATAACCGGCAGCCAGAACATATGACTTCAAAGGGAATTGGGTTTCCATGAAATATGATGGCAAAGAAGCATTTATAACCCTTTGTTCAAGTTTGAGAATGTGTACACAGACAGTGAGTACAAATGTATTTTATCATAGCTAACTGAAGCTGCAGCCAGAAAACCCAAACAAAAGAGGTAGCAATTAGGTGCATTATGAGTCACGGAACAGGAGGTGCAAGATATTTGCAGTCAGAGGTCTTGGGCTAAAGCTGCAAATCTGTACTGTACTAGACAAAGATGTGCTTAGAACCTGGGTATGCAAGCACCAGGTGTCACTATATAGTAAGGTGTTCCAAAAGAGGGCACTGCCAAATTGCCAAGGAACATTCCTTTCAACTGGTCCATGTCATGTAATCTGTCCCTTATAGAAAGTTTTTTTTGTGCAGAAGAACACCTTTGACCGTGAGTTAATCTGGAAATAGTTGACACTGAATGTTCTTGACATCCTGCAGTATATGGATTCTGTCAGATGGCTTCCTATACAGTTTGTCAAAGAGGTCTCAATATTGAAAATAACTTGGAAAATGTGTAGCTTGAGTGTTTGATTGTTGGGTTGAGTTGCTCTCCAATCTTGGAAATCCATTTGCAAATGTTTCGTCACCATACGAGGAAACATCCTCAGTGCACAGATTTTCTCTGCTTTGATATGGGATCCTATCCACCCACTGGGTTGCTTTTTCCAACATAAGTGTATGCTTGAAATCAGTTGTTTTTGAGTTGTGTCCATCATTCCTACTTGTAGCAGTGAACCGTGACCTTGCATCAATTCCAAAAGCTAATTGAATTGTTAATTTGGAGAATAGAACAGCATCTGGAAATCTCTGAAATACACCTCTAGTTTCAAACCACTAACCTAGAAAAAGAGGCTTCCACAAGAATCTAATCTACACACTTTCAGCCACTTTTTCTAAAATATTGAGAACAAAACTGTCCTGCAGCTTCCAGTAAAGAATATGATCAAAATAATGAAGCTCAGGTCAGGATGTACCCATTGCATTATATCCACTCTGACCATTGGTACACAAGAGAACAAGACCAATCTGAGCCACGAGCTTGTATCCTAGAATCAGTTTCCAAAGAAAAACTCAGCTGGCACTTAACAATCTGATTACCTGATCTTTGAGAATTTATAGTGTGCAAATCCCACTCAAAGTGTCCAGATTACCAAAGCATTTAATTTCTTTGCATTTTGAAACATCCTGAAATCATGAAAGGTGCTCTATAGATCCAAATTGTTTCTTTTTACCTTTGGGAGGTCATCTGGAATGCATTTTTGTAGAGGAGTACATAAGATAATAGGTACCTTCAGAAAATAATTGTACACTAATTTATCAGTAAAGGACATGAAAAGGACATAAAGGACATAAAACACTAAAAGGCAAGATTTTAGCTAATTGATTCCTACAATTGGAAATGGAATAAGGATGTGGGTTAGAAGGAATGAGGGTGTAGTACCTCTCCAGAGGGATGAACTCTGACTAAATAACCTTGTCATTAAACCACAATAATTTGAGATATGAGCAAAACAGTAATTTTTTTTTATTGCTAAGACCTAATAACTACTAAATGTACATACATGTAGATTTACAATGGTGGCATAATGCCTCCGAGGTATTGACTGACAGTCCAGAGTCATAGGTTCAGACATGGATCACAAACTTGGACCAAACACAAGTCATCATCCTGCCTAAGAAAAGGAAGAACATTTGTAAGAACCTTTGAAAGTAACAAGAACACAGAATATACTCTGTGTAGGGGGAAATCAATGTCTATCACCAAGATGACTCAAAAGCACCAGCAAAGATCAAAATGGATTACTCCTCAAGGGCATAATCGCCACACTGGGTCTGTAGCAGGTGGTGAGTAAACCTGCTTCCAGGTTGTATTGCAATGAATTCTAATCACCTCATGTTAGGTTTTGGAGGGAGCACAAAGAGGTTTACCAGGATGTTGCCTTGATTAGAGGGCATGTCGTATAAGGAGAGGTTGGACAAACTGGGTTGTTTTCTCTGGAGTGGTGAAGGCTGAAGGGAGTCTTGATAGAACTTCATGCAATCGCAAGAGGTATTGATCAACAGCTGGTATCTTTCCACGGGGTTGAAATGTTTAATACTAGAAGATACACCTTTAAAGTGATGGGGCAAGTTTATTCTACTTTATAAAAGAATAAAAAGGAAATATGTGGAGTAAGTTCATTGCAGTGAGTGGTAGGTCCCTGGAATGATGGTGAAGAATGGTGGCAGAGGTAAATACAATAGAGACATTTAAAAATCTTTTAAATAGGTACATGAATGTGCAGAGAATGGAAGGTTGTGGACATAGTGCACACAGAAGGAATTAGTTTAGTAAGGTGTTTAATAACTAGTTTAATTAGTTCTAGAACATACAACTTTACAACGCAGAACAACCCCTTCGGCCAGTGATACTGTGCCAACCTTTTAACTTGCTCTGAGACTAACGTAACCATTCCCTCCTACATAATCCTCCATTTATCTATCATCCATATGTCTATCTAAGAGTTTTTTAAATGTCTCTAATGTATCTGCCCCTACCACCACTCCTGGCAGGGCTGACTACACACTCACCACTCTGTGTAAAGAACATAGTTCTCACATAGCCCCTGTATTTTCTTCTACTGACCATAAAATGGTGCCACCTTCTATTAGTCATTTCCACCCTGGGGGAACTTCACTGACTGTCCATTCTATCTATGCCTCTCATTATCTTGTACTCCTCTATCAAGTCACCTCTCATCCTCGAAAAGAAAAGCCCCAACTCACTCATCTTATCTTCATAAGACATACTCTCTAGTCCAGGCAGCACCCTGGTGAATCTCCTCTGCACCCCCTCTGAATTTCCACACACTTCCTATATGAGGCAACCAGAACTGAACACAACATTCCAAAAGACAATAAGATAAGGTATGGTGACAGAATTAGGTCATTCTGCCCATCAAGTCTGATCCACCACTCCATTATCCCTCTCAAACACGTTCTCCTGCCTTCTCCCTGTAAGCTTTGACACCTAACTAATTAAGAACTTATCAAGCTCTGTTTTAATCATATCCAGTGACTTGGCCTGCACAGCCATCTGTGGCAATGAATTCCATAAATTCACCATCCTCTGGCTAAAGAAATTCCTACTCATCTCTGTTCTAAATGGGAATCCTTCTATTCTGAGGCTGTGCCCTCTAGTCCTAGACTCCCCGACTATAGGAAACATCCTCTCCATATCCACTCTGTCCACGTATTTGAATATTCAATAGGTTTCAATGAAATCACCCCTCATTCCACTAAAAGTCAGCCAGTATAGGCCTAGAGCTATCAAACGCTCCTCATATGTTAACCCTTTCATTACTGTACTGGAATCATTCACATGAACCTCCTCTGGACTCTCTCCAATGCCTGCACATCCTTAAAGGAGCCCAAAACTGCTCATAACACCCCACATAGTTTGACTAATGCCTTATAAAGCCTCAGCATTACATCCTTGCTTTTGTATTCTAGTCATCTCAAAATGAATGCGAACATTGCATTTGCCTTCCTTACCACTGGCTCAACTTATAAGTTAAACTTTAGGAAATCCTGCACTAGGACTCCCCAGTTCCTTTGCACCTCAGATTTTTGAATTTTTTTGCTCATTTAGAAAATAGTCTATGCTTTTTTTCCTTCTACCAAAGTGCATGACCATATACATCCCGACACTGTATTACATATGCCACTTGTTTGCCCATTCTCCTAATTTGTCTAAATTCTTCTGCAGATTTCCTACTTCCTCAGCACTACCTGCCCCTCCACTTACTTTCTTATCGTCCATTAATTTGGCCACAAAACCAACAATTCCATAATCCAAAGCATTGACATATAACACGAAATGGAGCAGTCCCAAAACAAAATCCTGTAGAACACCACTAGTCAATGCACCCAACCAGAAAAGGCCCCATTAATTCCTACTCTTTACCTCATGTCAGTCAATCTCCTATCCATGCTACTATTTTGCCAGTAGTAGCATGGGCTCTTAACTTGTTAAGCAGCCTCATGTGTGGCACCTTGACAAAGGCTTTCTGAAAATCTAAGTAAACAATGCCCACTGACTATGTTTGTCTGTGCTCCCTGTTGTTTCCTCAGAATTCCAGCAAATTTGTCAGGCAAGGTTTCCCCTTAAGGAAATGAATTCTAACCTAATCTTCCCAATCTCTGAAGTTAGACCAACTGGCTATAATTTCCTTTCATCTGCCTCCCTACCTTCTTAAAGAGTGGGAGTGACATTTGCAGTTTTCCAGCCTTCTGGAACCACTCCAGAATCTTGTGATTCTTGAAAGACCACTACTAATATCTCCACAATCTCTTCAGCCACCTCTTTCAGAACCCTGGGATGTGGTCCATCTGTTCCAGGTGACTTATCTACCTTCAGACCTTTCAGCTTCCCAAGCACTTTCTCCTTAGTAATAGCAACGACATTCACTTCTGCCCACTGATATTCTCGAATTTCTGGCATGATGTTAGTGTCTTCCACAGTGAAGACTGATGCAAAATACTTAAGTTTGTCTGCTATTTCTTTGTCCCCCATTACTACCTTTCCAGCATAATTTTCCAGTGGTCCAATATCCATTTTTGCCTCTTTTACTCTTTATATATCTGAAAAAAACATTGATATTATTGGCTAACTTATCTTCATATTTCAACTTTTCTCTCCTTATGGCTTTTTTAGTTGTCTTCTGTTGATTTTTAAAAGCTTCCCAATCCTCTAAATCCCACTAATTTTTTCTCTATTATATACCCTCTCTTTTGTTTTTATGTTGGCTTTGACTTCCCTTATCAGCCACGGTTGTGTCGTTCTCCCTTTAGAATACTACTCTGGGATGTATCTATCCTGTGCCTTCGAAATTGCTCCAGGTAACTCCAGCCACTGCTGTTCTGCCATCAGCCCTGCTAGTGTCTCCTTCCAATCAACTTTGGCCAGCTCCTCTCTCATGTTTCTGTAACTCACTTTACTCCACTGTAAAGCTGATTCAACTTCATTCTGCATTTTGAGAAAGAGAATTTTATCATAATCATGATCACTGCCTCCAAAGGGTTTCTTTACCTTAATTTTCATAATCAAATCTGTTCATTACACAGCATCCAGAATTGCCTTTTACCTAGTGGACTCAACTACATGCTATTCTAAAAAGCCATCTCATAGGCATTCTACAAGTTTCCACTCTTGGGATCCACCACCAACCTGATTTTCCCCAGTTACCTGCATATTGAAATCCCCCATAACAATCATAATACTTCCCTTTTTACGTGTCTTTTCCATATCTTGTTGTAGTTTGTAGCCCTCATCCTGGCTACTGTTTGGAGGCTGTACATAACTTCCATCAGGACCTTTTTACTCTTGCCGTTCCATAACTCTACTGATAAAGATTCTACATTTTCTGATCCTGTGTCACCTCTTCCTAAGGATTTGATTTTATTTTTTTTAAAACAGAGCCACTCACCTCCATTGCTTACCTGCCTGCTCTTTCCTCAGATGTGTATCCTCAGATGTTAAGCTCCCATTATGATCTTCTTTCAGCCATGACTCAGTGATGCCCACGTTATACCAACCAATCTGTAGCTGCACTACAAGATCATCTACCTCATTCTTGTATACCCTTTATAACATATTCAGTGCTGTTTATCACCTTTTTTTGATTTTGTCCCCATGTTACACTTCAACTTATCCCACTGACTGCAATTTTGCCCTCTCATCTGCCTGTACTTCCTCAGAGTCTCATTAACCAATACATTTACTTGTATACCATCTGCCCCATCCCTATCTCTCTGGTTCCAAATTCCCTGCCAAATTAGTTTAAATCCTCCCCAACAGCTTATTTAGTACAGGTCATAAGGTACCTTACCCAGAAGTGATCCAAATGATCCAGAAATCTTAAATCCTATCCCCTGCACCAATTCCTCATCCACATATTCATCTTCCACAACACCCTATTCCTACTCTCACTGGAAAGTGGCAAAAGCAGCAATTCAGAGATTACTACCCTTGAACTTTTGCTTTTCAGCTTTCTACATAACTAACTATAATCTCTCTTCAGGACCTCCTCCCTTTTCCTACCAATGACATTGGTATCAAATTTTACCACAACTTCCTGCTGTTTACCTTCCCTCTTTAGAATGCTATGGACCTGATCCGAGACATCCCTGACCCTGGCACCATTCAGGTGTTTCTTTCACATCCATAAATTCTCCTGTCTGCTCTCCTATCACTACTACTCTCCTCTTCTGAGCCATAGAGGCAGACAGGCACCCAGTCACCGTGGCTTCCCCCTGCTAAGTCATCGTCTGGAACAGTATCCAAAGCGGTAAACGTACTATTGAGGGGATGGCCACATGTGTACTCTGTACTGGTTGCCTATTCCTTTTCCCTTTCCTGACAATCACCCATGTACTTGCTTCCCTGGAGCTCCTATCTATCACCTCTTCATTCTCCTGTGTGAGCCGAAGGTCATCCAGCTGCTGCTCCATTTCCTTAATGTGGTCACTAAGGAGCTGCAGCTCAATGCACTTCATGCAGTTATGGTTATCAGGGAGACTGGAGCTCTCCCAGAGCTCCCACACTTTTTTTTAATATATTGTCTGTAAATCCTTCCTCCTTAGTTCAGTGAAGGCACAATGGTTAAATTAGTGGAATGCTCCTCTTGTGAGAAGTGGGATTTCAGAGTCCCTGACAGTCTCCCTGATGACTACATCTGCAGGAAGTGCACCCAGCTTTAGCCCCTGACTGACAACATCTAGTAACTGGAGCTGCAGCTGGATGTACTCAGGACCACCCAGGAGGATGAAAACCTCATAGATGAAACTTTTACTCAAGTGGTCACACCCAGAGTCCAGGCAGGTTTCAGATAGTAGATGGGTGACCACCAGTAGTAAGGGGAGTAAGCAGTCAGCACAGGGCTCCCCTGTGGCCATTCCCCTCAGCAACTAGTGTACCCCTTTGAATACTGCTGGAGGGATGGGGGATGACCTATCAGGGCACAACACCAGCAGCCAGGGCAGTAGCCTTGTGGCCAGCTCTGAGGCTCAGCAGGGAAGGGTAAAGTCAGGCAGAGTGATAGTAATAGAAGATTTGTTAGTTCAGGGGACAGTCAGAAGGTTCTGTGGCAGAGAAAAAGATGCCAGCATGGCGTGTTGTCTCCCAGGATCCAGTATGTCTCAGAGAAGTTGCAGAATATTCTCTAGGTGGGGGGGAGGGGGGGAGGTGTGAGCAGTCAGAGGTCAGAGGTCATCATACGCATTAACACATAGGTAGAAAGGAGGAAGAGGGTGTTAGGAAAGAGGTTGAAGAGCAGTATCTCCAAGGTAGTAACCTCTGGATTACTCCCGGTGCCACATACTACTCAGGGTAGGAACAGGATGATCATACATATGAGGAGGTGGTAGAGATGGCAGGGCTTCAGGTTCTTGGATTATTGGAACCTCTTCTCATAGGAATGTAAAGAAGCCAGAAAAGAACTCAAGAAGGGAATTAGGAAAGCCAGGCATGGCCATGAAATGTCCTTGGCAAGTAGGATTAAGGTAAAACCCAAAGCATTCTGTACGTACATCAAGAGCAAGAGGATAACTAGAGAGAAGATGGGACCACTCAAGGATAAAGGGGGGAACGCTTGCTTGTATGCAGACTATATAGGTGGGGTCCTTAATGAGTACTTTACATCAGTATTTACCAAGGAGAAGAACATGGTTGATGGGGAGATCAGTGACGAGAGTATTAACACACTGGGGCATTTTGAAGAAAAGCAGGTAATGTACCATCTCTTAAAGAGCATTAAGGTGGATAAGTCCCTAAGACCTAATGGGATAGACCCCAGATTATTGAGAAAGAGAAGTGAAGACATTGCTGGAGCCTTCACGAACATCTCCATGTCCTCTCTAGCCACAGGTGAGGTCATGGAGGACTGGTGAGCAGCTAATCTTGTTCCATTGTTCAGGAAAGGGACCAGGGATAATCCTGGAAACTATTCTCACGTCAGTGGTAGGAAGGTTACTGGAGAGAATTCTAGGATTTATGAGCAATTGGAAAAAAATGGCCTAATTGAGGAGAGCCAGCATGGCATTGTACTTACTAACTTGATTTGAGTTTTTTTGATAAGGTGATCAGGGTGGTCCAAGAGGTCTCTGGACATGCTCTATGTTGTAGGTACACGAGGGAAAAATAACTCGACCTCATGTTCACCAGCAGATCTGTTATAGACACGCAAGTCATTAACAACATTGGTAAAACTAACCATCCTACCTTTCCTGTGAAGACAAAGACCCACAACCCAAGGACAGTTTTCATCCTGTTAGATAGCTCTACTGTCATGTTAAATATGAAAACAGATCTGGCAGCTCAGTACTGGGCATAGGTAAGGCATTAAGGCATTGTGAGCAACCAGCAGTTGTGGAATTACATTCCTCTGCAATCCGTAACCTCATGTCCTACAATATCCCTTACTTTACTAATATTATGAACCAGAGGACCAATACTGGTGCAGTAAGGATTCAAGAAGGGAATCCTCAATGATGGCAGTGTCAGACACCAGGCTATGGTGTTTACAGTCATATTTAGCCAGATGTGCCATGTGCCAAGTGAATGACTCCCCAAACATAATATTAAATGCTTCAGAACATTGGATATAATATTAGCTCTGGGCTAGACAACATCTCAGCTGTGATACAGAAGACCTTCATTCCAGAAACAACCAGCCTACTTCAGTATAATTACAATCCTGGCATCTAACTGACAATGTAGAAAATTGGCCAGGACAAATCCAATCTAGCTAATTACTTCCCTGTCAGTCTACTCTCAGTCATCAGCAAAATGATGCTATCAAACTATTTCTCAATAAAGACTCCTGAAATAAATTTCAGATGGGATTACCCTTAACTGCAGGGGGTATTTGATTAAGTTTAGCATTGAGGAATCTTAGTAAAGCAGAAGTTAATGGATATCAAAGGAAAACATTGCATAAAGGTGATGTTTATGGTCATTGGATGTCAGTCATCCAAGCCTGGGACTCGTTACAAAAGTTTTTCAGGACAGTGTCCAAGGCTCAACCTTCAGTTTATTCATCAATGTCCTTCTATCTATCATAAAGTAAGAAGAACACTGAAGATTCACAGCTTCTCACTCAATGAAGCAGTCAGTGCAGAAGCATGAAGGCAATGCTCAGGAAAGGGCTAATAGTAGTGAGTAACATTACGTCACCTACTGTCAGGCAATTATCATCCCCAATAATAAAAGTCTGTCTCCCATTGCTATTCAATGGAAGTGTCATTATAGAGCACAACAGACATTTTAATTGGTTGCCTTTTTTGCCTGAACTTATCTACGTCTATAAGGAACAAGTGTTGAATAACCTGCACTTGCCTTTATAATTGTAGCCTCAACAAGAGTAGAAGCTCTGGTTCTTCCAAGGGCAAAATAGCACATTTGATCAGAAACTCTTCCATCAACTCTTACTCACGACATCAGTGAACAGTGGCTATGGTGTTTTCAATCTGTAAAATATTCTGTACTTATTCAGCAAATCTACTCCAACCACACCTCCCAGATTTGCATCCAGTAGTTCCATGAAGTCAACAGCATCTGGTATGTCAAAACATCACTCCTTTGCCTTCCTAGCCACCTCCCATCCTAACTCGGAAGTACATTACAGGTGTCCCCCGCTTTTCGAACGTTCGCTTTACGAAACCTCACTGTTACAAAAGACCTACATTAGTACCCTATTTTGGCTTTCAGAAGGTGTTTTCACTGTTACGAAAAAAAATTCAGCGCGCGATAAAAGACAGTGCGCGCCCTGAGCAGCCGCTCTGCCCCGGATTCGGAACGGCATTCTTGCTGGCACTGCTTAAACACGTGTCTGTGAGCAGCCATTTGCAAGGTGAGTTCTAAGGTATCGGAAAAGCCTGAAAGAGCTCGTAAGGGTGTTACACTTACGGTAAAATTAGACATAATTAAGCGTTTCATTCGTGATGAACGAAGTAAGGACAAAATGAATTTGGCTTGTGGAAGCTGACGAACATGATGGAAGAGGTTTTGGCATCCCATCGCCAAGAACTGACAGATGAAGAGCTGATGCAATTGGAAGAAAAAAGGATAACAATCGAAACCGAATGAGTAATGATAAAGTACGACTTTAATTTTGAAAGGCTACATCAGTTTAGGAGATATTTGCAGGATGGTTTGAGTCCTTATTAAAGAACTGTGTGATAGGAAAATGTGCGAGGCTCAGCAGTCAAGCAAGCCTTCCACATCAGCCACAGCAGACGACGAACCTCGACGTTCGACATCGAGGTGAGCAGTCATAGGAGAAGATGAGCTTCCTGCTATAATGGAAACAGATGACGAGATGGCACCCCAGTGTCCCACCACCCCAACCCCCAGGCCACGGACAGATACTGTACCGATTCGCGGAGAATGCAGCAGTAGCCGGGAGGCACACAGCACATCTTTAAGAAAGAAGCCGAAATAAACATGCTAATTAATTAGGTGCTGCCGACACGTAATTGTCGGCCCAGATCAGAGACAATGCAATCAGAAATCGGCACTGATCTGGGCTGACAATTATGTGCTAGGTGGACAGCCTGGAGAGTGGGGGCTACTGCACCACCCAACCTGCGATGACTCAGTCTAACACACCATCATCAGTGTGCTCGGTGCTGAACCAATTCCGGTAAGTGATACTACACTGTACGTACATTATTTCTACTTTATATAGGCTGTGTATTTTTACATGTTATTTGGTGTGATTTGGCAGCTTCATAGCTTAAAGGTCACTGGAGAGCGCTTGCGCCATGTTTTTGCCACAACGCTCCCGTGAGATTTTCTGCCGACAGCGCTTGTGTGAGATTTTCGCTACGTAGAACAGTGCAGTAATGATTGTGGAGAAGTATTTCTACTTTATATAGGCTGTATATTTATCATATCATTCCTGCTTTTACTATATGTTACTGTTATTTTGGGTTTTACGTGTTATTTGGCATGTTTTGGTAGGTTATTTTTGGGTCTGCGAACGCTCACAAAATTTTCCCATATAAATAAATGGTAATTGCTTCTTCGCTTTACGACATTTCGGCTTACGAACCATTTCATAGGAACGCTCTACCTTCGGATGGCGTGGGAAACCTGTACCATTCTTCCATCATTCTGTGTCTAAATCCTACTCAGTTGCACTGTGGCAATATCACTTCAGCAACTTAAGAAAGCAGCTCACCACCTTCTCAAGGACAATAAGTGCAATAAACACTGGCCTTACAAACAATGACCACATGGCATACGTGAGTTATGAGAAGTCATTGGTTTCTCTTTGTCATATAGCTTAAAATATGTCAGAACATGTAGCAATTGGTTCCTAATGACTTTTGAGATCAAAGTTTGGCAACCAGTTCATGAACAGCTGGTTTTCCAGATTTTGCCTCAGCACTATGTGGATGGCCTTAGACAGATCAAGTTCATTGAATTTAAATGTTTCATTTGGATATTCAGGGGTACCTCCCACACCCGAGCTGGGTGGATCCAGGGGAGACGAGAGACCAAAATTTCCACATTTGACCTTCAGTGCTTTCAGTAATTTTACACTGAGAAGCATAAAGTAAGAAATTCAAAGCATGATGATAAGCACACAGCAATGAGCCAGTGATTTTCTCTGAAAGCTTAAAGCAAGTCTTCAGTGTGTTCCAGCTCATTCCATATTCCTCTCACCACATTCCTTTTATCAGCTCAACCACTAAACCTGGATCTTCTAATCCATTTCTGTTACAAGTTCAGGTACAATTAGAAATTTCAAATCTGCCTTTTACAATCTGTATCACAGCTTGTTGCATTCACACTTCTGTATGTAATCTGCTGATCAGTGATGATGCTACTGAGTTGTCAAGACTCCCATTGCACTGACAGCATGAGCTTAGTCATGTTAAGTTTCTTCATGCATCTTTAGCACAAACTCCTCTTCTTCCATCTCCTTCTACCCTTTCCTAAATGCTTCAATGAAGCAACATCTCTTTATAAATTCCCACAATGTGGCTGCTCCTCTTTGTGATTATAGGCTAGCTACTTACCTCAAGAATCCTACATCAGCATGCAAAGCTCTTGGAATAATGATTCAGTGTGTGCATCATTCTCATTTACTTTTGCCTCCAAAAGCAACTGGGTCATTCAAAATCACCTCTACTAGTTCCTCTGCTGAGCCAGAACAAAAGGTTTGCTTTGATACTCTGTGACTCTGAATCTATAATGTAGTGCTCCAGGAATGAAGTCAAGTTCCTGCGTAAAAACTGCTGCGTGATAGTTTGAATTCTCCCACTTCTGCAGTCTTTCGAGGGTCTCTTGAATGGGCATAACTCTAAACCCAAAAATTCATGGGTTTAGTGCAATAAGTAAGAGTGAACGCCAGCTTCTAGGTACGAGCTAGTATATTCATCATAGAATTTTTTTTTTTTAATTTTTAAAATTCTGTTTGAAGATATTTTTAAACTTGCTCACAGCTGAATTAATCCTGGACGAATATAATTTAAACTTGTTATTTTATGTTTCAATATAAATATGATTATGGTTACAAACTCCAGTGCTGCATTGCAATCCAAGACATCAAAACTCATCCACACTTGGACTAAACTTGGACTGGGTCAAATCCACATGATTATATTTCTTGCCAAAACATGCATACGACAGATTAGATTTACAGATGAGTCATGTTTGCTTGAAGATGATGTAGTCCATACACAAGTTAGTCAGTATTTCAAAACAAAGGAGACTGCAAATGTTGGACTCTGCAACATGAAACAGAATGCTAGAAGAGCTCATTGAGTTGAGCAGCATTTGTGAGGGCAGAAGGTGTAAGTTGACATTTCAGGTCAAGACCCGCCATCAAGTCTGATGGACAATGGAAGATTGCCAGTGTGTAAATGCACAGAAATGCATGTTGGAGGTCCATCAACTATGCAGAGGGACAACCACATTTATGGACATTTAGGAACCCTGGAGTAGAAAGTAGAGCACATAAAATGCTGGCGGAACACAGCAGGCCAGGCAGCATCTATAGGAAGAAGTACAGTCGACGTTTTAGGTCAAGACCCTTCGTCAGGACTAACGGAAAAAGGGAGTTGGAAAGTTAGTAGAGTCGATCCTCAAAGACAAGGTTATGAAATACCTTAAGGTGCATGACAAGATGGGCCTAAGCCAGCATGGTTTCATGAAGGGAAGATCCTGCCTCACCAACCTATTGGAATTTTTTGAGGTAATCTCAAATAAGGTCGACAAGGGAGAGGCTGTGGGTGTTGTGTATTTGGATTTTCAAAAGGCCTTTAATAAGGTGCCGCATAAGAGGCTGCTTAATATGATGAGAGCCCACGGAACTACAGGAAAGATATTGGAATGGGTGGAGCATTGGCTGATAGGCAGAAAGCAAAGGGTTGGTATAAAGGGATCCTATTCTGATTGGTTGCCGGTTACTAGTGGTGTTCTGCAGGGGTCGGTGTTGGGGCTGCTTCTTTTTTACAATGTATATCGATGATTTAGATTATGGATTAAATGGTCTTGTGGCTAAGTTTGCGGATGACACCAAGATAGGTGGAGGAGCAGGAAGTGTTGAAGAAACGGAAAGGTTGCAGAGAAACTTGGTCAGTTTAGGAGAGTGGGCAAAGAAATGGCAGATGAGATACAATGTTGAGAAATGTACGGTTGTACATTTTGGAAGAAGAAATAATCGGGCAGATTATTATTTAGATGGGGAGAAAATTCAAAAATCGAAGTGCAAAGGGACTTGGGGGTCCTCGTGCAGGATACCCTAAAGGTTAACCACAAGGTTGGATCGGCAGTAAGGAAAGCGAATGCTATGTTGGCATTCATTTCAAGAGGAATAGTGTAAGGAGGTGTTGATGAGGCTCTGTGGGGCACTGGTGAGACCTCATTTGGAATACCGTGTGCAGTTTTGGGCCCCCTATCTTAGAAGGGATGTTCTGATGTTGGAGAGAGTTCAGAGAAGATTTATGAGGATGATTCCTGGAATGCAGGGGCTAACATATGAGGAGCGTTTGTCAGCTCTTGGACTGTATTCATTAGAGTACAGAAGAATGAGAGGGGATCTCATAGAAACATTTCGAATGTTGAAAGGGTTGGACAGATTAGATGTGGAAAGGTTGTTTCCCTTGGTGGGTGAGTCCAGGACAAGAGGCCGTAGTCTTAGAATTAGAGGGTACCCATTTAAACCAGAGATGAGGAGAAATTTTTTAGCCAGAGGGTGGTGGATTTGTGGAATTCATTGCCACATACAGCTGTGGAGGCCCGATCATTGAGGGTGTTTAAGGAGGAGATTGATAGGTATCTAATTAGTCAGGGTATCAAGGGATATGGGGAAAAAGCTGGAAATTGGAACTAGATGGGAGAATAGTTTAGCTCATGGTGGAGTGGCGGAGCAGACTGGATGGGCTGAATGGCCTACTTCTGCTCCTTTGTCTTGTGATCTTGTGAGATAGTAAGAGATTTGAAAGTGGGAGGGGGAGGGGGAGACCCAAAATGATAGGAGAAGACAGGAGGGGGAGGGATGAACCTAAGAGCCGGGAAGTTGATTGGCAAAAGGGATACAAGGCTGGAGAAGGGGGAGTATCATAGGACAAAAGACCTCGGAAGAAAGAAAGGGCGAGGGGAGCACCAGAGGAAGATGGAGAACAGGTAAGGAGTTATTATGAGAAGGAAAGAGAGAAAAAAATATTTTCTTGTGTATGAGTAGAAAGTAGATCTGGGTTGAAAACTGATGCAGGAGAGTCTGAGAAATTGAGAAATAGGGACAGCACTCTGACAGGAGGCAGGGTGGGAGGAGGTGTAACCGAGGTACATGTGAGAGTTGGTGGCTTTATAAAAGATGCCAGTGACAAATCCATCTCCTGCAATGGAGATGAGATTCAAGAAAGAGAAGTGTCAGAGTTGGTCCAGGTGAATGAGGCAGGATAGAAGTCTGAGACAAAGGTAATGAATTTGTAGAGTTCTACACAAGTGCAGGAAACAACATTGATGCTGTTATCAATGAGTCTGAGTGTGGACTTGGAACAGACATAATACTACATAGCCAACAAAGATAGTTGTATTACTTGAGCTTCATTTACATTAATCGCTACATTTGAGTTGATTGAATATTCTCATGGTGCTGTAATTCCATGCATTCACAATTATTGCAACTCTATTTTCCATGAAACAAGGCAAGGTTTATGTTTAGACATACATTACTCTGAAGACCTTTCACTTGTGGTTTTGACAGATCAATAAAGTGAACAGCGTTAATACAGGGATATTGACTAACTCGAAATGGTGTTAACTACTGATATTTTTTTCATAGATAACAAAATTAATAGGAAAATAACAACATTAACAGCATGCAGAATTACCAAGGAAGAATTATAAACAACACCAAGTTTAAATAGCTTAGGGCCTCTGTTCCTCCAAACTATTCAGAGCTAACTTCTTCATTCACCATCTCGCATCACCCCATCTACTATCCAACTGCAATGACATACCCTATATTTTATTCCACTATTGCTGTCAAATACAGTCCATTCCAGCATATTTTCCTCTTGCCCTCATCAGAAAACTTGCAAAGCACCATCTTCAGCTGATTCCCAAGTCTTGTCAGTTTAGCAACTTTTTTACATATATATGCAACTTAGATCATGATCTAGTCCAACTTTTTAGAGAAATATTATGAGCCTTGCATTATCAAAGATGCCATCATTCATTAAGCTGCCTCTATTTGTTTAGATGAACTTAAGTGTACCCAACTCAGGTTGATATATGAGGAAGCTCTGCTAAAGTACCTGAAGACAACTGTACCATAATTATTTATTGACATACAGTGCAGAGTATGCCCTTCCAGTCCTTCAATCCCCCAATTTAACCCTAGACTAATCAAGAGATGATTTACAATGACCAACTAACCTACCAACGGGGACATCTTTGGACTGTGGGATGAAACCAGTGCACCTGAAGAAAACCCATGTGGTCACAGAGAGAACATATGAACTCCTTACAGGCAGCGGTGAAAATTAAACTCAGCTCGTTGGTACTGTAAAGTGTTATGCTACCTTGCCGCCCCTTGACCACCTAAGATAATTTAACTTACTAGTTTCCTTTGCTCTTGAGGGGACTTTGTTGCACATAAATAGGCAACAGAAAGTCATGATGAATGATTACACTTTTGGACTGGAGGAAAATAAATAGTGGCTTTTCCAAGAAATGGTATAACAGCTATTGACCGTCTTTTGATCTGCGTGAAACCCCTGGTTTCCTTGGGCTGCGCAGGTCTAGTGAATACACACTCCAGTCCTGCCAAATCCATGAGATCGGGGCAGCTCTCCCACCCCAAACCCCGGTTTGTGTAATCTGCCACCCTGTTACAACTCGGTGCCAAGAAATAACAGACAGCACACTGCATGTGATTAAAGGAATTATGCTTATGAATGTTAATTTAACTAAAGGGTTAGTAAAGAAAGGAAAGAAAAAAAAACAAAAAAGGCCTATTATAATTAGACAGTCAAATATGCACAAGTTGCAGCTCAACTCTTCCAAAAGTCATATGCACCGATCCTCAGTAGACCCCTGCACCTCGCTCTGTCGAATCACAGTCCCCCATTGGGTCGAAACCTACCACCAGTTCTCTCCAGCACACAAAAAAAAACCCACTCCCCTGATTGGATGGCTCACATTCCAAACACCCGTTATCTCTAACCATAACCCTGACACTGCTTCTACAGAAAAACCATTATTTTAGCAGTGAAACCTTTACCAGGGTAAAGGTTCATTAGTTCATTACATATACTAAGTACCTAGACTTGGGGGGGGGGGGGTGCAAGCTGCTCTTCCTAAGTTTGTGGGTGGCACAAAACCTGGCAGTATTGCGAGCTACAAAGAGGATAGTGATAAGTTTTAGCAAGATTTAATCAAGCGGGTCAAATGGGCAGAGGCTTAATAAACTGCACATCAGTAGAATGTGCATGAGATCTAGTACAGAGTAAAGTGAGAGATGCGTTTTGGCAGGTAGAATAAGGAGTGGTCATAAAATAGAAGCTATCACTCTAAAAAGAGTGCCAAAGCAGTGGGATCTGGGGAGGTGGCTGTTCAATTCGCTGAAAATGGCTAATAAGGCACACACTATTCTGAGCTTAATTAATGGGGCACAGAGCACAAGACCAGTGAAGGACAATAGTTACAAGAATGGAATGGAGAGGCTGATACAGTTTTCTTTTGAAAGAAGGATAAGGGGAGATCTGATAAAAGTATACAAAATGATGAGGGTTTGGAAAGAGTGGGTCGTAAAAGGTTGACAACTTTGGTGGGAGTGGATGTGGGGACAGGTTATCAGTCAAGTACTAGAGGCTAAGGCTACAGGTACAATATGAAGAGGAAGAAAATTAAGGGTGAAATGAGCAAAACTTTTTTTTAAATGCAAATTGGAATTATGATCTAAAGTTAATTGTCTGCGGGTATGGTGGATGCTGATTCTCTTATAGCCTTCAGAAGAACTAGTAGATAGATACATTATTGATCCCAAAGGAAATTATAGTGTCACTGTAGCATTACAAGTGATGGATATACAAATATTAGAAGAGAATATTAGTAAATGAGGGAAGGGAGCTGAAGGATAGAACTAGTGAACTACGCTGATAAATCCAGTTTAGACACAATGGGCTGAATGGCCTCTGCTGTAATCATTCTATGATTCTATAAAACAGGCCAGCATGTTTACTTTTGTAGCAGGAGTGACCACTTTTTTAAACTCACTCAAAATTAAAATTTTGAAGTCTTCAAAAATGCTATTTGGATTTTTTTTCTTGCTTTTTTTTACACTGCTTAACACCTTATAATTGACTTCTATTTGAACATCATAGAAACCACAGCTTGTAGTTAACTGTTGCGGTTTCCAGTGTTGTGCTAATTCTGGAAGCAGCTTGTCGGCAACTTTCCACAAGCTTCCAAAGCCTTAAAATCAATGAGCAGGATAATCCTCAAATGGGTCAGAAGTGAATGAATGGATGAATGAAGATACCAAGACAATTCCAATATTGCATCAGCTCACTCTAGTCTTCAGCTTTTCTCCTCTGCTGCAACCCAACTTTCCTTTTATAAATTTGTCAAGATCATCTGTGGTTTAATAAATAGTTACCTATAATAATCAAATTAATAATAAATAGTACATATCATCGTTTAGGGTGCATGCCTTTCATTTTCCCGGCAGGAATTTTAAGATCAATGTGAACCAAACCTGTTCTTTGTCCCTGTGGAACATCAACCCGTCTGTAATCATAACATCAGTCATTGTGATATACAGAATTCTCAGCATCAGTATACAGTTTAACTCTTTCATCCGATGCAGTTTGAGATAAATTCCATAGACTAAGTGACCCTGAAAATGTTTGACAATATTAGGAATATTTGCATTGCAAACCGGCAATAGGACAGTCTGGATCAAAGTCAGAACCTGAAAGGGTGAATAGCTGACTGATAGGGTAACAGAGCAACAGCGAGCAATGACTTGACTTTCAACTCAGGCAACTCCACCTTTAACGCAATATACATTTGTAAGGTGCCCTTAAGCTAATGTACAGCAGGTACAGTACAGGGCTATGGGGTAAGAGTATGCCTACATTTCAGCCAAACAGAAATTTGGAGAACAGAAGAACATTAGAAATAAGATCAGGAGTACACCCTTCCGTCCTCCAGGTCTGCTCCGCAACTTAACATGAACTTCCACCTCTGAGAAGCTCAGAGACCTTGGCCTGCACCCCACCTTGCGCAGTTGGATCCTGGACTTCCTATCAGATTGCCAGCAGGTGGTAAGGATGGGCTCCCTCTCTTCTTCCCCTCTGACCCTTAGCACAAGAGCCTCAACCCCCCCCCCCCAGGGCTGTGTCCTGAGCCTCCTCCTTTACTCCCTATACACCCACAACTGTGTTGCCATGCACTGCTCCAATCTGATCAAATTTTCAGATGAACACGAGATTGATAGGCCTTATTTCCAACAATGATGAGACAGCCTACAGAGGAGAAGTCAATACCCTGACACAATGGTGCCAAGAAAACAACCTCAGCCTCAATGTCGAAAAAAATGAAGGAGTTGATCACAGATTACAGGAGGAACAGAGACAGGCTAGACCCTATTGACATCAACAGGACTGTAATTGAGAGGCTAAGTAGTTTCAAGTTCCTCGGTGTACATGTCACCGAGGATCTTACTTGGACTGTACATACCGGCTATGTGGTGAATAAAGCACAACAGCACCTCTTTCACCTAAAACAGCTGAAAAAGTTTGGCATGACTTCCCAAATTCTCAGGGCTTTCTATCGGGGCACCATTGAGAGCATCCTGACTGGCTGTGTCTTCACCTGGTACGGGAAATGTACTACCCTCCATCGCAGGGCACTGCAGAGAGCGGTGCGGACAGCCCAGCACAGCTGTGAATGTGAACTGTCCTTTATTCATGACATTTACAGCAGCAGGTGTGTAAAAAAGATCACCCCAACCACAAACAACAGGAATTCTGCAGGTGCTGGAAATTCAAGCAACATACATCAAAGTTGCTGGTGAACGCAGCAGGCCAAGCAGCATCTATAGGAAGAGGCGCAGTCGACGTTTCAGGCCGAGACCCTTCGTCAGGACTAACTGAAGGAAGAGTGAGTAAGGGATTTGAAAGCTGGAGGGGGAGGGGGAGATGCAAAATGATAGGAGAAGACAGGAGGGGGAGGGATAGAGCTGAGAGCTGGACAGGTGATAGGCAAAAGGGATACAAGAGGATCATGGGACAGGAGGTCCGGGAAGAAAGACAAGGGGGGGGGGTGACCCAGAGGATGGGCAAGAGGTATATTCAGAGGGACAGAGGGAGAAAAAGGAGAGTGAGAGAAAGAATGTGTGCATAAAAATGAGTAACAGATGGGGTACGAGGGGGAGGTGGGGCCTAGCGGAAGTTAGAGAAGTCGATGTTCATGCCATCAGGTTGGAGGCTACCCAGACGGAATATAAGGTGTTGTTCCTCCAACCTGAGTGTGGCTTCATCTTTACAGTAGAGGAGGCCGTGGATAGACATGTCAGAATGGGAATGGGATGTGGAATTAAAATGTGTGGCCACTGGGAGATCCTGCTTTCTCTGGCGGACAGAGCGTAAATGTTCAGCAAAGCGGTCTCCCAGTCTGTGTCGGGTCTCACCAATATATAAAAGGCCACATCGGGAGCACCGGACGCAGTATATCACCCCAGTCGACTCACAGGTGAAGTGATGCCTCACCTGGAAGGACTGTTTGGGGCCCTGAATGGTGGTAAGGGAGGAAGTGTAAGGGCATGTATAGCACTTGTTCCGCTTACACGGATAAGTGCCAGGAGGGAGATCAGTGGGGAGGGATGGGGGGGACGAATGAACAAGGGAGTTGTGTAGGGAGCGATCCCTGCGGAATGCAGAGAGAGGGGGGGAGGGAAAGATGTGCTTAGTGGTGGGATCCCGTTGGAGGTGGCGGAAGTTACGGAGAATAATATGTTGGACCCGGAGGCTGATGGGGTGGTAGGTGAGGACCCCAACCACAAACTGTTTCAGCTGCTTCTGTCCAACAAATGGTACCGCAGCATTAACCGTACCAACAGTCTCCGGGACAGCTTCTTTCACCAGTCACCAGATTGATCAATACGCATTGATCTGATTGCATATCTGACTGTACATACATGTATACAAGACAATTATGTATACAATCAGTGTTTGGGCAGTATCCGCCCACATTTCTCTTCCTTATTACTTGTACACAGCGACAGAGGCGCAGTGTAAACATTTTTATTCCATGTGTGAGAAGGATGTAAGAAATAAAATTCTAATTCTAAAATTCTAAAAAAAATTCATTTTTCTGCCCATTCCCATATCCCTTGATTCCTTTAAAATCTATTTATCAATATGAATGCAATCACAAGAATCTGCAACACTCTGGATTGGAGAAGTCCAATGATTCACTACTCTCTGAGTAAAGAGATTTTTCTTCATTTCAGCCCTTGTTTTGAGATTTGACCCCTATTTCTAGATTCCTCAGGCAATGGAAACTTTCTTCTTGTATCTACCATGCCAACCCCTCCAACAATTTTGCTTGTTTCAATAAAGTCATTTCTCATTCTTCTAAATGCTAGAGAATAGATGCCCATTCTACTCAGCATATCCACCTGCCAACTCAGGAAGCAGCCTGATGAAAAATGAGCAGCCCATTGACTAAAGCCAAACGAAAATAATCTCTGGCTTCTAAAAATTGTGTGTGAGTGGAAGATGCAAAGGATTTCTAGTTCCATCAGATAATTTCTAGTGATTTCACATTTAATTATTTGTATTTATTTGATGGTATGATCACCTCTGGAACTCTTTATAGCCAAGCACATCTCCTTTCAGTCAACATGGACCACCAGAAGTAGAAATGATCAGCTACCTCAATTTCTTTAACATCCCTGCAATGTAAGACAATTCATTTCAGCCCAAAATGTTGCCTGAAAAGACTTTTTGAATATGGAAGAGTAACTATGGAAATGAGCAAGATGTGATGCAGCTAGCAGGTTGGCTTCTTGCACTATTCATTTATGTTTGGCAATTAAGTGACCTTTAAGACAAAAATAAGGCAGCCAATACTTACCATGCTAAACACGGATGCTGATACTGCAAAAGTTTGCAGAAAGAACTGGCGAGGTCGCATTTTCAAAGTAACTGGTGCAGGGCAAGTTTATATAGCACTTCCCTTTTGTTTCTTCTGGACCGGAAAAGATTAATTAACAAAACATTCCTGACCATCAACCACGGGAGTCCTTGAATATCTAATTTTTTTCACCACAATGCTGGAAGAACTCAGCAAGTCAGACTGCTTCAATGGAAAAGCGTACACTGTCGATGTTTCGGGCCAACATCTGGAAAGGAAGGGAAGATGCCTGAATCAAGGAGGTTTGGTGGGGGGGGGAGCGGCTAGCTGGAAAGTGATAGGTGAAGCCAGGTGAGTGGGAAAGGTCAAGGGCCGAAAAAGAAATAATCTGATAGAAGAGGAGAGTGGACAATAGGAAAAAGAGAAGGAGGAGGGAACCCGGTGGGAAGTAAAAAGCAGGTGAGAATAGGTTAAAGGTCAGAACCCCCTTCCTCTATTCCCCCCCTCACCTTTCACTTCTTCTCACCTGCTTTTCACTTCCTCCCCCCCCCCGCCCCCCCAGGTCCCCTCCTCCTTCCCTTTCTCCTATTGCCCAACTCCCCTTTCCTACTAAATTCATCCTCCTCCTGCCCCTGACCTTTCCCATCCAGCTGGCTTCACCGGCCGCCTTTCAGATAACCGCTTTCTCCTTCCCTACATTTTAATCCCCTTCCTTTTCCAGTCCTAAACAAGAGAAAATCTGCAGATGCTGGAAATTGGAGCAACAAACACAAAATGCTGGAGGGACCCAGCAGGCCAGGCAGCATCCAGGATAAGAGTATAGCCGACTCTTCGGGCCCAAACTTTTCGGCAGGTCCTGAAGGGGGGTCTCAGCCCAAAACATTTTTCCATAGATGCTGCCTGACCTGCTGAGTTCCTCCAGCACTTCCTGTGTGTTGCTTTGGATTTTTTGTGGTTTTAAAATGTTTCAACTTTTCGTGCATTAATTTACAAAAAAAATTTAAAAACATTTAAATTTTAATGATATGCATTTGAAGAAACTTTTGAAATAAAATAATTATTTATTGGGCTGGTCAACTTGCATTGGTAATGTCAATTCTTTCGTCTCTGATGTCAACATTTTGTAGTTATATCTTCGTGAAATGTTGTACCACTATACAAATGCAACGCATTCCAATCACTTGGAATGTTGTCTAGAGCCATTGTTAATTTAGCATTACAACCACATCAGTAGTTCAATAGCAGGTATTGCAAGGAAATGCAATAAGAGAAATTGCAAGAGAAGCAAATCAGCCAATTGAAAAGGAGCTACCCAACCTATTCCTTATTATAACCAGCTCCTTTAAGGAATCTACCTCCACTACCCTCTCAGGCAGTGGGTTCCAGACATCCTCTCCCCTCCCCCCATCCAAACTCCCGTTCACTAGGTGATTTTTTTCATCTCCACCTAATCCTTCTACCAATTGCTTTAAATTTATGGCTCTTAGCTTTGACCCCCTCTGTCAGAGAAATGAGCCATTTAATACAGCTATTTAATACAGCTAAACCCTTCATTATTTTGTTTGCCTTAATTGGTTTCTCAACTTCTCAGTGTGTATGAATACCAAGAACAGGTGCTGTTCAAGTGTAAATCCATCTTAAATTATCCGGTCTTTCCTCACTGCTACAGTTTTCCATTCAGCAGCATCTTTCTAAATCCCTGTGCCCTCTCCAATGAAAGTATATCAGTTCCATAATGCAGTGAACAGAACTGAATGCAAGACTCAAAACCCGACCAAGCTATTGCTGTTTACAATGAAAGACTGATACCTACCTCAACCAGTACATTCGCAGTGGGCCACTAGCAACTGGGTGGAACTTATGATTAACTATGTTTAGTACATTGCAAATAAAAGGAATCCCTCACTCTTGAGGATGACAGATTCCTGTAATCTTGACATAATAACTGAACATGGCGTTCTCTTCTCAATATACCTCAGTACTATTTACCAAACCTTCAGTTCTTGACTTTCTTAGGTATCAATCTGTTGATGATCCACCCTAGCACAGTTTATAGTGATTGATAAGGTCACCTCCCTGACAGCAGTTCCTATTTCAGTGGTCTACTACCTGCCGATATCTGCTGGTGACTGATTGTGTCACTCTTCCTGTCTGCAGTACCACTGGTGGTTGAAAGATCTTAATTTTTAGTTAAAATCCTACTAGCCTTAGACTACTGGAAATGCAGACTCCTCTTTAAACTAAGTTTCACACCACCAGCTCCCTACCTGGTCTGATTGAACGGGTACAGCTCTTTCCTCTCTCCTGCTAGTATCAAAGTCAGGCTATTTTCTACAGATTTTACTGCTACAATGTTATAATTTCTGAGTTACATTCCAAGTCTTAAAACACAGGTGAAGACTCTTTGGCCCAACTGGTCCATGTCAACCAAGACTCTGCCTAAGCCAGTCGCATTTGCCTACTTTTGGCCAATATCTTCCTAAACCTTTCCAATCATGTATCTGTCCAAGTCCCGCCTAAATGTTGTTAACATACCTGCCTCAACTACTTCCCTTGGCTGGTCATTCCATATACTGGCCAGCCTCTGGATGACAAAGTTATCCCTCTGGGTCCTATTAAATCTTTTCCCTCTCACCTTAAACCTATGTCCTCTAGTTCTTGATTTCCCCAACCCTGGAAAAATAATTGAATGCATTCACCCTATTTGTTTAAACACCTCTATAAAATCACCCCTCATTCTCCTATCCTCCAGGAATAAAGTCCTAACCTGCTCAGCCTCTCTCTATAATTCAATTCTTCAAGTCCTGGCTATATCCTTGTATTTTTTTGCTGCATTCTTTTCATTTAAATTACATTTTTCCTATAATGGATGACTAGAACAGAACACAATACCGTCTCACAAGTCTAAGGAGTGACCTGGATCCACTCCAATTTGTCTTCCATCACAACAGGTCAAAAATAGATTGGCTCTTCACTCAGCTCTGAAACACTTGGACAATGAAGATATAAATATCAGAATGATCTTCACTGACTGCACTCAACATTAAAAATGATTATCCCTCCTAAACACATCACTACGCTACAAGAACTGGGCCTCGGTATCTCCCTTTGCAACTGGATCCATTATTTCCTCACTAGTTAGTTCAGATTGGCAACAACATCTACTCCACACTCACCAGGTGCACCAGAAGGCTCTGTGCTTGCTCCCTTACAATACTCACTTTATATAATTGAGGGGCTAAGCACACCTCCAATATCATATTTCAGTTTGCTGATGTCACCACCATTGTTGACCGAGGACTTTCCCTTTGGCCACCCAGTTTAATTCCAGTTCCCATTCCCTTTCTGACATGTTGGTTCATGGCCTCCACTTCTGCTACAATGAGGCCACTCTCAGGTTGGAGGAGCAACATCTCATATTCCATTTGAGTAGCCTGACGGCGTGAATGTTGATTTCTGTAACTTCCAGTAATTTCTCCCCCCTCACCCCTTCTCTCTTTTTCCATTTTGACTCCCTCTTACCCCTTCTGTTCTCCTCACCTGCCCATCACCCCCTTCTGTTGCCCTTCCTCCGCTCCTTTCTCCGATGGTCTACTCTCCTCTCCTATCAGATTCCTACCACTTCCCAGCTTCTCACTTCAACTCCACTCCACCACCCACCTATATCCACCTGACCTGGTTTCACCTTGCCAGTTTGTACTCCTTCCCCTCCCTCCACCTTCTTATTCTGGCTTCTTCCCCTTCTTTCCAATCCTGATAGTCTTGGCCCAAAACATCGACTGTTCATTCCTCTCCATAGATGCTGCCTGACCTGCTGAGTTCCTCCAGCATTTTATATGCATTCATCTGGATTTCCAGGACCTGAAGAAGCTCGTGTTTATTGTTGACTGAATCAAAGGTGATCTCCAATTAGTATATAGGAGGGAGATTGAAAATCTAGTTGAGAGGTGACTCAACAGCAACTTCTCACTCAAAGTCAACGAAACCAGAGCTAGTTATCAACTACAGGAGAAAGACACCAGAGATCCAGGAAGGTCCATCAGAAAGAAGGCACAAGAGAGCCTCTACTTTTTTAAAATCTTGCTTAGATTTGGCATGTCACCAAAATTTTTGACAAGTTTCTATTGGTGCACAGTTGAGTGTATCTTAAACATTGCATCATGGTCTGGTCTGGAAACACTACTACCCAAGAATAGAAAAGCCTACCGAATGTGATGTATACCACCCAGAATATCACAAGCTAATCCCTCCCCACTACTCAGTATAATTAGATGGAGTGCTACTACAAGAATACATCATCCATCATCAATGACCCACACCATCCAGGCTATTACTCACTACTACCAATGGGTCCCATACCGCCAGGTTCCAGAACAGTCGTTACTCTAGAACCATCAAGCTCCTGAACCAGTGTGCATTACTTCAATTACCACAACTCTGAACTAATTCTACAACCTATGGACTTCGAACTTTGAACACAAATGTCTTGTATGACTTCAAATTTAACCTCCCAACTTAGTGATGCCACCTTCACTACCCAGTTAACCTGCATTTCCACTTTCAGAGAACTATGCACCTGAACTTCAATGACCTCTCTTCTACAACGCTCCTCGGGCACCTCTGTTCACTGTGAAATCCCTAGCTTTGTGACTTTCAAAATGCAACATCACACATTATCTGGTTTAAACTCCATTTGCCATTCCTCAGCTGATTTAGATCCCCCTTTGATAACCAAAGATGTTGGAAATCTGACATAAAAGCATAAAATGCTAGAAGCACTCTCCTGGCCAGATCAAAAGAATGAGTGTAATCAAATTGGTGCTCTGTTGCAGATAAGGTAGAGGAGGAAGCAGTTTTAGAGAGAACAAGAACAAAAGAGCACAAACGCTATGAAAGAGAGTGAGAACACAAAGAAAGAAATGTAAAATGTATAAAATGCAAAACTGCAGTGCATATCTAGAACGTCAGATTGTGAATGAAGAAAGAGAAACTGCACAAACATCATGGCTGAAATGGGCCATTCTGATATAGATAGAAGAAAAGTGTTGCCTGAAGTTGTAGAATTTTATATCAAATGCAAAGCCCAAAATGCACCTAGAAAAAGACGAGGAGCCATATTGCTCAAGCTGATACTGTTATAACAAAGCCGCAGACAGATTGGTTAGAGTGGAACGGAGAACTATGGTGGCAAGCAAATGGATTTCAGAGTCAACCTTGTGGCCAGTACACAGATACTCCGTGAAGTGATGACCCAATGCAAACCTGTCCTTTTACCTCTTCCTTCCATCTATTAAAACAGTCAGTCTAGGTGAAGCAGTGATTCACTTGCACTTCCTCAAACTCAAGTGCATTTTATTATTATGTTTATCACCATAAACAACCCTGAGATTTGTTTTCCTGTGGGCATACTCAGCAAATCTACAGAAAAGTAACTACAACAGGGTGAATGAAAGATCAAGCAGAGTGCAGAAGACAACAAACTGTGCAAATGCAAATATGAATAAATAGCATTAAATAACAAGAGCATGTGATATTGAGATAAAGAGTCCTTAAAGTGAGACCATTGGGTTAATGGACAATACGAATTATACTCTTCTTTTGTGTAAGTCCATGTGATCTTTCGACATACCTGTGAGAATCGTCAAAGCTACTAGTTATTCTATCACCCAAAATACACCTAAACTCAAGTTACTCAGAGTAGAGTTTTATTGATTATCTCCTGTAGAGTTTTAATGTTGGTCAAACCTGATGTTATTTCAAATGGTCAAGTTTATTGAAGCCGAGTACATAAACTAATTACATACATATTAAAAAAACTTATTTCAAATATATTTGTTTCTGAAATGTTTGAAACAGTTAGCTAAGGTAGACATCAAAGATAATTAAGGGCACTAAAATTGTGTGTAAATATTTGGTCAGGTAGGTTAGAAAAGCATAAGGGATATTGTTTTTCAGAGGAATGAGCAGACTTCATCTTTGTTTCCACAGGATCTAAACATCACAGATAAATTCCATGGGATGATAAAGCTCTGACTATCTCTATCTCCTCCAAGTAATTGAGGAGAATCCAACAACATTAATTTAGCCTGCCATATCGGCCATTCAGACCCAAACTGCCACATTTTGTCAATGACTCATCCACAGCCTCTGAACATGACCAGCCACACCTTTCCTTGTAGCCATCAATCCTCTTATTGCCCTCATTTTATGAAAGCTTACCATGGTTTATTTTTGTAATGAGCAATGTGTCAAATCCATCTGAGTGAATTATTAATCAAGTAATTAGTAATAGTGTGACTTATCATTTCACAATCTTCACAGAAATAGCACAACCACATGAACATTTATTTTGATTAAGCTTTTTTTTAAAAAAAGATTATTTGGCTGGCTGTCTCATACAGAGGAGTACTGTGTTTATTAAAGAATTTGTGAGATATGTATTTGTTTTAATCTTTGAGACATGCGTTTCCAACTGCCAGATAATTTGCCAGGAAACTTGGAGCACATTTCAAGTATTTAGGCTTGCTTTAGTAAATCCAGTTTTGACAATGTTAAGCATGAATGTTAACTTTCAATATGAACCTTCAGATCTAAAGTGAAGATGTTTCAAATAGACTCAGTGAAATGTTTAATACTAATACATCAGGGGATTACGTTTAATTTTGTACTTAGCTCTTAACAACACTATGCCTATAATGTATAATTTTTGCTGTTCTTTCTACATTTTATTCAAAACTTGATCTGTTAACACTTTTGGCATCCTCTTTTGAGTTCTGATGACTTCAGCACAAAACTCCTTATAGGTGTAGCATCACAGTACTCTAAAGTCTGGAGACACAGGAGTTATGGGATGCAATCGTACTCAAAGGGCAATGCTAAATGAACATGTAGCAAGTTCATGGGCCTGTTTTCACACTGCACCTTATTCCTTTTACAATCACTGGCATTAAGCAAATTCTAGACCATGATTCTAGTTCAGCTTCACCCCAAAGCCTGCTGAAACCCACATACAAATTGTATTAAATCATGCTTTGGTATGAAGGAAAGACCTGATCAAAACACTTTGCAGTCTCGTGCTCCTGCCAGGACTTTGGCTTCCAGCTGTACTTCAGCTGAGTTTATTGGCTCCCAGGAGGGGGAATGGAATCAGCTGATGCTTGCACTCTGACAATCATCTGTGATCTCCAGTGCAATGTGCGTGTGGTCTTGGGACTTAGTATGGAATTCACAGTCTGCTTTCACAAAGGCAACAAACTGGTTAATTGCCTCTTTCATTTTACATTAAAGAAGACAAGAGTATCTCCAACCAATGAACTAACAAGAAGAAAATATCCACTATATTTACACAAATCAATTTGTTCTCTGATGTCCAACTCAAACATTCATCTCTCTTTTGTAATTACTGTAAATGACGTTGTAGGAAGATAACATAATAATAGCCTCTTAACTGTGGTTGAATAGTTCAGCGGATTATCAGAGAGATTCTAGTTTAAGATCCAGCCAAACCAATGGGATGAAGTGCTGACCCTTTGCTGACTGCAAAAGAACTTAATTGAAATGCTTCTCCTAGTCTGTGTTAATTGAGTTCACAATAGGGATCAGTGACCTTTAATGGAGCATGAACTTTGGAAAGGTAAGCGAATGTTGAATGGAAAAGTTCACACCATTACATTCAAAGGCATTCTTCTGGATTTAGGTTGAAGTATGTTGTTGGTGTAGAAATATAGAAACATAGAAAACCTACAGCACAATACAGGCCCTTCAGCCCACAAAGTTGTGCCGAACATGTCCCTACCTTAGCAATTACTAGACTTACCCTGGCCCTCTATTTTTCTAAGCTCCATGTACCTATTCAAAAGTCTCTTAAAAGGCCCTATCGTATCCGCCTTCACCACCATTGCCGGCAGCCCATTCAACGCACTCACCGCTCTCAGAGTAAAAAGAACTACTCCTGACATTTCCTCTGTGCCTACTCCCCAGCACCTTAAACCTGTGTCCTCTTGTGGCAACCATTTCAGCCCTGGGAAAAAGCCTCTGACTATCCACACGATCAATGCCTCTCATAATCTTATACACCTCTATCAGGTCACCTCTCATCCTCCATCGCTCCAAGGAGAAAAGGCCGAGTTCACTCAACCTGTTTTCATAAGGCATGCTCCCCAATCTAGGCAACATCCTTGTAAATCTCCTCTGCACCTTTTCTATGGCTTCCACATCCTTCCTGTAGTGAGGTGACCAGAACTGAGCACAGTACTCCAAGTGGGGTCTGACCAGGATCCTATATAGCTGCAACATTACCTCTCTATCAGAAGGTAGATCAGAAAAGCTTTACTATGCATCAATCCAAGGCATTTATAAGTGGGAAATAACAGTAAATAATACATATTGATACTAGCATCCCTTACAATAATATGCAGAAAGAACAATGGTCTTGAAATCTGGTATGCTCATTCTAATATGTTTTCATTTATTCCCCCAGCCTGAGGAACTGACTAATGCATTGGAGATCAGCAATATTGTCTTCACCAGCCTGTTTGCATTGGAAATGCTTTTGAAGATCCTGGTGTATGGTCCTATTGGCTACATCAAGAATCCTTACAACATCTTTGATGGTATCATTGTTGTTATAAGGTAAAGTACCATATGTAAATATATAGTATTGCAGCCTCAGACTAAACTTCTTACAGTGTAAATTGGAAGTACCAAACCATTAACTTTAGAGGCCATTAGAAGTACAAATATTAGGAAATTCAAACCGGACATAATCCAATTTGCCAACTTCCACTTCAAACTGTTGTCAAAGCATAGAATTTCATGGCATACAAGGCATCTTTCAACCCAATCAGAGAGAAATTTAAGATAAATCCCAAGTTTCAGATATTGGTCCAGAGAACTCAAGTGCAGATTCAGGTACATTAAATATGATAAGGGCCCCTGTCTCCATTACTCTTTCACACAGTAAATTCCAGACCTCCACCTCCATTTCTTTTTCCTCAAACCCCCCATAATATTCGACTGTTGATTTAATCTTTTAAATCTCTTTAATTGCCGACCTCTCTGCTAAGGACTTTTTTTCAACTCTGAACAAGCTTCTCATAATTATGTATATTTTAATTAAATCTTCTCTTTGTTTCCTTTGTTCCATTAAATTAATTCCATCCTAGACAATCCTTATAACCACAATTTTCCATTCTTGGAAACATCCTCTTAAATCTCCCTCGTGCTATCATGTACTCCCAGCAGTCTTTTCACCAGAACTGTACATATTACTTGAGCTGTGATCTGACTAATGTTTTCTATATTTCTAGCATGACCTCCCTGCACTTGTGTTCAATGCCTCAGCCAGTAAAGGCAAGTAGGCCATTTGTCTTCTTATGACACAACCTATCTATCCTTCATGGATTTGTGACCTGCACACCAAGAACTCTCTGTTCCTCTAAGTATCCTGCCATTTAGCATGGATTACCTATTGTAACAGCTCTATGCAAACATCAAGCAAAATCAGATTTTACAGATTAGCAGTTTCTGTGTGAAGCTATTTTATTTTCCTTTGACATCAGATTATGAGTGGAAATTTATAACAATACCATCACCCTAAAGGAACCTTTACTCTAAAGACAAGTGATCTGCAGATGCTGGAATTCTTAGGCAACGTGACCTGATGAAGGGTCATGGCCCAAAACATCGGCTTTTTATTTCTCTTCATAGATGCTGCCTGACTCATTGAGTTCCTCCTGCATTTTGTGCTTGCTGTTTCTTAGAGGATCACCCTTAAAACACAAACAAATAAAATACTTATAAAATGTACAATGTTACAACAGAACTATACAAGTAACATTGCCATATTTAAAGGTTTTTGGAGATTTAATGACAATGCCTTCACCCAATGAATCAGCAATGAAGCTGTGCAATCAATGATGCATCTTGATACCAGCTCCCCCATTTGATATCTTGTGCACGTACAGGTTCATCAATTTCAAAACAGCGATCAATTTCTCTTGAATTAACGTGTTCATCTTACTTTGCTTGCTTGGAACACACAATGACATTAAACTCTGGGTTCACAAATCCAAAATCCACTGTGACACAATGGCTTGTCAGTAATCTCTACTGACTGTAGCCATCCTGGTATGAAATATGTAAGGTGAAACTTTTGTTTTGATTTCAGTCCATCTTTCTCAGTCTGAACTACCCTTTCTCCTAACCAAACTGTAGAAGTGGTATGGAACCTAACAAGTAGGTTTGACTCCGTTCCTCTGTGAAAGTCAGTGATTCTGGGCATTTATGATGTTGATCCCATTCCATTCCATTCATTCCAGAGGACAAACCCGTACCATTGAAAATAATAAATGGCAGTGGGGCACTCATGCTGTGCATTCAGTCTTATCTCCTGAAGCCAAAAACACTTTATTTTCTTTCAAATTGTTTTGTCTTTGCAGCTACAGATGCAAATATCATGAACATCAGGAATACATTACATCTGCAGTCCTGAGGAGCCAAGTGACTTACATCTATCCTATTTTCTTACTTTGCTTTTCGCATGTTTAATCCCTGATTCATTTGTTCAATAGAAGGAATCTGAAATTCAGTAGTGGTCAACCTGACTCGTACTGTACTGCAGTGCTGAAACACTGAGTACTGCGTAAGTGAACTGTACTCCCGGGAGAAAAACACAAAATCTCACAAAAGACCGGCCAAATTTATTCCAGTAACCATCTAGTTCTGTCTTCTTTCAAGTTTTCTGTCAGTTATCCTAACAGCATAAACATAATGTAAAACCGAGATTCATAGATGGGCTTTCTAATGAGCTTATGAGCAAGAAGCTATTTTAGTTTCCATTATCAGATGGGGAGTTAATAATAATACAATCACGTCTATTAAAGGAATCATCATGTTTGCCCTCCCCAAATGCATTAATTTACATTTCCTGGATCCTATAGACTTTTAATTTCTTGGTCGATACCCTATTTGGAATTTTGTCAAAAGCCTTGCTAAAATTCCATATTGACTCTCTTAGTTAATTTTGAAAAAATCTATTTTGTATATATAGGCTTCACTTAATAAATCCACACTTACTGTCCTTGATTAACCTGTGTTTTGCTAAACCACTGTTTATGCTGCCGCTCAGAATGCTTCCAACAGCTTTCCGTTCACCCCCTTTTTCATCTTACTTTTCTGATTTCATCTGTATACTTTCTACAAGATTTCTGATTGCTACAAGCTTCCTTTTATTTTGCTTTATTCTGCTCTGCATTTTCCTCAATATCCTCCAGACATGGAAGTCTAGACATGCCTCTTTTAATGGGGACGTTTTTGTCCTGAATCCTCACTGTGTCTTAATTGTACATCTCCTACTGCTCGAATGCTGATTAATACTCAGCTAGCTGCCTCCAATTAACAACTGCATTATCTGGGAACATTTACTCCGTCACTGCCCTATAATTACGCTAAATTTTATTGAGTTATGTTTACTGTCCCCAAGAGCACTCCACTGCTGTATTTCCCACTGTTCATTCCCTGAAGTTATGTCCAGTGCCATCACCTCTCCTGTTAGGTTTGCTATATACAAATTGAAGAAGCTCTCTTGATTGGATTTCAAGAATTCTGCTGGCCTGCTCTCCTTGATTTAGTCCTGCCCCGGTTAATGTTAGGGCAGTTAAAGTATCCAATTATTACTACCTTTTTAATAGTTACATCTCAGAAGTTTGCTGAAATATTTGTTCTTCTCACTGTTGGAGAACCTGTGGTGCACACCTACCAATGTGATTCCCTGGGCTCTGAATTAAAGTATAAAACTATGGTGCAAATATACAGTGGAGACACAAGACTGTTCCTTCAGCAGATTGCCTGGTGCACGAGACACAGCCTGATGGCCACGTCTAGATAGCTGGGTGAATTTATCTACCTGCAGTTCCGTAGGTTTCCTCCTGTCCTACCTGGCTCTTCACCACACTTGTTGCCTCTGCCACAGATTTGCCTACGGTTCCTGGGTATCCCTAAGGCAGCTCCGACTCTTTAAAAGGAGGAATTCTTAATGTTATTCATAGAAACACAGAAGTTGTGCATGAAGGCCTGAGGTAGGATTCAGTGCCTCTCCTGTTCCATCTTAGACTCCAACATTAAACAGGGATGTAATTCTAAGGCCCGAGGATAGGGTCAGGTCCTGTCTGATAGTCAGAGTCCTTGAGTTCAGATGCAGATCATGTCCAGCTCTAAATGCAAGCGAACTATATGAGTGGCTATGGTCTGTCACTATATTACTCAGTTCCTTTCTGTATATACTATGATAGAAATGTGCCCACCAATACTACACCCATGTGTCAGAATGCAGTACTAGTGTTCTGTCATCATATAACATTTAGATGCAATACTGGTAAGCATGTTTGTTGTGAATCAACTGCAATGTCATAGAGCTATTTTTAAAAACCGTTAAAGGCAGATTCTTCAAAATACTGTCCCTGCCCTAGCCTCTCCACCACATTTTGCTCTTGTTGAAGATATCCACAGTTCCATGAATTGGAGGGATTCCTAGATAATGCTGATGCTGCAAATGTCATTGGTTTTTAAGGATGGATGGAGAGATTTTGTATTCAGCTTCCTGATTTAAAGAAGTTTGCAATGGAGTTGGCAAACCTTCACCCTCTGAGAAACAGATATGAATGCCAGCTTTTGGCTGATAGTTAACTATTTAGATTTCTCTGAATGGATTAGGCAAAATGAAATGTAGTTCTTGTGAGTGATCCTTGAAAGTGAGTTAATTTGTTACACTGACCATACGCACAAAAATTTGTTTCTTTAACTCATATAAATAACTAAGACCTTGTTAAAAAAACTTTTCCCCAGAGTTAGTTTCATCTTCAAAAGAAATTACTCCCAGAAAATAAGAAGAATATTATTGTTGAATGGCTACCTGTCTGGCTCGCACAAATTTCCTTTTCTTAAAACCAGTCATAATATTTCAAGAATTTGAACACCAGCCCCTGCCTCTCCCCCTCCCTTGTACTTTTTTTTTGTTAGGCTATATGTACATTATATTCTTACTTCTGTAGTCACCACCACATCATATGGCATTAATTACTACCTGTGACGTCCTGCTGCTTCGGTAACATATGGATCTATTTAGTTTAGAGTAATGAACCTCCCCCCTCGCCGCCCCCATACTCCGTATTGATCTGAGGTCTGTTCATGCGCATTCTTTCTCTCGCGCAGCAATGTGAATATGCCAGTTAAAGCCATCTCCCATCTGCATGTTTCTATTCAATTGGTATGTAATTGTGCACAGACACAACAGCTTCCACCGTCCCTTCCAGTGACCAAGGTCAGCGTCCATCTCCACGTCTCTACTTCTGTGTGCCCCTCATTCCTTTCCCCATCTCACGCACTTTCTTCCAACCCTGCTTTATGAAATACAAGTAACGCTAACTCTCCAGGTAAAATGAGCAAGAGAAAAAGTTGTTCATTATGAGATTAACAGCCAGCAGTTCTCTTTCAGTGTGAGCTTCAGCCTATTGAATCTCCTCCCGTGTTGTGAGATGCTGATTTGTAAATTCTATTTTATAAAATACTGGAGAGATAAAGGAGCACTGATTTACCCTGTTGGTTGGAGAAACCCATGGGACTGTTCTATAAAAGGCCCTAATGGGAGTTATCCACAGGCCCCCAAACAGTAGTCTGGATGTAGGGTGTAAATTGAATCAAGAGTTAAAATTGGCATGTCGCAAAGATAATGTTACAGTTGTTATGGGGGATTTCAACATGCAGGTAGACTGGAAGAATCAGGTTGGTACTGGACCCCAAGAAAGAAAGTTTGTAGAGTCCCTCTGAGATGGATTCTTAGAACAGCTTGTACTGGAGCCTACCAGAGAGAAGGCAATTCTAGATTTAGTGTTGTGCAATGAACCGGATTTGATCAGGGACCTCGAGGTAAAGGAGCCATTAGGAGGTAGTGACCATAATATGATAAGTTTTAATCTATAAATTGAGAGGGAGAAGGGAAAATCGGAAGTGTCGGTATTACAGTTGAACAAAGGGAACTATGGAGCCATGAGGGAGTAGCTGGCCAAAGTTCAATGGAACAATACCCTAGCAGCGATGACAGTGGAACAACAATGGCAGGTATTTCTGGGAATAATGCAGAAGGTTCAGGATCAGTTCATTCCAAAGAGGAAGAAAGATCCGGGGAGGCTGTGGCTGACAAGGGAAGTAAAGGACATTATAAAAATAAAAGAGAAGAAGTATAACATAGCAAAGACGAGTGGGAAGCAGGAGGATTGGGAAACTTTTAAAGAGCCACAGAAGGTAACTAAAAAGGCAATACATGGAGAAAAAATGAGGTACGAAGGTAAACTAGCCAAGAATATAAAGGAGGATAGTAAAAGCTTCTTTAGGTATGTGAAAAGGAAAAAAATAGTTAAGACAAAAATTGGGCCCTTGAAGACAGAAACGGGTGAATTTATTATGGGGAACAAGGAAATGGCAGACGAGTTGAACAGGTACTTTGGATCTGTCTTCACTCGGGAAGACACAAACAAATTCCCAGATATAATAGTAGCCAAAGGACCTAGGGTAATGGATGAACAGAAGGAAATTTATATTAGGCAGGAAAAGGTGTTGGATAGACTGTTGGGTCTGAAGGCTGATAAGTCCCCGGGACCTGATGGTCTGCATCCCAGGGTACTTAAGAAAGTGGCTTTAGAAATTGTGGACGCATTGGTAATCATTTTCCAATGTTCTATAGATTCAGGATCAGTTACTGTGGATTGGAGGGTGGCTAAGAAAGGGGGGAGAGAGAAAACAGGGAATTATAGACCAGTTAGCCTGACGTAGGTGATGGGAAAGATGCTGGAGTCAATTATAAAAGATGAAATTACGACACATTTGGATAGCAGTAACAGGACAGATCCAAGTCAGCATGGGTTTACGAAGGGGAAATTGTGCTTGACTAATCTTCTGGAATTTTTTGAGGAAGTAACTATGAAAATGGACAAGGGAGAGCCAGTGAATGTACTGTACCTGGACTTTCAGAAAGCCTTTGATAAAGTCCCACATAGGAGATTAGTGGGCAAAATTAGGGCACATGGTGTTGGGGACAGAGTACTGACATGGCTTTAAAATTGGCTGGCTGACAGGAAACAAAGAGTAGTGATTAACAGGTCCCTTTCAGAATGGCAGGCGGTGACCAGTGGGGTACTGCAGGGTTTACACTATATATTAATGTTTACACTATATATTAATGATTTAGATGAAGGGATTAAAAGTAACATTAGCAAATTTGCTGATGACACAAAGCTGGGTGGCAGTGTGAAATGTGAGGAGGATGTTATGAGAATGCAGGGTGACTTGGACAGGCTGGGTAAGTGGGCGGATGCATGGCAGATGCAGTTTAATGTGGATAAATGTGAGGTTATCCACTTTGGTGGTAAGAACAGGAAGGCAGATTATTATCTAAATGGAGTCAAATTAGGAAAAGGGGAAGTACAACGAGATCTAGGTGTTCTTGTACATCAGTCACTGAAAGAAAGCATGCAAGTACAGCAGGCAGTGAAGAAAGCTAATGGCATGCTGGCCTTCATAACAAGGGAGCAAAGAGGTCCTTCTTCAGCTGTACAGGGCCCTGGTAAGACCACACCTCGAGTATTGTGTGCAGTTTTGGTCTCCAAATTTGAGGAAGGACATTCTTGCTATTGAGGGAGTGCAGTGTAGGTTCACAAGGTTAATTCCCGGGATGGCGGGACTGTCATATGTTGAAAGATTGGAGTGACTGGGCTTGTATACTCTGGAATTTAGAAAGCTGAGAGGGGATCTTATTGAAACATATAAGATTATTAAGGGATTGGACACGCTGGAGGCAGGAATCATGTTCCCGCTGATGGGTGAGTCCAGAACCAGAGGCCACAGTTTAAGAATAAGGGGTAGGCCATTTAGAACGGAGTTGAGGAAAAACTTTTTCACCCAGAGAATGATGGACATGTGGAATGCTCTGCTCCAGAAGGCTGTGGAGGCCAAGTCTCTGGATGCTTTCAAGAAAGAGATGGATAGAGTTCTTAAAGATAGCGGAATCAAAGGTTATGGGAATAAGGCAGGAACGTGGTACTGATTGTAGATGATCAGCCATGATCACGGTGAATGGCGGTGCTGGCTCGAAGGGCCGAATGGCCTACTCCTGCACCTATTGTCTATTGTCTAAATACATTGGGAGAACTGCTGATGATCCAACCATTGTTGGTAGAATCTCAGATGGAGATGAGAGGGCATACAGATGCGAGATATACCAACTAGTGGAGTGGTGTCACAGCAACAACCTTACAACAATGTAAGGGAAGAGCTGATTGTGGATTTCAGGAAGGGTAAGATGAAGGAACACATACCAATCCTCATGGAGGAATCAGAAATGGAGAGAGTGAGCAGTTTTAAATTCCTGAGTGTCAGATCTCTGAGGACCTATCCTGGTCCCAAAATATCGATGCAGTTATAAAGGCAGGACAGCGGCTATACTTCATTAGGAGTTTGAAGAGATTTGGCATGTCAACAAATACACTCAAAAACTCAAAAGTACACTCAAAAATAGATGTACTGTGGAGAGCATTCTGACAGGCTGCATCACTGTCTGGTATGGACAGGACTGAAAGAAGCTGCAGAGGGTTGCAGATTTAGTTGGTTCAATCTTGAGGTACTAGCCTACAAAGTACCCAGGACTTCTTCAAGGAGCAGTGTCTCAGAAAGGCAGCATCCATTATTAAGGTCCTCCAGCACCCGGAGCATGTCCTTTTCTCACTGTTACCATCAGGAGCCTGAAGGCACAAACTCAGTGATTCAGGAACAACTTCTTCCCCTTTGCCATCCAATTCCTAAATGGACATTGAACCCTTGGACACTACCTCACTTTTTAAGTATGTATTATTTGTTTTTTTGCACAATTTTAATCTATTCAATATAAGTATACTGTAATTGATTGATTCATTTTCTTATTCTCCTATATTATGTATTGCATTGAACTGCTGCTGCTAAATTAACAAATTTCACTACACATGCGAGTGATAATAAACCTGATTCTGATTCTGACAACATGTCATTGCTTTGGACAACTATGTTCACTTATGGCGTAGGTCACTGCTGTTTCTGTTACGTTGAAAATTATTTCCCAATTAGCCAACATTCAAAGTAAATTTTATCATCAAAGTACATATACGTGACCTGAAATTCATTTTCTTGTGGGCATATTCAATAAATCTATAGAAAAATAACCATAGCAGAATCAATGAAAAAACACCCAATTTCAGCATTCAACCAGAGAGCAGACGACAAGAAAGTGCAAATAGAATAAGAAGAAAGAAAGAAAGAAAGAAAGAAAGAAAGAGAAAGAGAGAGATCGAGAAAGAGAAAGAAGCAATAAATATTGAGAAAAAGAAATGAAAAGTCCTTGAAAGTGGTTATGGTAACATTTCAATGATGGAGCAAATGAAGCTGAATGAAGTTATCCCCCGGTGGTTTGAATCCTGAGGCCATAGTTTGTCAGGAGTCACTCTGCTCTTCCTGTCAGTCCACAGCTCTGTATTTAAGACTGTGACTTTCAAAAACAGGATTAGTTCCACCTACTTGTTGAAATCTAGTTACTGAGAACTACGATTTGCATGATAAGTTATCATTCTAATGTTTCATTATTTACTTTATTGATCTCCAGTGTGTGGGAGATTGTAGGCCAGCAGGACGGGGGCCTCTCAGTGCTGCGTACCTTCCGGTTGATGCGAGTTCTGAAATTGGTGCGGTTTATGCCAGCTCTGCAGCGCCAGCTCGTAGTCCTGATGAAAACAATGGACAATGTTGCCACCTTTTGTATGCTGCTGATGCTCTTCATCTTCATCTTTAGGTGAGTGTGGTGGATGTTTCCATACCTCAGGTATCCGTAAGTATTTCATGATAGTGGAAGGAAAGTCAAGCAGGGTATAGTATCTGTCACAAACAGACCCTATCTGCAGCTCCTTCAGCATGAACCAACAAAATTGGGTGGATTACATTGTCTTCTCTGAGCTCCATCTTGATAATGCACTGACCTTTCATCTTTGCGATGCAGTATTTACTTCTTTTGATATTTTACAAAGGAAAATTAGTTGACAATTAAATAAGAAACTGACCAATAATTGATACTGAATGTTTCAAGTTATTTTTATTATTATCAGGATCTTTTCTCAATGAGGAACAACTAAGTGAATGATTAAATTGCAAGCCTATTCCCTTGAATTGAGAAAGCAAGGTGAGGGCAGGTCCACAGATGAGAACGATGTCATGTTGGATGGTTCATATTGACATTGTGAAAAATATTCAGCACCTTAAGCATGCTCAGCCATTCTAACGACTAAGGACTAATTAGTACCATATTTCTAACGACCCATCTCAGTCCCTTAAATATCATTTTCCAGTCCCAGTTCCAAAATAAATTGTAAAATATTTCAGAAAACCATTTGTTAGGTGTGGTGAAATTTGGATTTTGATCTGATTGGTAGATTGCTATCCCTTAAGAACATTAATGAACTAGAAAGTTAATTTTAACAAGTCAATAATTTCATGACCATGGTCATTGTTGGTGCTTCTTACTTATTTTTAAATTCCAGACAATAAATCCCACAACATGGTGAAATTTGAACTCAAATTTCTATTCTTAGTCTGAGCCTTTGGATTATTAGCCCAGTAATTAGATAAATGTGCCATCATTGCATATGATAATCATATAGCAGCTGACTCTGACAGCTTTCTAAATTTCACCAATGGTAATATGTGATTTCTTCTGCCAGATATACAGGGTATATTGGAAATATTCATGTAGTTACATTATATTTTGTTGTTCTTTTACAGTATTCTGGGAATGCATCTTTTTGGATGCAAGTTTGCTTCAGAAAAGGAAGGAGACACTCTTCCTGACAGAAAGAATTTTGACTCACTCCTCTGGGCTATCGTAACTGTCTTCCAGGTATGGAAAATTCTGCTCTGTCTTTTTAAAGTACAAGTTAGGGCTGAATAAGTAGACTTGTATAATTTTGGACACTACATTTTAGGAAAAATGCTAAATTCTTAGAATGGATGGAGATGAAATTTGCAAGAATGCTCCCAATAGGAAGAAATTCCAGTTCTATGAGGAGACTGGAGAAACCGAAATGTCAGAAATGTTGACTGTTTATTCATTTCCGTAGATGCTGCCTGATCTGCTGAGTTCCTCCAGCATTTTGTATGTGTTGCTGGAGAAACTGAGATCGTTTCCTTTGCAGCAGAGAAGTTTACATGATTGTGTTTGCTAACATTAGGACGGAGAGCCAGAGGAAGACAGCTGAGTAAGTAAATTACATTAAGGGGATCTACCTGAGCTGGGTTCCTAGTGCTGGAGAGACCCCCTTAAAGCTGAGCAGAATCAGGCTTCATGGATGCTATGGATATTGGCTTCACCGTGATAGTCATCTGCACTCAAGAGAGCTCTAGAAGTGGCGTGACACTGGATATTGCTGTTCAATTCTGGGAACCTCTTATGATTAGCATAACAGGTCACAGAGGATCCAGAATGAACATTATGTTCTTCACAGATCACCAAAGTCCTAACCCTTATTTTCAAAATAAATGTAACAGAGGCACACTGAACTTTATTCCAGTTGAAGACTTTTTCTAGAAGATACACCATCTAAGGGCAAATAAGGATGTGAAGGATGGTATCAGATTGAACTAAAAGAGAAATAATGTTGAAAAGGTTAGTGATAGGTCAGAAGATGGAGAAAATCATAGAAACCACCTAAGAATGGCTTAAAAAAGCAAAAAAAAATGGAGTATGAGAGTGAGCCTGAATGAACTATACACACAGATAATAGCTTTTAACATATGTGGTGGTCCTGTAGAACATGAGACGAGGGAATTAGTAACAGGAAGTAAGGAAATGACAAAAAATCTGAACAAATATATTTCCTCTCTTTTTGTGGTAGAAGCGCTAAAAGCATCCCATTAATATCAGAAAATACAAGGTCAACAGGAGAGAAGTACTTAAAACTGTCACCATCACTTGAGAAAATCTACCAGGAAAATTAATAGGCCTAAAGATAAATAAGTCCTTTGTATCTGACACGTTACATCCTGACTCATCAAAGAAATGGCTGCAGAGATAATGCCTGTATTGTTTATGATCTTCCAAAAGATTTTTACAGACTGGAAAACCAGAGATGGAAGAAAAAGAAGGGAGGCAAAGAGCACCCAACGTCTGTTCACAGTTGCAGAAAGTGCTGCAATTGATCATTAAAACTGTAACAGAATAAATAAGAAATTAAAATACAACTAGACAAAATCTTTGAAGGAGCAATGAACAGCACAGATAAAGGGAAATGCATGGTGTTGAGGCCAGTGGACATTTGAACTGCTACAATAGGGCTATTGCAGGATAGCAAAGGTGAATCCATTTTGTTGCCACAAACATCAAAGGTGAGGCTTCGGCTAACTACAGTCTATATTAATAACCTGGATTATGACGGGTGTATTGCTGCCTGATCTCCTGACAGCTTGAAGATAGATGGAAAAGCAAACACGAGGAAATCTGCAGATGCTGGAATTTCAAGCAACACACATAAAAGTTGCTGGTGAACGCAGCAGGCCAGGCAGCATCTATGGGAAGAGGTACAGTCGACGTTTCGGGCCGAGACCCTTTGTCAGATGGGAAAATAAGTTCAGAATCAGAATCAGGTTTATTTTCACCGGCATGTGACGTGAAATTTGTTAACTTAGCAGCAGCAGTTCAATGCAATACATAATCTAGCAGAGAGAGAAAAAAAAACAAAATAATAAATAAACAAGTAAATCAATTACGTGTATTGACTAGATTTTTTAAAATATGAAAAAAACAGAAATACTGTATATTCAAAAAAGTGAGGTAGTGTCCAAAGCTTCAATTCCACAATGGTCTGCAAAGATGTAAATATAGTTTGAATGAATGGATAAAACTTTGGTAGATTGTGTATAATGTGGAGAATTGTGACTCTGCCCATTTTGGAAGGAAGAATACTGTTTAAGTGAAGCGAGACTACAGAATGCTCTCACACAACATGCTGATGACCACTCAGGAAATGGAAATTCACCCTTACAGAATTCACAAATCACAAATTTGAGATATGAAATACAATTCACATTAACAGAACTTAAGTGAAAAAAGCAAGTAAATTTATACATTCTTTCCAACCAGTGCAAGGATTCCCTGTAACAATGAGTACCCAACCACACCAGCTTCCTGAATTCCAATGCTCTAACTCTCCGGAGTTTGGATAGCTGACGCGGCCTCTTTAAAGGTGCAGCACTATCCCTCTAATTGGCTGCCATGTTTTGGCGCCAGGATTTCAATATTTAAGGAGCACCTGAACGGAGGTGCTCAGTCGTAAGCATAACTAGCGATATCAACTAGCATCTAATTTAGTGCCCAGTTCTTGTTCGAGTTTTGTACCATGTCTCGATTCTTGCCTCGGATACTCCAGCATTTGGGTCCTAACCATCCTCGTCAAAGTCTCTCATCACAGTACAATTGAGCCAACATGGACCCAGCAGGGTATCAGAGTCTCTTGGCTGCTGTGGCCAGCCACAGCAAAAGGATTTCTAGACAAAATGTGGAGATACACGACCTCCAGCCTCTTTAGACTCTACCAATATGCAGGTAGGACGAGGACAGCCAGATGATCAGATGTCCCAAAATGCAGTCTAGGGATCGAATGGTACTATAACAGTGGTTGATTGTGTTGGGACCCTGGTGCTGCAGATGATAGGCTGCTGATAATTGGGCGGAGATTTCTTCAAACGAGCCTGATTAAAGTACTCAGCAATGATTTGAAAGGTGTCAGGATAGTCTAATCGCTGCACTCAATACATGAGGTGATATGTAAACTGTGATCAAGTTCTGCCATGAAAGCACATCCCATTTGTTTGGTCAAAAGGTAGAAATGTCCTTTAACTACAGACAATATTGACACATTTGGCACCAAATGCTCCCCATGGAACCAGGCACTGGCTTCACATAGCCGTGGTTTAATGAAAGGTGTGGTCCAGTATGTCTTGAGAAAGCTAAGTCTCAGTGAAACTGAGAGCTCACTTCCTTCTGATACAGTAATCTTGCCCTTGGGTCCTCTATCTTGTTTTCCCTGACTATACATTGGCTAGGTAGATGGTTTTACACCCCACTGTTTTAGTCTGGCTTAGACTCCTCCCCTCCTTCCTCTCTTCTGGCCATGTCCACTTAAAGGTGTTGTACCTGTATTCCTGAGGGTTGAGCCCACAAAGTCCAGCAGATTATCATAAAGTCGTTAATTCATTCAGTCAGTTTTAAAGTACAAGGCTCTGGTGTAATAGCATCTAGGATACTGAATGCAATTTTGGTCTGATTTAAGGAGGAATATATTTGCTTTGCAGCAGTTCAATGAGCTGATATTATAGAAACATAAAATCTAAATGTAAATGTAATTGTGCAGATGGCTCCACTCATGGGAGAATCCATATATAGGGGACATACGTACTTACACAGTAAAAAGTTAACCATTTCAAAGAAAATGAAGAGGAATTTCTTCTGTTAGAGGGTCTTAGAGAATTCTCTTGGAATTCTCCACCCTAGAGATCTTTGGAGGTCAAATCTTTGAATACATTCAAGGTTCAATTGACAGATTTTGGTCTGTCAGGGAGACAAGGGTTATAGGAAATCAGGACAAAAGTGAAGTTGAAGACAAAATCAGATTATCATGGTCTTGCTAAATGATAGAGATGGGCCAAGAGACCGTATGTCAGTATCCTGCTCATCGATTTTATATTTGGTGATATAGAAACTGATTTCGAGGCAAATACACTTCCTAACACTTCTCCAAAAGAACTGGCCAGAATTTAGGGAAATGAGACAGAAGACACCTTGCTAATTGAATAATAAGTCTTTCCAAGTATAACCGTTAATTATATGCACATAATTCCACGTGTTTGCTAAGTCTTTTTCCCTCTTGGAATTTAATTACAAGAATCGTACAATAGGTAGTTTTAGCTAATGGTGAGTGGGCATGCTGCATATGTAGTTAACATACACCTCAACTCGATGTAACTATGTTTTAATTTCATGCATTTTTAAGCAATGGAAAGTATCCTCCTTTGGGTTCACTCAAGAGCTTGACTTAAGACCCAATTGGCAATGATTTTTGGCTATGCACAAGATGTTGGTACACTTGAGTCACAAACTTGCTTTGGATGTAAGGAACATTTTACTACCTTTGAATTTTCTGAGAGTACACAATTAGAACAACTATATCAATGCTTGATTTTAAAGCATTAACTTAAATTTGTATTGCTCCCTTAACACATTGAACACCTTAAGGCTCTTCACAGGAGCTAACACTTGTTTTGGTAAAACTGATGCACAGATGGTGACAGTATTACTCTGAGGGGCTGCCACTCTCCCACATCTAGAATCATCATTTTAAAATCATTTCTCAAGGAGAGAATATTATTTTGGCAGCAGATCTCTAACAGCCATATGTTCATAATTATTTTTTTCACTCATTTTGAAAATATCACTGTTCCAATTAAACCTCCTACAATAATAGTCTGGATACACCATTTTCTATAGCAGTGAATTTATGCTATAAAGACTGACAGGAAGCAAATCAGGAGATGTTCGTGCTTTTCTATACAGTTGATGATGGCCCTCGTCCAGCTGTAATAACTACTTGGAACTAACACTCACTCTCACAATCACTTGAAAGCAACAGCAAAAAAATTGGCATAAACACAAAAGAATCTGCAGATGCTGGAAATCCAGAGCAACACACACAAAATGCTGGTTGAACTCATCAGGTCAGGCAGCATCTATGGAAACGAATAAACAGTCGGCATTTTGGGCTGAGACCCTTCTTCAGGATTGGAAAGGAGGTGAGAAGATGTCAGAACACAAAGGTGGGGGCAGAGGGAAGAGGACTAGCTAGAAGGTGATAGGTGAAGCCAGGTGACTGGAAAAAGCGAATGGCTGGAGAAGAAGGAATCTGATAGGAGAGGAGAGTGGACCGTGAGAGAAAGGGAAGAAGGAGGGGCACCAGGGGAGGTGATAGGCAGGTGAGAAGAGGTAAGAGGCCAGAATGGGGAATAGAAGAAGAGAATAAGGATGGGAAAAAAATGTAAGGAGAAATCAATGTTCATGCCATCAGGCTTACCCAGACAGAATGTGAAGAGTTGCTCCTCCAAACTGAGAATGACCGCATCATGGTAAAAGAGGAGGCATTGGCTTTCCCTAAAGTCATCTAATCTGCATTTACATATGTGTTTGGTAAAAGTAATACCTTGCCTACGTTCTCCTCCTCAGGCAAGTTCTGCCATGTAAGCACATCCCAATTGTTTGGTCAAAAGGTAAAAATATCCTTTAACTACAGACAATATTGGCACATTCGGCACCAAATGCTCCCCATGGAACCAGGCACTGGCTTCACATAGCCATGGCTTAATGAAAGGCGTGCTGCAGCATTGGCCATGAAAGTGGAATCCCTTATAGTGATCAGGAAGCATTTCTCTAAAGGGCTTCATTGCAGAAATTTTCTGTGTCATCTGTTCATCAGAAATACAGATCAAAGACATATGCAAAACTGCAAGAGTCTGAGATGCATTACCAATGGAACAGGATCAAATCTGTTGAAAACTTTACGTTCGATCTTGATTTTGTGTAATATTGGCTGCCAACTCTCTGTCATTTATTTTACACAACCATGCACGCAAGACCTTGCTCATTCAGTGTTTTAATTTTGAGGATTGATTTCGTATTTTGTTTGGCATTTGCAGAAATAACTTGATATTGGTGTTATGTTCCCAATTTACATGCAGCAACAGAGTACTATTAATTTTTTACATTTCAAATTAGATTGCTTCCTTGGTAAAGTGGGTATAATGAATACGATAAAAACAGTCACTTCATTAGGTGTAGGGTCAATGCTGTGGATGTTGTGCTTGCCTGCCCCTAGTGTAAAATGGGTAATAACAAATGTTTTAGTTAACCATTTTAAATCTGCATGGAAATAAAATTTGTACAGGTGTAACATAATGTCAAGGTCTATCCCTGTCAGTTTTGATTTCCACCCTTGTCAATATAATTGACTAGAGATAGTTAAATCAGGCTGTTTAATTCCATCAAAGTAGCTCCCCAATATAGAAAGTTATCAAAGATTAGAGGAGAATTTTTCTAAGCGCTTGTAAATATTGACAGTTCCAAAACTGTTTTGAACATACAGTATATTTATGACAAGGGAAACAAAGAATAATACTGGAAGTAAGATGAAAAAATAGTCTAATGTTCTGAAGACTATTTCTTCACATAATGGAACATTAGAAAGCCTGAGGAGATAGAAGTGTCTTCAGAATTTAGGAAAGTACGAAGACAGAATCCCACAGAAAACTATTTAAGGCCATAAGAGATATAAAGCTAGAGTTCATTCTCTATTTAATGGCAAAGTAAATTCAAGAAACTAAATCCCTCCTCTGTCCGCCTCAGTTCACAGTCTGTTTGTTCCATTCTAATAGATACTGCATTACGTCACATAAGCAGAAACTGTGATTCTTATAAATTAAGACATCAGAAAGCTATAACATTATAAAGGTCATTTATGTACTGTGGTTGAAAATTAGATCTATGTTTATTCATAATGAATTTTTTGAATGTCTTCCACAGATATTGACTCAAGAGGATTGGAACAAGGTCCTCTATAATGGGATGGCTTCCACTTCTCCATGGGCTGCTTTATACTTCATTGCCCTCATGACGTTTGGAAACTATGTTCTCTTTAACTTGTTAGTTGCCATATTGGTGGAAGGATTTCAAACTGAGGTAAAATAACATGTAATAACTCTCTGAATGATGCATGACAGTCAGTATTGGATTGTGCTATGTAGCCTGTTGCTGTATGTGATTGCTGATAGCGTTTACTAATGTCCACTGCGATTCCCAGCGTCCTGATAAATATACAGAACATAAGAAAAAGATATCTGGGTCCTTTGTCACCTCAAACAATAACACAGGAATCAAAGCAAGCCATTGAATTTAAGGATCTCTTACAAATACCTGTTAAAATAAGGCAGTCTTTGACAGTCACAATTGAATTTGCTGCTATTCAATTTAAAATAAATTAAAAATAATTTTTGGCAAATATATTAAATTGTTCAATTGTTTTCTAACATGTTCCATTGCATAAAATAAATTTTAAAGTAACTATTGCCAAATTTATTATTTACTTGATATTTGTTTTGATGGGGCTATATAGATGCATAAATAATAGATTTAAAGTTATTTCCACTTTACACTGTGATATTTTATTACATATTGGGCCAGACCTTGCTGGAAAATGCTGGTGGTTCCATTGCAAACTGCCTGCATTAACTTGCTTAAGTGCAAGTATCAGGAGCAGTGAGCAATCTGCTAGAGAACTCAGCAGGTCAGGTGGCATCTGTTGACACAGGAATTGTCAATATTTTGGGTTGCAGCATGCATCAGGACTGAGGATAGAGAGAAAAGATAGCTGATATAAAGAGGAGAGTGAGGAGGGGTGAAACGGCAGCCAATAGATGATTAATGGACAAGCAGATTGAGCCAAGTGTGGTGGTGAGGAGAGGCAAAGCTGGAAGACAGCAGCAAACAAAGAAATTGCAGATGGAGCTAGATGTGGGAAGGGGTGGGTGAAGGTCGAAGCAGATAGGAGGGGGATAAATGAGAACACAAAGGCTACCAGTGCTGGAATCTGTTAAGTATCAGGATTTGGGAAGCATAGTGGTGTAGTTTGTAGAGTTACTGCCTCACAGCCCCAGGTTCAACCCTAACTTCTCATGTTCTCTCTGGGTTGGGTTTCCATTATCCTTCCTCATCCTAGGCATGCAGGTTGTTAAGTTAATTGGCCACTATACCTTGCTTCTAATGTGTAATTGAGTGGTAAAAACTTGTGGTATTTCATGGGGTATGTAAGGAGAATAAAATACAATTAATGGAAATTGGCCAGAGATCCTTGTTCCATGACGCTTGCGACTTTGTGGCATGAGTACCCAAACACAGAAGTCTCAGATTTGATGGGACTTTCGAGCCAGCAGAGTACAGAGGGGCAAGTGAACTTTCTAAAAATCTCCAGGACCTTCCAGGATATGCTCACCCTTTGGTTTTGAAGTAGATGAATGTGGACAGTTGCAAAATCCAAGTGGCAAGTGCAAGAAGCGAGCCCCTCTCAGCAGAATCTGTCATGTACAGTGAAATGTCAGGATGTGATATTCAGTGAAACGCCACAGTAATATCCAGTAAAGTTAAAATAGGCCCCCTGATACACAGTGATGTTTCATATACTTCTGTCCAACTTTGAGCTGTTGGACTCCTTGTTATATGTCAGTAAAAATACTTCTGTCTGACAGCAGAGTGGTTAACAAGCCGCCGCATTCCATCCTTATTAGGTAAATTTTGCAGTAAAATTAACGATTTGACAATGTAATATGAAATGAGTTGGTTATTCTGGCATTGAATATTTACAACAATTGTTAAAGTGGAACTAAATACTGGATTTGTTGCATCATTCCAGATGCCATGAAAAGATAATTGTGTGATTTGTCATTCCTATCAATATTGTTAATTGTGCTTCAAAATTTCTCATTGGAGGGTGTCTGGAGCCAAATGTTTACATAGGATGCCCCTGTCAATGTCTCATGAAACATGTGGAGGAAGGTGTGAATGACAGTTTTCAAGCTTTTAGCAAGGGAAGGCTTTGACATCAGTTGGTGCATTGTCTAATCTTCCTTTTCCAGATTGTGCGACAATTCGGATGAATACATTCTCCCTTTAAGGACAACTGGTGGTAGTCTGGACCACAAGCCAAAATTAACATGTTTATGTTTTTGCGATTTAGTGTGTTGTCCTTTTCCTCCGGTCCCTATATGGTCTCCAAATATTACAGTTTTTGACATCTTGATACAAAAATTTTTAAGTATTTTATTCAATTATTATTGTCTGATGTAAATCAATTGCAAAATCCATTTCTAAATTGCTGTTCCTTTTGTCACTTGTTGCTGGTTAGTCTTCATTACTATGACCAAGATCCAGGTGCACTATATTATGTCAAATGGCCGAGTGCTTTGGCTCCTGTAATCCCTTCATTTGGAAATCTTCAGTTGTGCCAAAACAGCAAAATCATTTTAAAAAAATTAAGAAACATCCAGTCTGATCTGAAGAGTCAGCTGATCTTCTTTAGACTCAGTTATCAGTACCCCTTGGGTAGGATTAGGGAATCAACCAGGATATCTGATCTTCCCTCATTGTCCACTGGACCCAGTTAGACACATGCATGAATGTCATTTTAGATTTGGAGTAGATACCGATAGAATTGTGCCTTAGAAAGTTAAGGGTGGGGCAGGTCTTACAACACACCAAGCAGGCAGTTGACCGAGCAGTCTGCTTAAATGCAGTTTCCAAAACTGTGACAGTGTCTCCCAATATATAAAGTTCAAAGTAAATTTATTTTCAGAGTACATATATGTCACCATATACAACCCCAAGATTGATTTTCCTGTGGGCATACTCAACAAATCTCTAGAATAGTAACTATAGCAGGATTAATGAAAGATCAACTAGAGTGCAGAGGCCAACAAACTGTATAGATGCAAATATAAATAAGTAGCAATAAATAATGATAATGAAATAAAGTGAGATCCTTGGTTGTAGGAACATTTCAATGATGGGAAAAGTGAGTATAGTTATCCCCTTCTATCCAAGAGCTTGATGTTTGAAGAATAGTAACTGTTCTTGAACTTGATGCGAGTCCTGAGACTCTTGAACCTTCCTCCTGAGTAGTGAGGAGGGAGCACGAACTGGGTGGTGGGATCTCTGATGATGCATGCTGCTTTCCCATGACAAGATAGGGCCGGTGATCTTCACTGACTTTCTGTGGGCTGCAGAAAATTGTTCAAAATTCCTCTTAAATATAAAAGGTGACTTCTCCAGAAAAAAAGTATTGAGTTGAGGAATCTTAAAGTATTAAAATTTATATACATGAAATAAATACCAGCCACTTGTATAAGGGCAATCACCAGGCATGATCAGTGAAAGAATTAACCCATTCATCTCAATTTCAAGCAGGACTTGTATATCACTATCTGCAACCCATAGAAACACTGGCATGCATAGCCACAGGACAATATAGACAAACATTAAATCTCAGATTTTTGTCTAAGATCTGGGAAGCTGCAGAAATTCAGCTATCGGAGGGGAGAACATGCTCAAGTCAACACTTTACTGTCAATATGTAACTGCATTAATCTAAAAGAATGGTCCAACAATGCTGGGCGTTAGATTAGTTGTCTTTGATTCTGATATTGACTATAATTGAAAGGCTAACCTCACTTGCCAATAATTCCCAGCATAAAAGTATCAAATCATGTTATCCTTTCAAGTATATAACAATATGGGTGTTTACAGTGCTTTTAACATGAGGTGATCATTGTTGGTGCTTCTAATCATTTTACAATCTGTTTTGGCTGTGACAAGGCAAACCTAAATTTTGCTGACTTGGTAGGATTATAATGGAGACCAACCTGACAGTCTCTTTGGTCATGTTTGCAGTCTGCTGCATTTGATCACATCGATATCCAAAAACTTTGCATTAATTGGCAGCCTTCTTGTTTTGACTGGTCTACTTCTTATAAGTGTTTAACTGAAGAGTAAGGATAGAAGTGTTAGCATCGGATGAGAATAGTTTTAAAATCAGTCTGTGGTGAACATTCAGTAGGTCAGTTTCTTAAAATTAAAATAGAAGAATCTGAATATAATCAGCAGATTAGGAAGCGTCCAGAGAGAGAGAGAGAGAGAAGCAGAGTTAATGTTTCACTTACCTAAAACATTAACTCTTTGTCTTTTACTATAAATGCTGAATATTTACAATAGTTTGAGGATTGTATCAAATCTCCAGCAGTTGCAGTAACAAACAAGAGGAAATCTACAGATGCTGGAAATCCAAGCAACGCATACAAAATGCCGGAGGAACTCAGTAGGCCAGGCAGCATCTGTGGGAAAGAGTACAGTCAACATTTCGGGCCGAGACCCTTCAGCAGGACTGTAGGAAAAAAGTTGAGGAGTAGAGTTAAAAGGTGGGGGGAGGGAAGGAAGAAACACAAAGTGATAGGTGAAACCAGGAGGGGATGGGGTGAAGTAAAGAGCTGGGAAGTTGATTGGTGAAAGAGATACAGGGCTGTGGAAAGGGAAATCTAATCGGGGAGTACAGAAGGCCCTGGAAGAAAGAAAAAGGGGAAGGAGCACCAGAGATCAGCAAGAAAGGAGATAAGTTTGGGGTGCATTACCGGAAGTTCATGAAATCAATGTTCATACCATCAGGTTGGAGGCTACCCAGACTGAATATAAGGTATTGTTCCTCCAGTCAGAGTGTGGCCTCATTGCGACAGTAGAGACCATGGATAGACATATCGGAATGGGAAGTGGAATTAAAATATGTGGAGATTTTGCTTTTTCTGGCGGACGGAGCATAGGTGCTCAGCAATGCAGTCTTCGAATCTATGTCGGGTCTCACCGATATACAGGAGGCCATACCGGGTGCACCGGATACAGTAATGACCCCAACAGACTCACAGATGACGAGTCGCCTCATCTGGATGGACTGTTTGGGGCCTGAATAGTAGTGAGGGAGGAGGTGTAGCACTTGTTCCATTTGCAAGGAAAAGTGCCAAGAGGATGATCTACCGCCTATAATGGACTTGTCCGCTACTTTATCCTCCGCCGGATCCACACTTTCAATAGGCCGTTCTTTGATTTTCCCACAACCTACAAGGATTGGAAGATCACCCGTCTACATACCACAGAACCTGCTGTCTCCAACACGGACATCTCCAGACTTCAGTCCCTGCTGCCGACCTCAACGGTTCTGCAGATTCCGAATCTGGACTCGACCGCCATCAATGCAGGTTCCAAAGTGCTGATTGCGCAGCCTCCAACTCCAGCAGGCCGGGTCTTCACGCGCTGCCGCTGGAACCCCTGGCTTCCCTTTCCCCACTGCCACTCCACAATCCTGTATCTCCAGCTCTTGGGCTCTCAGAGACTCCATCTTCTTCTCACTCCTCCATTCCTGAACAACCCAAACCTCCCTTCCCCTCAGACACCTCCAACCCCTTTCTCCCCTCTGATCCCACCTCTCATCCATGCTGAGTTTTCACCATTCCCCCCTCCGACCTTCCCCTCTCTGAGACAACATTATGTCCTCAGTAAGGGCCTCGCCTTTGTCAACCATTCCCTCCAACATTCCCTCTGAGACAACATTCTGTCCTCAGTAAGGGCCTCGCCTTTGTCAACCATTCCCTCCAACATTCCCTCTGAGACAACATTCTGTCCTCAGTAAGGGCCTCACCTTTGTTAACCATTCCTTCTGACCTTCCCCTTTCTGAAACAGAACATTTTGTCCTCAGTAAGGGCCTCACCTTTGTTAACCAGCCCCTCCAACATTCCCCTCTCTGAAACAGAACATTCTATCCTCAGTAAGGGCCTCACCTTTGTCCCCCTGCACCCACACCTCATGAGTTCCGCGCCCACCAAGACACTGAGCTCTTTTTCTGCGCCTCAGTCTCCGAGCCTAGTTTTTTGGCAAGGGCTCTCCACCCTGCACTGACGATCCCTTCTCCCATCTCCAACCCTCCTCCTCTTCCTGGTCTTTTGCCTGCTCTGGACCTTTTCATTGCCAACTGCCAACGGGGCATTAACCATCTAGATTTTAACACTCCTCTCTCCTATTCCAATCTCACTCCTTCCAAACACTCAGCTCTCCACTCCCTCCACACACCCTAACCTCACCATCAAACCCGCAGATAAGGGGGGTATTGAAGTAATCTGGCGTACTGATCTCTACCTTGCTGAGGCCCAGTTTCAACTCTCAGACACCTCCTCACCCTTTGAACAAGACCCCACTAAGGAGCACCAGGCCATTGTCTCCCACACCATCACCAACCTCATACTTCTCACACCTCGCACCTCCCATTTCTACCTCCTGCCCAAGATCCACAAACCTGCATGTCCAGGTAGACTCATTGTTTCAGCTTGTTTGTGCCCAACTGAACTCATACCTGATACCTAGACTATGTTTTATCCCCCTTCAACCCGGTTCAGTCCCTTCCTACCTACATCCGCGACACTTCGCATGCTCCAGATCTTTTCAATGATTTCAAGTTCCCTGGCCTCCATCATTTTATTTTTAGTATGGATGTCCAGTCCCTGTACACCTCCATCTCCCACCAAGAAGACCTCAAATCTCTCCATTTTTCTCTGAGCACCAGACCCAACCAGCTCCCTTCCATAGTGGAACTTGTCCACATTCTTAATAATTTCTCCTTTTGCACCTTTCACTTCCTTCAGACAAAAGGTGTAGCCATGGACCCTGACATGAGTCCCAGCTATACCTGCTTGTTTGTCGGCAAGCCTACACTGGTGGCCATCCCCCATTTTTCCTATGCTACATCAACAACTGCATTGGTGCTGTTTCCTGCACCCACGCGGAGCTCGTCAACTTCAACTTTGCCCCCAACTTCCAACCTGCCCTCAAATTTACCTGGTCCATTCTGACACCCTCCCTCCCTTCTCTCAATCTCTCGGTCTCTATCTCTGGAAACAGCTTATCTTCTGATGTCTATTATAAACCCACAAACTCTCACAGCTACCTGGATTATACTTCTTCCTACCCTGTTACTTGCAAAAATGCCATCGCCTTCTCTCAATTCTTCTGAATGCACCGCATCTGTTCTCAGAATGAGGCTTTTCATTCCAGAGCAAAGGAGATGTCCTCTTTCTTCAAAGAAAGGGGCTTTTCTTCCTCCACCATCAACGCCGCCCTCAACCGCATCTCTTCCATTTCACACACATCTGCTCTCACCCCATTCTCATGCCACCCTACCAGAGATAGGGTTCCTCTTGTCCTTACCTACCACCCCAGCAGCCTCTGCATCCAGCGCATAATTCTCCGAAACTTCTGCCATCTCCAATGGGATCCCACCACCAAGCATATCTCCTTCCCCCCCCCCCCACTTTCTGCTTTCTGCAGGGATCGCTCCCTATGTGACTCATTTGTCCATTCATCCCTCCCCACTGATCTCCCTCCTGGCACTTATTCTTGCAAGCAGAACAAGTGCTACACCTAACACTACACCTCCTCCCTCACTACCATTCAGGGCCCCAAACTGTCCTTCCAGGTGAGGCAACACTTCACCTGTGAGTCTGTTGGGGTTGTCCACTGTGTCCAGTGCTCCCGGTGTAGCCTCTCATATATTGGTGAGACCCGACATAGATTGGGAGGCTGCTTCACTGAGCAACCACGCTCCGTCTGCCAAGAAAGGCAGGATTTCCACATATTTTAATTCCACTTCCCATTCCCATATATCTATCCATGGCCTCCTCTACTGTTGCGATGAATCCACACTCAGGCTGCAGGAACACCACCTTACATCCCGTCTGGGTAGCCTCCAACCTGATGGCATGAGCATCGATAGCTCAAAATTCCAGTAGTGCCTCCCTCCCTTATCATTCCCCATCCCCTTTTACCCCTCGCACCTTATCTCCTTGCCTGTCCATCTCCTCTCCCCTTTTCTTTCTTCCAGGGCCTTGTCCTCTCCTATTAGATTCCCCCTTCTCCAGCCCTGTGTCTCTTTCACCAGTCAACTTCCCAGCTCTTTACTTCACCCCTCTCCCAACCAGTTTCACCTATCACCTCCTGTTTCACTCCCATCTTTTAACTCCATTCCTCATTTTCTTTCTCCTGTCCTGCTGAAGGGTCTTGGCTCGAAAAGACAACTGTATTCTTTTCTATAGATGCTGCCTGGCCTGCTGAGCTCCTCCAGCATTTTGTGTGTGTGACATTAGTTATAAATTCTGTTAACCCTACCATGGTCAGTGACAATACTAGGAAGAGGAGATGCATCTTAAGTGGAAAATTAGTTCGAAAAATATAAACTTAATGGCACAGTTTTACAAGGGGGTGCAGGAACAGAGATCCTCAGGATTTCAAAGGCATGAATGTTTGAAATTGGCTGGACAAGTTGATTAAGATTTTTTTAAGAACACGTTTAATTAAAAAAAAGAGCACAACAGCAAATAGTTTAAATTCAACCTTTCAGAACCCTTGTTTAGACATCAGCTGCTATATAATGCCCAATTCTAGGAATTGTATATTAAAGCGATATTGAGGCCTTTTGTAAAATTGTGATCATTGAAGTGCTACCAGGAAAGAGAAGTTTCAGTACCGTTTTTGGGACCGTCCTGACAAGCTAACATTGGCACCCTTTGTGGCAGAAGGCTATAGAGATACTTCATTGCTTTGTTCCAAACTGTATACAATTGTAAAATTCTTAGCAGCCAGAAACTGAATCTTTTCTAAAGGACATAGGTTTAAAATAATTGTCAAAATAATCCCAGTCTAGTCAAAAAGAGTTTTCCTCACGTTTCATGTTTTCACTAACTGTCTGGAGAATGATCAAAGCAAGTTCAGCAACTAGATATCAACTTAAGTGAGGAAATACATGTGACTATGGAGAGAGCAGAGGGTTTTTTGGAGAGAGCTCTTTCAGTAATGCATAGTTACAGTATGTTTATTGGCCTCCCTGTTTGTTGTGTACTTTTAAGTTCTAAGTGGCTTAATATGCACCACAATCATGCAAGACATTTTTACTCATTATTCTTCTGCAGTCAGACAGAAAGACCTAATCTTTCAGTATATTAGCCCCAATGCAGCATTCCAACAAACAAGTGTCATCCCTTTTTGTCTCAGGCTGTGTAAGTGGTCATTGTTAAAGTATTATCTGAGTACCAGGCTTATTTTATAGTTGCCACTGCTGTCAGTTGAAAAAGATAATTACTTTCCATTGAAAGAAAAATGTTATCACAGAATCCCAACCTTTTCCTGAGCCACTAACGGCACAGTGTCTGAGGGTATCAGTTATCTATTTTGAGACGATAGATGAGAGGAGTGGATACATTGCCCAAAGATACATGTTAAGTTCTCACTGTCCGTAGACAGAGCCCAATTCTGAGTCAAGAAGAGACTGAAGATCCTGTGTTATTAATGTTGTTGACCCTCAGTTTCTTTGCTTGAGGGAAAGCCCAACTTTGCTTGGCTGCCTTTGACTTATTCCACTCGTCTCAGCTAGTTTTCAAACAGGAGCAATAGACGTCAGTTCTCTAGACCACTTCTGTGGAATCATTCCTAAGGAGAGAGAAAAAGTTGAAAATCTTCTCTTTTATATGACGTAGAGTACTCCATCTTTCCAACGGGGAAATCAGTAGGAGCTGAGCAAAGCACCGAAATGCAAAAGGGTGACTCCCATCCTAAGGACCCAATAATAATAAGAAAAGTATTAAATTTTAGAAGTGTAATTAAACATGCTTATGATTTCCTAGCCTATAGAACTAACCAACTCTTCATCTCTTATCTCTTCAATATGATGTGATTTCTATACATCTCCTATTCGAAAGCAGGCAAGGGAATGATGAAATTGATGTGATCAAAAAGGCAATGACTGTGCAGGGTCATAGCAGTGAATGTAACAAATACAAGGGTGATCATGGATCCAGGAGATAATTCATTCAAGGAATGGTATAAAATAAATAGAGCCCTATGATTCAAAACAACATGCCCAGATGATAAATGGTTTCGAAGTTAGTCCCCAATATTGGTTGCTGCATTTCAGAACACGCATGTTGTTTAGATCACCCAGAACTAGTCTCATTTTATCTGTGTTAATTTGATGGTAGCCAACAATGACTCATACTCATAGCACGTATCCATGAATCAGTGGTTTCTAAAACCAAAGCTGTAGGTTCGCTTGATGTTATCTGATCTTGCTAGCATTTCTAACATCTAGTTTTCAAAGTGTAATCATGCCTTCTGTTGGCAAAACCCAATTTGGTGTACATCTGAAGCCTTTAACTCATTGATATTACATATGATAATTGCAATTTTCATTGTTGTATTTCTTCTCTAACACATTTTCCTGCCACTGTACTTACTACTGTTAATAATGACCACCAACCTACATCAGGGTCCCCTCGGGTAATGGAAGGAGTCCATTGTTGGGAGCTGCTGACCAACATTAATTTGTCAAATGTCAGAAGGTTGTTGATAGTAAAATAGGATTTAACTGATTAAATTTGCCTTATTGAAAACAATCCAACAGTGATCACTATTTAGTTAGGACTGCGACCAGTAAAGTAGCAAGATTTTTAACGTTCTTTTACTGACTAGTGATGATATCTTTACATTTGAATCATCAGAATTACTGAGCACTAACTTAGATAGCTATCCAATTGGTCAAAATTCTCCATTATGAGTTTTTCACATGAGCAAATTGGCTCGCATCTGTGTTTATTCCTCCGATTTACCAGTGATTTACAGTACATAAACACATTCTGATATTTTCTGTGCATGCCTTTGCTGACAATGGGGTATCAGCAATAAGTTTGGATATGAGATAATTTTATAAAACATGTTGGCTGGTAACTGATGTTTGGGTTATCTTTTTGCATGATGGATGCAGAGGCCTTTTATGGAACCCAGTGGCTAGAGCTTAATGGTAGCTTGGCTGCTTTAGCAAAAGATGTTATGTGATTACATGAAGTTGCTGGCTGTTTGCATGTTCATAAAGTAAGCTACGAATGGCTTGACTAATATACAGATTTAAGTTCTTTTGATTCTCTTAGAAAGATAATTATTCACTGTTGACGTTGCTACCCCTGGGCATAAGTGCCATCTTCTCAGAAATTACCCATCTTGTCTGATCACATCTGGAAATAAGACATTTGCTTTTTCATATCACTTATGCAGTACTTCCTGCTTATATAGTCTTTATCTCTTTTCAAAATATATTTTCCATATTGTCACTCTGTCCTCAAACCCATATTTTTCACCTTATCATTTGTCCCCTGCATTTTCTAGTGTTGATTCTTATTACCTTCAAGGTGCTGTACAAGTGCAGGTTGTTGTTATTGCTGACTGCACCTCACTGTGTTAGTTCTTCTTTTCTCTTTTTGTTAGTCATTTTAATTTATCTCTGGACAGCCAATACACTTCCTTAAGAAGCTGTACCATTGTATTAATGGCATAGCCTTCAGAAATATATGGATGCATTTTATGCCAAGTAATGTGTTATTAGGATTCATTAGATACACAAATTTCTTCTATTTTATTATGCATAATCAATTTCCTCAAGTTATATTCATAGAATAAATTCTCATAGGGCCATGTGATATATTCTCTAGCACTTTAAAGTATTGCAATATAGAGAAATGTTTGAAATTAACCAGTAGCTTTTTAAATCAGAAATGCTCTTTACAACATAATTAGGTGTCTTCTGAAAATTTCAGAAACTAACTTATTTATTTGTTCCTGAAACCTGTAATTCCCTTTAAACTCCCCACACTTGACCTCATTTGAGGATAGCTGTCCTTGAGACCACTTTACATTCCAGTCACCAGATATCTACAGTTAGGTAGAGAGCTAGACACTTACTCCTTGGTCCCAGCACTATTCCCTGTGTGATTCCCTATGTGTTAGATGCAGGGTCATGCAATGGGGATGCTTTTCAGCAGCAGAGACTGGAAATCTGGTCAAGATTGATGGGAAGATGAATAGATAGGGAGATACATGTTTTACAATTTTCCCTGTTTTTTTGGGCTCTACTGTGAAAAATGGAGCATGTGATTCACAAATAAAAATTCTCAATTAAATTGCTCTGAATCCCTACCACTCATTTATGTGAACAAAGGGTTGAGGGCTGAATGCTTCTACGAGACACTGTAAATTTGAGAAATAGCTAACCAGACTACCACTTATGCAAATAAAACATCATTGCTGGCAGTACGTTTCTGAGTTAAAAAAGATTTAGAAGGGGAGATTTTATTTTGGCACACATTTTATATTGGCTTTGATTTCATTTGAGCGTTGGAAAAAGAGATATTTTATATCTCTTATAAAATAGATCATAATCATTTTGTTCTTGAAAAGAACCAATATACATATCGAAGTATACTAGTTTAAATAGGTAGCAGTAATAAGATTTAAAACCTATCTGGGTTTTTCAAGGTATAATCTGTAACATGGATACTGGCTACCCTGATATTAATAAGCAATGCTTTGTCTGTGTTGTGATTTAATGTGAACTGCTCCTAACCTCAGTGCAAATATTCTTAAACAATGATAACTTCTTAAACTTTTTCTTCTTCAATTAACTGTGCTCTTTGTTTCCAAAGTGTCTGAAATATTTAAGTTGAATGTATTTCAGTCACCTCAATATCGACACCGTGTTTGTTTCACTTCAGGAAGTCCCGAAGCGGGAGGATGCGAGTGGGCAGTTAAGCTGTATTCAGCTGCCTGTCGACTCGTCCGGGGTACGTAACTGTTCACCATGAATTCACAGTTCAGACACTTCTAAAATAAAACAGCAGAGAGGGAGAAAAAAAATCATTGGCAGCCTCGGAGTGTTTTTAGTTATGTTTGCCTGCTTTCTCAATTTTTTTCTGTATATGATCCCTAAATTGATTTGATAGAATTTTTTTTTCATTTCATCTGACTCTGGAATCAGACGAGGATTGAATTTCAGGATAGATTGAAAACTGGTCCCTTTGCATTTATTTCATTTGGACAAATCGAAGTTCCAAACAAGTTTTTTTTATCTAGTTGAATTTCCTGTGTCTTAAATTTGATTTAAAAATATGCTTATTAACAATGACACAAAAATGCAATGTTATGTTTTTATAGTGGTGTTTCAATCCTCACTGTGATGGCCACCTTAAGGATAAATGACCATCAGAAATAATTTAGTAGATTAAGCCAGATTTGAAGACATATTATATTAATTTCAATTTCCTTGAGTACAGAAATTTGAATTTAATCCAAATGAAACTACTAAAATGTTCAAGTCATGAACAGGATGGATGGAGAGATTTTGTTTTGTGGTGGGACAGGCGTGTAGAACCACATTTTAATAGCTAGACCATTCAGACAGAAAATGGAGGCAATGAGTGTTTCAGACTGGATAGTAAATATTCAGAATTGTCTCACACCAAGACATCAAATATTTGAGACAGTGGGGCCATTCAGGAATGAGACCAGCAGAAGTTAGTAGGTCAGAGTATCAAGGAAGTTATATAGGGCTAAATGGAACAGAAATGACAAATCAACCATGATCTAATTGAATGCCAAAGGAGTTCTGGAAACTGAAGTGGTTCTTCTTGTTGGTGTAAAGGAGTTTTCCCCTGGCAGTATATTTGATGACAGAATACATGGTTGAATAGGTACAGTATGTCAGAAAGGGTATGGAAAGCATGTTACACTGGGGGATCAAGAGATGAGTCACAATTTTCCCCACAATCTAAAATATTCTTCATGTAGCCCAGTTCAGAACTAGTTACCTAGCCACTGTTTGGACAGAATGGAATCTGGAATGGGTTAAATCATTCTCAGTGAGCACAGTATGTGGCTTTGGATTATATTCAATCTCAATTCCCTTGCAGAATTTCAGATAATCAGTAAAATATTTCACTTGGCAAGAGCTGAATTCACTGTTGAATACGCTAAGTCATATTTCTACTCTTATTCCAGATTATCCAGACATTTGTGGCTTTGATAACTTGGGTAAAGGGACATAATAATCAAGCAGGGGTGTTGAAAGAAGAAACAGAAAATAAGTTGCAGTTCATAAGTATGAGTATTATAAAAGAGTTTGAGAAGAATAGGAAGATATTTTGATGTTGGGGTAATATAGAGCAAGAGGTCACAATGCAATAAATTCACAAAGGAATTTAGGAATGACCTCCTTATCCTGAGACTGGAGGAAATGTGGAACTTATTGAGTAGAGATGAATGGAGCAAATGCTTTTAAAAGGAAGTTATTTAAGAGAAAATAACGTTAGAAGTAGTAGGTGCGGGGATGTTCACTTGGAGCATAACTACCTTCAAATACCAAAATAAACACACAGAATCTTGGAGTTGTTCAGTATGTCGGGCAGCTTCGATGGAGAGAGAACCCAAGATAACTTTAAAGTTAATGACCTTTCACCAGAACTGCAAAGACTGTTTGGCCGAATGTTTTATTAGTAAGCTGAAAATCTATGTGAGATAAAGCAACCAATCTTTCTCAAGGCGTTGTCAAAAATTTGTTTTTTTTCCTACCCTTTGTCACCTCTTTGTATCTCTGTAAAGGGCAATTTTATCAGAAGATGTAACCCCACTTTAATGGAAGCTATCATGTTAGTGATAGCAACAGCAAATTGATTGGATGCAATTTATCAAAATCAGAATCATGTTTATTATCACTGTCATCTGTCATGAAAACGTGTTCATAGATTCGTGGACTGTTCAGAAATCTGATGGCAGAGGAGAAGAAGCTGTTTCTAAAATGTGAAAGTGAAATGGGTTCAGGCTCCTGAACCCATTCCCTGATGGAAGTAATGAGAAGAGACCATGTCCTAGATGGTGAGGTCCTTCAATATGGATGCTACCTTCTTAAGGCACAACCTTTTGAAGACGTCCTTGATGGCGGGGAGGCTTGTGCCCATGATGGAGCTGGCTGAATGTACAACCCTCTGCAGCTTTTTTTGATCCTGTGCATTGGCACCTCCATACCAGATGGTGATGCAACCAGGCAGAATGTAGACATTTTCCAGAGTCTTTGGGGACATACCAAATCACCTCAAATTCCAAAGAAGTATAGCTGCTGGTGTGCCTTCTTTGTGATTATATCAATATATGATTAAAAATTAAAAAATACCTTTGTGAACATCTGATCATGTCCACAAATGCTTCCTATGAGAAGATTATGCATCCAATCAGCAGTTCATGAAACACATCATAGAAACTGGAAGTTTTTTCACTGAGAGTAAGAATATCATGTATTAACAAAGGTTCTACGAAAGTTCAAGGCTACAATTTTGAACTTTGTGAAAGAATATATTCTCATCTACTGGATTAAAAGTATCAACCAATTTACTAAGGCCATGGGTATGTGTCCAGGAGCTACTGGTTGTGATTGAAAGGTTACAGCAGTTAGCATCATGGCATGGTCTACATGAACGTTGGAAAAATCAGTAGTGGAGACGTCTATGTTTATCAATGCTTTGATTTTCACTCTTTCTGTTGCAAAGAGTGTGTCATTAGATGACGTTAGGTGGAACAGTGCTACTTGATATGTACATCTCAATAAATAAGCTTGGAAAGTCTCTGGAATTTTCCAAAAAATTATGTTCGGTCCTATCTTTTCTCCTAGGAAAAGCAAGCAGAGATCTTTCTTCTGTAATCTATGCTGGTAACACTATGCGCTATCTCACTTGACCTCGCTACGTTATTGGGCAATGTGTCCAGTATCCAGTAACATATGGAACACTAAAAGCATTTCATCATAAACACAATTTCAGCAATTTCTTCAATTACTCCAACTATACCCAGTAATGATACTGGACTCAGCACCACAGTGCCCACCCACCTCAATGGCCTTAAGGGTTTCCTTATTTGAAGGACCACGTGAGCTGATCTTCCACAGTCAACAGGAATCCCCAAGGTGGAACAGGTTCTGAGTGAAAACAGAGCCGCAGGCCTTGTACCACTGAACAACCATTCACAGAATGCAGTGATGGCCTTTGAAACGTCATGGCCTAATAAAAGTCATTGAAACTATTTGTGTTAATGTAACGTAGAAAAACATAAAACAATTAAAATAAAAACCATTCGATTATTAAATAATGACTCATCAAAAAGATTAAAATTAAGCAAAATCCACAAGCCTTTTCTTGTGCTGACCTTTTACACAGAGGGGCTGTTGCACTCGAATGAATGTGATCACTACTTTTACAGCTGACTTCCCTGATATAAAGCTGATGTTACACCTTCTCTTCAGCACACCAGTGGTAGGTCCAAGAGCAGAGGGCCAGGTTGGACCCTCTGGAGATGGAGTTCCAATCCTGCTGAGGCTTCATCTTTGACTAAGTGTGTATTGCAGTCACACATCTGTTGAAACCTGAATGGCTGACAACTAATAATTATCCCCACCAAATTACCAGCAGTCAGCCAGCTTGATTTAACCCAGTCTCACCAAAGCTACATGCAATTTCAGTACCATATTGAATTAAACTGTATTTCAATTTGTTTTGTCATTTGTCCCTCATTCTCGCTGTATCTCCTCCAGTTCGTTAAGCCCCAAATAGACTTAATACACCTGAATTTGATATGGATTACCATTTCCATTTTTACACCTTTGGTTACGATGCAGTTGACAACTAAAGGTCCTGATCTTTGCTTTCCCTCTCATACTTTCTGCCTCTTCATCTACTCACTTAAGGTCCTACATGAACCTCGATAATTTGACCAATTTTTTATCCTCATTCTGTTATATCCGTCTTTGACTCAGTCTCGAGGTTTTATTGGATTGGTCTTCTGAGAAGTGGCCTGGTGCAAATTTTCTACAATGAAAGGACTCTGTCAGAGTATTTTTTTAATTTGTTTTCATTGAGACAGAAGGAGATTGACTTGATATCAGAAAGCAGAATACTCTGAAATAAGTATAAGATGAAAGGAAAAAGTATTTTTTTAAAGCAGTTTGTATTGGCAAACAAACATTATACAGTAGTTGTAATCGGAAGGTCTGTGAGAGTAGTTAATGGGAACAGTGGTCTTGTTTTGAATTTCAGTTTTCTTTTTCCAATGCTTTGAAGCTAAAGTCCCATTTCCTTAACCCCTCCCGATATCTTGCCCCCTCCACAACCTCTATATTATGAGACTTCATGTCCAAGTTACAGTTCTGGATAGGAGCCTTATACTCTAAATGCTTTAAATGTCCACAGAGCACACATTTAAATTGAAAAACTAATTTTAAACTTGTACCTCTAATGATTGAACTCCCCCCTCCCCCAGCTAGCAGACTGTCAGAGATGGGCTCGGCTGTAGTTGCCTTTTATTTAGGATAATTGTTGATAAATACTGCATGAAACAATGTCATCACTTAAGTAGTGTTAGTCCAGAATTACTTCTCTTCACTAATAGATGGGAGCCATAGCAAAGACATCTTCTTCTTTTGACCCATTCATGCAACTAGACTTTGCAGTTGGCATCACTTTCAAGATGGTACTGTGAAGACAGTCAGCACAGTTGTGATCAACATTAATGCTGATAAACATTTGTGATTTATTTCAATGTGCTAATAGATACATTTCAGATGCACAGTGTGCTCTCCACTCCTGCTGATTCATCTGACAGACACAAAGAGATCAGGGAAAGGTTTATTTTGAGTGTGCTGCAATGATCTGCCCATGCCATTGCACAACTAGCTAAGAAACAAACTGATTTTTAAAAGCAGATGTGTGTAGAGCAAGTCAGAAGGTGCTACAGGTAATTACAATTTGAAATATAGTGCTTGGGGAGAAATGGAATGAAGAAAGGATTTGGGATTGTACCAAACGTTTGTCTGGACCTATCTTTACAGGCCACTTGCTGTGTAGTATTCTTGCCACGCCAATGAGTAAACTCATTATGGCAAATAGAATGAGGCTCTGTCAGCTAGATATATTTCCTTCTGTTCTTTATGAATTAAATAAGTCTACTTCTCAGAAAGAACATAGATGCACGTTACAAATTTGTCTGTTAATCACAGTCAGGACATATGTGCACACATACATGTGTCAGGACATGTGGCTTGAGGACCTCTATGGATTATAGGAGCGCAAAAAGAGATAGAAACAAATTATAAAATAAAGAGCACCACCTCAAAGTAATCAGAAGCAAGCTTACCTCAATCATCAAAGTTGAAAAATACTGTTTTATACACCTTAGTGCAACAGGCATCAATCCACTAGAGCTAAGTGAAAATTTAAAAAACATGAAGGCCTAAAGATTCAAATGCATTACAGTTTTATCTCACACTATACAGATGAAAATATATCTTTAACTGAATGGAATACAGTTGCCTGATTCAGAAATGGGTCAGGCACTTCCAATCACAAATCTTTTCTTCTGCTCATAAACCATGTTCAGTGTCAGGTGAATGGTGTTGTTTCTTGTGCAATATGCCTATGGAGTATTGTTAGTGTAATTAACGTACATGGATCTAAAGACCACCAATTGTTGGGAATTCAGTCATTAGGTTGTTTTAATGCATTGCCTGAGATGCAGTAGTGTAACTTAAAGGAGTCTCCCTGAGCAGGACTGAACTTGGTTCTGGAAAACCCACAGGTGGATCTTTTAGTTAATTTCTTTCCTACATTCATTTAGTCCAAAATCATGGCCCCACCCCTTTGCTTCACTGATTCCCCGTCTCCCAAAGCTCACAACCCTTCTCCAACCCCATCCACCTCACCAACCAATTCCCCCAGATCCCAAGCCCCAGTCACCCCAACCAGCCCTAAAAATCCACCAGCTGACTACCAATTACAGATCCCCACTCCCCAAGTGTCAATAATGTGCTGCTGAGCGCAATCATATATCTCTGATACCAGTCCTTGGAACTCTTGCCCTCAGTTTCTTTTGCCATGAACCCTGTCAGACATTGCTATGGACTTTCTTGTTTCTCTTCCCACACTGGCAAACTACAAAGAAGAATTCTGTCTGTTGTTTAAAGCTAATTAGTAGTGTCTGATATTTGGGCCCTAGCAGATGATGAAGGGTTTCTAGGTCAATGAATGTGTTTTAGGAAAATGTAAATCTCCTCTGGTGTGTAGGGAATGCTGATACTCTTCCTTCCTGTTTCTAGTCAAAAAAAGCTTCTGGCTTCTATCTGTTGTGCCTTTGTTCCATTCCTTTTCCACTTGACTCACAGTACGCTTCTGTCAGTCTTCTCATGTTTCCTGTGTATCCTCCAAACCTTCAGAAAATAAAAGAAAAGAAACCATTGTATAAGATAGTTTACCCAGCATTAACTAAAATTCTCTTTCATTGAATCCTTCTTTTTGCTCAGAAAGTCAAAGTGGGACAAGAACCTCAGGTAAATAATGTAGACCTGGTACATTCCTTGCCTGTTTACCAACTAAAATTAGGTGATAGTTTTTATTAAATATTTCAAGGGCTAGTGGGACATCGGCATGTTGCTACATTGGTTATAGAGAGACATTGCACTCTTTGATGAAGGTGGCTATCATAGTTTGTTTTGCTACTTTCTTCTGTTGCTGCTTCTTCTATGTGTGAGACTCTAAAGTCCTTTACCTCCTTGCTTGCTGTCATATTTGGATCACAATGTCCTCAATGATCTAAAAACTTAAATCAGTGATGCAACAATTATTACAACAAGTGGTTAGCAGCCTATGTTATTTTATTGCTTATTGAAACTTAAATTTCAGTTGGCCAACAGCTGAGTGATAGCCAATGAAGCACTTGTGTGATTTCAAAATTCTTGCTTAGATCCAGTCCTATGCAATATAGAGAAAATACAGTGGCATATGATGATTTTGCAAAATAAACTAAACCGATGTATCATACATAAATAAACCCAGCCAAAGCATTATTTATTATTACTAATTATTAATTGGATACAGTGTTTCTTAGTTATACCACAAGATATTGTAAACTGAGTACCCAAAATGATTGAACTTGGCTATTTTGGCCCAAAATCATTTATGTTTTGGATTCTGTAGTACCAACCCTTTGCAGATACGGTGCTTGAACAGATGGGCAAACATCGCGTGCGTGTTCAATGGCACTGTTTCCATCCTGCCATGCTAATTATTTTTGAGTTGTTGAGCTCTAAAATCAAAGGTAGATGTTCAGATATAAAATAAATTTCCTTACACATGCTTTTCTCATGATTTAGTCAACAGGGTAATGAGTTGGTTATCAAGTATTCCAAAGAAGATTTCCATTGACTGAGATTGGGAATATAGGGGATGCAGTGATCGGAGAGTTCAGTGCAATTTTAAGTGTAACTTTCTGCCACTAACCCCTGCAACTTAACACATTTGTGAATAATTTAAAAACTTCAAAGGAGAATGTTGTAAATATTTATTTATTTGGTGTAAAAGATTCCATACAGGATCATAGGATGCAAAGATACTCTACTATCTACTAGATCTACTATCTACTATCTAAAGATACTCTACTATCTAAAGATCTACTATCTTCCAAACAGCATTTATGGTCTTGGCAAGTGTGAGTACATGAAAAAACCATTCACCTTTGGTACGTAACAAATGCAGAAACAGTCAATACATATCCAAGCTTTCATTTTCTAATTAGTGGAGCTTAATCTACTTACAAGACTTTACACTTTATTATATACTTAGATATATGACTAAATCTAACCATAATTTAAAGGCATTATCCATTACCTCAGTAGCAGCTACCAGTATCATTTTGATTGTATCTCATCTGCTTTTACTCAACTCATAGCCTTCACAACAGAGTTGTAAATTTGCAGTTTGAAGCCTCTAACCAGATTTGAACTACAATTATCATATTACAAAGTGATGGACTAAATGGCAGCTGTACCCTTTACATACGGTATTGAAGTCGTCTGCCACTCTCAAGTATAAATAAAGAATCATGGCACGGTTCGAAAAAGAACATGTCCTCCCAATATTTATCACTCAGTCAACATCTCTAAAACAGACCAAGATCATTACTATGGTTTTTCTGTGTGATCACACTGTGTCTAAATTGTTGCCTTGTCTCTTCCATGACAATAGCACCCATACTTCTAGAGTACCATAAAATGGTTTAGGAAAAGTTATGAAAGGTGTGTTATAAATGCAAGTTCTTCTTTCTTTTCTCACTTCATATTAACTGGCTAGTGAGCTGGGAAACACTTGCCACCATGAACTCAATCTTCTGCCAAGTTCTTGTGCTGTTTCGGGTTCTGAGGCAAGAGAAGTTTATGTAAATATAGAAAGCAATTGCCGCGGCATTTGCAGAGCTTCTTGGCACTGCTGCTAAGTGGTCGGGTCTCCAACTTGAATAAGCCCTGCATGGAATGGAAATGGTTTTAAACCAGGAGGCTAACATAGTATATTAAGTGGAAGATGCCATCATTTCTTTCATTTGTTAGATATCTGGAAGACTCAGGCGGTGGGAATATGAAGGTTAATTAAAGTGAAAAGATGGAGGTATTGCATATGAACTACTGTACAGGGTGCTGAGATAGAAGGAAGGGTGTGAGTTGTCCTCATGGGTGATCACAAAGCACCACTATTAGAAGGTCGTACAACTGGAGTCATCATTCTGGGATCAAGAACTTTTAAACGAGTTGGGAATGGATATAATAATGCATTAATATCTTGTCATTAATATTGGCACATGGCCAAGTGGTTAAGGCATCGGTCTAGTGATCTGAAGGTTACTGGGTCGAGCCTCAGCTGAGGCAGCGTGTTGTGTCCTTGAGCAAGGCACTTAACCACACATTGTTCTGTGACGACACGGGTACCAAGCTGTATCGGCCCTAGTGCCCTTCCCTTGGACGACATCGGTGGCATGGTGAGGGGAAACTTGCAGCATGGGCAACTGCATGTCTTCCATACGACCTTGCCCAGGCCTGTGCCCTGGAAACATTCCAAGGTGCAAATCCATGGTCTCACGAGACCAGCGGATGCCTATAAATAAATAAATATTATAACTGGATACTTTTCGTTCAGTCACAGTTTTGCTCTGAGAAGATAATACTAAAACTCTGATACACAATGTTTCTAGCACATATCTAGAAGTATATGACAGATTACAAAAGTCAGCAAGAACCATTTATGATGAAGAAAGTAACTGTGAAATGATAGTAATGCAATGTTTAGCAGAGTGCTTCACAGTACAGGCAAACTGGGTTCAACTTCCGCTGTTACCTGGAGGAGTTTGTACATTCTCCCCAAAACCATGCAGGTTTCCTCTGGGTGATCCGGTTTCCTCCCACAGTCCAAAAACCCATGGTTGGTAGGTTAATTGGTCATTGTAAATTGTCCTGTGATTTGACTAGGATTAAATTAACGGATTGCTGGGCAACACAGCTTGAAGGGCCAGAATGGTCTATTCCATGGCGTATCTCAATAAAATAAAATGATCTATCTCACTTTCTTACAAGATGTTCTTTTTTATCACCTGGAATCTTGCCGAAGTGACAACTAAGCCATTTGCCTTAGCACAGTAGGTAGCACCACGTCCAGCGTGGGGTTCTAACATTTTCTTTATGCTGCATGAGCTCCTCACTATAACCATGCTGTAATAATTGTTGCACGGCTGAAATTAAAAATCAATTTCAAAAATTACAATCAAATGACTACTTATCTTTTTAAAAGAAAATTCCCTGTAATTGAGGTAAGGATCATAATCTTTTATTTATTTATTACAATTTCTTTCTGCAATTCTTTGTCTGTGGTTCACTGACAGTGATGGGAATGTACCTAAATCTTGCAAAACTTTGCATTCGTAACTTAAATCTCTGCTTCACTCTCACTCAAGGGAGATGTCTCAAAGTCAGACTCAGAAGCTGACTTTTATTGTCAGAGCTTGGATGATGAAAGTGGAAGCAAGAAGGATATTCCAACTACTGCATGTAAGTTCAGCTGCTGAATAAATTATAGTTCACAGTAGAAAATTTTGTGTATCCTTTAGAGTAAACCATGCATCTTCTATGCAAATTAACATTATTAATAGCACAGCCATTTTAAAACCTTTGAAACATCTACGTTGATATATTTTATTTGTAAGGACCATAAGTTTTCAATCCCAGAAACTTAGGTCCCTTGATCTCAGAAATTTTGGATGAGGCTTTCATTTTGATATTTCCAGTAAAAATATTTTATGATCGTGCTTATAATTCTGATAATGAATACAAATTCCTTTGATTTGCTTATGTTCTTGCCTGCTCAAATTTCCTTTTTTTCCCATACTTATTGTCCTACGGAAAGCAATGCCATTTTTAGCCCCTCTGACATGCCCAGACCTACACTCCAAAGTTTTCTGACAGCCAGGTCAATGCAACATCGAGTTCAAGTTTACTGGCATTCAACTATACACATGTCTACAGCTAAACAAAATGTTTCTCTGGGACCAAGGTGCAAAACATAACACACATATCACATACAACACATAGAACAGTATTAACAGATTATAAAATATGTTTTTTCACCACTCTAATGGATCACTGCCTAGGATGATTTCTGGGAAACCCCTAGGCAGCAGAGGAAATTGACACAAAAACAGCTGACAGAGAAGTACAAGCCATTATCCAATTTCATGTTGGATAAGGTCAAAATCTCAGTAATTCAATATAGGAACATTTCCCCCTTCACCAACTGCTGACTAGTTACATTTTCATATGGTAAGTCTCAGCATCTAGTGCTGGTTTGGTTAGGTAGGATAGAGACAATAAAGAAAATCATGGGTGCTTTGGTAGTAATACTCATCCCATTAATAGTGGATATACGAAAAATCACAAAGTACTCATACTCTCTTGATATTATTGCACATGGCATCTTCTCACAGGTAGCATGAAGATGCCAATTTGGTTGGAAAGACCTGCCTCACACCACTTTACCACTATTGGCTGCCCCATTTATTCATCCTTCCCATAATCAATCAGAATGCAAACAGCCTCTTCATTATTTAAGTGGATAATTCTTGCCTCTCAGTCAAACAATTTTTTCACTGTAGTTTTATATCTAATAGCACCTCAGAAAAGCCTGGTGTTTTGATTTTTCACATGGAGTCTGCTCATCGCTGTGTCTTGGAGATTAGAATGTCAGTGAGTTGGCAGTATGAGTGAAATGTGCTGGAAAGGTATCCCTTAAAACCTGGTGAAATAATAATCTCAACTCTTTGCTTGTGACCAAATATGTTTGAAAGGACTATAACTGGGTGAGTGAAATGATAGGAATCAGAATTAGATTTGTTATCACTGACTTACACGAGGTGAAATTTATTGTTTTGCAAGGAGCCGTACCATGCGAAGAGATACCTGTAGTTACTAAAATTGCAAAATAAGAATAAAGAAGAATAATAAGGCAGTTTTCATGGAATCATAAAATTAGGACTGGATGCCTTGAATATTATTTTTTCTCTTTACAACAGTGATGGCAGCAAATGGTCATTTGGATGTGAAAACCAGTCTGACCCCACCACTCATCATCCACACCAATGCAACACCAATGCCAACACCAAAGGGGATGCAATGCAGTGACTCTGTACATATGTACACTGATTCCCGCAGAGGGAGCAATGTGTCAGTCGATCCCAATTATTACGACCAAAAATCACCGGTAAGATCAACTGTATTTCTTCAGAACAAGTATGGCTTTTCCTTTTCATCACATTAGAAGCACTGCATAAAAATGTGGAATATAATTAATAGAAACAAGTATAGGCATTTCAACCCCTGCTCTGCTATTCTTTTACTTCAGTGCCACTTTCCTGCATTAACCCCATATTCCTTGATTCCCATTATATGCTTATTGGTCTTTGTGTTGAATATACTCAAGTACAATTTTTCTGCCTTATTTCTACATCACTTTAGTTCTTATTATGTAAAAGTCAATCTGTCTCAGTTTTGAATATAATCAGAGCCTCAACAATCCACTGGGTCAAGAATTCATTCTATGTTAAAGAGTTTCCCTTCATCTCCATCTGGAATATTTCAGTCTGTGACTCCTGGTTCTACCCAGAAGAATCATCAACCCTGCAATCTACCCGGTCAAGTTAAAATCTTGAATGTTTCAACACAATTATCTCTCATTTTGCTCTACTTAAGAGAGCTCAGTCTAGTTAATCTCTCATTATTTTATGAACAAGCTATTCTGGTAATCAAAGTGGGGATATTTTGATTGTCTATGCTAACATATTGCAACTGGCATATTTTCAGTTGCAGCATAAAGGATAATTTTTATCTTCCTTTTCTCCCTAGTGGGGGCATCATGCTTCCAAGTTATTTAGAATTCAGTAGAAATGTATAGCAGACTGTACACTTCCAGCTGACTGTACAGTTCCAACTAAATGGTGCTCAATCCCATTTCCCAATTCTTGATGCTTAGTTTTGCAAGTTATAGCACTTCAAATTCCCATCCCAGCACTTATTTTAAATATGATGAGGGTTTTTATTTTTTCCACAATGAACTCCAGGTTCCTACAATCCTGTGAAAATAAAAGTTCCTCATCTAATCCTTCTACAATTACTTTCACTCCATTCTTCTTGGCTTTTGAACTATCTGCTATGGGAATTAAGTCTCTTTTTAGTTTATGCATGGCCAGTAAAGGAAAACATACCTCAAAATAAGGAGTACCATGATTCTAAGGCTTTGGAACTAAGAGATTTGAAGATTGGGTGTAAAAACAGAAGATCACCAATTATCTTGTCTAAAGGTGGGACAAGTTTGAAGGGCCAAAATGCCTACTCTATGTTTCAATTTATTACAGCAATTTCAAAGTTTTATGCCTTATAACCAACCTCTTGACTTAACTGCTTACCTTAAGGATTTGAGGACATACTGTACACAGAATTGAACTTCATTTCCCACAAAGCAGTCTAAATGATGTTTATTTTCCTTCTTCTCCAACCCTTGACCATTCCCACCCATCTGGCTTCACATATCATCTTCCAGCTAGCGTGTGTTTTTGCAAATAAAATGAAGCGAGGTGTTTTGTTTAATACGACCCGGAACACATTTTCTTGAACTCTAAAACCTACACACAAAAGCGCGCTAAAAAAATCTTTACGTAATAACATCACATCAGACCAGCCTCTTCAAGTGAAACCCCAACTCATTGTCGGTGGTTGTGAATTATGTCGATTTCTCCCAATTACATTACCCTACATAGGCCCACGCAGAATTTCATAAACCGGCATTGTGAGCCTGTCTGGAGCTTGGACGAGCTGCCCAGCTCGGGTCCAATGTCCCTTGGTTGGAGGATCAGCTGGTGCCTCTAGCACGTCCATTATCATCTCATGTTGTGGTGCCAGGGGCAAGGCAGTGGAATACTCCAAATCTTGATAGGCCGGTATAAGGCGATCGACCAAAATACATTCAGACTTACCCCCCTTATCTTTGATAAAAGTCTTTTCTCCCCGATCCAAAACGCCGAACAGTCCACCATAAGGGGGTCTAAGGGGTTGTTGGTGTGCATCACGGTGGATGAAAACAAACAAGACGGAGTGGAAGTCAACAGGAACCCAAGAGTGTCCCATAAGTCTGGATCCAGTTGCCGTTGGCAGCCTCCAGTGAGGCTTTCTTCGCTCTTTGCCTTCCCATCAATAGACGATATTGGTAACACTCGCTTGAGCACCGTGTCACACAGGAAGTGTCGCCCTGAAACGGTGTCCATAATGAACAGGAGATGACCCTGGCAGCTGGAACCCACACGGTTCGCAGAATTCTGATATCCCAATGCATTGGCACTGTCGAAGCTGCAAGGCCGTTGGCACTTCCTAGCGTTCGTACCAAAGCGAGCGTGGTAAAAACACAGGCCCGGCGTCGTCTGTTTTGCAGCCACAGGCATCCTTATGTTGGAGGCCTTGTTGACTGGGGTTATTGAGGTAGAGAAAGGAGGAGGAACGATGCACCGCTGCCGAGCTGAGCGTGGACTATCAGCCATTTTAGCAAGCTCCATATAGTCCATCATGGGTGCATTAGCAAAGGCTAAAAGAACTGGATCAGGAATTTGCTGCAAGAAGAGTTCTTTAAAAATAAAACAAGGATGGTGATTTCCCAGGAGACAGCTTGTCGTCCATTAGCATCGACGAAGCCGGGTAAGAAGCGCGAGAGTTTCAAAGCAACTGCATTGGCCAACATGTTCAATAATTAGGGAATCGTCCTAGAGCATCGGGGTCACCAATATATGTTTACGGAAATAAAATTAAGTGGGATATTTTATGTTTAATAAAATCCGTAACGCATTTTAATGAACTCTAAAATCTCAACACAAAAGCGCGCTAAAAGAACTTTACGCCATCACGTCAGACCGGCCTCTTAAAGTGAAACCACAACTCAATGTCAGTGGTTGTGAATTATGTACATTTCTTCCAATTAGGTTACCCTACATTAGGCTCCTTCCCCTTCCCCGCCTTATTATTCTGTCATCTTCCTCCTTTCTTCTAAGTCCTAAAGAAGGGTCTCAGCCCAAAACGTCGGACTGTTTGTTCATTTCCACAGATGCTGCCTGACCTGCTGAATTCCGCCAGCGTTTTGTGTGTGTTGCTTTGGATTTCCACCATCTGCAGAATTTCTCATGTTTACAGTTTATTTTGCCTGGAGGGAGGGTATTATTTTTACTTCAGGGTAAGGTGGACAAGGTTTCAAGTTGCACCTCAGAGACCTGAGCACAAATTCTAATTTGCTGCGCTGTTGAAAGAGCCATCTTTTGGATCCAGTGATAAAGCAGATGTTTCATCTCAGCACTGAAGTAGATTCGTTGGCAGTATTTAGAAGGAAAGCAAGAGTGGCTCGCTCCACCATCCTGTCCAAAATTTATCTCCACAGCATATTACAGAGCAATTGCCATATGCAAATAAGGTGATGTATTCCCTTGTGTGTTCTACAGTAATTACACTTAAAAAGAGTACTTCATTATGCAAAAAGGGCTTTGGAATTTCCTGAAGTTGTGAGAAGTATGATATAAGTGCAAGGTTCTGAACACATTTTTCCCTCAGGCCTTCCAGGCACAGGGAAAAAATGCAATAAATGAAACATTTCTGTATGAGTGTGAGTGAAGAACAAGGATATGCCATTTAGACCGTCTGATATGCTCTGTTATTGAACAAGATCATGACTGATCTTGTACAGTATTTTGACACAATTTTTTTAGCCCTACTTCTATCTCCTTTTAATCCTCTAATATGCAGAAATCAATCAATCTCAGTTTTGACTAAGTTTCCACAGGCCCTCAAGATACATAGCCCCAAAGTTTGCAATCCTTCAACTGAAGAATTTTCACCTCAATTGATTAATGTCATGAAATACTCTATTCATTGAAAGTGCTTATCTTTGCCTTGATACAAGTCCCTTGCTGACCACAAGGTTCTCAGTATCTTTCTGTTTTGGTTCTGAATGTGGGTAAGGGTCACGAGTTTTCTGATCCTGTGTTTCTTCACCTTCAGACAAGTGCGCGTAGCTCTCCCTACGCTCCTTGGAGCACGGCCAGCAGCTGGAACAGCCGCCGCTCAAGCTGGAACAGCCTCGGCCGAGCTCAAAGCCTGAAGCGTAAGCACCAGTCTGGTGAGCGAAAGTCCCTCCTCTCGGGTGACGGCAAAGAGAGTTCGGAAGAAGGCGATGGATCGGAGGATGAGAGAGCCAGTCGAGCAGGTAGTGGGAGGGGGCCAGCCCCTCAGCGCGTGGACTCTCTGGAGATAAAGGGTTCTTTCGATATTCCTGAAACCCTGCAGGTACCCAGTCTTCACAGGTCCTCCACCATCCACAGCAGCAGGGCCCCACCACTGGACTGCCAGGACTGTAATGGTAAGATGTCCCCAGCCTCCATGGTACGCCAGTTCCACGTGGATGAGCAGAGAGCTGAGTTTGAGAATACTGAAGATGATATTGATCTGGTGAGTGATGCCAGTGACTTAACTGTACAACAGTGATACATATTTGAATATTTTTCACAGGGATGAGCTGCACTTGGTGCAAATGGAGGGAATGGAAATCTTATTACACTGACCTCTCTAGAGATGTCATCAACAAATCCCCTTTCTTCAGGAGAAGACAGATCAGATCCTGAGAACCAAGTATCCTCCTTCTACCAGAATTTCTTTATATCTTCCTGTGTCTCTTTCAGTTTTTTCTTCCTCCTTTTTTTCTGTGTTCATCTTCCTCACCCTCTCGTTGTGTATCACTCCCACTCCCATCCTCATAATGGTTCACATTGACCCATAGCCTAACTAAATAAAACAACCCACATTTTGAAGGGGAATTGTCAGCAGTTCTGTGTATTATGGATAGCTGGGAGTCACTACGTTTGAGGTTTCTGCAAATGAATTTGCTGACAGCAGTTCAATTCCTCTTAAGACCATAAGACAGAAGAGCAGAATAGGCCATTCAGCCCATTAAATCTGCTCTGCCATTTGACTATGGCTGATTTATTTTTCTTCTCAATCCCATTATCCAGCCTTCTCTCCATAATCTTTGAGGTCCTTACTAATTAAGTATATATCAACCTCCTTTTTAAATATACCCAGTGATTTGGCTTCCACAGCCATCTGTGGCAATGAATTCCACAGATTCGCAATCCCTGGCTAAAAAATTCTTCCTCATCTCTGTTCTAAAGGGATGTCCTTCTATTCTGAAGCTGCTTCAATAACCTACTGATGTTCAGTAGGTTTAAATGCAGGATTCACTCTCTCCCCCCTCCCCCATTCTTCTAAACTCCAGTGAGTACCGGCCCAGAGCCATCAAACACTTCCAAGACCCTAAGACTTTGCACTTCCCATTTCTGAATTCACTCCCCACTTAGCACATAGTCATTTGTCACTTAGCACTACGTTGTAATGGTTAAAAATGGCAAAAGATTTCCTTCTGTTTCCAACATAAGGGACAAGAAGGAGATTATTTTAATTGCTTAAGTTTAAGTATTTTTGATTTGGTTTTAATATTATCACACAAAATAGTGTTATAATATAATTTAATAGTTGTTGAATGATTCTGAATATCAGACTCATATATATACCTCTTGACAGTTTGCTTCACACAGCAGCAATAATTTGCCATCTGTTAGTTTCTTTGTGGTCTCAGATATTGTGCTTGCTCCTTGTGATGCCATCAAGGGTAGACCACAGTAAACATTTATCTGAAATGTAGCAGATGAATATTGCTTGAACAATCAAGTCGCTCCGATAGTTTCTAACTCAAACATATTAAACTTAAAGTAAATTTGTTGTGTTCATATCAATATTTCAAGTTGTCTGTACTTCACCAACAGCTGCATCAGTTTTATCAAACCTGGAATCATTTTGCTCTACTTTATAGATGTTGCTTATTCAGGAACTTGGAATCTGAATTATATCTTATCTGTATTATCTGTTCAATACTTATTTAATAACATCAATTTGAAAGATATATGGACAGGGATGTAGGTGTACATAGAGGAGAGGTTTAGAAGGATGTGGGCTAAGTGCTGGCAAATGGGACTGGCTTAGATGAGCATCTCAGTCAGCATGGACCAGTTGGGCCAATGGACCCTTCTCCATGCTCTATCACTCTCTGACTCTATTAATAACACAGAAGGAGGTGACTCAGCCTTCTGGATCCATGCTGGCTCCCAGCGAAGCTACTCCAGTCATCCCAGTCGTCCCATTCCTCCTCCTTCCATTTCCTGAACCCTTGCAACTTATTTTCTCTCACCTTCCCATCAATTTCCGTTTCATTCTTTTGCCACTTACTTCACACTACCGGGTAATTTATAGTAACTAATTAACCTTTCATCATATCATTGTGATGTGACAGGAAACCTGAACAAAGGGGGAGATACCAGTGTCACTCGTGTCTTTTCCATTACTTGCACTGTTTGTCTGGTCAAATGAAAGAGTATTTTATGATAGTTACCTCTATTGCTATGAAAGAAATCACTTCCTGTATTGATCTTCAAATAGAATCTTCCTATGTTCAGTAACTGGAAACACAAAATCCGGACACCAGAACTGACATGTGCTACCTTGTTTCTGCAGACCAAAGGAGCACGGTTGCTGGCATGGATTCAAAGCAAGCTGCCACCCTGTTTCAAGGAGCGGGAGGGCTGGTCACTCTTCCTCTTCCCACCACAGTCCAAGTAAGAAATTAAAAACTATGAGCCTTTGCTGTTAATTAAAGGAATTCATTGCCAGAAAGTGCACCAACCACGCCAGCCTCCGGAGTTTAGATTTAGAGCTCTGATTCTCTGGATAGCTGGCGTGATCCCTTTAAAGATTCTAGTCCATTCCGCTAATTGGTGGCTATGTTTTTGCATCAAGATTTGGATGTTTAACGAGCACCTGAACTCGGTGCTCGATCGTCAGCTCAGCTTCGTTTCAGTCTGTGATTGTATTTAGGATTTTTGTCTCATTTGGATTCTCATCTAGTCAAGAACCTTGTTCTCGCCTCAGTCTCAAAATCATTTTCGATTCTAGTCTTGGATACTACAGTATTTGGGTCTTTTCCATCCTCACTGGGCCTCTCATCACAGATAGGGTGGTTAAGAAGATACATGGCATGTTTGCCTCTATTAGTCAGGGAAATAAGTTGAAAAGTCAGGAAATAATGTTGCAGGTTTATAAAACTCGAGTTAGGTCGCTTCTGGAGTATTGGTTGCCCCATTATAGGAGGGATGTTGAGGTTGAAGATGCTGAAGAAGTTTACCAGGATGCTGCCTGGATTAGAGGACATGTGCTATAACAGGAAGTTGGACAAACTTGGGTTGTTTCCTCTGGAGCGGCTGAGGGGAGATCTGATAATAGTTTATAAGATTATGAGAAGTATAGATAGAGTAGACAGACATTATTTTTTTCCCATGGTTGTAATGTCTAATACCAGAGGGCATGTATTTAAGGTGTGAGGGACTAGTTTTTTTTAAAACAGAGAGTGGTGGGTGCATGGAATGTGTTGCCTGAAGTGGTAGGGACAGAAACATTAGGAACTTTTAAGGGGCATAGGCACATAAATGTGAGAGAAATGGAAGGATATGGATATTGTGTAGACAGAAGAGATTAGATTAGCTGGCCATTTGATTACTTATTTAATTAGATCAGGTCAACATTGTGGGCTGAAGGGTTTGTCCTGTGGTGTACTGTTCTATGTTCAATGCTCTATGTTGTAAGACAACAGTTTTACTGAAAACAGCAGTAGAGTTTGCAGGGCAGAGTCATATTGGATTAGCCTGCTGGCTGGAGTCATCATTTATGATCACCACAGTGTATATTTATTGTAGATGTGATGGAGAGAATCAAATGAATTCAGCGAAGTATAATAGGGTCCTAATGTCGAGGAGAACTCAAAGTGCATTTTACAAAGCTCTGACAACCTTGGACAGGAGGCAAGGCTGGGAGTGGAGCCTCACTTCAAATCAAAGCTGCCACGGCCTTGTAACAGCTGTTAAATATCACTTAGGTTTGATTTAAATAATCAAAAAAGCATTCAAAGTGAAATTAAAACAAATTGTTACAACAAGAAATAATATAAAACATCAAACCCAAAGCAAAATAAGTAAAAAAAAAATAAGCTTTTCTCCTCTAATTATAGTGCTGAGAATCTCCATTTAAATCAAATGTAGTCGCCCCTCCAAAGTGTAGAATGCGAGAGTTATCTGCTGTTATCACTTTCAATATGTGCAGTCAATCCTCTTGATCTGCAGAACAAGTGAACAAGCTGAAGTTTAACTGATGGTTTTTAAATTACATGTTTGCACATGAAAGCAGTTTGTGGTGTGTGTGCTGGTGAGCAAAGCTGAGAAGTTGCAGCTGCTGAAAGGGCTGTCCCTATAGCTTTCTATTCTTTCTTCGACTTGAATCAAATTCCTGACAGGTAAATTGGATGGAGATTTAAAATAACTGATGAAAGAACAAGAAGGGAATTTAGGAGTACTTTTCCATCTGAAATGTTGGTGGAAGGAAATAAATCTAGAAAAGAAAAACTAATGGAGAGCTATGGATAAAGACCAGGGAGTGGAACAAATGGGTAGCCCAATCATAGTCTGCAATAATGTTTAGGAGGAATGGCTCTTCACCTCTTGTGTTACTTTCTTGTTGTGATCTCCTAACACTTCTAGTGAAGCTGATTGGATCCATAAGTTTTGTTCAGCGAATTCAGACGAGATTTAGTTTAATTTGATACTGTGTTTGACGCAGACATTGTGGACCAAAGGGCCTGTTGCTGTGTAGCACTGCTCTGTGTACTATGTTCTAATTAGTTGGAATGATAATTATAGTTTGACATTACGTAAATCATAAATATATAAAAAAGCACTGGTCAAGGTTTATTGAGGTTGTTAAAATATGTAGAATGGGAAAGGCATATTCCTCGGTGGAATGCGAGAGAATCCCAGCGCTCCCACGCCACACTGCAAATAATACTCCTAATTTTCCACACCTATATGTCTATGTTAATTTTTGGACCTATGTAGCTTGGAGTGGCTGAATTTTCTGACCATGACATCCCTGTTAAGCCCTCAGTGGTGAGGAGGTTGACCAGTCTGAAGCTAAAATCCAGGTGCTTAGACTGTTATTAAAATTCGTTTCTCACTTATAGCTCTGGAATGTTGGTGCTGTGATAAATGAACAACTGTAGACTGGTGACCAATAACTCTCAAAATTTACATTTTGCTAACTTTAGGGTAGGTAGTACAAAAAATACCCCAATGACGGTAGTAACCTCAGGATTGCTGCCTGTGCCATGTGCTAGCGAGTGCAAGAATAGCATGATCAGGCTTATTAATGTGTCGCTGAGAGACCGGTGTAGGGGGCAGGGCTTCAGATTCCTGGATCATGAACCTCTTCCGGGGTGGGGTACAACCTGCACTAAAAGGACGGGTTACACCTGAACCCAAAGAGATCCAATATCCTAGTGGGCACATTTAATAGAGCTGTTAATAAAGGCATCCGTTAGTCTTGCGAGACCATGAATCTGCACCTGGAAAGTCTTCACTCTCCAGGGCGCAGGCCTGGGCAAGGTTGTATGGAAGACCAGCAGCTGCCCATGCTACAAGTCTCCCCTCTCCATGACACCAATGTTGTCCAAGGGAAGGGCATTAGGACCCATACAGCTTGGCACCAGTGTCGTCGCAGAGCAACGTGTGATTAAGTGCCTCGCTCAAGGACACAACAGTTCCCTTGGCTGGGGCTCGAACTCACGACCTTCAGGTCGCTAGTCCAATGCCTTAACCACTTGGCCACGTGCCCAAGAGCTGTTAGGGAGGGTTTAAACTGAATAGGCAGGGGGATGGGACCCGGAGTGATATGGCTGAGGAAGGGGAAAACAGAAATAAGTCATTGTGTACATACATCTATTGATGCTTCTGGACACATCTTCAGTGATGTTCCTGGAATCATCGGGTGTTTCCGGTCTTTCGACATCATACAACCTCCTCCAAGTGACCCAGCCGGGGCTGATCAGACCCCAGCTTGTGTCCAGATGGCTAGCTACTTATGACTCCATGGCTCCCCTCTTCTGAGCCACAGCCATCTTGAGGCCCTCTCTGCCGCATCGGTGGTACTGCGGATGGCTCTCCTCTTCCTCTCTCCCTCGATGCCCAAAATGCTGAAGGCTCTAACTAAAGAACGGGCTATGAATCCCCTACAACCAACCTCCACTGGGAGACACCTCACTCTCCATCCAGCCTGCTGACAGTTGCTGACCAGTCCTGCGTACTTGGAGAGCTTCCTTTCAAAGGCCTCTCCCAAGCTATCTTCCCACGGGACTGTCAGCTCCAGCAGCACCACTTGCTTAGTAGACTCAGACACTAGGACAATGTCTGGTCGCAGGGTGGTGGCTGCGATATGGTTGGGGAACTTCAGTTGCCCTTCGAGGTCCACCAACAGCTGCCAGTCCCTTGCACAGGTCAGAATGCCTGCAGATGTTCTTTTGGCGGGTATTGGCTGCTCGCCAGCTCTGACAAAGGCAATGGTCTGCTTGGAGGGTCGGGACCGCTTCGCCCACTCAACTCCTCCGCTGATGGCTTCAGCGATGATCTTCAGGACCTGATCATGCCTCCACCTGTACCGCCCCTCACCAAGTGCCCTTGCACAGCCACTGAGGATGTGCTCCAGGGTTCCTCACTTGGAGCACAGTGGGCACACAGATGACTCTGCCTTGCCCCATGTGTGCAAGTTTGATGGGCTTGGAAGCACATCATACACTGCCTGGATGAGAAATTGGATGCAGTGTGGTTCGGCTTTCCAAAGATCAGCCCAGGTCACTTTCCTCTCAACCGCATTCTCCCATCTTGTTCAAGCTCCCTGTTGCTTCATTCCCACCACCTTGCAGGCTCTCATCTCCTCCACTACTGCTCTCACCTCCTCCTGAACTAGACGATGCCTTTCCTTCCCTCTGGTGTCCATTTGGGGAGTTGGAAAGGATCCTAACCCAGCTCGGCCTCGTGTGACCATTCCCACCAGCCTCCTGTGACGCAGCCTCGCCTCTGCCTCCTGAACAGCTTCCTCTGCCCTCCACTTCCTGCCAGTCCTCACTTGGATCCTTTCTCTAGCCACCTTCAGGTCACTTGAGTCCCTATACTGTAGCACTTCTCTGGTTCTTGTTACCTTGAATTCTTCCTCCAAGGATTTGAAGGGCAGTTGCAATTTGTTGTGGTGTCCATAGAGTGCGATGCTGCTCAGGCTCTTTGACAGCCCCAGCCATCTCCTGAGGTGGTTGCTAACCCTCCTCTCTAAGGTTTCGACTGTCGAGATCGAAACTGCATAGACGAGGAGGGTTCACAGGATTCTGGGAAGAATGCCATGCTGATACACCCAGGCTTTAAACTTCCCAAGTAGGCCAGATTTGTCCACAGATTTCAGCCAGCCATCCAACTCGGTGCAGGTTGCCTGAATGGATGTCGTGACCCTTAAAGAGCTGTCAAAAACTTTGCCTAAGCTCTTGACTGGCTTTTCTGTGATGGTTGGGATGGTTGTGCCTGCGATGCTGAACCGGAACTTGTTCTTCACCTTCCCTTTCCTCAGCACCATCGATCTTGATTTGGCAGGTATGAAATGCATCCGGGCCCACTCCACCAGCTTTTCGAGTCCTTGCAGAATCCTCCGGCAGCCTGGGACTGATTCTGTGGTGACTGTGAGGTCATCCATGAATGCCCTGATAGGTGGTTGCCGTTGAGCGGAATTCATTCTGGGCCCTCTGCACTCTGGTTCAGCAGACTTAGTGAGCATGTTCATGGCTAGGGAGAACAGTGTCACTGAGATAGTGCACCCTGTGATGATGCCAATCTCCACCTTGTGCCGGGTTGATGTAATTGCTCCTGAAGGGACCCTCATCCTGAAGTTGCTGTAATAATCAGCGATAAGGTCTCTGATTCTGCTGGGGACGTGTTGTTTGGTCAGTGTGAGCTGCACCAGCTTGTGCAGAATGGAGCCATATGGAGCCACAACACTGACAGGTTGCCCTTGTTCTCTCTGGCCTCCCTGATGAGCTGTGTCACCACACCGATGTGCTCCAGAGAGCCCGGCATCCCTGAAATGCCACCCTTCTGGACTGATGTATCAATATAGGTGTTCTTTGCTACGTAGGTGCACAACCGGTTGGAAACTGCACTGAAGAAGATCTTCGCCTCAACACACAGCAGGGAGATGATGTGAAACTGATCGATCTGGGTGGCATTTTCCTCCTTCGGGATCCACACCCCTTCAGCCACTCTCCACTGTTCTGGGATCTTCCCCCTTCTCCAGAAGATTCTCAGGATCTTCCACAGACACAGCAGGAGTTTGGGGCAATGATAGCGTACAGCAGAGATTGTAGAAAGATCAGGCAGGAGATGAGGCTTAATCAAAGCATGAATTACAGGGTAATAGAGATGTGGTGCAGCTAAAATAGAAAGCAACAAATACTGGACTGAGAGTGTTGTATTTGAATGCACGTAGCATAAGAAATAAAATGGACGATCTTGAAATTCAGCTACAGATTGGCAAGTATGACGTTGTAGCCATCTCTGAACCTTGGCTGAAGGATGGCTGCCTTTGGGAGCTGAATGTCCAAGGATATATGGTGTATCAGAAAGATAGGTTAGTTGGCAGAGGGGGTGGTGTGGCTCTGTGTATAAGAAATAATATTAAATCATTGTAAAGAGATGACATAGGATTAGAAGGTGTAGAGTCTCTATGGGCTGAGTTAAGAAATGGCAAGGGTAAAAGCATCCTAATGGCAGTTGTATACAAGCCTCCAAACAGCAGCCGGAATGTGGATTATAAATTACAGCAGGAGATAGAAAAGGCATATCAGAAGGGCAATGTCATGATAATCGTTGGGGATTTTAACATGAAAGTGGATTAGGGTAAACCAGGCCAGTACTGGACCTCAGGAGAGAGAATTTGTAGAATGTCTAAGGGATGGCTTTTTAGAACAGCTTGTTGTTGAGCTCACTAGGGGATCGGCTGTGCTGGACTGGGTGTTGTGCAATGATCCGGAGGTGATAAGAGAGCTTAAGGTTAAGGAACCCTTAGGGAACAGTGATCACAATATGATCGAGTTCACTTTGAAATTTGAGAGGGAAAAAATAAAATCTAATGTGTCGGTATTTCAGTGGAATAAAGGAAGTTACAATGGCATGAGAGGGGAACTGGCCGAAGTTGACTGGAAAGGGACATTTGCAGGAAGGACAGCAGAGCGGCAATGGCTGGAGTTTTTGTGAAAAATGAGCGAAGTGCAAGACAGATATAGTCCAAATAAGAAGAAATTTTCAAAGGGAAGAAGGACACTACCATGTGAAGTCAGAGCCAAAGTAAAAGCAATGGAGAGGGCATACAAGGAAGAGGTAGAGGTAGTGGGAAGTTAGAGGATTGGGGAGCTTTTAAAAACTTGCAGAAGGAAACTAAGAAGGTCATTTGGAAGGAAAATATGAATTATGAGAGGAAGCTGGTGACTAACATCAAAGAAGATAGTAAAAGCTCTTTTAAGTATATAAAGGGTAAAAGAGAGTCGAGGGTGGATATAGGACCAATGCTAAATGACACTGGAGATATTGTGATGAAAGATGCAGAGATGGCAGAGGAACTGAATGCGTATTCACATCAGTCTTCACAGTGGAAGATGTCTGCAGTATACCAGACATTCAAGAGTGTCAGGGAAGTGAAGTTTATGCAGTGAAAATTATGACTGAGAAGGTGCTCAGGAAGCTTATTGGTCTGAGGTTGGATAAATCTCCTGGACCTGATGGAATGCACCCTCGGGTTCTGAAGGAAGTAGCTGGAGAGATTGCCGAGGCATTAACGATGATCTTTCAAGAATCGATAGATTCTGGCATTGTACCAGATGACTGGAAAATTGAAAATGTTACTCCGCTATTTAAGAAGGGTGGGAGGCAGCAAAAAGGAAACTATAGACCTGTTAGCCCAACATCAGTGGTTGGAAAGTTATTGGAATCAATTGTTAGGGATGAGATTACGGTGTACCTGGAGGCACATGACAAGACAGGCCAAAGCCAGCATGGTTTCCTGAAAGGAAAATCCTGCCTGACAAACCTACTGCAATTCTTTGAGGAAGTTACAAGCAGGGTAGACAAAGGAGATGCAGTAGATGTGGTGTAATTGGATTTTCAGAAGGCCTTTGACAAGGTGCCACACATGAGGCTGCTTAACAAGATAAGAGCCCATGGAATTACAGGGAAGTTACCAGCTTGGGTACAGCATTGGCTGATCAGCAGAAAACAGAGTGTGGGAATAAAGGGATCCTATTCTGGCTGGCTGCCGGTTACCAGTGGAGTTCCACAGGGGTCGGTGTTGGGACCACTGCTTCTTACGATGTATGTCAATGATTTAGACTACGGTATTAAGGGATTTGTGGCTAAATTTGCCGATGATACAAAGATAGGTGGAGGAGCAGGTAGTGTTGAGGAAACAGAGAGCCTACAGAGAGACTTAGGTAGTTTAGGGGAATGGGCAAAGAAGTAGCAAATGAAATACAATGTTGAAAAGTGTATGGTCATGCACTTTGGTGGAAGAAATAAACAAGCAGACTATTATTTAGATGGGGAGAGAATTCAAAATACAGAGATGCAAAGGGACTTGGGAGTCCTTGTGCAAGATACCCTAAAAGTTAACCTGCAGGTTGAGTCGGTTGTGAAGAAAGTGAATGCAATGTCAGCGTTCATTTCTAGAGGTATCGAATATAAGAGCAGGGATGTGATGTTGAGGCTCTATAAGGCATTCATGAGACCACACTTGGAGTATTGTGTGCAGTTTTGGGCTGCTTATTTTAGAAAGGATATACTGACATTGGAGAGGGTTCAGAGAAGATTCATGAGAATATTTCCAGGAATGAGAGGGTTACTGTATGAGGAACGTCTGGCAGCTCTTGGGCTGTATTCCCTAGAGTTCAGGAGAATGAGGGGGGATCTCATAGAAACATTCCAAATGTTAAAAGGGCTGAACAGATTAGATATGGGAAAGTTATTTCCCATGGTAGGGGATTCTAGGACAAGAGGGCACGGCTTCAGGATTGAAGGATGTCCTCTGAGAACTGAGATGTAGAGAAATTACTTTAGACAGAGAGTGGTAAATCTGTGGAATTTGTTGCCACAAGCGGCTGTGGAGGCCAAGTCATTGGGTGTGTTTAAGGCAGAGGTAGATAAGTTCTTGATTAGCCATGGCATCAAAGGGTATGACTGGATAAAGTGGATCAGCCCATGATTGAATGGTGGAGCAGACTTGATGGGCCAAATGACCTACTTCTGCTCATAAATCTTATGGTCTTATTTCATCCATTTCAGCAAAATTTACCTCTTACTGCTGTGTACATACATCTATTGATGTTTCTGGACACATCTTCAGTGATGTTCCTGGAATCATCGGGTGTTTCGGGTCTTTCAACATCATACAACCTCCTCCAGGTGACCCAGCCGGGGCTGATCAGACCCCAGCTTGTGTCCAGATGGCTAGCTACTTATGACTCCATGGCTCCCCTCTTTTGAGCCACAGCCATCTTGAGGCCCTCTCTGAACTGCTTCCACAGTGAAGTCATGTTAGCTGCAGGCCATTTGATCCACCTCCTGTTAGACTTCATGTTAGACAGGATTAGTTTGCAACACTTGGAGGTTCCTGGCACTATGGGGTGACTCTGGGCCTGGCCCCTCCTTCGTCTCACCAGGCTGCTCCTGGTCCTGCCAAACACTTCATCCTCGCTTGGTGATCTTCAAACCGCGATCATTCTTGCAGATTTTGCCAAATGCACACTGTTTCCTCATCGTCGTTTGTTCGCTGCCTGGGTCTGATGCCATTATGTCCATCCGACTGGGGTGCTCTTCCTCCCCCCCTCTCGGGCACCCCTGGGGGTATCTTTCCCTTAGATTCATCGTAGCTTTTGTGGGGGTCCTCCTCTCAGAGGACACAGATTGGGTTGCCAGCCCGTTCTGCCCTGGTTGCCGTCTCTCCGGGCTGTCACTGACTCTCCACTCGTCACCGTGGTCACCCAGTCTTTCCTGGTTGTCACTGATGACTCTGGGTGTAAGCTGTAGAAATTAATGACCTTGATTTTCTGAATAATATCGGCAGTTGGCAAAGAACATCCAGTATTTCTCTCACCTCTGTTACTTGTTGACTTTTATACCATTGAAATTAGATTCCCCTTACTTGTGGTATTATATCCCTTAATAATTTTTAATTTTAACAATAGTGTTGTCACTGAGTTTGGTCACTGGTTTAGGATGATAACAACAGTATTTGCTTTATGCTGACATGAAATGCATATATTTCTTTTCTAGGTTTCGACATGTCTGCAGCAGAATTATTTCACACAAGATGTTCGACCACATTGTTCTGGTTATTATCTTCCTGAACTGCATCACTATTGCCATGGAGAGACCAAAGATTGATCCTAAGAGTGCAGTAGGTTTTATTTATCCATTTAATTCTTTATAGCTTCTTTATTCTCTATTGTTACTGTGAAAGCCATGGAATGAACAGTGGTCAGTTTAAAGAACGCTTAATTAATTTCTTAGTTGGTTTATTATTGTCACATATACCATGGTACAGTGAAAACTTTGTTTTGCATCCCATCCCTACAGATCATTTCATCATATTTGTACATTCAGATAGTACAGGGGAAAAGCAATAAGGGAATCAGAGTTAGACTTACAGAGACAGTGCAGTGCAGGTAGCAAGACGTCGCATGTCCATGATGAGTTCGATTGTGAGTCAGGAGTCCATTTTGTTACTCAAATGGTTGATTTAATATCAGGGAACGTATACAGTATAAAACCTGAAATTCTTACTGTTCACAGAGACATCCACGAAACAAGAAACCCCAAAGAATGAATGATGGTAACACCAGAACCTGAAAGCCGTCTTCTGCTCTCACACATAATCAGCAGCAGAGACATCGATTCTTTCCCCCACCATGCAAGCAATAGCAAGAGCCCCCAAAGAGACCTTGGTCTCGAGTCCATCAAAAACTACAGACCATACCCCAGCACATTGGCATCTCAGACAAGCTCACTCTCACCAGTGAGGGAGAGAGTGATCACTTCTGCAAGACAGGGAGCGGGAGACCTACAGCTCACTGTTCCCTGTTACAATCTTCCGCATCACTTCTCCAAGCCCCCTGACTCGGGGACCGACACACTCTCATACGCCATCAAGAGAAAGAGAGGGGGAGAGAGAGTGAGAAGGGGGTGGGTGGAGTACAGGGGCCTTCTTCCATCAGCAGTGCACACCACCCGCTGTCCCACAAAACTTGTTACTTCGCGATTGTTTTATTAAGCACTGATAGAACAAAGAGAAATTGAAAAAGACAGTGATAGAGGCCTACTAAGAGAAGGAAAGCTTAACTGAAGAAGTAGGTTCTAAGAAGCTAAGATGACACTTTGTGGTACAGCTCTTTTATACTACAGAGATAAAGAAAATTCCCTTCAAATTTATAGATAAGAGTTAAACAATGGGGTAGCTCTGATTCAAATAATGCAGACCACAAAAGCTTCCAGAGCTTTCCAGAATTATACCGGTATCATACCTATATAGCCACTAGAGAAAACATTGAACTACTGTGACCCCGAGGAAGCATAGTGAGCAGTTACTTGTATATAAGTAATTATATAAAATATAAGCAGTTATTAATTGTTAAACTACAAAGGAAATTAATTTGACAATTAAACTGTCTAATCTAAGAATTAAACAGCCAATACCTTAGCATGTGACTGAGTTGTATTTACAAGATCAGTTGAGTTCGTGTTACTGATTGTGTTGGAAATCACTGGAATGTTGGAACTGCACCAAGAATTATGTCTCTCTTGGCTTTGTTGCAACCATTATCCACCAACCTGGCAAGACTCAGTCCGGGATACAAAAATAGCAGTGACCATTCTGGAGAGTAACCAAAAGACCCTGGTAAACACCATTCAGCAACCCACTATTTTGTCCATTTTTGTGTGTCACCTGACCCTCATTTTTGATACAGCTTTTCAACTTTTTGTCCTCCTTCTTAGGCAATCCTTGAAGGAAGGAATAAATCATCATCACAGTCCAACAGCAGGAATTCCTCCTTAAACCCTTAAGAAAATCTTGAAATCTATCTTTTCATTTGTGCTTTCGGTGACTGCCTTCACTTTATTAGCGATGTATGATTAGGAATATGATAACAAAAGGATTATGTCAATTGATTAGTATGATGAGGGTTGGATTATTGATCCAGAGACAGAAGTTCAATGCTGGTGGAGCCAGGCTGGCAGATTGTTTGGACGGTTGGACATCATTCCTATTAATATTCCAACATAATTTTTAATTTTTTAAGATATGGTTGTTACATATTTGCAATGCAAGGACCACAATGGAGTAGAATGGTTAGATGTTTTTACTGAGTGATGTTAATATTGGTATACGCTGGGCAGTTTACAGTGTAGGAACCATGAACTAGGCTGGCCAACACAAAAAGACATGCGTACTCGAAAGCCCACGCCCCAAAAAAAGTGCCTTCCGCCGCAGGAGGCTCAGTCAGTTTCCCCACATGATGGATTAGCCGCATGTGCACTTGCCATATTCTCGCACTCAATCTGATAGAGTACATCCTCCCCCCACCTTTAGATGGGAGCTGCAAAGGAAGAGAATAAGTGAGGTAAACTAAGAAAAATGATGAAATGCCTATCCTGTTTGGTCCCAGTCATCAGGCCAGTGCACCCTTGTGGACCACCGTAGGGAAGCACCTTCCCTCTCTGTGCCGTCCTGGTCAACTGTTGTCGAGGGCAATGGGCTGCAAATCCCCAGTTCTCTTGATGAAGCATCCATTGGCTCATCAGCAGAGGATACTTCAGTAGCTTCTGAGAGCCCCCCCCCCCCATTAGTTTGCTGGCATATATGATTCAAATGCCACCCAACAATCAGTCTGTCAGTTCAAGTTCTGTTTTAGACAATACCAGTGACAGCCAGTAGCCCATTTCTTCCTATGAGATGCGCTCATAAACATTGTTTATAGCACCAAACATTTTCAGCCTAGTATGCATATCGTATTTTCTGTTCCCCCAAATTCACTCCTTGGCGGCTGGCTGTAGGAGATTTAGTTTGGGCATAAATGGTGCTTAATATTAATTCAGCAGATGATGCACCTGTAAACTTTTTTTGGGATAACTCAGTGATGGAAAAGGAGACGGCTTCATTTTGCCATCAAGTTACCCTGTATTTGGAAAGGCCTCTTCTAATTGTTTGCACTGCTCACTTCGCTGATGCTGCACGATATGGACCTGTTGATAGGTACCTAATACTATTCTTCTTGACAAACTCCTTAACTTCCACACTTGTGAAGGCTAGGCACAGTATTGACCTGAGGTGTCAGTTTGCAAAACTCACTGGTGCTTTTGCTATAGAGAATTGAGTTCAGGGCCCCGCCCCACCTCCCCGCAATACAGTCGATGTAGGACAGGACAGCACCGATGACATCTTTTTAATCCAACTTTTGCCCAGCAAATTGGGCTGTTGGCCGCCTCTGACCACATGCACAGGTAAGTGAAACAGGTCCCTCTGATGAACCACTTCTGCCGTAAAGACATCATGCACATCCACATTATCTCTAGTGTAGCTGTGGAAGGCCAAGTTTGGCAATTGTAATTTTGGAATCTGGCGTAAGGATAATTCGCTTACAAAGGTGATGAATGACCCAGTATTCAGCTCAGATTTCACGGGCTAGTCGTTGTCGGTGAGTGTAACCAAGCTGGGGACTGGTTTCGGTGCCCCATGTCATGGGTTTGGAAAATAGGGGCTCTTGCTCCAATCCTGTGGTGATAGGATGGCTAAATCTGTGTCAGGCCACTCTTGACTACCTCCCGGTGGTGAGCTATTGAGCACACTTTGTCCCAGGACTAATCGTGCTTATCAGACTGGAGGCTCTCCTGTGTCCTTCCATCCAACAATCAACACAAATTTGCTCAGGGGAATATCTTTGTTCTTGCACTCCTATGCCCTGGGTCAGTATTGTGATAAAATCATTTATATTCTCATCAGGAGTCTGTCACGGTTGTAAGAACCTGAAGTGTGCTGTAAAGACGCTGTCTAGCATCCCCCAATCATTGTCCAAATCATCGAACACCACTGTTAGTTCAGATTCACTCTGTAGGTACAGAACATTGAAGTATTTCTGTCCGAATTCTCCCAAGTGCATAAGAAGCAGCTTGAGTTTCATTGCTTCCTCCAGCTTTATCACTGGTGTTAAAATTGGTCGAAGTTCAATATAGTCCGGTAAGACTGTCTTCCATCGCAGCCAGGTACCAGCTAGCAATTTTGCCATAGATGCGGCCAAAATGAATTAGGTGTTTGAAGTAGAGCGACAATTCTTGTTTTGATCTTTGCCACCAAAATGCTATGGATCCACGGGACAAGAACAACAACAGAGCAAAATGATAAGACATATTTACTGAGTCATGCTAGGCAACTTACAGTGTGGGAGCGACAAGCTAGGGTCGCCGAGGAAAAATTCTTGAATTCACCACATTCTTGCAATCAATCTGATACAGTACAGTGATATGATAGCTTTACCAGAGGAAGCAGTAGGTTTAAAGGCAACATGGGAAACATAACCCTAGTGAGTTTAAAGGAAGCAAGGGAATCCGAATCCGGTGATTTTAAAGAGAGCGTGAGAAGCATGGCCCCACTGAGTTTACTCAAATAGAAGTTTAAAAGTTGAGTTTCGAAGGACCACAGGAATTGGGGCCCTTATGAATATAGAGGAAGTAAGGGACACAGAGACACAATAAATCAGATGCTGAACCACTGGGTTCAGGTTGAACGGGTTGTAACTTTTACTGTGTATAGTACATATTGATTCTTAGAACAGCCCAGGAAACATACTTCTATAATGGGAAAATATGATCCTCAGTCCAACTCCAACTCTATAATTTCCCTTTGCAACCTCTGAAAAGAATGACCCTTTTCAACTCCACTGTTTTCCCGCATCTCCAAAAATGCACTGCACTGTCTTTGAGATCAAAAACTGCTTTACTGGCACTCCCAGTAACCTAGCTACCTCTACTTCTAGCACACCATCCCTTTAGAATTTTCTCTTCTGCTTACTTCTGGTTTAAAGAACACAGATTTGACCAGGCTTGTCACAATGCTCCCTCAATTGTTCACACCAAATCTGGATAGTGTTCACTTTAAAGGGAAATTCAGAAACTTCAGAATCACATTAGATCATAATAATAAAACCAAATTCTTCTTTTGCCAGTGCCATATTAACCACTTCTCGCCCTACCCCAAGTCCATCATTCCCTCACCCCACCTCTATGCACAATCTTTCCTTGTCCTGTATATGATATGTGTTGTTACAGCATCCTACAGCTTGTGGGATTGAAATGTAAGCAAAGACAGAAACTAATGTACAGTCGGACCTCTGTATCCGCGGATTCAACCAACCGCGGATCGGGTTCGATAAAAAACGTGTTCTCTCTCCAGCACTTATTGTTTGAGCACAGATCCTGGCATTAGTATTATTGAGCCTCCTCCAAAGCATCCTTATTCCCTGAACAATACAGTGTAACTACTATTTACATAGCATTTCCATTGTATTAGGTATTATAAGTACTGTAATCTAGAGATGATTAAAAGTATTGCTCGTTGTTTGAGCATTGTTCGCCTCGAGTCGTGTTCGTTCGCTACTTGTGTTGTGCGCGAGAGGAAGGAGTTTAAGGCTAATAAGGGATGACTGGCTAGCTACGTAAAGCACTACAGCCTCAAGAACTTAAAGATCACGGGAGAATCGGCATCAGCGTTCCCAGAAGAGCTACGATGGTTGTGTCTGTACTGAACATGTACAGACTTTTTTTCTTGTCATTATTCCCTAAACAATATGGTATAACAACTATTTACATATCATTTACATTGTATTAGGTATTATAAGTAATCTAGAGATGATTTAAAGTATACAGGAGGATGTGCGTAGGTTATATGCAAGTACTACGGCATTTCATTTCCATCTGGCATAATTTACATATTATTATTTAATTATTTATGGTTTTATATTGCTATATTTATACTCTATTCTTGGTTGGTGCAACTGTAACAAAACCCAATTTCCCTCGGGAACAATAAAGTATGTCTGTCTATCTATTTTATATACGGGACTTGAGCATCCGCGGAACTTGGTATCCGCGGGGGATCCCAGAACCAAACCCCCCCCCCCCCGGATACTGAGGGCCGACTGTATTGTGGTACGTTAGTGAAATATCATTGAGTATTAGCAACTCCAGATTGTTTGAGGTCCTTCTAAAAATAATGATGTGAGTCTCTTTTTTTTCTCACCTGACTGGCAATATCTCTGCTTACATCTTTTGCTTCCCAAGATACTGAGTTTACATTGATTTACTCTATTTCTAATCATTTCTTGCCCCCACCCAGCTAACTATTCACACCTGCTATTTTCCAATATATTTAGATATCATTTCTTCCACGGCCAAGCTAATATCTTCCATGAATTCATGTCATTGTGTAGTTTTATATTGAAACATTCAGGTGCTAAATTGTTACTGTTGATATGAATGAATAAATACATGCCTGGTGTTTCTTCCATTCATTATTTAGCACTGAGCATTACAGTAACAGAGCAAGCTGAGATCATTCATCTAGTAATATTAGTAGCATTGATTGGAGTCAGGTTTGATTTAGAGTGGATATGGAGAGGATGTTTCTTATGGTGAGAGATTCTAGGAACAGAGGACGCAGCCTCAAAATCGAGGGGTGTCCAAAGGGATACAGGGAGAAGGCAAGAGATTGGGGCTAAGAGAAAAAATGGATCAGCAATGATGAAATAGTGGAGCAGACTCAATGGCCCATATGGCCTAATTCTGCTCCTATATCTTAAGGTCTTGTGGTCTTAATATCACAGCCATATGTTGTGAAATCTGTTGATTTTACAGCAGCAGTACAATGCAATGCATAATAGTAGAAAAAACGTGAACTGCAGTAAATATATATGTATATATAGTAAATAGTTGAATTACATAAGTAGTGCAAAAATACAAATAAAAAAATAGTTAGCTAGTGTTCCTGGGTTCAATGTCCATTCGGAAATCAGATGACGAAGGGGACAAAGCTGTTCGTGAATCAGTGAGTGTGTGCCTTCAGGCTTCCGTACCTCCTTCCTGATGGCAGCAATGAGAGCATGGCATGACCTGAGTTATGGGAATCCTTAATGATGGATGCTACCTTCTTGAGGCATCTCTCCTTGAAAATATCCTGGATATTACAGAGGTTATTGCCCATAATGGAGCTGACGAAGATTACAATTCTCTGCAGATTGTTTCCATCCCGTGCAGTATTCCCCCCTGCACCCCATAGCAGATGGTGATGCAGCCAGTTAGAATGCTCTCCACAGTACAGCTGTAGAAATACCAAATCTCCTCAAACTCCAATTGAAATGTAGCCACTTTTGTGCCTTCTTTGTAACTGCATAAATATGTTGGGTCCAGGATATTGACACCCAGGATCATTAATCTCTAGATTGTAATCCTTAAGCACCATATGATGAAGGACTACAATGGATCTACAGCAACTTCTCCTTCTGCACTTGAGAGGTACATGTGAGGAAGGACCTCTGAGAGATGAAGACCCAACAAGCTTCGCAGATCTCCAAGTTCACCATCTGATCCAGAATCCTCTCAGTGAATCAGGATAACACTTGATCATGATAACAGGAATTCTGCAGATGCTGGAAATTCAATTGGAGGTTGGGTAGCCTCCAACCTGATGGCATGAACATTGACTTCTCTAACTTCCGCTAATGCCCCGCCTCCCCTTCGTACCCCATCCGTTATTTATTTTTATACACACATTCTTTCTCTCACTCTCCTTTTTCTCCCTCTGACTATACCCCTTGCCCATCCTCTGGGTTCCCTCCCCCCCTTGTCTTTCTCCCCGGACCTCCTGTCCCATGATCCTCTCATATCCCCTTTGCCAATCACCTGTCCAGCTCTTGGCTCCATCCCTCCCCCTCCTGTCTTCTCCTATCATTTTGGATCTCCCCCTCCCCCTCCCACTTTCAAATCTTTTACTAACTCTTCCTTCAGTTAGTCCTGACAAAGGGTCTCAGCCTGGAACGTCGACTGCACCTCTTTCTAGAGATGCTGCCTGGCCTGCTGCGTTCACCAGCAACTTTGATGTGTGTTACTTGATCATGATACTTCTTCCAAATGATTCATATGGGCAACTTTAAGATTCATAGCCTTAAGGAAAAAGACAGTGCATTAACAAATTCACAGATGGGCACACTGAGGATCTACAGATCCTCCTACGCCACAGATAGCAAATTTCCCAGAACTTTTTGTCCACAGGGGTCTTAGATGACACCATATGGGAGAGTCTGGACCAACTACTGAATTTGAGGAAGCTGACAGGGTCCATCAGTTTCCTTGATTCAAATTAAACTCCCAGAAGTAATGTTTTATTAGTAAAGTTGTATACAGCTCTGTGGGAGTGAATGGTCTTAGAAGTGTACAAAGTTGTGCTTTGCAGTCAGCATGACAAAATCCACGGGGAAAGGCATCATCACCCACATCAACAAACAGAAAGGCGAGAGTGGAGACATCAGGAATTGGACACCTATATGGATGGAGAAAAATGTTGGAAGGGTCAGGAATAAGCTCTGAGCTATACATAGAGCAACTCATTCTTGTCCAACTCCTCACTGGGGTACTCACTGCATAGCATCACTTCCCAGCTAAGCATTTGTTTAATGTCTTCAAAAACATTTAATTTTTGAAGTGATTTATTGATTATGTACTAATATTTGGTAGCATTATTTAGTCTCAGCATGTGTTGGGTGTGTTACCTGTGTTCAAGTTTGTCTGTGTGTGCATTTACCTGTCTGTATGGACATGGTTGAGCATGTACCAGTGTAAAATAGGACACAGTTAAAAGTCAGCTGAAAAGAAGAGACGTGCCAATGGACTAAAAATAATTTTATCTTGGCGAGTTATGATTTGACAGCCAAATGTATTTGTTTAAATTCCATGTCCAATGATTGTAATAGATTACTGATCCCTAATATCCATAACTCTCGAAAACCTCAGAGCAGGTTAAGCCCATTATTTATAGTTTTGATGAAGCTTATGGAATAGTTATTAGTGTGATAAAAGATCACTTTGATTTAATATATACCACATTTTACCACTTCCGTGTTGCTAAACACAAGGTGCATATCTTATTAATAGACTATTACTTTATTTTTTATTTTATTGAGATACAGTGTGGAATCCGCCCTTCTGGCCTATATAGCAAGGCTGATTTACAGATTTACAGAAAGGGGCGAGGTGGCCTAATCACAGGAACATTTACAGTGACCAATTAACCTATGCTTTTGGACTGTGGGAAGAAACCGGAGCTCCCGGAGGAATCCCGTATGGTCGGGGGAGAACATACATCTCCTTACAGGCAGTGGTGGGAATTGAGTTCGGATTGCCTATACTGTAAAGTGCTGTGTTCACCACTACACTACTGTATGTAGAGAGTTTGGTGGAAAGCTGAAAAACATGACTTCCAGGGTAGGAATCTCTGGATTGCTTCCTGCACTGTGTGCCAGTGAGGGTAAGAACACGGTAATTTGACAGATGAATGTGTGCCTGAAAAAATGGCACAGGGGGCATGGTTTCAGATTTCTGGATCATTGGGATTTCTTCTGGGGAACCTATACAAAAAGGTTGGATTACATCCTCTCTGGCAGGTTTGCTAGAACTGTAGGTGAGGGTTTAAATTAATATAGCAGGGCGATGGGAACCAAGGTGATAGGGCTAAGGATGGGACAGGTGGTATACAATTAGATGCCATGTGTAGTGAGACTGAGGAAGGATAGAGCAAAATTGCAGTCAGAAGGATGAGTTAAAGTGTACAGGGGGACAAAATCATAAAAGGATGACGAATACAGGACTGAATGCATGCACACAGTATACAGAATCAGGTAGATGATCTTATAGCGCAGTTAGAGATTGGCAAGCATGACGTTGTGGGCATCTCTGAGTCATGACTGAAAGAAGATCATAGCTGGGAGCTTAATATCAAATGATACACACTGTATCAAAAGAATTGGCAGGCAGACAGAGGGAGTTGGGTGGTTTTATTGGTAAAAATGAAATCAAATCCTTTGAAAGAGGTGACATAGGATAGGACGGTGTAGAATCCTTGTGGGTAGAGTTAAGAAAATGCAACGGTAAAAAGACCCCGATGAGAGTTATATACAGGCCTCTGAACAGTATCCAGGATGTGGGCTACAGATTACAATGGGAAATAGAAAAGGCATGTGAAAAGGGCAATGTTGAGATAATCATGGAGGATTTCAATGTACAACTAGATTGGGAAAATCAAGTTGGTGCTGGATCCCAAGAGAGGGAGTTTGTAGAATGCCTATGAGATGACATTTTAGAGCAGCTTGTGGACCATCCCTCTAGGGATTGGCAATTCTGGAGTGGATGATATGTAATGAACCAGATTTGATTAAGGAAGTTAAAGTAAAGGAACCCTTAGGAGGCAGTGATCAAAATATGATAGAATTCACCATGCAGCTTGAGAAGGAGGAGCTAAAATCATGTGTATCAGTTTAAAGTGGAGTAAAGGGAATTACAGAGGCATGAGAGAGGAGCCAAAGTTGATAAAAATAGGACACTACCAGGGATGATAACAGAACAACAATGGCTGGAGTATATGGCGGCAATTCGGAAGGTGCAAGAAAGATACAATCCAAAAATGAAGAAGTATTCTAAAGAGAACATGAGGCAACCATGACTGAGTCAAATACAGCATAAATACAAAAGAGAGGGCATGTAATATTGCAAAATTAATAGGAAGGTAGAGGATTGGTAGCTTTTAAAAAAACAACATAAGGCAACTAAGGAGGAGGAGAAGATGGCAGTGCGCGCGGCCTCTCCAGTGAATGATATCTGTAATCTGTCAGGTAGGGGACCGTGCACAATTCTGATTTGATGGAGACGGACGTAAGGATACAGAGGAACATCTGGAAAACTTCTGAAATGCCCACTTCACTGCCAATGTGTGGTAACCAGAATCTCCTGAGCAGAAGGCCCCGAATCCTCGGCTTTGCTTGTTTCAGCGGCCAGGGCTAGGTTGAAGGCGCTCAGCAGAGGATGACGCTCGGGAGGCTGTATCGGAGGGGATGGTCAGAAGCTCGAAGTTTTCGGACGGACAGACTCAGTGTCGGCTGTGGTTGGCTGCTTCCAAGGCATCGGCAAGTTAACAGTGCCTGGAGCTTTATGGCAGGGAGTTTCTCTCTTTTGCCGCCTGCTATCAGGGACTCGGGAGTCGATCGACTCAGGGACTTTGAGACTTTTTTACCATGCCCATGGTTTGTTCTTCATCAAATTATGGTATTGCTTTGCACTGCTGTAACTGTATGTTATAATTATATGGTTCTGTCAGTGTTAGTCTTTAGTTTGTCCTGTTTTCTGTGGTATCACTCCAGAGAAACATTGTGTCATTTCTTAATGTATGTATGAATTTCTAAATGACAATAAAAGAGGACTGAGTGTTCTCATAATCTAATCCAATCTAAAAATACTATATAGAGAGATGAGATGAAATATGGAGGTAAGCTAGCCAATAATATCAGATAGGATACCAAAAGTTTTTTCAGATATATAAAGAGTAAAAGAGAGACAAGAGTAGATATCAGACTGCTGGAAAATGACACTGGAGAGGTAGTAATGGAGGATGCTTAATAAGTATTTTGGGTTAGTCTTCACTGTGGAAGACACTAGCAGAATGCCAGAAATGCCAGAGTGTCAGGGGACAGAAGTGAGTGTTGTTGCCATTACTAAGGTGAAGGTGCTTGGGAAGCCGAAAAGTTTGAAGGTAGATAAATCACCTGGACCAGATGGACTGCACTCCAGGATTTTGAAACAGGTAGTTGAAGAGATTATGGAGGAATTAGTAATGATCTTTCAAGAATCACTACCTTCTGGAATGGTTCCAGAGGAATAGAAAATTGTGAATGTCACTCCACTCTTTAAGAAGAGAGGGAGGCAGAAGGAAGGAAATTATAAGCCAGTTAGCCTGACTTCAATGGTTTGAAAAATGTTTCAGGGTCTTTGGAAGCACATGATAAAATAGGCCAAAGTCATCATGGTTTTCTCAAGGACAAATCTTGCTTGTTGGAGTATTTAAGGAAATAACAATCAAGATAGACAAAGGAGAGTCAGTGGATGTTGCTTATTTGGTTTTTCAGAAGTCCTTAAATAAGGTGCCGCACACGAGGCTGCTTAACAAGGTAAGAGCCCATGATATTGCAGGAGAGGTACTTGCATGGATAGACGATTGGCAGAATGTCAGGAGGAAAGAGTGGGAATAAAGGGGACCTTTTCTAGGTTGGCTGCTGGTGAATAGTGTGTGCCACAGGGGTTGGTGTTAAGATCAGTTCTTTTCACGTTATGTGTCAATGATTTGGATGATGGATTTATTGGCTTTGTGGCCAATTTTGCAGAGATTCGAAGATAAGTGAAGGAGCTGGTAGTGTTAAGGAATTAGGATGTCTGAAAAAGGATTCAAACAGATTGGGGGAATGGGCAAAGAAGTGGCAGATGAAATATAGAGTAGAGAAGAGGAATAAAAGCTTGGACTATTTTCTAAATCCTGGAGAAATTCAAAAAATTAGAGGTGCAGAATTCCCTAAAGGTTAACTTGCAGGTTGAGTCAGTGATAAGGAAGGCAAATGCAATATTAGCATTCATTTAAAGAGGACTAGAATACAAAAGTAAGGATGCAATGCTGAGGCTTTATAAGGCATTGGTCAGCTTGCATTTGGAGTATTATGAGCAGTTTGGGCCCCTTATCTAAGGAAGGATGTGTTGGCATTGAAGAGGGTTCAGAGAAGGTTCATAAGAATGATCCAAGGAATGAAAGGGTTAACAAATGAGCATTCAATGGCTCTGTGCCTGTACCCACTGGAGTTTAGAAGAATGAGGAGGAGGAATCCTATAGTGGGGGAGTCTAGGACCAGATGGCACAGCCTCAGCATTAAGGGACATCCATTTAGAACAAAGATGAGGAAAAACTACTTTAGCCAGAGGGTGGTGAATCTGTGGAATTCATTGCCACAGACAGCAGCGCAGGCCAAGTCATTGGGTATATTTAAGGTGAGGTTGATAGGTTCTTGATTAATCAGCGTGTCAAATATTACGGGGCCAAGGCGGGCGAATGAGACTGAGAGGGATAATAAATTAGCCATGATTGAATGGCAGAGCAGACTCAGTAGGCAAAATGGCCTAATTGTGCTTATAGTCTCATCACCTGCTGGCTTCTGATATATACAGAATGAAGTGAGGCCAGAAATAATAGCAGTCCAATGGAAAGATAAGTATGTGGAGAGCAAGACTGACACAACATGATACCCTGCTGAAATAGTTGATATTCACTGCCAGTGCTGAAATATCAAAAACATCTGTGAGCACTGCTGGAGCCAGTGGTTAAACAGGACTCTGGGAACTGCAGTCCTTAATAGATCTGCCAGTGTGGAATATAACTGGGGCTCATGGGCCAGGGACAACACTTTTACTATCACCATTCTGTATCTATTCCAGATAGAAATGGGTCAGTCAGAGCTCTAGCAGACCGATCATATGTTAGTGAAGTATAATAAATATATCAGGGAACATTGTAGCATCACTTTGCGGTATTAATGGAATTTTATATGGGCCTGTAAAATGGCTTTGAACAGACTGCACGATTAGTCTTCAGTGTAAATAAGGAATTAAAGTGATCAGGCTCTTTCTGTGCAGCATAGATGTGATACTAAGCAAGCTTATAATATTGCTCCTTAATACCTAGCTCCAGTACTAACTAAACAATCCTGGAGGGGGAAAAAATTGCCACAGTTTAGCCGAAGTGGAAGACATTGGAATATCATTCCACAACTTCAACTGTTCATTAAATAGGTTTCCACTTCACATGATAACAATAAACTGTGAGTGTCATGAATCCACAATGCTTTGTTGTGATAACGTCATAGAACTTATTAAAATGTTATTAAAGTCATAAGAAGCTGCAAATACTTAGCAGATGCAGCATCTGTTTAAATTCAAACTCTGTTTCGGTCAATGATTATGACTTATTGTAGTTATCTTGACTTTTTGACTGTGGAATTCCACAAAACTTACATCATTCCTTTTAAACTTGCTATTACATTTCCAGCAGAACTGTATGTCTTTTATAAAGGGCTGGGAGATGTTATAACCTACACAATCCTGTTATTGCACTTCTTTTGTTCAGCCAATCTTCTCTCATCTCCAACCCATCATGTAAATAAAGAACAAGTGAAAAAGCTGAAGTTTAATTGAAGGTTTTTAAATTAGGTGTTAGCACATGAGAAAAGTTTGTCCGGGGGGGATACTGGTGAGGAAAGCTAAGAAGCTAACAATGCTGCAAGGGCTGTCCCTACAGCTTTCAATTCTTTCCTTGACTTGAATCAGGTTCCTGGCAGTTAAATTGCATGCAGTTTTAAATTAACTGGTGAAAGAGCAAGAAGGGAGTTAAGGGTGCTTTCCTAACAATCTTTAGTTCACTGTCTGAAATGTTAGTGAAAGGAATTACATCTAGAAAAGGAAAAGTATTGGAGGGCTATGGGGAAAGACCAGGGACTGGAACAAATTGGTAGCCCATTCAAAGAGCTATTGTATGGGTTGAATAGCAGTTATTTCTTTCTTATCCTCTCCCACCACCCACTGTACGATAAGAGATACCATGTATAGTACAATAAATAAGATTAACTCTTGACCTCACAATCTACCTTATGATCTAGCACGTTGTTTACCTACACTGCTCTTTCTCTGTAGCTATTACACTTTACTCTGCAATGTTATTGCCTTACCCTGTTCTACTTTAATGCCCTGTATAATGATTTGATCTATTTGAATGGTGTGCAGGACAAACTTTTCACTCTATTTTGCTACCTGTGAAATAATAAGCTAAATATCAATATCACTAATAGTAAAAATGCTTGGATCTATAATTTTGCTTAGCTAATCCAGGAGAGATTTAGTTTAATTTAACATTATGTTCAGTATTGACATTATAGGCCAAAGGGTCTGTTCCTGTGGAGTGCTGTGCTGTTTTGTTCTATGTTCTAATTTGTTAGAATGATCACTAAAATTTAATCTGTGTAAGTCATAAGTGCATAATAATATTTTTGAGCTTGTTTAAATGCATTGCTGTTCATATGTAGAACAAGCTTCCCTCTACATACCCAAATCCAATAAGGACCCCACCACAACAACCTATTTAAAATAACCTTGTGGTTTCATTGAATAGGACTATAATTTTACTGCAAATTCCAGACTGTGCTCAGAGTTGATGCCTACCAGAAAATACATTAAGACTGACAGTGGTTAATTTCACATTTAGATCTTTGCAACCATGAGGCAAATAAGTAGCTTTTAACTACTTGTAAACTAGAAATAGTCGGGCAGTTAACTCATTATTGTTCTGATAACCCCAGTTTTAATTTGCTAATTTCATAATGAAAATAGCATAGTAACAGAGTGACTGGGAGTTTAAGGGTATAAGAGAAACAATTTATTAAGAGATACAACGTGAAACAGACCCTTCCAGCTCAACGAGTGCACTGCACAGTGACCCATCTATTTAACACTAGTCTCGTCACAATTTAATTTACAATGATCATTTAACCTACTAGCTAGTACATTTTTGGACTATGGGAAGGAAATCAGAGCAGCTGGAGGAAACCCATGTACTAACGGGGAGGATGTATAAATTCCTTACAATCAGTGCCAGAATTGAACTCCAAACTACGGAACACTCCTAGCTATAATAATATTGTGCTACCTACTAAGCTACCATGGTTTTGCCACGTGCAGGAACAAACATCCCTCCGTGCTTCAGATTTTTGCATTTAATAATATGGGAACTCATTGCATACAGGACTGTCCATAAGTTGAATGCTGTAACCTGGGGAAGGTCTGTATTCTGTATTCATTGAAATTATACAGCATATTGGTAGTACTGCTTCCGCCCAGCTGTCACAATTTATCCTGACCTTAGGTATGGTCCGTGTAGAGCTCTCCCTGTCACCATAAACTTTTTCCACCAGATGCTCTGGTTTGCTCTGTCAGCCCAAAGGCATCCTGCTGGATTAAATGGCCTACTTCAAAATGTTTCTAGTAGAGCTGAATGGCAGGAGGTTAAAGATGGTTTGTGATAGGGAATAGCTTGGAGGTAGGCAAGTAGAGGAATAGGACTGATGGGTGTGGTATGAGACCTGGCTTGGCCAAATAATCTCCATCTGTGTAAGGAAATGTGAGAAATACAGGACATCTCTCTCAAATAAACTCTTCTGTTAATACAAATAATCTGAAAAATCCATCAGCAGTCATTTGGAGGGGCCTATTTGAAAAGACAGCTTTCTGTTATTCACTCCCTCTGCCTCAATATGCTATCACTTCATTATATTAAAGGCCAGAAGGAGATGAAGAAGCAGGGAAAGAAAAAGATTCTGTTCTGAGGATTCATTGACTTCATGCCAACTTATAGTCTGACAGCAGCATTTCCTTGGAAATTCCTCCAATACTTCCCTTAGTGTTTTGAGGGAATTCTCCATGGTCTGCACGCAAGCTTTTGAGAGATGGTCAAGGAACTGAAGCCTGAGATAGCTACACACAGCACGCTGGATCGGGAAGCCAAGTATTAATTGGTTGCAGCTGAAGGCTTTCTCATGCAAACCAAGCTTTAGTCAAACTGTTAACCAGCTCTACCTATGCAAGGATGAAGATCACAGTTGAACAGGATCATTTTCTTCCTCCCACCTCACCCTGTCCCTGTCTTTTCTCAATCATTTTCTGAAGGCAATTTTTGCCTGATTGCAGTTTAGTGAAAAAGCTTTATGTTTGTGTAGCAACTTACATCATCTCACAACATCCCAAAGTGCTTTACACCAATGACTTATTTAACTTGGAAATATAGATACCATTGTATGGACAAAACACCATGGGCAATATGTGCACAGCAAAAACACATGAGCGGTTATGTGATTTTAAACAAATAGCTAGCAATTTAAGGAATAAACATTTGCTATGGTTCTGAGAAGGAACACCTCCAAGATCTTCTTAAAAATGTTGTGGTATGGTCTGTTATATCCACCTAAGAGAGCAGAAAGGAGCTCAGTTTGAAAGTATCTCCAGCAGTTTTGGCTTAGATTCTACATTCAGATTTCCAGTATATCTAGGTAAGATTGTTACCTTCTGTATTACAACTGATAATTGGGATGACTTTCTACACTTTAGACACAATATAAATGCAAGATTTTACATCTGAAAGTACTGCATTACTTGGTACATAGCTATATCCAACATCCCGTTTCTTGACCAGTGAACTTAATCAGTGTACATACTTAGACAGACTGTTCCATGGGGGCAATATGAACTATGAGTTCTTCCCTGTTATTTCCTAAACTTCCCGTCAAAACTGAGCATAGCAGATGAGATTATTGACAAAGGATACCCAAATATCCATGAATGCATGCCAAAACTGAGAGCGCATCATCCACACATTAGATTCTGAGTTATTTAAAAATTAAAAGGTGCCATAACACATGCAATGAATGACAGGGCAATCAATAACAAAGCTTATTAACAGAACAGATGCAATTTAAAATTTAATTGCTTATTCAGCCAGTCCAGAAATCAGCAGTTGCAACCAGAGTAGCGTCAGAGGCAGTTTCCACTCAAAGTTCAAACTAACTTTTATTATCAAAGTACACATATGTCACCATATACAACCCTGAGAATCATTTTTCCGTGGGTATGCTCAGCAAATCTATAGAATGGTAACTATAACAGGATCAATGAATGATCATGTAGAGTGCAGAAGACAACAAATTGTGCAAATGAAAATATAAATAAATAGCAATAAATAATGTGAACATGAGGTAAAAAGATGAAGTGTTTTTAAAGTGAGATCATTGGTTGTGGAAACAGCTCAATGTTATGTTTGTTCTTGATAAAAGACAAACATTGCATGGGTTTTCAAATGGTAACACATTTATTAACATGAGATAGTCATGGCTTCTAGCTTCACACTTTAGCATGTGCTCCCAGTTCACCAACATCACTAACAAGAAAATCTGCAGGTGCTGGAAATGCAAGCAACACACACAAAATGCTGGAGGGACTCAGCAGGCCAGGCAGCATCTATGGAAAAGAGTAGAGTCGATATTTCGGGCAATGATTGAGTTGCTCCAGCATTGTGTGTGTTGCTCACTGATGTCACTTCCAGGTTCTAGGTGAACCATCTGCATTGCACACTGGGAAATTAAATTCTTTATTATGTACAGACATACTGACAGATCTTCCCACTTTAAAGGAAACAAACACAATAGTATGTCCCCATAAACTGCAAGACACAATAATGCATTCTAACATAGCTATTTAAATTAACTTCAGTTGTAATGAGCAAATACATTCCCCTACTCACTCAACTACTCTCATTCAGTCTCTGAGGTGGTTTAATCATCCTTTTTAGTCAGCTATTTGTATTTACGGATGTCTTGCTTTTATTTGCTGCATTAATATTAGTGTTCTTTTGAGAACAATGATTTACATGTTCATTTCTTTCACATCCTTCTGTCAAAATTCTATCTGTTCATCTCTTGCTGTGGGGCCATAATTTGCTCCACAAGCCTCACAATGGAGCCCTGAATTACATCTATGTGTTCAGTGAATCTTTGCACAAGTTCCAACTGATTCTGTCTCAATTCATTGAGGTCCTTCTGTTAACCATGTATCATAGATAGCATCTCCTCCTGTTGGTTTGTGTTGAACTGTTGTTGTTGTTCTGATCTTTGGGTCTTCGTGGTCTCCCCACCTTCCTCTTTATTCTTCCTCTTCAACTTCAAAGAGGATCGTGGAAATATTTTTGATTTTCAGTCTTTAACTGGAAATCGATGAGAGACAGATTTTGAACCAAAGCTGCATGATGAGGAAGCAAGACTTCATCATGATCGTTCTGTTCAGCACTGGCATCCTGACTGTCATGCTGGTGTAGCTGGTAGGGATGTCTATGGAAGGTGGAGTTCTTGTGCTTCTCTTGCATAACCTCTCAAGCCCTCAGGGATGCTGTTACTAGTTTCTTGAGTTGAATCAGGTAAGTATCCTTTCTTTTTAAATCTTTTTATTAAGTAAGTATACAAAAAGGTAAGCCATATAAGAATCAGGTAAGTATCCGAGTCCCTCAAAGACATCTGCATATTTATTAAGTGTTACCTCATCACATTTGGTCTGTGAAGCCACTACAAAAACTCTTTTCTCCAGGCTGAGCCTTTCATATGCAGTTAGACTTAAAATTGTCTGTACTCGCTTTTCTACAATCTACAAGTAGCTGTGCCTTTAGGTGCTGTCCCTTGTGCTTGAAGGTCACTATACAGCCCCCTTGTGCTGGAACGCTCTCTCCACTGTAGCCTGCCACCTTTAACTTCACTGAGTAAATCTTGCTGTTTGCTTTGAGGGTCCTGTAATCATCCAAGGACAATAGATTCAGATGGGCTCCGTTGCCCAGCTTGGATGAAATTACTGTCTCATTCACAGTCACTGGAACAATCCATTCTGTTTTACCAGCACCAGCAGTCTGAAGAGAATCTACAAAGACTTCCTCCATTTCCTCATCAACAGTGTGCACCTCTATTTTGGTAGCCCCAGCTTTGCAGCACCTTGAAAAATGATTCTTCTTCCCACAATTATTACAGGACTTTACATAAGCAAGATACTTTTTTGGGAAATGCCTACCTCCACATTTGCTGTTTGAACCTATCTCTTTGCTGTTCTGTTGACTTGGGAAATGCCTTGTGTTCTGCTTTTCTGCTTTCACAGCATACACTGTTGTTTCTGCTCTATGCAGCTCCTTAGCTTGTGCTCATATGTTCTTTGCTGCCCTACACATTTTCACAGGCTTTCCTAGCATTAAATTTTTTTCTCTGAGCCCATTATCTGGGATTCCACAAATTATTTTGTCTCTGACTAGTGAGTCTCTCAAATCTCCAGATTCATAGGATTTATTCAGTGTGTGAAGCTCAGCTAAATATTGGTCAAAGCTAACACTTTGTTTCTGCTTGCAGGAGAAGAATTTATATCTTTCAAATGTGATGCTTTTACTTGGGGCAAAATACTCAGCAAATTTTGTCATCCGTGTCCAATGTAAAGACTTATGAATTTGAAAGCTGTTGTACATGCCCAAAGCATCTTCATCAATTACATGTAGAAGGATAGAGGCTTTCAATTTTTCATCTGCACCTCTGGCTCTACTTGCTGCTAAATATATATTGAATCGCTGTTTGAAGTATTTCCAGTTATATCAGTGAGGTTGCCAGCAAACTGCATAGGTGTAGGTGGACTTGGGTTATCCATAACAGAATTTTTCAGGCTTCTTTCACTTGAATCTCTTGGTGAACTTTGAGACAGGATGCTCTCTTGCCAGCAGCTCTCTCAGTTGGAACCTAGTGCCTCACGGTATTCAGTTACGCTCCGTTTTTAGAAATCACGCTGACTTCTGACACCATGTTATGTTCTTGATAAAAGACAAACTTTGCATGGGTTTTCAAATGGTAGCACATTTATCAACATGAGACAGTCATAACTTCTAGCTCATTCCCAGTCCACCAACGTCGCTTCCAGTTCCCGGTGAACAGCCCACATTGCATACTGGGAACTGAAGTTCTTTATTATGTACAGACATAATAACACACTCAATGGATGGGCAAGTGAGTGTAGTTATCCCCTTTTGTTCAAGCGCTTGATGGCTGTGGGGTAGTAACTGTTCTGGAACTTGGTGATGCGAGTCCTGAGGCCCTTGTACCTTCTACCTGATGGCAGCAACAAGAAGAAAGCATGGCCTTGGTGTTGGGGATTACTCTCTTTGTCTACCAAGCACATTGGATTCCCATCATAATTGATCACTCAAGCAATCCTCTCTTAAGCACACCATCCTTCTTTTCCCATCATTTCCTCTCCACTCTACAATTGTTCTTTGACCCCACCCTGCATCCCTCCAAAAGGCGACCTGGGGACCCCAGGCACAGCTGCAAAAATGAGAAGTCCTGGGGAAAAGTTCATGAGACTCGCAGCCCAGTTTTGGGTATACTTTAAGCCTCTTTGACAAGATGCAGGCTATTGTAGTTGAATTTTCATCATAAAGTCAAAGAGTTGAACAGAAGCTAGCCCTTCGGCCCATCACGTCCTTGTTGACCTTTTTGCCCATTTACACCAATCCCTTTTGCCTGCATTTGGACCAAATTATCTCATGCCTTACATATTTGAGTGTCTGTCTAAATGTATCTGAAGCATAATGATTGTATCTGATTCTAGCATTACTTTGCAGCACATACCCAAGATCAGCGACTAGAGTAAAACAAATTACCACTCAGATCCTCTATAAAATGTGTACTTTCTTGTTTTTAATAACCTTACCATGGGAAAAAGATTTTGATTATCTATCTTATCAATGTCTCTCATAATCTTACGTATATATTTCTATATGGTCACTCTTGGTCTTCTCTGCTCCAGGGAAAATAAGCCCAGCCTAAACAACTAAGGTACTCCAATCCAGACAACGTAGTGGTGAATCTCCTCAGTACTTTCTCCACAACCATCACATCCTTCTGATAATGTGGTGACCACAACTGGAAACAATATTCCAAGTGCAATCCAAACAGTTTTTTGCAAACTTGCAGCCTAAACAGTGGGTTATGAAGAAAGCACAGTAAAAGTAAACAGGAAATGGAAAAGCTAAGGAGGTAAGCATTGGACAAGTAATCAATGCTGTGAGGCAGCTTGGTTTGGAAGCAAATATTGGAGAGGTAGTAGCAAGCAAAATGAAGGCATATCCATGAATATTCTGAAAAGCAAGAAAATAACAAGGGACCAATTAGGAACCAAAAATGTAAGAATGATTGTGGTTGGGATTGAGCAGATTTATGATGGAATGGGCTGATTCTGAATTTGTATTTATGTAGGAGGTGCTTGAATATTAGATTGGCTGAACATAGTAATAGAGATTTCACATCTTTGCGGTTGAGTAACCTTGAAGACCTGGATGAAAATTGTTCAAAGTAGAAAGGTAGGAAATGCAGAGGCTCCAACTTCCACTTTAAACCAGCAGTGTCTACAGGTGCGATACCATAGGATTGGAGAATTGCTATTGTACTGTTACTCAACAGAGAAGTACAGGATAAATTGTAATTACAAGCGGCTTAGTTTAATTTCAGTGGTAAACAGATTATTAGAATCAATCCTGAGGGAAAGTGCAAACTTTGATTCAGAAAGACACAAATTATTCAGGGACTTTCAGCATGGATTTGTTAAGGGAAATGCTGGTCTGAGTAATATAATTGTATTTTTTGAGTTGGTGACCTGAGTAATGTTACCAACTCAAAAGTAGCACACTTATCAACATGATGGCCACATCTGCGCCAGGTGCACCGAGATGCAGCTCCTCAGAGACCGTGTTAGGGATCTGGAGCTGCAGCTTAATGACCTACTGCTTATTAGGGAAAGTGAAGAGGTGATAGACGGGAGCTACAGGGAGGTAGTCATCCCTAGGCTACAGGTGTCAGAAAACTGGGTGACTGTCAGGAGAGGGAAGGAAAATGCCCGGATAGTGGAGAGCACCCCTGTGGCTGTCCCCCTCAGCAACAAATATCTTGTTCTGGATGCTGTTGAGAGGGATGACGTGACAGGGGACGCCCACGGTGACCGGGTCTCTGGCACTGAGCCTGGCGCTGTTGTGCAGGAGGGAAGGAGGGAGAAGAGGAATGCGGTAGTCAAAGGGAATTCCATAGTCAGGGGAACAGACAGGAGACTCTGTGAGCCTGATAGAGATACCCGCATGGTGTGTTGCCTCCCAGGTGCCAGTGTACAGGATGTCTCAGATTGGGTCCAGAATATTCTGAAGGGAGAGGGTGAGCAGCCAGTTGTCTTGGTACATGCTGGTACCAGTGACATAGATAGGAGAAGGGAGGAGGTCCTGAGGAGAGATTTCCAAGAGTTAGGAAGGAAGCTGAGAAGCAGGACCTCCAGGGTAATAATCTCGGGATTGATACCTGTGCCATGTGCTAGCGAGGGCAAGAATAGTAGGATCAGGCAGATGAATGCATGGCTGAGAGACTGGTGCAGGGGACAGGGCTTCAGATTCCTGGATTATTGGGATCTCTTCTGGGGGAAGTATGACCTGTTCAAAAAGGACAGGTTACACCTGAACCCAAAGGGGACCGATATCCTGGCGGGAAAGTTTAATAAAGCTGTTAGGGAGGGTTTAAAGTAATTTGGTGGGGCGATGGGAACCAGAATGATAGAGCAGAGGAAGGAGAAAACAAAAATAAATCTAAGATAGTGAGCAGTAAAGATGTCAGGAAAGACAGGCAGGTGATGGGGCAAATTTGCAGCCATTGGGATGAGTTGCAGTGCAATCAAAGCAAAAACTACCAAATACTGGTCTTAAGGTGTTATACTTAAATGCACGCAACATAAGGAATAAGGTGGATGTTCTTGTCGTACAGCTACAGATTGGCAGGTATGATATTGTGGCCATCACTAAGATGTGGCTAAAGGATCCATGTCTCTGGGAGCTGAATGTCCAAGGATACACGGTGTATCGAAAGGATAGGCAGGTAGGCAGAGGGGGTGGCATGGCTTTATTGGTAAGAAGTGATATCAAGTCATTAGAAAGAGGTGACATAGGATCAGAAGTTGCAGAATCTTTATGGGTTGAGCTAAGAAATCGCAGGGGTAAAAGGACCCTGATGGCAGTTATTTATAGGCCTCCAAACAGCTGCAGTGATGTGAACTACAAATTATTTTAACATGCGAGTGGATTAGGAAAATTAGGTTGGCACTCAGATCTCAAGAGAGAGAATTTGTAGAATGTCTGCGAGATGGCTTTTTAGAACAGCTTGTTGTTGAGCCCACTAGGGGATCTGCTGTACTGGATTGGGTATTGTGTAATGAACCAGAGGTGATTAGAGAGATTGAGGTGAAGGAATCCTTAGGAGGCAGTGATCATAATATGATTCAATTCACTGTGAAATTTGAAAAAGAGAGGCCGAGATCCGATATGTCGGTATTTCAGTGGAGTAAAGGAAATTACAGTGGCATGAGAGAGGAAATGGCCAAAGTTGACTGGAAAGGGATACTAGCGGGAAGGACAGCAAAACAGCAGTGGCTGGAGTTTATGCGAGAAGTAAGAAAGGTGCAAGACAGGTATATTCCAAAAAAGAAGAAATTTTCGAATGGAAAAAGGATGCAACCGTGGTTGACAAGAGAAGTCAAAGCCAAAGTTAAAGCAAAGGAGAGGGCATACAAAGAAGCAAAGATTAGTGGGAAGACAGAGGATTGGGAAGTTTTTAAAAGCTTACAAAAGGAAACTAAGAAGGTCATTAAGAGGGAAAAGATGAAGCTTGAAAGGAAGCTAGCAAATAATATCAAAGAGGATACTAAAAGCTTTTACAAGTATATAAAGAGTAAAAGACAGGTGACAGTAGATATAGGATCGATAGAAAATGATGCTGGAGAAATTGTAATGGGAGATAAGGAGATGGCGGAGGAACTGAACAAGTATTTTGCATCAGTCTTCACTGAGGAAGACATCAGCAGTATACCGGACACTCAAGGGTGGCAGGGAAGAGAAGTGTGCGTAGTCACAATTATGACAGAGAAAATACTCAGGAAACTGAAAAGTCTAAAGGTAGATAAATCTCCCGGACCAGATGGAATACACCCTCGTGTTCTGAAGGAAGTAGCTGTGGAGATTGCGGAGGCATTAGCAATGATCTTTCAAAAGTCGATGGATTCTGGCACGGTTCCAGAGGACTGGAAGATTGCAAATGTCACTCCGCTATTTAAGAAGGAGGCAAGGAAGCAAAAAGGAAATTATAGACCTGTTAGCTTGACATCGCTGGTTGGGAAGTTGTTGGAGTCAATTGTCAAGGATGAGGTTACAGAGTACCTGGAGGCATATGACAAGATAGGCAGAACTCAGCATGGATTCCTTAAAGGAAAATCCTACCTGACAAACCTATTACAATTTTTTGAGAAAATTACAAGTAGGCTAGACAAGGGAGATGCAGTGGATGTTGTATATTTGGATTTTCAGAAGGCCTTTGACAATGTGCCACACATGAGGCTGCTTAACAAGATAAGACCTCATGGAATTACGGGAAAGTTACATACATGGATAGAGCGTTGGCTGATCGGCAGGAAACAGAGAGTGGGAATAAAGGGATCCTATTCTGGTTGGCTGCCGGTTACCAGTGGTGTTCCACAGGGGTCCGTGTTGGGGCCACTTCTTTTTACGTTGTACATCAATGATTTGGATTATGGAATAGATGGCTTTGTGGCTAAGTTTGCTGATGATACAAAGATAGGTGGAGGGGCTGGTAGTGCTGAGGAATGGAGAGTCTGCAGAGAGACTTGGATAGATTGGAAGAATGGACAAAGAAGTGGCAAATGAAATACAATGTTGGGAAGTGTATGGTTATGCACTTTGGCCGGAGAAATAAACAGGCAGACTATTTTTAAATGGGGAGAGAATTCAAAGTTCTGAGACACAACGGGACTTGGGAGTCCTCGTGCAGGATACACTTAAGGTTAACTTACAGGTTGAGTCGATGGTGAAGAAGGCGAATACAATGTTGGCATTCATTTCTAGAGGAATAGCGTATAGGAGCAGGGATGTGACGTTGAGGCTCTAAAAGGCGCTGGTGAGACCTCACTTGGAGTACTGTGGGCAGTTTTGGTCTCCTTATTTAAGAAAGGATATGCTGATGTTGGAGTGGGTACAGAGAAGATTCACTAGAATGATTCCGGGAATGAGAGGGTTAACATATGAGGAACGTTTGTCTGCTCTTGGACTGTATTCTTTGGAGTTTAGAAGAATGAGGGGAGACCTCATAGAAACATTTTGAATGTTGAAAGGCATGGACAGAGTGGATGTGGCAAAGCTGTTTCCTATGATGGGGGACTCTAGTACGAGAGGGCATGACTTAAGGATTGAAGGGCGCCCATTCAGAACAGAGATGCAAAGAAATTTTTTTTGGTGAATCTATGGAATTTCTTGCCATGGGCAGCAGTGGAAGCCAAGTCATTGGGAGTATTTAAGGCAGAGATTGATAGGTATCTGAATAGCCAGGGCATCAAAGGTTATGGTGAGAAGGCGGGGGAGTGCGACTAAATCGGAGAATGGATCAGCTCATGATAAAATGGCGAAGCAGACTCGATGGGCCGAATGGCCGACTTCTGCTCCTTTGTCTTATGGTCTTATAATCAATAAGGGCAGCCTGGTTCAATTTACTATATTTCAGTAAGGTGTTTTATGATGTCATACATTTCAGGACAATCAATAATGTAGACTCAGGTCAATCAGGGTGACAATTAAAAGAGAAATATGTATTCATCGACCCCTGGAGAGTGCAGCTGGAGCCAGAACACTGTCAAAGGGTCAATTTCACTCTTTTCTCACCAACCACATTGTGGGCTCCATCAGGACCTTGAACCGACACCAGAAATTATCCCGCCATGTCATTTTTCAAAGGGAGTGTGGCAAGTGTTATCCAAAATTAGTTCAACAGTAGCAGAGGGTATTGATTCACAGATTTTTTTTGGTGACTGATGAGCCACAAAGCACTTTATGTAGGAGACATCATTAAACAAGATTACACATGATATAAAGACTAGCCATGTGGATGAGAGTAAGAAAGAAAGATTTCTACCATAAAAAGATGTAGATGGCCTGGTGAGTTGTACAGAAAAGCAACATACGGATTTCAATACAGAATGTGTGAGGTGTAGTGCACTTCGAGAGGTACAGCAAGGAGTTGTACAATAAATGGGAGGATATTGGGATGACTGGAGAAACACAAGGACTTTGGAGTGTGCGTGCACAGATCCTTATAGATAATAGTTCAATAATGTGTTTCAAAGGCCTCAGTACCTCCGGGTGCAATTGGACCTTTAATTTTCTCACTTGCAGACCTCAGTCAGTTCAGATCGGTAGCAACATCTCCTCCACAATCTCCATCAGTACAGGTGCACCACAAGGCTGTGTGCTACTCACTTTATAAGTACAGCTCCAATGCTATATTTAAGTTTGCTGATGGCATCAATGCCATTGGCCAGATCAGAGGTGGTGATGAATCAGCATACAGGAGAGCAGTTGAAAATCTGGCTGAGATTTGATTTTGTACGCACATTCTTTAGGTCTGCAGAGTACTTGCCTCAGTGTTGCTGTTGGTTTATACATGACTGAACCAAGCTATTGGACAAGACCAATGTTGTCTACAAAATCCAATGCGGAGACTGCAGCAAATATTACGTCGGCCAAACTGGGAGAAAACTATCCATGAGGCTGTTAAATGGCATGACCAACTCTCCCTAGTCTCAACCCATGAAGATTGAAAGTGGCACAAATTCGACTAGACATCAGTGAAAGTCATGGTAGAAGCAAGCACTTAGCATGCAAGAGAATTCCTAGATGTATGGTTTTCAGTAGACGATTCTATAAACTGACATGTAGACCTCAATCCCACTAGCCAATGTAGGCAAAATTCCACACAACACAACACACACTATGCAACCAATCAGCAGTGAGACCCCTTCCTATATCACAAGTGAGTTTCTGTAATGATGACCAACTAACTAACTGATAAGCCAAGCATTCGAAGGACACACCACAGGTAAACAACCCACTGATGATGTCTCCTCGTATGGTGATGAAACGTTCCCAAATAGTTTGCCAAGACCGGAGAACAACTCAACCCGACCATCCACCACTCGAGCTGCACATTTTCTGAATTATTTCCATGGAAGATTATGATTGATGTCATAGGACAGATAAAGAATGCAATTTCAAACATTTTCAAGAACAGGCTTAGTAAAACCTGGTCTATAAATAAGTATGAAACAGCACTTCTCATAACTGTAAAATTAAAATATTCAGATGATCTTTGTATGTTGCATGAATATTCACATCCTTTGAGTGAGCTTTCCACAGGGACAAGTGTGCCAGGGAGATCAAAATATTGAGAGAAAATGATTCAATGAGTTTCACATCATCTGCTAAGACAGAAAGAAACATATGCAGAATTACTTGACTCTCGCTTTAATCTATTTTTTTCACAAGCAAAGTACTGAGATTTTTTTTTAAACTATATGAATGAATATCTATCCATTCTACTTTTTATTAGAACATGACTTGCAGTGGATGGCCTCAAAATACGTCCAATCCATTAGGATGAGTATGCTGCATTGGTTTAAGTTCAGCTTATTTTTTCAGTATGTCCTGTAACTCAAAGTGTCAGCTTCTAAAGTTCCTCTCATTAGTGAATCAGTGATGAGAATCGCACTCACTTCTGCCTTCTTTCAATGCTTCCATGAGCTGTTCCTCCACATTATGTTCATTGCTCATGAGAAAACTACTTATTGAGTCAGTTGGAAAAAATCTTTTTTTTTCAAATTACCTCAGTGGCAAGACAGCGACAGTAATCACAAAATGAAGCTTGCCTTAAAATAAGTTGGCATGTAATTGGACAGCTTTTGAGTCGTAGATATGTATTCAGAGCATTTTTGCTGTGTCCTATTATTATTAAACTGACAGCCAGTCACTAGGGGTTGCATCTCTTGAGACCATTATGATAATCCTGTCATGCCGTAAAGGGGATGGCAGAGGAGGATAGGATTGAAATTTGCAGGCTCACCATAAATCCAGGGTTTTTTTCCCCAAATGATGAATTGCCTTCAGCGATCCTGGCCATAGGAAAATGAAACTGGGAATTTATTAAAAATGTCATTCTTATTAACCAATTCGAAGACTATGTAAATGTTAAACTCTTGCATAAAACACCATGCAACGTTGTTTCAGTTTCATCAGCTAGACAATAAGTGGACCATTATGGTGGTGCATCTGGTGAAGCTGCTGTCTTACAAACCCACTGACCCATTTAGTCCTGGTCCCCAGTGCTGCCTGTGTGGAATTTCCATTCTGTCACTGAGACCATGTTGATTTCCTTGGGTGTTCTGATTACTTCCCACGTTCCAAAGATGTACTGGTCAGTAGGTTGACTACTGTATATTGCCTCTACTGTAGGTGGGTGGGAGAATCTGGGGGAATTGATATTAATGACTATAGGTTACAGATAAATTAGTGGGGGAATGTGCTTACCCTTGGAAACAGAAGTAAAAAAGTGGTTGGTGGACAAGTATTCACTTTCTTTGCTGTCATACTTTGTGTCCAGTTTACGCGCATTCTATGGGGTATCAGAACTCATATTAACAAAAAAAAGGTTGTTGAAGGTCACTGATAAAAGAGGAAAGAATTATGTTAGGAAATGCAAAGAGGGGAAAAATCTGAACTAAGTGCAATAAAGGCTTCAGAAATATTGCCATGGGGATTGTCCCAGCAAAAGATGTAAGAACACATGGTAGAACACAGAAGCAAATGTTGTTCTTCCAGAGGGAGCAGGTCCTCAACTGGACCAGTTGCGAAGAATTAACAGGTGATAAACAGTATGAAATCCAGCTGGTGTTTATTGACCAGGTCAGGACAGATCCCGAAACAGTTTTTTGAGAAATTGTGGCTTTCACAAAAGAGCCTTGAAGCTTTCCAGATCTTTTGTCTCAAGTGGGAAAATGAATTGCTGTAAATCTAGGCATTTTCCTATGATATCAATATTGCAGCCATAATGCAATTAACATCTAAAAAGGTATATCGATTTTTGAAATTACAGAATACCTGCTGATTTAATTTAACATTGATATATTTCCAGTCCTCTGCAGAGGAATGCTGTGTTACATAGTGTTGTGAATCCCGAGTTTCTTTTACATGTATATTTTATAATGTTTTGTTCTTAAACTTTAATAATTTAATTTCTTCTTACACCCACTGCTAGTTATGCATGTCCCTTTATAAAAATCTTTCATTTTGTTCTGATTCCTCATCTAACTCTAGCAAATGTCCAACTCATTATCAGTGCCTGCATTGTACAATCACTTGCAACAGAGATAAATGGCTATGATTGCTATCATTTGATTTTCAATTTGTAATTCAGACAAGGCAGTGTTCATGCTGTTCAATTGGGCTTATTTCGCTTGTAATATAGTACTGATTAAAGAGGGATGAATGAAAGAAAACTCACACTTTTACAGGTTCATTCACAAATTAGGATGTCCCAAAATTCTTTAGAATCAATGAAATGTCTTTGAAATCTTCTCTATTTTCTTTAGCTAGAACAGGGAGTGTAAAGTCAAGCTGTTCTGAACAACACAGGAAATAATTATCACATGATTTTTTTCCCCCAGAACTAAAGTAAATGTATTAGAAATACCTAGTTATTTAGGCAGCATTTGTCAAGATAAAAGCACAATTAACTTCTTGGTTGATGACTTACCATTAGGACAGAGAGAGAGGCTACCTCACCTGCTCAATATTTTAAATAATTTCAGTGATTGCCTAATCTCTAGCAGTTGTTTACTTTTGAAATTTTAAGTTTAACTGAGGAACATTCCATAATCTAATTGAAAGCTGTTGTGGGAAATATTTTGCATCTGCCTCAGAGGGCAGGCAGGTACTTTCTCAGGCGGGAGTAAGTCTTGTAGAAGGCCAGAGCGAATAAAACAACATGCACAAAATGCTGGAAGAACTCAGCTAATCAACAGCATCTAGGGAAATGAATAAATTGTCAACATTTTGGGTGCAAACTCTTCTTCAGGACTAGAAAGGAAGGTGGGAAACACTAGAATAAAAAGGTGGGGAGTGTCGGGAAGGAGGCTAGCTGGAAAGTGATAGGTGAAGCCAGGGGAGTGGGAAAGGTCAAGGGCTGGAGAAGAAGGAATCTGATAGGATAGGAGAGTAGACGGTAGGATAAAGGGAAGGAGAAGGAGTCCCAGGGGGAGATGATAGGTAGTTGAGAAATGGTAAAGGGTCGGAATGAGGAATAGAAGAAGGGGGGAGGGGCAAGGATTTTTTTTACCGGAAGGAGAAATTGTTATCCATGCCATCAGGTTGGAGACTACCCAGTCGGAATATAAGGTGTTGCTCCTCCACCCTGAGGATGGCCTCATCTTGGCACAAGAGGAGGCCATGGTCCGAAATGTTGGAACAGGAATGGGAATTGGAATTAAAATGACTGAATAAAGAATGATGGTGCAGACTAAATACTGTATTGAGTTAAAATGTTACCAATTATAACCCTTTTCACCATATTTCTGGTAGAAATGGCTGATAATAGTTCTGCCATTGTCATTCACAACTCCCATGAACACATTTTCTTTCTCCTTTCTCATGCCATTATAACTTCTTGTTGTACACTTTCATTTTCTTTTGTCATTCAGTTTATCTTTCTTTCATCTTCAGGTATGCATACATACTAGTTCATTATCATATACACCAGGGTGTGAAAAAGTTCCTTGTTTACATGAAGCTCTCAGAATAAACAGTATACATGGTAATAATAGGCACATAGACGGCAATCATAAATCCTCCCTTTTGTTCTTTAACCTCCTTCCCCCTTTCCTTCTTCAATACTTAAGTAAAACATAAGGTCACAGACCTGTATCTCTTTCTTTTCTCCACACATACTACGTGAACTCTTCAAAATTATGAACATTTTCTACATATAGTTCAGATTTTGAACCTCCAAAATATTTTGTCATTGTTCTAATACTGAGTCTTTTCTTCCCTTAAAGGAACGGATCTTCTTGACACTCTCGAACTATATCTTCACAGTGATCTTCTTGAGTGAAATGGCAGTAAAGGTAACCACAATCACTAGGGTTTTTTTTTAATGTTAAACCAACCTTTGATAATTATCTAGATGTGACAGAGCCCCACACTTTGCAGTAGTAATGTAATCACTATGCAAGTTGGATATACACTATGCAATCTGTTCATTTTAGATGCATTTATTTTTTAACCAAGGAGTTGTATAAATAACAACTGCTGTTTTCAACCATTGAAGTATCACAATGATCAAACTATTGTGGTGAATTCCATAGGACCATAAGGTATAGGAGCAGAATTAGGCCATTCAGCCTATCGAGTCTGCTCCGCCATTTCATCATGGCTGATCCATTTCCCTTTCAATGCCTTCTCCCTATAACCTTTCAAGCCCTGACTAATCAAGAACATATCACCCTCCATCTTAAATGCACCTAGTGACCTGGCGTCCACAGCCACCTGTGGCAACAATTTCCACAGATTCACCACCCTCTGGCGAAAGAAATTCCTCCTCATCTCTGTTCTAAATGGCTGTCCCTCGAATTTGAGGCTGTGCCCTTTGGACCTAGAACACCCCACCAATGGAAACATTCTTTTCACATCCATTCTATCCAGGCCTTTCATCATTCAATGGGTTTCAATGAGATCCCCCCCTCATTCTTCTAAATTCCAGCAATTACAGGCCCAGAGCCTTCAATCACTGCTCATATGGTAACTCTTTCATTCCCTGTTTCATTTCTGTGAACCTCCTCTGAACCTTCTCCAATGTCAGCACATCCTTTCTTAAGTAAGGGCCCAAGACTGCTCACAATACTCCATGATGCCCCACCAGCATCTTATACAGCCATGGCACTACAGCCTTACTTTTATATTCTAGTCCTCCTGAAATGAATGCTAACATTACATTCGCCTTCCTCACCACTGATTGAAACTGTAAGTTAACCTTTAGGGAATCCTACATGAGTACTCCCAAGTCCCTTTGCACCTCAGAGTTTTGAATTTTCTTCCCATTTAGAAAATAGTCTACACTTTTATTCCTTCTTCCAAAGTGCATGACCATACACTTCCCGATATTGTATTGGATCTACCACCTCTTTGCCCATTCTCCTAATCTGTCTAAATCTGCAGTCTCAGTTTCCCCAACAATATCTGCCCCACCACTTATGTTCGTATCGTCTGCAGACCTAGCCACAAAGCCATTAATTTCACCATCCAAATAGTTGACAAGCAGTTCAGATACAGACTGCTGTGGAACACTACTACTCACTGGCAGCCAGTCTGAAAAGGATCACTTTACTCCCATGGTTTGCCTCCTGCCAATCAGCCAATGCTCTAGCCACGCTATTATTTTTCTAGTAATTCCCTAGATTCTTGATAAGCAGCCTCCTGTGTGGCACCTTGTCAAAGGTCTTCTGATAATCCAAGTACATAGCATCCACCGGTTTGTCTATCCTGCTTGTTATTTCTTCAAAGAATTCCAACAGATTTGTCGGGCATGATTTTTCCTTAAGGAAACAATGTTGACTTTGGTCTTTTTTTGTCATGTGCCTCCAAGCACCCCGAAACCTCATCCTTAACAATTGACTCCAACATCTTCCCAACCACTGAGGTCAGGCTAGCTGGTCTGTAATTTCCTTTCTTGTGCCTCCCTCCCTTCTTGAAGAGTGGTGTGACATTTTGCAATTTTCCAGTCCTCCAGAGCCATGCCAGAATCTATTGATTCATAAAAGATCATTAATAATGCATCCATAATCTCTTCAGCTGCCTCATTTAGAACCCTGGGGTGTAGTCCATCACATCCAGGTGACTTAACTATTTTCAGACATTTCAAATATTCAAGGACCATCTCCCTAGAAATAGCAACTGCACTCCCTTCTGCCCTCTGACACTCTCGAAATTCCGGCTTACTACTTGTGTCTACCACAGTGAAGACTAATGCAAAATACTTATTCAGTGCAACCGCCATTTCCTTGTCCCCACATCTATCTCTCCAACATCATTTTCCAGTGGTCCAATATTTTTTTGCGTCTCTCTCTTTTACTCTTCATATATCTGAAAAAATCGCTTGGTATCATTTTTGATACTATTGGCTAGCTTACCTTCATATTTTGTCTCCCCCCCCCCATGGTTTTTTAGTTGCCTTCTGTTGGCTTTTAAAAATTTCCAAATCCAATAACTTCCCACTAATTTTTCCTCTATGATATGCCTTCTCTTTCCCTTTTATGTTAGTTTTGACTTCCCTTGTCAGCCACAATTGCATCATCCTGACTTCAGAATACTTCCTCTTCTTTGAGATGTATCTTTTCTGCACTTTCCAAATTGCACCCAGAGTCTCCAACCATTGCTGGTCTGCCATCATCCCTGCTAGTTTTCTCTTTCAATCAAATTTAGCCAGCTCCTCTCTCATGCCCCTGTATTTCCCTTTACTCTGCTGTAATACTGATACACCTTAGTTCAGCTTCTCTCTCTCAAATTTCAGGGTGAATTCTATCATATTATAATCACTGTTTCCTAAGGGTTTCTTTACCTTAAACTCCCTGATCGTATCCAGTTCATTACACAACACCCAATCCAGAATTGCTGATCCCCCTAGTGGGCTCAACCACGAGCTGCCCCAAAGGCCATCTTGGAGGCATTTCACAATTTCTCTCTCTTGGGATCCAGCAACAACTTGGTTTTCCCAATGTATCTGCATATTGAACTCTCCCATGACTAATGTAATATTGGCTTCTTGACATGCTCTTTCTATCTCCCGTTGTAATTTGTAGACCACATCCTGGCAACTGTTTGGAGGCCCATGAATAACTCCTATCGGGGTCCTCTTGCCCTTGCAGTTTCTTAACTCTACCCACAAGGATTCTACATATTCCAATCTTATGTCACCTCTTGCTAAAGATTTGATTTCATTTTTTACCAGCAAATCCACTCCTCCTCCTCCTCCTCCTCCTCCTCTGCCTACCCACTTGTCCATTCGATAGATTATGTATCCTTTGATATTAAGCTCCCAACTACAATCATCTTTCAGCCATGGCTCTGTGATACTCATAATGTCATACCTGCCAATCTCTAACTGCACTACAAGATCATCTACCTTATTTCGGATACTGTGTGCATTCAGATATTAACACCTTCAGTCCTGTATTTGTCACAGTTTTCAATTTTGTCCACCTTTTATACCGCAACCCATCTCACTGACTTCAATTTTGCCCTATCATCTTGCCTGTCCTTCCTGACAGTCTATCTATACACTACCCCTGCTTATAAACCAACATTCCCATCCTCAGCCCTATTACTCTGGTTCCCAGCCCCCAGCCAAATTCATCTAATAAGAATAAGCTATTTCCCAAAGATCTTGAATGAACAATGAAGAGAATACCTAAAAATATACCTGCTATTTGCATATATTAAAAGGGAATGGGAATCGATTATTTTCCTCAATTTGCAAATTCTGCATAAACTGTAGACAGTCATTTATCCCAACCCATAGACTGTCTGGCAAACCAGACGCAGAAAGTTCTCATTAAATGGGTCTTCATTTTGAATAATTAGAAGCAAATTACACAACTGGGTTATTCACAAAGCCACCTCTGAAGAGAGTTAAGCCACACATACAAAAGCTGGAGGGACTCAGCAAACCAGGCACCATATACAGAGGGAAATAGACAGTCGACATTTCAGGCCAAGACTCTTCATTAGGACTGGAAAGGATGGGGAAATAAGCCAAAATATGAAGGTGGGTAGAGCGGAATTATAATTATAAGCTGGCAGGTGATAGCTGTGACCAGGTGAGCAGGGAGGTGGGTGGGTGAAGGGCCGATGAATTAAGAAGCTGGGCAGTGATAGGTGGAAGAGGTGAAGGGCTGAAGAAGAAGGAATCTGATAAGAGGGGACAGTGGACCATGGAAGAAAGGGAAAGAGGAGGTGATGAGAAGAGAAGGGGTGAGAGGAGAACCAGAATGGGAAATGGAGCAGGATTGAAAGGGGAGAGTGGTGAGAAATTACTGGAAACTCATTCCATCAGGTTGGAGGCTACCCAGACGGAATATGAGGTGCTACTTCTCCAACCTGAGTGTGGTTTGTTCATGGCAATAGAGGGGGCCATGGACTGACATGTCAGAGTGAGAATGGAAGTCAAATTGAAAGGTGTGGCCACCAGGAAATTCCACCTTTTGTGGCAAACAGAACAGAGGTGCTCAACAAAGCAGTTCCCCAATCTAGGTTGAGTCCAATGTAAAGGTGGCTGCACCAGGAGTACCAGCTACAGTAGTTGACCCTGACAGATTCGCAGGTGAAGTGTCTCCTCACCTGGAAGGACTGTTTGGAGTCTTAAATGTTGGTGAGGGAGGTGATGTAGAGGCAGGTGCAGCACTTGTCCCACTTTCAAAGATAGGTGCAAGTAGTGAAATAAGCGCAGAGGGACAAGTGGACAATGAAGTCACATGGAGAGTTATTCCTACAGAAAAATGGGGAGTAGCTTAGGAAGGGAAAGATGTGCTTAGTGGTAGGAATCCGTTGTAGATGGTGGAAGTTACGAAGAGTGATGTGTTGGATACGGAGGTTCTTGGGTAGGTTAAGCCACAATGCTTGGGATCACACTTAGACTAGAATGGGACAAAACCCAAATTTTTGTAACAATCCAACAGCATCATGAAACTTCATTGATTCTAACTTTTTGTTGTCAGATTCATTTTTGAAGCTGAATTCATATCCTCAAACTGCTGAGGTGGGATTAGAATTTTTGATCTTTGATTTTTATCTGCCCTTGCTCCCACTAAAGTAAACCCCTACAACAGCAAAGGCAGAGGTGGGATGCAGGTGCTGAAACATCAGGGTCAAGCAGCCCAACCATGTCCCATCTATTTAAATTTTTACCAGCACAGACAATTAATGTAAATGTTGCAACCCAATCACAACATGTGGCACACAACATAATCTCCCAAATCAGTAGGAGAAGTGAGGGTTGTGGGATTCCCAGGGAGAGCTCTAAGAAAGGAGATGCCCCATTTAGTGCTTGACCAGTGGGGCCAACCGTTCTGACATACTCACACAAAGGCCTTCAACACCCCTTAGCACCATCCTTAGTCCAGAGCATACTAATTGCTGCAGCCCTCTAAAGTTAGATAGGAAAGATGTAAAGGAGACCTGAGGGGCAACTTTTTCACAGAGGAAGGTCGGTATATGTAATGGGCTGCCAGAGGAAGTAGTAGAAGTGGGTTCTATTACAATCTTCAAAAAGACATTTGGACAGGTACATGGATAAGAAATGTTTAGAGCTTTATGAGTTAAATATAGGAAAAGGGGACTGTCTCAGCTGAACACCAAGGGTCAGCGTGGACAAGTTGGACCAAAGGTAACTCTACAACTCTATGCTTTTGGTCTTCCTACCAGGTAGGTGACAATGCCAAGAATTATTCAGTTGTGCACATGCATTCTACATCCTTGGATCCCTTGTTTAGGGAGATTACCACTGGTTACTTTTCTCCAGTAGTAAACATTTCTTTCTTCATCTCCTTTGCAGCTGGTGGCTATGGGCCTTTGTTTTGGTCCACAGACTTATCTCAAGAGTTCTTGGAACGTTCTGGATGGGCTGCTGGTGATGATATCAGTCATTGATATTCTGGTCTCCATGGTCTCAGACAGCGGAACAAAGATCCTTGGAATGTTGCGGGTCCTTCGACTGTTGCGGACCCTCCGGCCTCTCCGGTAATTGAATGCGTTGTGCCCCGAGGTGGTCTGAGTTTAGTTGCAATTTTAACTCATGATCTGAAGGGGTCCCGAATGGAAACTGCTGGCCTGCAAGTCCCCCATGTCACCAGCACTCAGGACATGTATACCAGCAGCTTTCATCAGGCATTTAGTTAGGTTCTTTGAAGATATAGGTGCTTACCCCAGTTTGGTGGGATATGGATCTCACTTCTGTGTCATCTGGTTTAGCTGAATGAGCCCACTCCAAAGACTTGAGCAAAAATCAGAACTAATACTCCAAAGCAATACCTATGTAATACTGCACCCATGAATGTGTCACCTTTTGGACGAATGCCCATTTTCTCTTTCAGGCAGCCAGCAAAGAACCTCCAACAACATTGCAGAGAAAAGCAAGGAACTTGTTAATATTTAGTAGTACGTAGAACTTTGGTTAAAGTACTATGTACATTTCTGGTCACTCCATTACAGGAAGGCTGCATAAGAGTTTTACCAGGGTCCTGCCTAGATCAGAGGGCATGATCCATAAGGAGAGGTTGTTTAGTTTGGACCACCGGAGTCTGTCGGGAAACCTGACAGACATTTACAAGATTATGTGAGGCATAAATAGGGTAGACAGTCATATTCTTTTTCCCAGGGTAGAAATGTTAAATACTAGATAGCATCTATTTAAGGTGAGAGGGAGAATGTTCAAAGCAGGAGTTCCGAACCTGGGGCTCACAGACCCCTCAGTTAACTACTGGGGTCCATGACATAAAAAGGTAGAGAGCCCCTGGTTTAAAGGGTATGTGCTGGGCAAGTTTTTCCCACAGAGATCTGTAGGTGCCTGGATCGAGCTGCTAGGAGGAGTGGTGCAAGCAGAATTGATAGTGCCATTTAGAGTCTGTTAGAAAGACACATAAATATACAGGGATTGAAGAGATATGAATCATGTACAGGCAAAAGGGTATGGCCAACACACCAAATGACTACTTTGCACAGAGTGCTGCGAATTCCTTTCTCTCAACTTCCTCTAGATTCCTTTCTTCCCAAATAGTCTCTCTAAGTTCACCTCATCCTTGAGGCCCCTTTTCTGCCTTTCAGAGCAATTCTTACCCAATGCCTATCCACTTCCCTTTTTACTCTCTAAGCTAAATGGTGTTGTTAATGGCTTGGCTCCAGTCACTGTATTCCTGCCCTTAAATCCACCATTATTACCTCTCAAAAGACCATCCTTTAAAATAACGTGTTTGTGTGGTCACTAAAGCATTCTACATATAGCTTACAGGTGGAAGAGACTGCAGATTGGAAGGTGCTGTTGAAGGAGACACAGAAATACTGCAGATGCTGGTAATCTTGAGCAATGCACACAAAATGCTGGAGGAACTCAGCAGGTCAGGTATTATCCTCCATAGACTCTGCCTGACCTGCTGAGTTCCTTCAGAATTTTGTGTGTGTTACTGTTGAAAGAAAGTTGGTAGGTGCCGTAGTTCATCGTGTATGATGATGCCATAGTGCACTGTGGAAGGAGTAAATGTTTAGGGTGAAGGATAGGGGTTACAGATGAATGTGTCACCTTGCCTTGGGTTCACTGAAAGACTTTGTTCATCAGAGGGGATTACCACAAATTATCCAAAATTATAACATCAGTATTTATTCTGGTCTGTGGTAGCTCCTAAGTTGTAGGGATGAAAAATTTAGCATCCTTGTCTTTGAGTACCATTGTAGCCTTTCACTTTCCTATCCTAGTAATTTACTCCAGTCCTTCACTCTCCCACAACAAATGTCTTCCAAACCTAAACTGTGAATGTGGATTAACATTGGTAATTATGTCTCCTGTGGATTAACGTTGATCATTGTGTCTCTATCAGCTGAGGCAATAACTTCGGAATCTCAGTATCTCCATCTCCCTTCCCTCTTTTAAAATACTCCTAAAACCTAACCCTTTGGTGAAGCTTTTAGTCACTTGTGTAAGATTTTTCTTTTGACAAGCTCCTATGATTCATTATATCAAAACATTAAATAAAGTTACCAAATTAAATAGGGGAAATACTAAAGAGCACATGTTTAAAAATTCAGCAGTGATCAAAGTAGAAATGTCATCCAATCTGAATGTGATATGGTCCAGATTTCTGAGAATGAAAACTGCCCTTAAATATGGGAGTGTTTCTAAAGTAGTGGTGAATTGTAACTATTGGACACGTATTTAACAAAGAAAAAAGTAACAAACTAATATAGGTCTGATAACCTAATAGGAACCTTGCAAGGGAAATTAAATCAGAAATGTTAGAAACCTCAGCAGGTCAGGCAGCATCAATGGATCCAGAACTGACTTGAAGTGTTTCTCTCTCCACTGCTCTCTGACTTGCTGAGTATTACCAGTGATAGCTGTTCAAATTTTTGTAATGTTTTATTTTATGAACAGTAACCATGGATGAAAAAGACATTCGGTTAAAAAAATTTGCTCAAGAAAAATTATATTGACTAACTTCATCACTTTCTTTAAATTGGAGTGCATTATTGATGACGGTAATGCATTTTGATATGTATCTGAACTTTCCAAAGGTATCTGAGAAAGCAATAGCATGATAAACTTGCCAAAAGAATGAAGGTGGTCACATAGATAATAAACTAGAAAAGGATCTTAAAGTAGTATTTGTCTTTAGACTGGCGTAAAATGTATACCATTTATTCATTGATATCAGAAACACCCACTTCAGATGGTCAGTCATCCCTTCTTCAAGTTCTCTTGCTCCACACAGGGTGATCAGCCGAGCACCAGGCCTTAAGCTTGTTGTTGAAACACTGATGTCCTCCCTGAAGCCTATCGGAAACATTGTGGTCATCTGCTGCGCGTTCTTCATCATCTTTGGTATACTGGGTGTGCAGGTATGTTTCTACAAGGCTGCTCAGCATGCTGAGTTGGGAACTCATTGTTGCAGTCCGTACTGAGTTGACAGCTCAGCCAGCTAGGGAAGGGGCTGTTAGGTGGAGCCCACCTTGTACAATAGTGAGGGCTCACTGGAGGTGCTCTCTCTCAGGGTGGAGGACAGAGATTCAGAACATTCTGAACTGAGGTTTACATTCTTACTGTTAGAAGGGTGGCTCACCTTGTGGCTGCCCAGGGACATGGCTCTTCTGTGTCTTAGAAAGAAGCTCAGCTCCAAGTTTGGGTCCTTCTCTGTCTTCAAAATGATGCATTTATGTATCCTTGGTCTGGACTCTCTGTGTATTGGATTTGGATCTTTTGTGTCCAGTGCTGCACCTCCTGTATCCTGGGGTAAGGCTCAGTACCAGAACAGGGCTCTTTATGTTTGTGGGAACACCATGACAAGACACAGGACCACACACCAGTGGTGCTAAGTTGTCATTGACTTTTCCCAATCCCTTAGCTAGCATTATCTCGTTCTATTACCACCTTTTCTGCTTCCCTTTACATTTGCCTTGCTCTCTGTTCATTAATTAAGCTTTTAATCTCATTCTTTCTTATTTTATATTTGCTAATTATCGTTATTTTGATATGAAAAAATTGCCGGAAGAAAGTTCAGCAGGTCAGGCAGCATCTGTGGAGAAGGAAACAGAGTTGAAACATTGTTTCTCTCTCTCTCTGCAGATGCTGGTTGGCCTACTGAATCTAGCATTTTTAATTCAACTATCCAGCATCGGTAGTTTTTATTTCTTGACAATGAACTGATTAAACATCCTCATACACAATTGAGCCTTGTTTGCCCATTATTTCTCGGATGTTTATTTGTTTTTTACTGTCAGGATAAATGAAAAGTATTTATTTAAAATTTCAGTTATTCTGATATTTTCCCATTATAAGTTCTCCTGCATCTGCCATTAAGGAGCAATCCTTAAATTTTGATCCATTATCTTTGCAAAGTTATGGATTTTTTTAAATATTTGGTCTGCTGGAGACACTACTAAATGCCTAGAAGCCCAAGGCTTACCCACATTTAATTTTAGCTTTTCCCCCCCATTCATACTCTTTGGAAAATGCCTACCTACACTTGATGATCACTCCTCTTTCCCTGTTACTGAGTCAGACTTAGGAAAGGTTTTTGCAAAAAACCTAAGCCTGACCAGCTGATACTATCCAATCAATTCATCAATGAAGTATTTGTGTTCTTCCGTGCATTTTTAATATGGTCACAATGTGAGCAAATGGGATTAGGGCAGATAGGCCAAAAAAGGTTGGTTTAGAAGTGGAGAGCAAAAAAGCATGTTTTTATGCTATATACCACAGTGATTTTTTTACATTTATGACATTATGATCTAGAATGCAGTGCATGACAAATTGATTGGCATAGAGTTAACAGCAATTTTCAAAAATAAATTGCTTAATACCTAAAGAAGAGAAAAATTGCAGTACAGTGTAGCAAAGGTAGGAAAGTGGGTTTAACTACATAGTGATTCAGAGAATAAAATGTGCTGAAAGGTTTCTTTCTGTGCTGTTCCATTCTATAATTGTACCTCATTTGTGGCAATTTTCATAAAGAAAACTTTTCCAAAGTATGGATGTGTATTTTTATTTCAGCTCTTCAAAGGGAAGTTTTACTTCTGCCTTGGGGAAGACATAAGAAACGTCACCAACAAATCTGACTGCATTCAAGCCAACTACATGTGGATCCGTCACAAGTACAACTTTGATAATTTGGGGCAGGTATGACAGGATTTGGAAAGCATGCTGATGTAGGCACACCATTCTGAACGCACCATGAAACATTGGAGCTAAAGGCATTACCTTTACATCAGAATTGATCAATATTCATTAGTCATTTCTACACCCAAAAGTTAACCCATTTTCAAAGATTCAAAGTATATTTATCATCAAAGTATTTATGCAACATACAACCCTGAAATTCATGTTGTCCACAGACAGCCATGAAACAAAGAACCATGGAACCAACCTATTCAAAGAAAAACATCAAACCCACTCTCCCCCACGCGCAAAAAAATTGTGCAAATGGCAACATTTTTTAAAAATGAGCAGAAACACAGAATATAAAACACAAAATCAAAAGGCATATTTCAGTTCAGCTCAGTGTTCATTATCTGCAGGCTGCCCTGATTCAAAACTTGCCTAAAAGTGCAACAAAAAAGGACCAGCCAGAACTAGAACACATCATAAACCTGACTTAGAATCCAAATTTAACATTTAGCATGCTGTTTGGTTTGGTCGCCTTCAATATAAACTGATAATAAAACATCAACAATTAACTTTGAATATCTTTGACATTGACAATTAATTGCCATTCCAAATAAGGTGTTGACTTTGCCACCTTCCTCTGAGTCAGAAGGCTGTAGTGGCCAGTTTAAAACTTAGCTAACACTAATTTCTGCTAGAGGGTGCCCCGAGCCACACAGTTATGTGAAAAGTAGGTTCCAGATGGGTGGTTCACCTTGAACCAGAATCCCTTTCTCAATTAATGAATAAGTTGTCCAAATATTTTAAGCTTATTGATCTGAATCTCAGAAAGTTATTTTCAGTTTTTAGTTTCAGACCATAAAATAAAATAGCTCAAAGCATAACCAACTCTATTTTAGCATGGTTTTCCAGTTGTTAGATCGGCAAAGAGAGTGTCCATTTTGGATACTGTATTCAGCTTTTGCTTTGTAAAGCAGCATCCCACAAGTATATCATGAGATAATTTTCCTTAAGGTGATTTTTGCCAAGACACCAAAAGAAATCATGTTCTTTAATAGCAGCTTTGCAGCTGTAGACCAGATTTCTATTTAACCACTTATTGAGGGACAACTTCTACAGCAACTTGCAGTGCCTCATGACTCATTTTGTGAGAGCAAGTGATAATGCATCCAAACCATGGCTCATCCTGCATGCAAAAGAGAAAATTCTACCAGCAGAGTCACACACTGACATCTAAGAAATATGTGAAATGTTCTTGGTTGTGGTTTGGAGTTATTGGGCCACTTCTTGGTGGCCTGATTCCACCCAATAATTACCCACATACTGTCCTAAAGCTGGGAGCCTATCCCACTCACCATTTATATTCCAGGCCCCAGCAGCAGCTGACTTTGTCTGTGCAGTGAGACATACCCAACTTAGAAATATCTTAATGGCTGGAAGTGCTACAGGCTGGGCTTCTATCAAAGCTACGATTGATTTTTAATAGTTTTTAGATACTTGAGATTCATGGACATATAAAAAATAATTGGAGCAATTAGAACTAATATAATTTTTAAAATGGAAATATAATCATAAGCAACCAAAATACATAAATAATGAAAAACATTAAAGTAAATCTACTTCAAAAAATTATCCCTTTGCTTCCTAAACCTTCTCCTTATAAATTCATTAAACACAAGAAGATAGCAGGAGTAGGCCACCAGGCCTTTCCCCTTCATTGTAATGATGGTAGATCTCTGCTGGCCCTAACTCCTAAATTCGTAACAACCTACCAATGCTCACCACTAAAACTGAGGCGAGAAGACTGCAACTAGCAGGGCACTGTCTACACCACCCCGAGCTACCTGCCAGCCTCATCATCATATGGGAGTCCAAGCACGAGAGGATGAACCCTGGGCGCCCTCCCAAGACTATGGTCAACACACTCCTAGAAGACAACGGCACGGCTAATGTAGATGAACTGAACACACTGATGAGGGAGAGGGAGAAGTGGAGAGTCCGTCATCATTGTGTCTGACGCCGGTCCCCTAGGCCTGAGTTGACGTAGTAGTAGTAGGCCCTAACTCCTCTTCTGTGACAATTCCCCATTAACCTCAATTGCTTGATCCATCAGATATTCTCCAATCTCCCCATAAATTGAATTACCTGGCCTCCACCACCTTCGTGGCACAGGATTACAGAGGTTCACTAAGCGGGTTCTGGAATACAATGGGGTCGTGAATTTCAGCAAGCCTGGGCCCTTCAAAATCTATCAATGGTTCCCAAAATTCTGCCTTTGTCTTCATTTTTCATAAGCTGGGAGAAATTTGAGAAACACTCCTGCCTTGCCCCTCCCCACTTTAAGATACTCTACCCAGATCCAACTTAATCTTAAATTTTGGATACCAACTCTGTAGTCAGTCCCACATTGTGAATCATTTATCATTGGTTTGTTAATTTTAATATTTGGCATGCATTAAATCTTGGAAATGAAAATGTTATCCTCCTGTGGGTACTCTGTTCAGGTGGCAAGAGAATTGAGTGTTTTCTAGATGGGATTGGAGCTGGAATAAGCATTGATTGCATCACTTTGCAAAACAATGGTTTATTCTATTGCCAAAGCTAAGTTTAGTAATCACCCCTACATAGTTAATGATTCATCACAAGTTACTGGATCTAATATCTCTTCTTCTCCCATTGATAGGCCCTGATGTCCTTGTTCGTTCTTGCATCGAAAGATGGGTGGGTTGACATTATGTATGATGGTTTGGATGCTGTGGGAGTGGATCAACAGGTATGTTCAAGATAATTATCACAATTACTGTTGGGGATATTGCAAACCCTGAATGGAAAGGAAGTCTGCATTGTGATGTTATTGTGTCTATTCTTCATAATTGCCATAATGTCCCACATACAATCTAATTATTTGAAACAAGGGAAAATTTACAGATGCTGGAAATTCAAGCAACACACACAAAATGCTGGAGGAACTCAACAGGCCAGGCAGCATCTATGGAAAAGAATACAGTCGACGTTTCAGGCCATGACCCTACAGCAGGGCTGGAGAAAAAAAGCTGATGGCATGAACATCGATCTCTCGAACTTCCGATTATGCCCCCCCTTACCATTTCCCATCCCCTTTTCCCTCTCTCACTTTATCTCCTTACCCACCTATCGTCTGCCCTCCCCTCTTTTCTTTCTTCCTTGGCCTTCTATCAGACTCCCCCTTCTCCAGCCCTGCATCTCTTTCACCAATCAACTTCCCAGCTCTTTACTTCATCCCTCCTCCATCAGGTTTCACCTGTCACCTTGTGTTTATCTTTCCCCTCCCCCCAGCTTTTTCATCTCCTTGGCTTTTTTTCTCCTGTCCTGCCAAGTGGTCTTGGCTCAAAACATCGACTCTAATCTTTTCCATAGATGTTGACTGGCCTCCTGAGTTCCTCCAGCATTTTGTGTATGTTGCCTGTATTATTTGAGCACTCTTGTAGCATTTTTCAGCCTATATAAATTTAATATTGGTAGCCTTGACCACCAAAATGCTGAAAAGAGAAAGGAAAATTTACACTTACCACAATTAGCCAATTAAATTATTCTATTCAAGTACATTCACCATTCTCATGTAAGAGACATTTAAAATATAGCAACACACACACACACACACTTATTCCCCTCTCTTATTCTGGCTTCTGACTCCTTCCTTTCCAGTTGTGATGAAGACCTCGGCTTGAAACACTAACTGTTAAAGTTTAAAGTAAATTTATTATCAAAGTACGGAAATGTCACCATATACAACCCTGAGATTCATTTCCTTGCAGGCATATTTAGTAAATCCAAGAAAGATAATAGAATCAATGAAAGACCACACCTTACGTGACAGACAAACAGCCAATGTACAAAAGACAATAAACTGCAAATGCAAAAGAAAATAATAATAATAAGTAAATAAACAATAAATATCAAGAATATGAAGTGAAGGGTCCTTGAAAGTGAGTCCATAGTTTGCGGGAACAGTTCAGTGATGGGGCGAGTGAAGTTGAGTGAAGTTATCCCCTCTGGTTCAAGAGCCTGATGGTTCAGGGTTAATAACCATCCCTGAATCTGGTGATGCTGGTCCTGCAGTTCCTGCACTGTCTTCCTGATGGTAGCAGTGAGAAGACTGCATGGCCTGGTTGATGGGGGTCTTTGATGATGGATGCTACTTTTCTGAGACAGTGCTCCTTGGTGAGGAGAGCTTTAACCCTGATGGACTGGGTCATATCCACTACTTTTTGTAGGATTTTCCATTCAAAGGTACTGGTGTTACCATACCAGGCGTGATACAACCAGTCAATATATTCTCCACCGCACACCTGTAGAAGTCTGTCAAAGTTTTAGATGATATGCCAAATGTTCATAAACTTTTAAGGCAGTCGAGGGCCTGCTTTCTTTTTAATTGCACTTAACATGCTGGGCTCAGGACAGATTCTCCGAAATGTTAACACCAAGGAATTTAAAGTTGCTGATCCTCCCCACGTCTGATCGATCCTCTGATGAAGACCGGGTCGTGAACCCCCAGTTTCCTTCTCCTGAATTCCTGAAGACCTCCGTGGTCTTGCTGACATTGAGAGGTTGTTGTTGTGGCATAATTCAACCAGATTTTCAATTTCCCTCCTATATGCCGATTTATCACCACCTTAGATTCGGCCCACAACAGTGGTTTCATCAGCAAACTTAAATATGGCATTGGAACTGTGCTTAGCCTCACAGTCATAGCTGCAGGCTCTTGTGTGTTTATAACATATAGCATGCTGCCATGATCAGCAAACAATGAGCTTATACCTAATTTATTTTAGACATTGGTTGAGAGAAAGGTGCTAGCAGGGTCACCGCGGGTGCTGTACTATTCTGTTTCGGAATTTGCTGAGGTCTTCAACAATGGTTGAGCAATCACTATTCCATGTAATACATCCATAATTTTCATGCTATTAAACTTCCCAATAAAGGCTTCACCATCTGTTTCCAATATTTCCAATGGGAGTGATCCAGTCAATGACTAATCGACATCATGATTGGATAATTAGTGATATTAGAGAGTTAGAGTCATGTATCAAAACAGAATCAAAATCAGGTTCAATATCATCTGCATATATGATGAATTTTTTTTAATTTGCGGCTGCAGTACAATGAAATACATGATAACCTTAGAAAAAAGTTTTACAGTAAGTATGTGTATGTATATTAAATAGTTAAGTAGTGCAGAAACAGAAATTAAATAAAAAGTAGTGAGGTAGTGTTTATGGGTTCAATGTCCATTTAGAAATCAGATGGCAGAAGGGAAGAAGCTGTTCCTGAATAGCTGAGTGTGTGCCTTCAGGCTTCTGTTCCTCCTTCCTGACGGTTACAGTGAGAAGAAGGCATGTCCTGGGTGGTGGGTGTCCTTAATGATGGACGACGCTTTTCTGAGGCATCACTCCTTGAAGATGTCTTAGATACTACATTTACACTAACCCATGTCAGTTTATTTGATTTGAAAAGTAAAGGAAGATAAAATGCTTAGATATAATCTAGGCATACAATCAAAACTGCTGTCCATGTTTGAAAGTATGCCCAACATTTACACATTGAGCAATGTATCTACTTGCTTATAATTTATATCGGCACCTAGTAATTTCAGATGGTTACATGGGGAAGTCAATATTGATATCCTTTTCATTGTCAGGAACTGGAACCAGGTTGGCAGAATTGTGCATTTTCCTTGAGTTTCTAATTGATTTGCAGATCTGCAGAGATAGTCTGTGGACTATCAGTGTAATTTGGCAGGTAGGCTCAGCTGAAATATATGAGGTATCCTGTCCAGCAATGGTAGCCAATGCTTATGTTCAAACTCATCGTCCTTCAAAATGTAGAACTCTTCAGGTCTGCACTGATGTCTCCCACACGTGAGAACAAAACGGTCCTTGTGTCACTTGTGCCATTTACAGTGTAGTGTTCTGTGTATTACACCATTACATACCTTACTGCTATCCACATGTTAACATGTGTAAGCTGAGACTGTAGAACTTTGCTATGTTGGACAAGCAATAGCAATTTCCCTAACTGCTGCCATAACTATTTTTTACCAAATTTAGAGAACAATGATAGGAACAAGTGGAAGAAAAATGTTAGTGATAGCCACTAGTTCTTGTAAGCAGCTACTTTAGTGGAGAAATTAACTACAATAAGTAACAGAAAGTATAAGATGGGAAAAAAATGAAGGATAGGCTTTGCTATCAATCATGACCTGATATCAGACCGGTTCTGTTTTTCCTTCTTCCACCAAATCCTGCTGCCAGGGTCAATTCTTCACAGATGCTGCAAGGAGGCATGCATCCAAACATTCATTTTTCCTCATTTCCTGTAACATGTACCTGGCCCTCAAAGAATGAAATACATTTTATTGTTTGAAAATGTATTGTTGATTTTAAAGCTGGGTTTGATGAATGTTCAGTGCCTGAGATACATTCAGGTCTATACTGTGGAGTGTGGAATGTGGTTGGTAGGTGGTGGGTGGTGGGTTACTCAGAGGAGGAAGACCTGGGAGCCTGTGCTTTCACTGGTGGAGGAGTGACAGACCGTAACTGATGGTGTTGAAGTCTATGGAGATACTGGAAGCTTAGGGTTCTTCAGATGGGCTCTAGGCACTAGATGCCCATGTCTTAAGCTAGACAAGGGGGTAGGAGAGCTGACAGATTGAGGATGAGGTGAATGGCATTGGATTATTTGGAGGTGGAGGATTGTAACCGCTGCTTCAAGAACAGTAGATTGGAGATTGGGGCCTTAGGCGATTGTGGGTTGATATCACAAGTGAGATTGGGTTGGTACATTGTTGGCTGGTTAGCGTATCTTGAAGGATAAAGGGTAAGAAGATGTCTCATCTATTGGAAGTTCATGTCCAACATCATGTTGACACAGCCATGTTGTCCCACTGTGTCCAGCAACTGGTGATTCCCTGGGGACAACGTGATTCAGATTTCCTGCCATGATACATTAGAAGCATTGTGAGGAGAGTGACTTCATTCTTTCTACTTCTAATTTAGAATGATGCAATAATAACTCCCACCAATGGAATTTCCTGATTTGACATAAAACAAACCATGCCATTGGTTTTTATCATCTGCATGGTGGAAGCACCACGGGGAAGGTGCAGCTGAATGGGATCAAGACGGCTCTGTCAATGAGTTAATGAAAACCTGATGAGCAGATGTCTATAAAGTTGCTGCTTTCCTGTTTTCAGCCGATCATGAACAACAACCCATGGATGCTCCTTTACTTCATCTCCTTCCTGCTCATCGTGGCCTTCTTTGTACTGAACATGTTTGTCGGAGTGGTGGTGGAGAACTTCCACAAGTGCCGGAAGCACCAGGAGGTGGAGGAAGCCAAGCGCCGCGAGGAGAAGCGTCTCCGACGCATGGAGAAAAAGAGACGGAGTAAGGAGAAACAGCTGGCTGGTCGGTAGTCTTTCTTGTATCTTTCTGAGTCATGCTTGACCTTTGACACCACTTCTCAGTGCCTGACAATTGGGATAACCCAGAGCATGCCAGTTAGGCCTCTGCATGGTAGAATGAACTGGGCTAAAAACAAGGTCCCATCAGCTCATGTAAAAAGTTGCCATGTCATATCTGGTTTGCATGTTTTGGCAACAACCTTTTCAGAGGGTAAACTTTCTTCTACCCAAAACATTCCAAATACAGTACCTGAAAACGTGACATGCAATAGTGCAAAGCTATTGGCTCAAACTTACATCTGTTGCTTATCACTTTTGCATGATAGTCTTCTAATTGGAGCCAATACCCTGCACTATTGACCTGTTAGTGCACCCACCGTCTGTGTTATTGGATTTTTGTTGTGCAACATTTACCAAGACTGCTTTTCAACCCTTCACTGTAAGGTAGAGTGTAGGATACGCCTGAGAACTCAACTTCACTGCAGGCAATAATGTACATTATTCAAATTGTGCTTTGCACAGAGCCTGGTCTTTTTAAAACTAAAGTCTATTGGGAAATAGAAATGGAAAGGAAGACATTTCTATTGAAAACAATGGTGTTACATATTTCATTGGTAATGGAGTTGCTGTATTTGCAAGTAACTGACCTTCACTATATGTTCAGTAAAATGGCTTGATTAAAACTGACAGCCGTAAGGCACTGCACTTTATTTGGTGAACTGTGGGCATTTTTGTGCTCAGAATTTTAGCAGTGAATATTTATCAGAGAGTTAAGAGTGGGTAGTTATTTTACAAAGAAGAAGGGATAAGCAGTAGTCTATTTAACCTGCTGTAGTTGATCACATTTCACTATTATTTCTGGTTGTGATGTACTTTCAGACTTATGAATTTCCTGCCCGATGGGAAAGTGGAGGAGAGAGAATGCCCAGGGTGGGTAGGGTTTTTGATTATGCAGGTTGCTTTATTGAGGCAGTAAGAAGCATAAACAGAGTATACAGAGGGAAGGCTGGCTTCCACGATGTGCTGAGCTCCATCCACAACTCTGTGCGATTTCCTGTGGTGACGGCCAGAGCAGCTGCCATACCAATTTGTTACTTGTCCAGATAGGATGCTTTCTATGGTGCATCAATAGAAATTGGTAAAGGTCAACAGGGGAATGCCACATTTTGTTAGCTACCTCAGGGAGTAGAGGCATCCATAAGCTGATGGATGATGTGGATAGCTGCCCTACTTGAGCAGAGAGATGCCACCTGTGAACTGGTCACTCCCTATAGGAGCTGAGATACAAAATGGGCAAATGTGGTCGAAGCAGAGGCATGTCCCTGTACTCACACCCCTTTTCAGCATGAGCAGGTCCATGTTCAAGTTGCACAGAGCTAATTCTGAGTTGAGGAACAAAGACTAGAGAAGCCAGCCCCCTGTGACTCGGTAAGGATAGCAGAAAAAGCTGGAAACAGCAGGTCAGGCAGCATCCATGCTGAGGGAAACAGAATTTATGTTTTGGGTTGATAAGCCTTCTTCAGATGAACACTTTCCAATTTTAGTTTAGTTTTCCAACATGTGCAGATGTTTTTTTTTATATCTCTCCCCTAGGGACTGTCAACATATGGAGGTTGCAGCAGTAGTGGAACACTAAATGCCAGCAGATGGTTATACCACTGAACGTGCAGTCCCCAAAGAGATGTCTAGTCTAGAGGTTCAGGATATTGAGGCCTTTTGTCAAGAGGGCACCAATTCATCACCTATCACAGCCCCTTAGATAATGCAATAGTCTATAGCCAGCCATCCCAGATTTCTCTTTCAGTTGCCCATTCTGAAGCTGACCATTCGAGGGCATGAGCTTCATGTAGGTCATCATAGACATTCTGCAGACTCAAGAGAAAAGGGAGCAGCCTTCCGGCAGCCACACATGCACAAGAAACTGGAAGAACACAGCAAGTTGGTTAGCATCTATGAAGAGAAATAGACAGTCAACGACTCAAGATGAGACCCTTCATTTCCCTCCATAGATGCTGTTTGGCCTGCTAACTTCCTGCAGCATTTTGTGTGTATTGCTCAAAATTTCTAGCACTCGCAGAATTTCTTGTATCTGAGGCTCATATAGCCAGACCAAGGTCACATAAAGTAAACTGGTTTTGTAATACTAGGACAGATATAAGATCCTGAAAGGGGAAGTGTTGAAGTTTAGGCCCAACTTTAATATTTATCTATTTTGTGTTATTTTAATTTTTTTGTCATTGCAAACAATTCTTAACACACCAGAACTGTTCAAGTGCCTCCTCTTTGAAGGCAAGTGGCAGCTGTCATAAGTAGCACCGATGTGGCAGCTGCTGTTATTACTGCAAGCCCTTCACTGCCTCATTCATAAAGGTTGCCAATGGAGTGTTGCTATCAGTCTCAATGGATGATGTACAGCTACAGATACAGATTGGCAGGAATGATATTGTGGCCATCACTGAGACATGGCTAAAGGACGCACGTCTCTGGGAGCTGAACATCCAAGGATACACGGTGTATCGGAGGGATAGGAAGGTAGGCAGAGAGGGAGGCGTGGCTTTATTGGTAAGAAACGATATTAAATCATTAGAAAGAGGTGATATAGGATCAGAAGGTGCAGAATCTTTATGGGTTGAGCTAAGAAATCGCAGGGGTAAAAGGACCCTGATGGCAGTTACTTATAGGCCTCCAAACAGCTGCAGTGATGTGGACTACAAATTACAACAGGAAATAGAAAAGGCTTGTCAGAAGGGCAGTGTTATGATAATTGTGGGGGATTTTAACATGCGAGTGGATTGGGAAAATCAGGTCGGCAATGGATCTCAAGAGAGAGAATTAGTAGAATGTCCATGAGATGGCTTTTTAGAACAGCTTGTTGTTGAGCCCACGAGGGGATCGGCTGTACTGGATTGGGTATTGTGTAATGAACCAGAGGTGATTAGAGAGATTGAGGTGAAGGAACCTTTAGGAGACAGTGATCATAACATGATCGAGTTCACTGTGAAATTTGAAAAAGAGAAGCCGAAATCTGATGTGTCGGTATTTCAGTGGAGTAAAGGAAATTACAGTGGCATGAGAGAGGAACTGGCCAAAGTTGACTGGAAAGGGACACTGGCAGGAAGGACGGCAGAGCAGCAGTGGCTGGAGATTATGCGAGAAGTGAGGAAAGTTCAAGACAGATATATTCCAAAAAAGAAGAAATTTTCGAATGGAAAAAGGATGCAACCGTGGTTGACAAGAGAAGTCAAAGCTAAAGTTAAAGCAAAGGAGAGGGCATACAAGGAAGCAAAAATTAGTGGGAAGACAGAGGATTGGGAAGTTTTTAAAAGCTTACAAAAGGAAACTAAGAAGGTCATTAAGAGGGAAAAGATTAACTATGAAAGGAAGCTAGCAAATAATATCAAAGAGGATACTAAAAGTTTTTTCAAGTATATAAAGAGTAAAAGACAGGTGAGAGTAGATATAAGACCAATAGAAAATGATGCTGGAGAAATTGTAATGGGATATAAGGAGATGGCAGAGGAACTGAACAAGTATTTTGCATCAGTCTTCACTGAGGAACACATCAGCAGTATACCGGACACTCAAGGGTGGCAGGGAAGAGAAGTGTGCACAGTCACAATTACGACAGAGGAAGTACTCAGGAAGCTGAATAGGCTAAAGGTAGATAAATCTCCTGGACCAGATGGAATGCACCCTCGTGTTCTGAAGGAAGTAGCTATGGAGATTGCGGAGGCATTAACGATGATCTTTCAAAAGTCGATAGATTCTGGCATGGTTCTGGAGGACTGGAAGATTGCAAATGTCACTCCGCTATTTAAGAAGGGGGCAAGGAAGCAAAAAGGAAATTATAGACCTGTTAGCTTGACATCGCTGGTTGGGAAGTTGTTGGAGTCGATTGTCAAGGATGAGGTTACAGAGTACCTGGAGGCATATGGCAAGATAGGCAGAACTCAGCATGGATTCCTTAAAGGAAAATCCTGCCTGACAAACCTATTACAATTTTTTGAGAAAATTACAAGTAGGCTAGACAAGGGAGATGCAGTGGATGTTGTGTATTTGGATTTTCAGAAGGCCTTTGACAAGGTGCCACACATAAGGCTGCCTAACAAGATGAGAGCCCATGGAATTACGGGGAAGTTACATACGTGGATAGAGCATTGGCTGATTGGCAGGAAACAGAGAGTGGGAATAAAGGGATCCTATTCTGGTTGGCTGCCGGTTACCAGTGGTGTTCCACAGGGATCCATGTTGGGGCCACTTCTTTTTACATTGTACATCAACAATTTGGATTATGAAATAGATGGCTTTGTGGCTAAGTTTGCTAACAATACGAAGATAGGTGGAGGGGCCGGTAGTACTGAGGAAACGGAGAGTCTGCAGAGAGACTTGGATAGATTGGAAGAATGGACAAAGAAGTGGCAAATGAAATACAATGTTGGAAAATGTATGGTTATGCACTTTGGCAGAAGAAATAAACCAGGAGACTATTATTTAAATGGGGAAAGAATTCAAAGTTCTGAGATGCAACAGGACTTGGGAGTCCTCGTACAGGATACCCTTAAGGTTAACCTCCAGGTTGAGTCAGTGGTGAAGAAGGCAAATGCAATGTTGGCATTCATTTTGAGAGAAATAGAGTATAGGAGCAGGGATGTGATGTTGAGGCTCTATAAGGCGCTGGTGAGACCTCACTTGGAGTACTGTAGGCAGTTTTGGTCTCCTTATTTAAGAAAGGATGTGCTGACGTTGGAGAGGGTACAGAGAAGGTTCACCAGAATGATTCCGGGAATGAGAGGATTAACATATGAGGAACATTTGTCTGCTCTTTGACTGTATTCCTTGGAGTTTAGAAGAATGAGGGGAGACCTCATAGAAACATTTCCAATGTTGAAAGGCATGGACAGAGTGGATGTGGCAAAGCTGTTTCCCATGATGGGGGACTCTAGTACGAGAGGGCATGACTTAAGGATTGAAGGGCGCCCATTCAGAACAGAGATGCAAAGAAATTTTTTTAGCCAAGGTGTGGTGAATCTATGGAATTTCTTGCCATGGGCAGCAGTGGAGGCCAAGTCATTGGGTGTACTTAAGGCAGAGATTGATAGCCAAATTACTTTGGTTCTGTCTTCACTAAGGAGGACATAAATAATCTTCCAGAAATAGTAGGGGACAGAGGGTCCAGTGAGATGGAGGAACTGAGGGAAATACATGTTAGTAGGGAAGTGGTGTTAGGTAAATTGAAGGGATTAAAGGCGGATAAATCCCCAGGGCCAGATGGTCTGCATCCCAGAGTGCTTAAGGAAGTAGCCCAAGAAATAGTGGATGAATTAGTGATAATTTTTCAAAACTCGTTAGATTCTGGACTAGTTCCTGAGGATTGGAGGGTGGCTAATGTAACCCCACTTTTTAAAAAAGGAGGGAGAGAGAAACCAGGGAATTATTGACCTGTTAGCCTAACGTCGGTGGTGGGGAAACTGCTGAAGTCAGTCATCAAAGATGTGATAACAGCACATTTGGAAAATGGTGAAATTATCGGACAAAGTCAGCATGGATTTGTGAAAGGAAAATCATGTCTGACGAATCTCATAGAATTTTTTGAGGATGTAACTAGTAGAGTGGATAGGGGAGAACCAGTGGATTTGGTATATTTGGATTTTCAAAAGGCTTTTGACAAGGTCCCACACAGGAGATTAGTGTGCAAACTTAAAGCACATGGTATTGGGGGTAAGGTATTGATGTGGATAGAGAATTGGTTGGCAGACAGGAAGCAAAGAGTGGGAATAAACGAGACCTTTTCAGAGTGGCAGGCAGTGACTAGTGGGGTACCGCAAGGCTCAGTGCTGGGACCCCAGTTGTTTACAATATATATTAATGACTTGGATGAGGGAATTAAATGCAGCATCTCCAAGTTTGCGGATGACATGAAGCTGGGCGGCAGTGTTAGCTGTGAGGAGGATGCTAAGAGGATGCAGGGTGACTTGGATAGGTTGGGTGAGTGGGCAATTTCATGGCAGATGCAATTTAATGTGGATAAATGTGAAGTTATCCATTTTGGTGGCAAAAATAGGAAAACAGATTATTATCTGAATGGTGGCCGATTAGGAAAAGGGGAGGTGCAACGAGACCTGGGTGTCATTATACACCAGTCATTGAAAGTGGGCATGCAGGTACAGCAGGCGGTGAAAAAGGCAAATGGTATGCTGGCATTTATAGCGAGAGAATTCGAGTACAGGAGCAGGGAGGTACTACTGCAGTTGTACAAGGCCTTGGTGAGACCGCACCTGGAGTATTGTGTGCAGTTTTGGTCCCCTAATCTGAGGAAAGACATCCTTGCCATAGAGGGACTACAAAGAAGGTTCACCAGATTGATTCCTGGGATGGCAGGACTTTCATATGAAGAAAGACTGGATGAACTGGGCTTGTACTTGTTGGAATTTAGAAGATTGAGGGGGGATCTGATTGAAACGTATAAAATCCTAAAGGGATTGGACAGGCTAGATGCAGGAAGATTGTTCCCGATGTTGGGGAGGTCCAGAACGAGGGGTCACAGTTTGAGGATAAAGGGGAAGCCTTTTAGGACGGAGGTTAGGAAACATTTCTTCACACGTGGTGAATCTGTGGAGTTCTCTGCCACAGAAAACAGTTGAGGCCAGTTCATTGGCTATATTTAAGAGGGAGTTAGATATGGCCCTTGTGGTTACGGGGATCAGGGGGTATGGAGGGAAGGCTGGTGCAGGGTTCTGAGTTGGATGATCAGCCATGATCATAATAAATGGCGGTGCAGGCTCGAAGGGCCGAATGGCCTACTCCTGCACCTATTTTCTATGTTTCTATGTTTCTATGTTATGGTGAGAAGGCGGGGGAGTGGGACTAAATGGAAGAATGGATCAGCTCATGATAAAATGGCGGAGCAGACTCGATGGGCCAAAAGGACGACTTCTGCTCCTTTGTCTTATGGTCTTATGGTCAATACTGAATGTATTGAATGACTATCTCAACAGCTAAATTGTAAAGAAACAATTCCCTGTGGACTTTAAAAGATTTCATCTCTCTCCCCTTGATCTCTTTGTCTCCATCTCTGGAGACAAACTGTCTACTAACATATTTTATAAACCTTTGGATTCCCGTAGTTATCTTGACTCTACTTCTTCCCACCCTGTCTCCTGTAAAAATGCTATTCCCTTTTTTTGGTTCCTTCTTCTCTGTCATATCTGTTCACAGGATGAGGCTTTTCTTTTTAGGACATCGGAGATGTCCTGCTTCTTCAAAGAATGGGGCTTCCCTTCCTCCAACGTTGATACAGCCATCACCCGCATCTCCAACATTTCCTGGACATCCATGCTCACCCCTTCTTCCCACTGCCTTAACAGGGATAGAGTTCCTCGTGTCCTCCCCTATCACCCCATGAGCCTCCTCATTGAACCCATTATTTTCTGCAGCATCTGCTATCTTCAATGGGATCCTACTACCAAACACATCTCTACCTCTCCCCCACCACCCTACTCTCCATTTTCTGTAGGAATTGCTCCCTCCATGATTCCCTTGTCCATTCATTCCCTCGCGCCCTCCCCCTACTAACCTCTCTCCTGGTGCATATCCCTGCAAACAACAGACATGTTACACCTGCCAATTCACTTCCTCCCTCACCTCCATTCAGGGCCCCAATTAGTCCTTCCAGATGAGGTAACACTTCACCTGTGAATCTATTAGGGTCATCTATTATATCTGGTGCTCCTTTATGAATGAGGCACTGAATGTTTCGAACATTTTCAGTTTAGTTTTGATTTCCACCATCTGCAGAGTTTTAGATTTACACAGTAGCAATGTACTTGTGCTGCCAATGTTCCAGAGTGATCATAAGTTGCACCCCTGATTTCAAGGACAGGAATGAGAGGTACATGAATAATAGTGTTATTATGTATACGTCTGTTCCTTGCAAAATGCCTAGTGTCTAACATATGCGGTGCAAGGCACTTTCATGATGGATTCAGTTTCACCAATGAATAATCACTAGTGCATTCTACTCCAGGTTAAATTTGTTTCTGGACCATCTGTCCATATAAACAGCCAGATTAAAAGTTCATATATTTATTTCAAATTGTACTTTGGACCATAAGATCATGAAATATAGGAGCAGAATTAGGCTATTTAGCCCATTAAGTCTGCTCCACCATTTCATCATGGCTGATCCATTTCCCTCTCAGCCCTAATCTCCTGCCTTCTCCAATATCCCTTCATGACCTGACTAATCAAGAATGTATCAACCTCTGGCCTTAATTATACTTAAAGACTTGACCTCCACATCTGTCTGTAGCAATGAATTCCACAGATTCACCACTCTCTGGCTAAAGAAATTCCTCCTCATCTCCCTTCTAAACGGAGGCCCCTCTATTCTCAGCTTGAGTCCCCTAGTCCTCGAATTCCCCCATTGGAAAAACCCTCTCCACATCCACTCTATTGAGGCCTTTCACCATTCGATAGGTTTCAACTAGGTCTTTCATGATGGATTCAATTTCACCAATGAATAATCACTACTCCAGGTTAAATTGTTTTTTGCACAATCTCTGCATTTAAACAGTGAGTTTAAAAGTTCAACGCTTCTTTCCCCTAAAGCTTTTTGTAACAGCAAGGCATTTTGACTCATCATGTTTCATTCTGGTTTAGTGTTAATTATATCCTCACAAAAACAAAATATGCATCATTGATGGATGTGTATTATGTACCTGTGGTTGTGTAAGATGTCATTTTGAATTGTTAACTATCTTTATACGCCAGCCTCAAACAGATCAAAAGTTAAATAAATTGTATTGTTTCTTTTTCCTATTCATAAAAAAATCACTGTGCTTATAGAATTTAGAATCAAAGCTGGCTTTCCAGTACCAAAGCAGTCGTGGTCAAAGTTGTAACTCAAAGATCCAATAATTCAAACAGCACACAATGGACCAAGAGTTAAAATCCATCAGCTATCCCTTGAGAAATACAGATAAAGGTTATACTACAGATGTAATAACTTGAGATACATTCCGAGTATTTAAGTAGGATGAAAATTGTCACATTTCTGATAGTTAAAGACATTTTATGTTACAATTTTATTGCAGGCAGGCACAGCAAACCATGTGGAGATTATTTTTAAATTAATATTCCATGTTTTATAAAATCCCTGTGATCTTACAGATAGATATGTTTGCACAAGATAATTCACACTGTTGAACTGGGGTATACAAGTTCCTTTATTTCACTATTCCAAAGAGCAAAGAGCTTCAGCAGGATGTGATGTAATTTGATTTGCCTGCAGGTTGTCACTTTGCTTTGCATGTACCTCCTCCTATCGACCTATGGCCAGTTCTTTCCAGTGGTGTCAGCTTGGCTTCCCTACAGTCTGTGTCTTCTTTCATCCTCTCACACTTTCTGCATCTTCCTCTCTTTTCTTCACACTTTCACTTTCAAAATGAAATCTGCAGTCTTTCAGCACTTCTTTCTCATTAATGAAAACATCTGTAATACTAAAGATGAAAAATGAAAGCGTGATAATTCACGATTTAAATTTACAAAGATTAAAACCTTTACTGAAATAGCGAAATAAGTAAGACATCTAATAAAAAGGAATAGTCACTATTTCTGAATCATTTAACATCCTTTGTATCTCCAGTAGGTTAACTAAAGGGATACTAATGTTTCCCAGATTGTTCCTTCTAGAGTTAAAGATGGAGGCGAATTTGATCATCCAAATCCATATATGGAAATATGACAGCCAGTCTACTGTCTGGCCATATTTCCTTTTTTCTTCCATTTTTGTTTATGTGAATCATCATATTCAATCCTGTCACCTGCTAAGCAATTCTGAAGTGTTGTCTGTTCAGCGCAAATATAAATCCACTGCTGGAGACAACTGAGTTAAATTGCTGAAGACAAGTCATTCCTAGATTGCAAGTTCTACTGTTGACACTTGCTTTAAAAAGAGGAAAATCACCTACTGCATATTGAATCACTGCTTAATGTTAAGGTTACTAAATTTTTAAGAGGAATAGCTATCAGTTTTTATGTCTACTTTTTGACACTTCCTTAAATATGTTAATTATTCAGAGGTTCATTGCTGTATTAAAGAAACACAGTCATTGAAATGTCGACATGTCAATTGATTAATTACCCTTCATGACCCACTGGGCTTCTTTGTAATGCACTCAATAAGTAGCAAAACTTTTGCGATTCAGTAGAAGTTTGGTGAAACCCCCAACCCCTCCCCTCCGCCATGAATTTTGGGAGCAGCCTATTATTTTATTTGTTATCATTCACCAGTATAGAATATGCCATTTGTTTTTAATTGACTGAACAGCTGGATATCTCAAAGTCTAAGTTCTCTTGGTCAGTGGAGATCAAAGTCACTACAATTGGCCATTGACCCTAATACTTAGAAACCATTTAACCAGTGGTTATCATAGTTTCAAAAATGTAAGGAAAGCTTAAGATCCTTTTATTAATTCTAGTTAGCCTTCTCTGCTTCTCTATTGCTTTATACTATTGTTGCCTGTGACTTTTTCAGAACCTGTCTTCTCCTGTTTCTTTCCTATCACAATCCAAAATTTCCTTTTGTAACACATTCCAGAGAGAGCTCTTCTGTGTTTTGTTATTGAATTAACAGGACAAGTGGTATTACCGAAAGAAAGTCAGACTTATGCTGGACTTTATTGGATTACAATTGGATGTAAGATCTGGTATCTTCCTTTTCCTTGAAAATGTTGTCCTTTCAAACTGTGACTTAGCCAGAGCTGGTAAATTCATGACTTTGGACGAGAAAGGTTCTGGTCTATTCTTAAGCACACTGGAAGATTGAGTCAATTTCTTTGCCAGAGGCATTCACATCAGAATCTGGATTAAAAAGAAGTTAAGATTTTTGTGCTTTGGTTTTGGATGTCCAGGAGATAGACAGATTAGAAACTGTAGGTATTTCCCACACAATTATTGGTTATTTCTTTGGGATTACATTCCAGTTCAAATTTCTACCCTTCACAGAGAAATTAATCTGTACTGTAGGCAAGCTGTCAATTTCTTGAATGTGAATCACTGAAGCAATGTCCCACAAACATTATGATCATGACAAATTCTCTCGTTCGGTGCTGTCTGTTGAGGGACAAATATCAATCATACCAAAGAAAACTCGGTTAATTTTCTTTAGTCTAAAACCATAGAATCTATTCTGGTTACCTGGGAAGCAGTTTGACAACTTTTCTGGAAGACACCTTTTCAAGTGCCGCATTCTTTCGCTACTGAATTAGACTGTTAGTCTAGATTTTCTGTTCGTCTTTGGTATGGGAGTTGGAGACATAACCTTCTGACTTGGAGGTGAGATCTGAGTGGAATTATCTGTCATAGGGGACAAGCTTAACACACTTAACAACAGAAACAAAAATAGAATTCTGAATATCTAGACCTTTGTGCTTGAGAATAGCTCTATGCCAACAAGAGTGGTAGGATGTTAAGATGTGAGGTGGGCCTTGGGCAGGGACTGCTATATGAGACAATTCAGACCATGAAAATTATGAAAGGGCTTTCAACATAAATTAAAGAAAATAGGGAAGAAAAGAATCTTGTCCACTTAAGTCTGACTTTATATCACTTCAATTGTAAAATCTGTGGATCAGGATCACAAACTCTCACAGTGGTTAAAAACTTGCCCTTTCCTGCAAAAGAAATCACAATGAAAGGTGTAATATGTAATTAGTTATCAAGAATTTATAAGATCTGTTGAACAGACAAAAGACAGTTGCCATATTAGAATGATAAATATAGTAAGTCAAGACAATTTTCTTTTCCTTCATCTCCTCTTATACCTGCACCTCCCATGCTAAGGGCAGATTACAATAATGGTGAATTAATCATATGCTGCATTGATGAAGTTTATTCAGAAAAGCCTGGCATTCTTGAATTCCAGAACTCAATTGTATCAAAACGTCATCTGCAGTGGTTTATCCCTTGTGAGAGCTTGGCTCATCATTACCTGCCCAAGCTAGAAGGCAGGTAATAAAGACTGACTTTGGCCACAATACTGTCATCCCAACAAATCAACTTAAAAATGCCAACATCCCATTTCCAAAAATGCAATATGTCACTTTTGGATGTGGATTGCCACTTGGTCTTGGTCTCCACTTAGTTTCTCCCATTAGATTGTATTCCACAGTTTATCAAAATTAGAACCTGCCCAGTGAAATAAGAGGAACTAGATTTGAATCTGAATTTCCAACCTTTTAAATCTAGTCAGACATGAGACAGCCATTATGCAATATTTATTAAGTATCTTTTCAGCTTCTTGGTGTTGTGTAATTCAATTGATCTTTGAATGCTCTTTAATTTAGCCAACTGAAAGGAAACAGCTTCTATGCAAATTGATTTAAAGTACAGATGTCAACATTTAAAAAATTATAAAAGATGAACAACAGAAGATAATTTCTTTACAACAGTTTACATAGTCATAGACTCCATCTAATTTACTTACTTCCTGACAATTATATTTCTTCATAATTCCCCAAGGTAATCAAACAAAATCTACAGAATATTAATCCAATAATGCAGCATTCATTATTCAATCCAAAACCAGTTGTATTCTGTGGATGATTTGCCTCAGCTCCCTACAGAAAAAGACTTCTAGTGTTCCACAATACCGGATGGTGTTGTACTATGCATATGCAAACATTGCCACCAGGACCACAACATGTTTTCACTCCCATTGCTCTTCCAATTAGGTTCTCTATGATCATACTAATAAATAGTTTTCACGGAGTAACTTACAATTCAGAGCATAAAAAAATTAAAATGGATCATCTGTCCCATCGAGGCCTCCATTCCAGTGTCTGCTTGCAGTCCACTTTGCCTTGCTCTCCCCATTCAGTCTTCTGCGAGAAACTTTGTATAATTCCATCCTTTATATCCAAAAGTGACTAAGAATAAGTCAATAATAATAATTTATTTTCACTCCTGTATGATTTATTCCTGGCCATTAGCATACAATAAATACTTTATTTGCATTGACTATGATATAGTAAACTACTCAAAAACCCCAACCAACCTTGAAATTCAATGTCAATGAATTAGCTTACTTGGTTGATACTAGAACAGCAAGAAGCAACTCACACTTAATGGATTTTGGATAGTTAAAATTATGCTTGGGGTAATGTCATTACACAAGCAAAATACATCACTCTGTTACGTACCCCGTAACTGGGTTGCCAAACCAGCAGAAATGGATCACTCAGTTGGAGTCTGGATGACTAGAACTAAGAAAGTTTTATTAAAAAAATAAGCAACACAGTAATCGAAAGGATAATAAATGCAACAGTTCAGCAATGATAAACACACATGTGCACAGAATTAAGATAACAGCATCAATCAAGCTCTATCGTTGTCTAGGGATAAATGACCAAATTTCAAAGTGACACAAAAGTTCAGTCCAATTTAGTTCAGTTCGCAGTAATCGTTGCCATGGCGATGGACAACGTGGGAGGAGAGAGAGAGAGAACGGGAACGACTAATCATTCAGACACGGCTTCACTCACAGACCGACGATATGGCTCACAAGCAGCTTTTGGGAAGGTCCTTGGTGATGTCACCTGAGGTCACCGACTGTGACCCCTCCTCCAGATGCGGTCGATCCTCTGCAGTGAACCCGGCACCCAAGCAAGGGCGGACACACACCAGGTTCCCGCTGATCGTACCTTTCCACCCTGTGCATTGTCCGATACTTCCCACCAACTCGTGAGAGGCGCACCGCTTCCAGGGTCTCGTTACCTCGGCTGTCATGTGTGTCCTGCCTTAGCGAACCTGTTCCTTTTTATCCCCCTGCTGGGGTATCGCCTGTCCATCACTTCAAACAGTTCAGGGTTCAAAGGGGGAGCCGCTCCAGACAGCTCTCTCTCTCCCATCCCTTCATTACACATCTCCAGATGCTGTTTCATTGTGTTCCTTATCTCTCTCTTGAAGACAGGTGGCAGACCAACTGCTGATCACACAGGACAGCTAACATCTTATCTATGTGTATTCTCGTCACAACTCTAAAACGGAGTCTTACAAATTCAAATCTAATCTACTGTATGTTTCTTCTAATGCAAATTGGAGCTTTTAGTCAAGTGGTATTCAGTCCCAGAGTAGCGAGCTCTGAGGTGTTGGTCCTTCTTCATACAGAGCACCTTATCAAACATTACCTCTTGATAACATGACCATGTTTTCAGATATCCCTAAAATAGTCAAGACACTAAGTGGGTAATATCAATTTCAAATGTTTGAAAGGTCAGTGAATCAAGAGTGCAGGTGACCTATAAGATCTGATATAGTCACCTATGAGGCATATAAAATAAAATTGTAGAGTCAGGAGTTCTCTTTAGCTTTTAAGTAAGGACTGACTTTTAAACAGCAAAGAAATCTAATATGGCTGCTGTTTGGCTCTGGGACATTTATTGCTTTATACTATCTCTTCTATAACAAATGATCATTTTTCTGTAAATCGGAGTAATAGTTTCACAGATGGGTCTCTCCCTGATTTTCTCCACCAAAAAAACCACTGAGCAGTTCCAGAATAGTCATCTCAAGCCAAGAAAGCTCTCTCTGGAATATTTCTGAATTATTGTCTGTTTCAGCTAATTAGTGTTAATTGGAAAAGTCTCAACCTGAAAAAGGTGCAGTAATGGTGCAATCAAGTCCAAAAGTAGTATTTTTTTAAAGAAATGTTATTCTTGGGGTTTTCTTCAGTATATTAAGTATTGTGTACTTCTGCCAACAGCTCCCCATGCAACCAAAACACATTCAACAGGTAAGCCAGCCAGATTCTCAATGTCAAGAGAACAGAGCTGTTGCTATGGGTGATATTTATCAAAGTGATATCACATCTCTGTGCTCTCCCCTCCTAAGCCACTAGACTATAACTTGAGAATTTAGAACTTTTTAAGGCCAAATGACATTATAAATCCACAACAACTCTTTGTCTATCTTTTTCTCATTAATAAGCAGATAACCCAAATCTCACCGTATTCACCCTTGTGTAATGGTATATTGACACATGGGCCTTCAACACCCTTACTCCTTTGCCCAAACAAAATAGGTTTCCAGGATAGTTGATGTGGAATTTCCACTGGAAATTCAGTTTCCAGTGGAAATTCCAAAACTCATTCCTCAGGAGTAAAAGATTGTGAACGCACCTCATGACATTTCCATGGAGATATCACTTAACGGCTAGCAATTTGAGAAGAATTTATTAATCTGTCTGTATTCTTTAACCAAGAGGTTAACTAACACTATAATGCTGAGCCCTGTGTTATTGAGCATACATGGAGCATTATCCCGTTGCTATCAAATTACCAAGCACTGATGTTAAAGTAAACATAATTAACCTCTTTCACCATGAATCACTGAACTTAATATAACTAACTCAGCAAGGTAAAGCTAAATTATGCAACATGATTTATTTAAATTATTGTAATGAACTAATCCCACCCATATTTAACTTAATGCTGTATCTTTAAATTTTCTGTAAGGAACAAGTAGAGCTATTGAGAGCTCTTATAAATGCTGCTGAATTTTAAACCACAATTTTAATTTGAGCAGACCTTGAAATAACATTACTTCAGTAATGTCCAAATTAATGGTTCAAAATTCTGAAAAAGGTCCAAGTAAAATGCTGCTATCTGGAATAGATGTCAAAGGATGTCTGCTGTCAATTTAAACCAGATTTGTGGTTGTAAAACTGGGCAGGAAAACATCTCACAGAAAGGCAATAAAACAAAATGGGACTGCCATGTATGAAACAAATTCAAATTCAATCCCATCCTTCCCTCCCCTCCCTCACCCAAACTTACTAAATACACTATATGAGCAGAACTTTCCAAAGGCAGACTCAGAAAGACCGCTGTGGTTTGTCTTCATGTGTGTTTGTCATTTTGTTTATTATTTAATGTTATCTGTGTGAAATAAGTTTTTGTAGTGTCTCTTCATAGTTTGTGCAACTGTCTACTGTGTTGCAGTGTTTCAGTGACCCTTGCAAATGTGTACTAATGAGCTCTGAAACTAGGGAGTGCCAGGAAGGACACTAACATGTTTTATTGATGCAAATGTCTCTTTCCCCAGATCCTCCAGAGCATTACATGCTGGCAAGTTAAGGTTTAGTACATACTGCATGTTATGATTCCTATACCTTCACACCTCGGGGTAAAAAATATTCACACACTGTAGATACAAATTGACTTTGTGCAGTCATATGTTCAAGTTAGGTGATGAAAAGAAATTGGATCTTATTTTGAAGGATTTTTTTCACCTGGGAGAACCAATGTAAGATGAAAAGAACAAATAAATATCCAATATTTAGAATTATTATTCCTTGACAAGTTTTTTCCCCTGAATTGAATTCCAAAGCACTTTTGAATTCAGATTATCATCAGCCTTCGTGGAAGAGATCTACAACCAAATAAGCACCATTCCAAATATATAACAAAGAAGTCCCTCACTGTACCTCAACTTGCATTGATGTAGTGCTTTTCACACAGTAAACGCCCAAAGTGCTCACATATCCATCACTAAGTCTTAAAATCATGGCTGAATGGTAGATTTCTTGTGGTGAGAATCATTATCATGACAGGTCACAGGATGGAATGTTACTGAAGGATTTTTTTGTGTGAAAAAGACATTCTGCTCATGTATTGCTGTAAAAAGCTGTAAAGTTAGCCGTAATCTTAAAGGATACTGTTTTTTTATTCATAGCCTATCTAGATAGTGGCTTACTATGAGCCAGTAAGTGGGCAATCCTTGCTCAGATTAAATAATGTGAACACATTTGAAAGTTGAAATGTTCAAATTTTATGTTGAGGAAATTTGATCTCGATTGGGAAAAAGAATAGTAGAGAGTTCAGTCTCTGCACCATCCTCCTTTCAGGAGGCAAGATCCTTTAAATTCTCAATGAATCATTAACTATGTAAGATACAGTAACTAACCTGAAGTTTATGTCAGTATTTTAGCTTGTTTCTGTTTATATTATAAATTCAACTGTTCTTGCCAATAGTTCTGGAGGCCAGGCAACAGAACTCTCCACCATTCATCCTGAGCTAAATTTCTTGTAACTATGTTGAGAATATGTCCAAAATGTCCCATCTTTGTTGTTTGATGGCTGAGTTTACAGCTTAATTGTGTCCAACCTGTATGTTATGATGAACTGTGTGACTTTCATTTGCTGATTTGTTTTTCGTTCCCCAGTTGTACTAGGCCACATGCTCTAGCATTTGATTACCTGTTAGGTTTGTTTTCAGTCAGTCTGATTCTGTCCAATTGATTTGAGGATGTGGATGTGGTCTCAGAATCTGATCGCCACTCTTTGTTCTCTGTAATATCTTCTGTTGGTTATGCAAGCGTGTGTATTCTGATGCGTGATGAAGAACACATGAATTGTCTGTATTTCCCAAGACTAAACAGTTTGTTCCCTTAATCATTGAATGAATTATAAGGAGTCATGGACCACTGTGAAAAATTACTGTTAAAACAGAAGATACTTGAAACACTTAGCAGGTCCAGCAAAATCTATGGGAAAAGAAACAGATTGAAGACTCATGGTTCTATTCCTCTTTCCACAGATACAGCCTGACCTGCAGAGTGCTTTGGAGACACGAGACTGCAGATGCTGGAATCTTGTGCAACTAACAATCTATGAGAGGAATTCAGTGGGCCAAACAGCATTTTTGTGGGAGTTAAGTTTTTCTCCCTCCCTCCCAAAATGCTGCTTCACCCGCTGAGGCTCCACAATGGATTGTTGCTGCTGAGAGCTTCCAATATTTTCTGCTCCATTTCAGATTCTCATCATCTGCAGTTTTTATTTTCACTTGCTGTGAGAAAATGTTGCTGATTGCAAGTAGAGAATGGTCTTGTTAAACTTTTTTTCGCTATTTCAAACCGAATGAAATAATCAATATCAAAGTACATCTGAGGTTAGGTGGTGCTGTGCTTGACATACTGAGTTTCCTGCAGTTGAAAGTAACATAGATTGATGAGAGGAAGTGTCCTTCTATTTAGGGGTATAGCAACCTGCCAAACCTTAATTGTATGCTTCTTCCTTATTACAATACTGCACACTATAATGTCCAGGCTATTGCCCTCACTGTGAATGTTGGAAGGGAAGCTAAGATGGTCCTTAGTAAGGGCAGTTAGGCACTGGCACTTAATAAAACGATAGATGAAACTAAGGGGTAGCAGTAAACCAGTCACCATTTTACAACCTGTAAGGTTTTCCAGAACCAGCAAAGATTGGTTTCGAGCCCCAATGTATGCATTATGCAGTAGAAACGTAAATCAGAGTAGATAATGTGACCTTTGAGATCATACAATCTCTTGCTTTATCTCATATCTCCACATAACATCTTCATTCTCACATACCTGCCCAAAAGCATTTTCGGTAATGTTGTCAGTTAATCAGCCCGAAGTTACACAAGTAACACAATCATAAGTTAACATGCTGATTCCTTGACTGATTAATAGCTAAATGAAAAGCTAAATATGGAAATCTGCAGTCCCTTCCTGAGCTAAAGCAACCACAGCTGCCTGACCACAGTTGCAACCCCACCACCCAGCACCACTTACACAGGAACCACCAACCCCAAACACCCACTGACTCAGCTGTCACCCACTGACCCACTGTCAGGCCTCACCCTGAGCACCAACCGACATATTGACAAGGGGCAAAAAGGAGAGCAGGATTGGGGAAAAAAAGAAAGGAAAAGGCAGCAGGAGAGAGAGAATAGAGTAGAGAGAGGGGATAAGGGAGAAAGAAAAAGGGAAAAGTGGATGGGGGCAAAGTCAGGAAGAGGGAGGGGAATGATGAGGAAACAAAGATGGAGGAGAAGTCCTGGGGAATCCGGTAGATGGAAAAAAAGGTAGGGGTAGCGGGTACAGGGGCAGGGCAGTGATATAGGGGATAAGGAGGGAAAGAGAAATAAAGAGACAAAGTTGAGGATGACAGAAGAGCATAGTGGAGGGGTAGAGAGGTTGGAGGAAAGACTGGGCTGATGGAGAGACCGAGATGGAGAGAATGTAGGTGCGAGTTGAAAAAGAATAGAGAGTGAGAACAGGTAGCAAGAGAAGGAGGGAGTTGGGTATGGAAAGGAAGGAAAACAAGAATATTAGGGAGAGAGAATGGATGAAAGGACAGAGAGAAAGAGAATGGGAGAGAAGAGAGTGAGAAGAGGAGATGGTGGGTGTTGGAGAAGAGAAAAGAATTAGAATCACATAGTATTGTATTTCCTTCCCTTTTTTCATTTTTCTTTGTCCAACTCCTCTCTCGTCTCTAACTCTCTCTTGCCCCCTCCTCTCCTCGTCCACCTCTTCCTTTGTCTAACTTTGCTCCCTCTTTTATTTTTTCACTATCCTTCTTATTCTCTTTTCATCTTTCTAGCACCTCCATTTATATTTCTTCATTTCCCTCTCATATGTCCTTCACCTTCTCCACACCCCCCTTGATTTCTTTACCCCCGCTTCTCTACTCTCTGTTCTCTAGTTTCTCTTTCTTTTTCCCTCTTCACTTTCTCTTTCTCCCCCTCTCCCATTTATCGCCTTGCACATTGCTTTGTCTCCACCCCCTTTCTTTCTCCCTCTTACTCCAATCTCTCTCCCTCCCTCTCTCATGCTCTGTCTCTCTCTCACTCTGACCCTCACTCACCCCCAAACATTTTCTCCTGTTTTCCAAATATTCCATAATCTCCCCCCATATTTTACCACTCACACTGTAACCAACCCAAATATCCTTGGGCCATGAGAAGAAGCTAGAATACTTAAAGGAACCCAGGATACATAAATACATGAACGACAGGAACAGAAAGAAAGAGTGAAAACTCTTTATAACTAGTAGACGTTATTCCTGAAAACTTGTGTAATAAAATCCTTCCTGACGATTAGACCCCAGAATTCTCTGCAAAACTGAAAACAGCACAAATTCCTGTTTATTTTTTATATAAACCTCCAGAGAAAATGTAAATAGAGTTTAAAAAGACCATTACAATTCTAAGTTTATTCCTTCAATGTCTCAAACTTACTGTTTTCTTTTCAAACAGCATTCAGAAAAGTGATCAGACTATTAGTCTGAACTGGGTTGCGGTCCATGATTCCCTATTAGAGGGTATCGAAGATTATTTTACAATAATCTAAATTTTACCAAGTGCATGCAGATTATTTTTACCATTAAAGACTGAAGGAAAAGTTACTGCTAATGGTATTCAGCTGCATGATTAGCGTGTAGGACCTTCAAGGCATCATATTGGTTTACTGAAATTTCAAGGCTGTGTCTCGTTCAGCAGTCAATTTGTATGAATTATGCAGAAAAGAAACTGCTGAAAGTGCTGACTGGAAAACCGGGGGTGTATTAGGGGCTGCTCACTAGATCCATGCACATTGTGCAGAAAGGATAGACTAATAATAAAAGATAAAAGGAAGGTGGTGGTTTTCCTGCATTTATTGCTATTTGCCTTTACTTAGTCTCAGTCACTCTTCATCATCTTGACAGATTAGGGTTGTAGGTGTGGAATTGGAAAGTTCACAATATAATTTAATATCATGTTTTTTTTTCTTATTGGAACCAATAGCTTAGTGAAAATACAGGTTATTAAGTGACTACAGGCCCTAGTTTCGCAAAGTGTATTACAGTAAACATGCAGTGATTACTAATCCAAATTTACAGTCTCACAGGATAATTCAGATTGTGTTACAGTATTCTAAAGCAACACACACAAAATACTGGAGGAGCTTAGCAGGTCAGGCAGCATCTATAGAAATGAATAAATGAGTCAATGTTTCAGGCTGAGACCCTTCTGCAGGACTGAAAGGTCTTGGCCTGAAACACCAACTGTTTATTCATTTCCATAGATGCTGCCTGACCTGCTGAGTTCCTCCAGATGTTGTGTGTGTTGCTTTGGATTCCAGCATCTGCAAACTTTTTCATGTTCATGTTATTCTACCTCCAAGAGATATGCATGAATCTATCTGGCTATTTTCCTAATTTTGTTAATCGATTTTGAATGATTCAAGTCTGTAGTGGACTAATTCAAAGGAATATTCTGGGTGTTGATGTTGGGCTCACAAGCAATGTTATTTAAAAAATAAGGAATTAATTTATGTATATGTTCAAAACTAAAAGCAATAAAAACAGCAAGGTAACTTATATTTAAATATTGCACACCCTCAGTTATGCAATGGAATTGCAGGTGAAGTTGTAGAAAAAGAGAAGACTAAATGGTGATATTGCGTTTTGCATTATTGTTTCTGCACATTTTGCCTGCGATTGTGCTGAGCAGTCCAACATAAAATGTAGCTAACTTAATTGTAGCACTGCTGCTTAAATTGTTAAGAACTTCACAAAATTATTGGGTAGTAGTTGGGTCTCTTTGGAGACTAATTTTATCTGCATGTTACTCATGATTGTTACTTAAGACATTCAGTGTCAAAAGAACAATCCTACCAACCTTAATACTTCAGTCAGCATGGGAATGGAGCTAATTAATTAAAGTGTGTAGAAAGTTGACAAGAAGCTTTATTTGTTAAAATGCATATTTTGTACCAGCAACAGAAAAATATCAAAACTCAGTTTCCAGCCCAATATTAATAGTGTTGAATTCACTAACATAATGTTCTTTACTCTGTTTCAAGCTTTGGTCACACCAGAATTTGTCACTGGCATCATTCTCTAATGACTGTAATTTAAAAAGAATGCACAGAATATTCAAGTGACGTGAATGTTGATAGTATGACCTAGAATTTCTTGAGTAAGTGAGGAAGGCTGTGGGTTGGCTAGAAACTGTTTGATATAATAGATCATAAATTTATGAATAGATCCTCGCCTTTGAAATGTAAAGTGGGGAAGCTAGGGAATTAGGCAAATTATAACAATTAACAACCACATGGCGCTAAGCTCCATGGAACTCTTGTCACATAATGATTAATAGGCATTAATGGATTTATGTAATGCCAAGCTAGTGTTCTACAAATCTGAATTTCCAATGAACAGGTGCTATTTCTGATTTTGCAGGTTGCTTTTGACACTGAATAACCAATTCTCTGGCATTATGTTAGCTCAATTATGCATGGCAAAATAACAGCATGAGAAAATGTCACTTTGACCTAAATATATTTTCTTTAATATCTTGCCTCCATTTAGAAGCACAGTGTAAACCTTATTACTCTGACTATTCTCCTGCTCGTCTTTTCATCCACAAAATGTGCACAAGTCATTACTTGGATTTGTTCATCACTGTTGTGATTGGGCTGAATGTTATCACCATGGCAATGGAACATTATCAGCAACCAAAGGTAAGAGCTGATTTATTTATCAAATCAGATGTATATCACAGTTCTGAAGCTGATCACATCCAACCACTTAACAACAACTTCTTTCAAAGTAGGAATTGGCAGCAGATGCAACCAGAGTGAGGGGTCTGAAGACTCATGGATGGTTATATGTTTAAAGACATCTGTGATGATCCATCCAAATCTGTCAAATAGGTTTATGGAATGCAACAGTACAATAGAATAGGATTGTGCCAGTGTTAGGATAACTTCTAGCAAGCTGCCCACTGACATAAGGGCAGCATGCTTGCACAGTAGTTAGAATAATCCTATTGCCACACCAGCAACAAGGGTTCAATTACACCACTACCTTTAAGGAGTTTGTACATTCTTCCCAAGAATGTGTGGGTTCCCTCTGGGTGCTCCAGTTTCCTTCCTCATCCCTAAGGTTTATGGGTTAGTAGATGAACTGGTCACATGGATGTACAAACTCATAGGTCCAGAAGAGCCTGTTACCATGCTGCATCTCTGAATAAAATAGAATAGGGAAGTATATTAGTATGTATAGCCAATATGAGACTTTAACATCTACAGAAACATGATGAAAAGTTGAAAGCTCATTAATAGAGAGTCAAAAAAGAGGAGTGCTTTTTTTTTTGTTGAACATCTACACTGGCATCTATCTTGTTAACTAGTTAACATAAGTACAGTTCTCAGCCATTGACATGGGAATCTACGCACTTTCTATATGAATATTCTTTAGTAATCTGCTGAAGAAGTAAGACTATGAAGGAGTACCACCTCACAGAAAGAGCACTATGAAAACACCATGAATTTTGAAGAAGAGTCTCAGCCTGAAATGCCGACTTCCTATTCATCTCCATAGACGCTGCATGGCCTGCTGAGTTACTCCAGCATTTTGTGTGTGATGCTCTGGATTTTCGGCATCTGCAGACTTTCTTGTGGTTATGATTGGCTATTTTTCCACTTCCCCACCAACATGATATGGACTGCTTGAACGTTAGGTCCTGTTTTCTGAATTAATGTTTTTCACCCAATGCAGTATTACAGAATGGAAAAAAATTCCCCTGATAATTGTCAATGACAATTGCAATGTCTTGTAACATCTCCTTCGTTGTAACTCCAGCATTCCTCCATGTTATTTACAAGGTGGTGAAAGAAAGGTTATAGGGGAAGCAAAATGGATGAAAATATATTTATAGTTCAAGAGTTGACACCACTGGGCACAATAGCAAAATTAAAAATCTCTCTCCGCATTGGAAAACTAGGGAATTACTCGTGGTATTAGTGTATGGATGGATGCTGAACCAGTTCCTAAAGCATTCCTCACTAGATGTTTTAGTGGAGATGTCAACCTACATATTTTACCCTATTGGAGAAGAGAGAGAAATATGTTAACTCTTTTTCTACTCATCCCGAGGCTCAGACATGTGGATTGTGCTTATTTGTATTCAGGTGAATCTTATTTACTGTGATATGACTCATGATGTTGCATTGCAATTAAAGCAATGGAGATCCATCAAAAAGACTATCTGGAGCCATCCTAATGATAAAAGAGTGAGAGGAGAATTCAGGAAGAGGTACATGATTCTGATTGTGCCGTGAAGATCCCCCCTGCCAAGAGTGTCAAGAACCAGCAGACATAGTCTCAGGATAAAGGATGAGCCACTTCAGAGAAAGTTCTGAACGCCAAAGCTTGCAAATCTTTGAATTTGCTACACCGCAGGGTGCTGGATGCTGAAACACTGGATATGTTCAATGTTGAGGTAGATTATTTGTGCAATGGGGAATAAAGAGCTCTAGAGGTTAAGCTGAAAAGAGACCAAAGAGCAGAATTATATAGAATGGGTAGCATTATTGGGAGTCACATGACTCACTCCCACTCCTGTCTATTTATTTATTTATTTATTGAGCTACAGCGTGGACTAGGCCCTTCGAGCCGTGCCACCACCAATCCCCTGATTTTAATTCTAGCCTAATCACATGACAATTTACAATGACCAATTAACCCACCAACAGGTAAGTCTTTGGACTGTGGGAGGAAACTGAAGCACCCAGAAGAACCCCATGCAGACACGGGGAGAACATACAAACTCCTCTCGTACGGTGGTAGGAATTGAACCCAGATCACCCATACTGTAAAGTGTTGTGCTAACTACTATACTACTGTGAATACCTTACCCAAGGGCCTGAAGGTCTGCATCCCAGGGTACTTAAGGAGGTGCTCTAGAAATCGTGGACGCATTGGTAATCATTTTCCAATGTTCTAGAGATTCAGGTTCAGTTCCTGCGGATTGGAGGGTAGCTAACGTTATCCCACTTTTTAAGAAACGAGGGAGAGAGAAAACAGGCAATTATAGACCAGTTAGCCTGACATCAGTGGTGGGGAAGATGCTGGAATCAATTATAAATAGCAGTTGCAGGATAGGTCCGAGTCAGCATGGATTTACGAAGGGGAAATCATGCTTGACTAATCTTCTGGAATTTTTTGAGAGTGTAACTATGAAAATGACCATGGGAAAGCCAGTGGATGTAGTGTACCTGGACTTTCAGAAAGCCTTTGATAAGGTCCCACATAGGAGGTTAGTGTGCAAAATTAGAGCAAATGGTATTGGGGGTAGGGTACTGACATGGATAGAAAATTGGTTTGCAGACAGGAAAGAAAGAGTAGGGATTAATGGATTCTTTTCAGAATGGCAGGCAGTGACTAGTGGGGTACCACAAGGCTCGGTGCTGGGACTGCAGCTATTTACAATATATATTAATAATTTAGATGAAGGGATTAAAAGCATTAGCAAATTTGCAGATGACACAAAGCTGTGTAGCAGTGTGAAATGTGAGGAGGATGTTATGAGAATGCAGGGTGACTTGGACAGGTTGGGTGAGTGGGCAGATGCATGGCAGATGCAGTTTAATGTGGATAAATGTGAGGTTATCCACTTTGGTGGCAAGAACAGGAAGGCGGGTTACTATCTGAATGGTGTCAAGTTAGGAAAAGGGGAAGTACAACGAGATCTAGGTGTCCTTGTTCATCAGTCACGGAAAGTAAGCATGCAGGCACAGCAGGCAGTGAAGAAAGATAATGGCATGCTAGCCTTCATAACAAGGGGAATTGAGTATAGGAGCAAAGAGGTCCTTCTGCAGTTGTACAGGGCCCTGGTGAGACCACACCTGGAATATTGTGTACAGTTTTGGTCTCTAAATTTGAGGAAGGACATTCTAGCTATTGAGGGAGTGCAGCGTAGGTTCATGAAGTTAATTCCTGGGATGGTGGGACTGTCATATGTTGAAAGATTGGAGCGACTGGGGTTGTATACACTGGAATTTAGAAGGATGAGAGGGGATCTGATTGAAACATATAAGATTATTAAGGGATTGGACATGCTAGAGGCAGGAAACATGTTCCTGATGTTGGGGGAGTCCAGATCCAGAGGCCACAGTTTAAGAATAAGGGGTAGACAATTTAGAACGGAGTTGAGGAAAAACTTTTTCACACAGAGGGTTCTGGTTCTGTGGAATGCTCTGCCTGAGAAGGCAGTGAAGGCAAATTCTATGGATTCTTTCAAAAAAGAGTTAGATAGAGCTCTTAAAGATAGCAGAGTGAAGGGATATGGGGATAAGGCAGGAACTGGATACTGATTGTGGATGATCAGCCATGATCACAGTGAATGGTGGTGCTGGATGGAAGGGCTGAATGGCCTACTCCTGCACCTATTGTCTATTGTCTATTGTGAATATTTAATAGTCCCACATCATTTGAATCAATTCTGCCTTTCTTTTCTTACCACTGAAGTTGATTACCTCAAACTTCTGTACACTATACTGCTGCTGCCATATTCTTCCTCTCATTAAACCTGTTTCTATCGATTTGCAGACTCTCTGTGTCCTCACAACTTACCCACCTGTATCTTCACTAATGTTGATATATTATACTCAGTCCTTTCGTCTAAGTCATTGATGTTAGCTGTTAACAGCTAAGATCACTGTAGAGATCCCCAAGGCAACCCACTAGTCGCTGTTTATTGATCTGAAAATAACCCATTTTTTCCTGCCATTGTCTTCCCAGTTACCAAATTCTCTATCTACGGTATGTTAATATATCACCTTCAGATCTGTAAGCAATGATTTCTTGTGGGGTAACTTAATAACATCTTGTTAACACTCTTCAGGAAATCCAAATGCGATATATTCATTGCTTACATTCTATTCACCCAGTAAGTTACAATCTTATAAAATAACCAATATATTTGTCAAATACAATTGCCCTTTCATAAAATCTCATTGCCCCTGCTTAATCTTGTCATGATTTTCTTAGTGTCTTTAATTTTTCTTAACATTTTCTTTCTTTCTTTTTCCAGTATTTTTATTAAATTTCATATACACAAATACAGAATTCATAAGGATACTTATTATAAGTCAAAATAAGGGAGCACAAAATGCACTATGTATAAATAAACTGTTACAATCATGGTATGCCATATTCATGATCAATCAAATAAAATAAATTGAATTATGAAATACAATAATATGGTTAATTATACTATAAAAATATCTACACCCACTACCAAGACAAAGCCGGTTGGTAAAAAAAACAAAAGAAAAAAAAGAGTACTTTACCATATAGTGTTTTATAATAATAGCCCAGATCTATATTTTAATAACAGTAACATTTCAAAGATTTTCAAAATAGTTCAGAAAGGGTCCCCATAGCATTTGAAAACCTTGATTAGAATCAGAAATTGAACAACGAATCTTCTCTAAATTTAAACATGACATAACATCGCATAACCATTGAGCATGTGTGTGTGGTGGGGGGGTGGGGGGGAGAGAGTAACCTCCTTCCGTTTAAGCACGATCACCCTCCTAGCCATAAGAGAAATAAAAGCCAGTACCCGCAAATGAGAAGGCTCCAAAATTATAGCTCTTTCGTCAACAATACCAAATAAGGCTGTCAAAGGATTGGGCTTAAAATTAACTTTAAAATGTACAGTAAAAGTTTGGAATACTTCTTTCCAATATTTTTCAAGGCTCGAACATGACCAAAACATATGAATTAATGAAGCCTCTCCCTTATTACATCTGTCACAATAAGGAGATATGACAATAAACCAGGACTGAGTGTCCTAAATTTCTAAATGACAATAAACGGGGACTGAGTGTCCTCATAATCTAGTCTAATCTAATATATCTGCAAATAAATGAGAGAGCTTCTCTTTAGACATATGAGCCCTAGGTACCACTTTAAATTGTAGGAGGGAATGACGAGCATATAATGATGAAGAATTAACCATCTTGAAAATAGCCCTCCAGGTCTCATCAGATAATGAGGTCTGTAAATCCTTTTCTCAATCTTTTATAATTTTGTCTAAAGGAGCCACTTTCAGTCCTGACAACAGACCATAAATATAAGATATTGAGCCAATATCAAAAGATTTCAAGTTAAAAATTACATCTATTATGTTCTTATCTGAGCTGGCAGGAAATATATGTAGTTTAGATCTTAAAAAATCTCTAATCTGTAGATTTCAAAAAAAGTGGGTATTTGATAGATTATATTTCACTGAGAGCTGCTCAAAAGAAGAAACATTCTCTCCAACAAACAGATCCTGAAATCGTTTAACGCCTAATCTATCCCATTCTCTAAAAAACAGATCGGTTGTAGATGCTTTTAAAAAATTTAGAAAAAAATAGGACTAGAAAGGGAAAATCTCAATAAACCGAAATGTTTTCTAAACTGTAGCCAGATCCTCAAAGTGTGTTTAAGCACCAAAATGTCAGTTAATTTATTTAAAGATAAGGGAAGAGAGGATCCAAGAAGAGAAATAATAGAAAATTTCGTCACAGAGTTGGCTTCCAAAAAGACCCATATTGGACAATCCTCACGATTAATATAATATAACCAGAACGTAAGATTTTGTATGTTAATTACCCAAAAATATAACCTAAAATTGGGTAGAGCAGGACCTCCATTCTTTTAAATTTTTTGAAGGTGGGCTTTATTTAATCAGGGTTTTCTGTTCTTCCATATATAGGAAGAAAGAATCGAATCTAAAGAATCAAAAAAGACTTAGGAATAAAAACAGGTACCGCTTGAAAAAGGTATATAAATTTTGGTAAAATATTCATTTTAATAGAATTAATTCGACCAATCAATGATAAAGAGAGAGGCGACCAATTAGAAAGTGTCTTTTTCACATAACTCATTAAGGTTGGACATTTTCTTTGAATAGATCTTTATAATTCTTAGTGATTGTTACACCCAAATAGGTAAATTGTTTTCTTACAATTTTAAAAGGAAGGTTAATATCAGTTGGTATCAAACTATTTAAAGGAAACAATTCACTCTTATGTAAATTCAATTTATATCCTGAAAACTGACTAAAATTAGTAAAAGAAACATAGAGAGTAAAGAAGTTGTAACACTAGATACAAAAAGCAGTAGGTCATCAGCATAAAGCGAGGCTTTATGAATAGTACCTTTCCTTAAGATACCGGTGATATCTTTAGACTCTCAAAAGGCAATTGCTAAAGGTTCTAATATCAAATCGAAAAGCAATGGGCTCAAAGGACATCCTTGTCTGGTTCCACGTTGGAGTTTAATTGGTTTAGAATTCTGAAAGTTAATAAGGACCCGAGTGCAAGGAGATCAGTAAAGTAATTTAATCCAATGAATAAAATTGGGCCCAAAATTAAATTTTTCTAATGTTTTAAATAGGCAATTCCATTCAACTCGGTCAAAAGCCTTTTCTGCATGCAGAAAAATCACACATTCCAATATTTCCTTGGATGGAGAATGCATAACATTTAACAATCACTGTATATTAAAATAGGAATATCGATTTTTAATAAATCCTGTCTGATCATCAGATATTATAGAAGGTATAATATTTTTGCATCTATGGGCCAAGATTTTAGATAGGATCTTAGCGTCAACTCTGAGTAAACAGATTGGTCTATATGAAGAGAATCAGTGGGATTCTTATTCTTTTTAAGAATAAGCGAAATGGAAGCTTCATAAAAAGACTGTGGCAACCTACCCTTGAAGGAATCAGTAAGGGCGGAACATAAATAAGGTATAAGCAATGAAGAAAAAGCCTTATAAAATTCTCCGGAGAATCCATTAGGTCCTGGAGATTTCCCAGAATGCAATGAGCATATAACCTCAGTGATTTCCTCCTCAGAAATAGTTTGGTCCAACTGCTTTCGTTTATAGAACATAGAATAGTACAGCACAGTACAGGCCCTTCGGCCCACAATGTTATGCCAACCCTCAAACCCTGCCTCCCATATAACCCCCCCACCTTAAATTCCTCCATATACCTGTCTAGTAGTCTCTTAAATTTCACTAGTGTATCTGCCTCCACCACTAACTCAGGCAGTGCATTCCACACACCAACCACTCTCTGAGTAAAAAAACTTTCCTCTAATATCCCCACTGAACTTCCCACCCCTTACCTTAAAGCCATATCCTCTTGTATTGAGCAGTGGTGCCCTGGGGAAGAGCCGCTGGCTATCCACTCTATCTATTCCTCTTAATATCTTGTATACCTCTATCATGTATTCTCTCATCTTCCTTCTCTCCAAAGAGTAAATCCCTAGCTCCCTTAATCTCTGATCATAATGCATACTCTCTAAACCAGGCAGCATCCTGGTAAATCTCCTCCGCACCTTTTCCAATGCTTCCACATCCTTCCTATAGTGAGGTGACCAGAAATGGACACAGTACTCCAAGTGTAGCCTAACCAGAGTTTTATAGAGCTGCATCATTACCTCGCAACTCTTAAACTCTATCCCTTGACTTATGAAAGCTAACACCCCATAAGCTTTCTTAACTACCCTATCAACCGAAAGTACAGGAATGTTTAATTGGTCTAAAAAATTGTTCATTGCAGTATTATCTTTAACAAAATCAGAACTATACAGTTTAGAATAAAATCATCTAAAAGTGTCATTTATTTCAAAATGGTCAGTTGTCACATCACCATTGGTTTTGCGAATTTCTTTAATTTGCCGTTTAGCTATAAAGGTCTTCAATTGATTAGCTAATAGTTTACCAGTTTTTTCTCTATGTATATAGAATTGGCTTCTATCTTTTAAAAATTGGCTTTCAATTGGATACGTTATAAGAAGATCATACTTAGTTTTAATTTCAATACGTCTTTTGTATAGTTCAGGGTCTGGTGCCGAAGCGTATTTCTGGTCTAATTGTTTTAATTGATTAACTAAATCAGTTTTCCCTTTATTTGCTTTTTTCTTAATATACGCAGTATAGGAGATAATTTGTCCTCTAATATATGCCTTAAAAGTGTCCAAATGATAAGACTAGAAGTCTCTTCCAACGCATTTTCTTCAAAAAAAATGAGTAATTTGATTCTCCAGAAATCTTAGAAAGTCCTTATCAGATAACAAAGTTAAATTAAAATGCCAGGATCTGTTCATATGAGTGAAACCAGGAAGACTTAAAGATAGAAATACAGAAGAATGGTCAGATACAGTTATTTCTTTATAGTCAATGGATCGAATTAATGGAATCATTTGACTATCAATAAAAAAATAATCAATCCTGGTATAGGAATGATGGACATGAGAGAAGAATGAATATTCCCTTTTTGCTGGGTGAAAAAAACGCCAGACATCAACAATATCACATTTCATTAGAAAGGATTGAATAAATAAAGCTGATTTATTAGGTGTGGCTGATTTAAGAGAAGAATGATCTAATACTGGGTCTAGACAACAATTAAAATCCCCTCCCATCACCAAAGAATAAAGACTCAAATCTAGCAGGAATAAAAAGAAACACTCAAAAAATCCTGGGTCAACCACATTAGCAAATACAATTAATTTATTATCTAGTTTCCCTAACACTATGACAAATCACCCATTAGGGTCAGAGACAACTTTACGTTGCACAAAATAAATTGTATTGTCTATAAAAATCGTGACCCCTCGAGATTTTTCTCTGAATGAAGAATGAAATTGTAGACTCCTCCACCGATTAAAAAGGCATGCGTTGTCACATCTATGTACATGCATTTCTTGTAGAAAAATAATGGGGGCCTTTAACTTTTTAATATAAGCAAAAGTCTTATTCCATTTCACAGGATGATTTAACCCTTTCACATTAAAACTAAGTAAATTAATATTTTGATCCATTTTAAATACTAATTAACAGAAGAGTTAAAAGATCTGACCATAAAATATTAGAACCAGAGAACGAACCATAAAATAAGGTACTCAAACAGAAAATTTGGATGGCAGCCCAACCCAGCTTCCAGAGAAAAAAGAAAAAAGAGACCCTATCCCCTCCCCATCTCAAAGCCAAAAAGCCGGCCAAAGGACAGTCGTCATGCTAAACCCCCAAAGGCAAACCTCCCAAAGAAATTCTGCTGGCAAAACTCCAATCATTCAAGGTTATTATGTTCCTACCAAGACAAAACAGACAAAAAAAACTTAGATCAGAAATCCAAAACATAAGAGGATCCATTTTAACAATTTCAAAAAACATACATATAGAAAAACCTCAAAAAAAAGTAGTAAAAGTATCAAAGAAAATATCAAAAAATAAGATATATAAATGGTCAAAATGTAAGTTTATTAAAACCTTATTCTTTCCAACATTAAAAAGATAATTGCTCTTGTAAGAGATATAATGTAATTAATCTTCTGCTTTCAAAAACTTCTGCGTATGTTCAACCGATCCTAGCCATTTCTGCACACCATTTTTCAGAACGATTCTAAGACATGTGGGGGAGCGAAGGGAGGGCTTAAACCCTTTGTTATAAAGCAGCGACATGACCTCTTTATACTTAGCACGTTCAGCCATAACGTCCGATGTACAATCTTCCATGAATCAGATCATCTTCCCGTTGTAATCGATCATTCCTACTCGACGGGTATGATGGATTAAAAGCTCCTTAGTATGAAATTCATGAAAACATAAAATAACCGACCTAGGTCACTCTCCCGACTTTGGTTTGTGGGACAGCGACTGGTGGGCGCAGTCCAACTTAGGCACAGATGGCAATAAATCAGGGAATAGCTGCTTCAGAAAGCTTGCAAAGAACTTCATGGGGTGGGCATCTTCAGCTGATTCTTCAAGACCCAGAATACGTAGATTGTTCCTTCTGCTTCTGCTTTCCAGGTTGGCAATCTTCTTTGTTAATTTTTCATTAGATAATGGTAATTTTTTGCAGAGATTACTCATGTCTTCTAAGTCCACTTCCAGTATCGACAAAGTTTCTTTATTCTCCTTAATTCGCTTTTCATATTCGATTAGAGTTTGTTGAATAGTGTCCAACTTGACATTAAGATGTTGAAATTCCTCGGAGAGTTCTGTTCTTCGCTTTTTAAGGAAATCTCCAATTGATTCCAAAGTGGTTGGAGAAATCTTCTTTTTCTTTTGCAGAGGCTTTAGTCTTTTTCATAGACATAACAGAGCAATCTTGAGATTTATAGTAAGGTTTCAAAAAACTGGTAGGAAACAAAAAGATAGATAAGATAGGAGCAAGTTCAGAAAGATGTTACTCCATCGGCTGCCAGCAGGGCCCTCAACATTTTCTTGATGTTAAGCTAATTGCTCTTTCTCACCTTCTTTCTCAAATTGCAATCTAGATTTAGGGTTTTCCAATCTACTGTGGTCTTTCCTGGATTTAACATATTTTGGAAGTCTACAACTAATTTATCCACTGACCCTGTAGCCTTTGTTTTACTAAGACTCAGGATAACAAGTCCAGGTGATTTTCCCGGTTTTAGTCCATTCAGTTTAACACGTAGCACTATGGAACATCATGATTATTAATATATATCTCATTAATGAGTATAATATATTGATTAATGGACATCCATTAGTCTCATGAGACCATGGATTTGCACCTTGGAAGATGTCCAGGGCACAGGCCTGGGCAAGGTTGTATGGAAGACCAGCAGTTACCCGTGCTGCAAGTCTCCCCTCTCCACACCACCGACGTTGTCCAAGGGAAGGGCATTAGGAACCATGCAGCTTGGTGCCGGTGTCGTCGCAGAGCAACATGTGGTTAAGTGCCTTGCTCTAGGACTCACATGCTGCCTCAGCCAAGGCTCGAACTAGCGACCTTCAAATCACTAGACGAACGCCTTAACCACTTGGCCACACACCAACACTAATATATATTATTATTAACACTAATATATTGATTACATTACTTCATTTGTGCATTCCTGAACAGGAAATTTCAGGATCTACATCTACATCTGCGCCAAGTGCATCAAGATGCAGCTCCTAAGGGACTGCGTTACGGAACTGGAGCTGCAGCTCGATGACCTTCCTCTGGTCAGGGAGAGTGAGGAGTTGATAGAGAGGAGTTACAGGCAGGTGGTCACACCAGGGCCATGGGAGGCAGACAAGTGGGTCACAGTTAGGAGGGGGAAGGGGAAGAGTCAGGTAATAGAGAGTACCCCGGTGGCTATGCCCCTTAACAATAGGTACTCCTGTTTGAGTACTGGTGGGGGGGACAGCTTACCTGGGGGAAGCGACAGTGGCCGTGCCTCCGGCACAGAGTCCGGCCCTGTAGCTCAGAAGGGTTGGGAAAGGAAGAGGAGGGCAGTTGTGATAGGGGACTCGATAGTAAGGGGGTCAGTTAGGCGATTCTGTGGACGCAGTCCAGAGACCCCAGATGGTAGTTTGCCTCCCTGGTGCCAGGGTCCGGGATATTTATGATCGTGTTCAAGATATCCTGAAGTGGGAGGGTGAGGAGCCAGAGGTCGTGGTACATATAGGTACCAATGACATAGGTAGGAAAAGGGAAGAGGTCCTGAAAGGAGAATAAGGGAGTTGAGAAAAAGGACCGCAAAGGTAGTAATCTCGGGATAACTGCCTATGCCACGCGACAGTGAGAGTAGGAATGCGATGAGGTAGAGGATAAATGCGTGGCTGAGGGATTGGAGCAGGAGGCAGGGATTCAAGTTTTTGGATCATTGGGACCTCTTTTGGCGCAGGCATGACCTGTACAAAAAGGACGGGTTACACATGAACTTTAGGGGGACCAATATCCTGGCAGGGAGATTAGCGAGGGCTACTGAGGTGACTTTAAACTAGAATGGTTGGGGGGTGGGAATCAAATTAAAGAGGCTAGGCGAGAGGAGGTTAGTTCACAACAGGGGAATGGGAACCAGTGCAGAGAGACAGAGGAGTGTAAAGTGAGGGTAGAAGCAAAAAGTAGTAAGGAGAAAAGTAAAAGTGGCAGGCCGACAAATCCAGGGCAAGCATCAAAAAGGGCCACTTTTCAACATAATTGTATAAGGGCTAAGAGAGTTGTAAAAGAGCGCCTGAAGGCTTTGTGTGTCAATGCAAGGAGCATTTGTAACAAGGTGGATGAATTGAAAGTGCAGATTGTTATTAATGATTATGATATAGTTGGGATCACAGAGACATGGCTCCAGGGTGACCAGGGATGGGAGCTCAACGTTCAGGGATATTCAATATTCAAGAGGGATAGACATGAAAGAAAAGGAGGTGGGGTGGCGTTGCTGGTTAAAGATGAGATTAACGCAATAGAAAAGAAGGACATAAGCCGGGAAGATGTGGAATCGATATGGGTAGAGCTGCATAACACTAAGGGGCAGAAAACGCTGGTGGGAGTTGTGTACAGGCCACCTAACAGTAATAGTGAAGTCGGAGATGGTATTAAACAGGAAATTAGAAATGTGTGCAATAAACGAACAGCAGTTATAATGGGTGACTTCAATCTACATGTAGATTAGGTGAACCAAATTGGTAAAGGTGCTGAGGAAGAGGATTTCTTGGAATGTATGCAGGGTGGTTTTTTGAACCAACATGTCGGGGAACCAACTAGAGAGCAGGCTATTCTGGACTGGGTTTTGAGCAATGAGGAAGGGTTAATTAGCAATCTTGTCGTGAGAGGCCCCTTGGGTAAGAGTGACTATAATATGGTGGAATTCTTCATTAAGATGGAGAGTGACATAGTTAATTCAGAAACAAAGGTTCTGAACTTAAAAAGGGGTAACTTTGAAGGTATGAGACGTGAATTAGCTAAGATAGACTGGCAAATGACACTTAAAGGATTGACGGTGGATATGCAATGGCAAGCATTTAAAGATTGCATGGATGAACTACAACAATAGTTCATCCCAGTTTGGCAAAAGAATAAATCAAGGAAGGTAGTGCACCCGTGGCTGACAAGAGAAATTAGGGATAGTATCAATTCCAAAAAAGAAGCATACAAATTAGCCAGAAAAAGTGGCTCACCTGAGGACTGGGAGAAATTCAGAGTTCAGCAGAGGAGGACAAGGGGCTTAATTAGGAATGGGAAAAAAGATTATCAGAGAAAACTGGCAGGGAACATAAAAACTGACTTAAAAGCTTTTATAGATATGTAAAAAGGAAAAGACTGGTAAAGACAAATGTAGGTCCCCTACAGACAGAAACAGGTGAATTGATTATGGGGAGCAAGGACATGGCAGACCAATTGAATAATTACTTTGGTTCTGTCTTCACTAAGAAGGACATAAATAATCTTCCAGAAATAGTAGGGGACAGAGGGTCCAGTGAGATGGAGGAACTGAGGGAAATACATGTTAGTAGGGAAGTGGTGTTAGGTAAATTGAAGGGATTGAAGGCAGATAAATCCCCAGGGCCAGATGGTCGGCATCCCAGAGTGCTTAAGGAAGTAGCCCAAGAAATAGTGGATGTATTAGTGATAATTTTTCTAAACTCATTAGAATCTGGACTAGTTCCTGAGGATTGGAGGGTGGCTAATGTAACCCCACTTTTTAAAAAAGGAGGCAGAGAGAAACCGGGGAATTATAGTCCGGTTAGCCTAACATCAGTGGTGGGGAAACTGCTGGAGTCAGTTATCAAAGATGTGATAACAGCACATTTGGAAAGCGGTGAAATTATCGGACAAAGTCAGCATGGATTTGTGAAAGGAAAATCATGTCTGACGAATCTCATAGAATTTTTTGAGGATGTAACTAGTAGAGTGGATAGGGGAGAACCAGTGGATGTGGTATATTTGGATTTTCAAAAGGCTTTTGACAAGGTCCCACACAAGAGATTAGTGTGCAAACTTAAAGCACACGGTATTGGGGGTAAGGTATTGATGTGGATAGAGAATTGGTTGGCAGACAGGAAGCAAAGAGTGGGAATAAACGGTACATTTTCAGAATGGCAGGCAGTGACTAGTGGGGTACCGCAAGGCTCAGTGCTGGGACCCCAGTTGTTTACAATATATATTAATGACTTGGATGAGGGAATTAAATGCAGCATCTCCAAGTTTGCGGATGACACGAAGCTGGGCGGCAGTGTTAGCTGTGAGGAGGATGCTAAGAGGATGCAGGGTGACTTGGATAAGTTAGGTGAGTGGGCAAATTCATGGCAGATGCAATTTAATGTGGATAAATGTGAAGTTATCCACTTTGGTGGCAAAAATAGGAAAACAGATTATTATCTGAATGGTGGCCGATTAGGAAATGGGGAGGTGCAACGAGACCTGGGTGTCATTATAGACCAGTCATTGAAAGTGGGCATGCAGGTACAGCAGGCGGTGAAAAAGGCGAATGGTATGCTGGCATTTATAGTGAGAGGATTCGAGTACAGAAGCAGGGAGGTACTACTGCAGTTGTACAAGGCCTTGGTGAGACCGCACCTGGAGTATTGTGTGCAGTTTTGGTCCCCTAATCTGAGGAAAGACATCCTTGCCATAGAGGGAGTACAAAGAAGGTTCACCAGATTGATTCCTGGGATGGCAGGACTTTCATATGAAGAAAGACTGGATGAAATAGGCTTGTACTCGTTGGAATTTAGAAGATTGAGGGGGGATCTGATTGAAACGTATAAAATCCTAAAGGGATTGGACAGGCTCGATGCAGGAAGATTGTTCCCGATGTTGGGGAAGTCCAGAACGAGGGGTCACAGTTTGAGGATGAAGGGGAAGCCTTTTAGGACTGAGATTAGGAAAAACTTCTTCACACAGAGAGTGGTGAATCTGTGGAATTCTCTGCCACAGGAAACAGTTGAGGCCAGTTCATTGGCTATATTTAAGAGGGAGTTAGATATGGCCCTTGTGGTTACGGGGATCAGGGGGTATGGAGGGAAGGCTGGTGCAGGGTTCTGAGTTGGATGATCAGCCATGATCATAATAAATGGCGGTGCAGGCTCGAAGGGCCGAATGGCCTACTCCTGCACCTATTTTCTATGTTTCTATGATCAAACAAATTTATTAAAAAAAAAACAGATTTCAAAAGGAAATACAAGTACGCCTCAGATTATTGCAGGGTTTTGTTCCTAAGAGCAGTCTTAATCTAAGCAGTTCACAAGGCAGAAATGGCTGTGAACAAATTTCCCACATGACAGAAAATGTCTGTAATTCCACAGGAGCCGCAAATCCACTCCACTGGTTTCCCAAATGTTTGTTCGTATGGACATAAGTTGGGTATTTGTACGAGGGGTTATTGGTTAAGATCGTGGCCTAAGGTAGAAGGAGTCAATTTTAGAAAACCTTTAAAAATCTACTGGTTGTTGATGGAGTAACAGCTTTTTGTAGCTGCTCCTATAATACTTACTTTGCTGTTTCTAACCTGTTTTGAAATTTTACTTTTAAATGTAACATTGTTTTATTATGAGGGGTGCCAAAGGTAAAAAGGAAGAGGCCCCCCTTACAACTTTGGAATCTATTATGGAGACGCTTCGGAAACATAAAAAAGAATTTTCTGAGCAGTTCCAGCAGAAGTTCCAGCAACTCAGCGCTGAAAGTAAACAAATTGATGTAAAATTAAACTCTATTCAAAAAGCCTTAGTTGAACATGATAAATGATTACAAGAGAATGAAGATACTCTGGCGATTTTAGATGCGGAAATTGAAGACCTGCAACAGCTTTGTGAAAAACAGTCAAAGTTTAATGAAAAATTAAGACAGAAGATTATCGACTTAGGAAACAGAAGTAGAAGAAATAATCTACGAATTCTGGGTCTTGAAGAGTTAATGGAAGGTAATCACCCTACGGAATTCTTTGCAAACTTTTGGCAAAATTATTTCCTAAAATTTTTAAATCTCCGCCTAAGATTGATCGAGCCCATAGATCGCCTGTGCCCAGACCTGCCATGGGAGAGAGACCCCGATAACCTGTTTACATGATTTTCAAACAAAAGAACTTTTAACCCGTGAATCCCGTCGAAGAGGTATGATTGATTACAACGGTCAGAAGATCTGAATTGTTGTGGATTTTTCACCTGAGGTGATACATGAGCGCTTCAAGTTTTAAAAAGGTTATGTCGGAACTGAATAACAAAGGTTTCAAGCCGTCTCTCCGTTATTCTGCTCGGCTCAGAATTATTTTGAGGAATCGTTCTCAGAAATGGCTCCGATCAACACAAGAAGCTCAAGAATTTTTAGAATCAGGAGACTGGCTGTTTAATATCTTCCTTCATGAATAATTGCTTCTTTTACTTTTGGTATACCTTTGCAGCTAACTCTCTTTTTGAACTCTTTAATGCTTTACTTAGAAAATAAAATTTTAATGAGATAATACCTTGTATGTTAATATGTTTTGAACTTTGATAGGTTATTCTTAATGTTATATGTTTTAATTTTTTTTGAGGTTTTTTTCTTTCAATAAGGTTTAGTTTGCTTGGTCTCATGTTTTGTCTAGGTTGGAATGCAGTTAACCTTGGAAATTTATCTGAAGATAGGCCAGTAGGTCTTTTTCGGAGGGCAATGTCATTAGGTTTAGCTATCGACTGTCTATTGGTCGGCTTTTTGACTTTGGGTGGGGGTGGGTGACTGGATGTTTTCTTTTTTTGTAAGCTGTTTTGGTCTCTTAGCCACACTTGTCGCCTGGTTAACCTATCTCAGAGTTCACTGTTTGGATTTAATATACATTCCAGTGGTTACTATTCTAACCTTTCTTTTAAGTAGTATTAAGAATGGATCATACTATTAATTTACTTAGTTTTAGCATGAAAGGATTAAACCACCCTGTGAAACGGAATAAGATATTTACCTACAATAAAAAATTTAAGGTCCCAATTTTTTTTTAAACAAGAAACTCACATTCGTAAATGTGACAATTTACGCCTCTTTAATCATTGGAAAGGACGACAATTTCATTCCTTTTTTCAGTATGAATCTAGGGGAGTTTTGATTTTTATAGATAATACAGTTTCTTTTGTTCAACATAAAGTAGTGTCTGATACCAATGGGCGTTTTGGGAAAATTAGATAATAAATTAATGGTATTTGCTCATTCATATGCCCCGAATATAGATGATCCAGGGTTTTTTTAGTGTTTATTTTTCCCGCTTTTGCCAGATTTAAGTCTTTACTCACTGGTCTTGGGTGGAGATTTTAACTGCTGGTTAGACCCAGTTTTAGATTGATCATTTTCTAAACCAGCGACACTTAGTAAATCAGCCTTGTTTATTCAATCCTTTCTAATGAAATGTGATATTGTTGATGTCTGGTGTTTCTTACATCCAATAGATAATGAGTACTTGTTTTTTCCCCACGTCCATCATACGTATTCCAGGAATGATTTTTTTTTTATTGATGGCCAAATGATTCCGTTAGTTCAATCCTGTGAATAAAAAGAGTTTGCTGTCTCAGATCATGCTCCTGTGTTTTTATCTTTAAATCTCCCTGGTCTCCCTCAAATAAACAGATTTTGGTGTCTTAATCTATATTTGCTATCAGATAAGGATTTTTAAAAATTTTTGGAGAGACAAATTACTCTTTTTTTTGAAGAGAATACATGGGAAGAGATTTCTAGTCTTATTATATGGGATGCCTTTTCGGCTTATATTAGAGGACAAATTATTTCTTATACTGCAAATGTTAAGAAAAATGCTAATAAAGAGAGAATTGAATTAGCTAATCAGTTGAAGCAATTAGATCAAAATTATGCCTTGGCTCTAGAATCTGCTTTAATATAAAAGGCATGTTGAAATTAAAACTAATTATGATCTTCTTTTAACATATCCAATTGAAACTCAACTCCTAAAAGATAATAGTCAATTTTATATTTGTGGAGACAAAACAGGTAAATTATTGGCTAACCAATTAAAAATCTTTATAGCTAAACAGCAAATTAAAGAAATTTGTAAAGCTAATGGTGATTAGATTAGATTAGATTATGAGAACACTCAGTCCTCTTTTTATTGTCATTTAGAAATGCATACATGCATTAAGAAATGATACAATGTTTCTCGGGAGTGATATCACAGAAAACAGGACAAACCAAAGACTAACACAGATAGAACCACATAATTATAACATATAGTTACAGCAGTGCAAAGCAATACCATAATTTGATGAAGAACAAACCATGGGCATGGTAATTAAAGTCACAAAAGTCCCCGAGTTGATCGACTCCCGAGTCCCTGATAGCAGGTGGCAAAAAGGAGAAACTCCCTGCCATAAACCTCCAGGCACCGTCAACTTGCCGATGCCTTGGAAGCAGCCGACCACAGCCGACACTGAGTCCATCCATCCAAAACCTTTGAGCTTCCAACCAGCCTCTCCGATACAGCCTCCCGAGCGCCTTCGACCTCTCCCCGGCCACTGAAACACACAAAGCCGAGGATTTCGGGGCCTTCTGCTCCACACAGTAGCAGCGGCAGCGAAGCGGGCATTTCAGAAGTTTTCCAGATGTTCCTCCGTGCTCTCACGTCTGTCTCCATCAAATCAGAATTTTGCACGGTCCCCTACTTGACAGATAACAGACATCAGCACCAAAGTGGCCACGCGCGCTGCCGTCGCGCCACCATTTTCTCCTCCCTCCAAATAGGACAACTGATAATTTAGAAATAAGAGATACCTTCAGAGAATTTTATTCTAAACTTTATAGCTCTGATACTGCTAAAGATAATACTGTAATGAATAATTTCTTAGACCAAATAAATATCCCTACACTTTCTGATGATAACTAAAAACAGTTGGATCAACCTATTTCTTATGAGGAAATTGCCAAGGCTGTATGTTCATTGCGCTCGGAGAAGGCTCCGGGTCCTGATGGATTTTCTGGAGAATTTTATAAGGCTTTGTCCTCATTACTTATACCTCACTTATATTCAGTCCTCTTGGACTCCTTTAAGTTGGGTAGGTTGCCACAATCTTTTACAAAGCTTCTATTTCACTTATTCTTAAAAAGAGTAAGAACCCAACTAGATGCTCTTCATATAGACCAATCTCCTTACTTGATGTTGACAATAAAATCCTATCCAGAGTTATGGCTTGTAGGATTGAAAATACTTTACCATCTATCATTTCTGATGATCAGACTGGATTTATTAAAAATCGATATTCCCACTTTAATATTTATCATTTATTAAATGTTATTTATTCTCCTTCTAAAGAGATATCGGAATGTGTGATATCCTTAGATGCTGAGAAAGCTTTTGATCAGGTTGAATGGAATTATTTATTTAAAACCTTAGAAAAATTTAATTTTGGGCCCGATTTGTTTCAATGGATTAAATTACTTTATTTATCTCCCTCTGCTCTGGGTCTTACTAACTCTCAGAATTCCAAACCATTTAAACTTCAACATGGAACTAGACAAGGTTGTTCTTTGAGCGCTTTGCTTTTTGATCTGGACTTAGACCCTAGGCTATTGCATTTCGAGAATCTAATGATATCACTGGTATTTTAAGGCGAGGTACAAAGTGTCACTTTATGCTGATTGCCTATTGCTTTATTTTTCTAATGTTGAGACTTCATTACCTTGTGTACTTTCCTTACTCTCCTGTTTTGGTCAGTTTTAAGGATATAAACTAAATTTTCATAAGAGTGAACCTTTTCCTTTGAATAACTTGGTATCAATTAATACTAACCTTCCTTTTAAAATTGTAAGAAATCAATTTACTTATTTAGGTGTAACGTTTACTAAGAATTATAAATATCTATTTAAAGCAAATTTTTTACCCTACTAAATTATGTAAAAAGGGCACTATCAAAATGGTCACCCCTTTCATTATCATTGATTGGCCGAATTAATTCTATTAAAATGAATATCTTGCCTAAATTTTTATACCTTTTTCAGGCCTTACCCATTTTTATTCCTAAATCTTTTTTTGATTCTCTTGATTCTATCATATCTTCATATATATGGAAAAATAAACTTTCTCAACTAAATAAAGTTCATCTTCAAAAGGCTAAAAAGAATGGAGGTTTAGCTTTACCAAATTTTAGGTTTCATTATTGGGCAGTCAATATACGAAACCTCACGTTTTGGTCATATTAACCATATAACAATTACAGCACGGAAACAGGCCATCTCGGCCCTTCTAGTCTGTGCCGAACTCTTACTCTCACCTAGTCCCACCGACCAGCACTCAGCCCATAACCCTCCATTCCTTTCCTGTCTATATATCTATCCAATTTAACTTTAAACGACAACATCAAACCTGCCTCAACCACTTCTGCTGGAAGCTCGTTCCACACAGCTACCACTCTCTGAGTAAAGAAGTTCCCCCTTATGTTATCCCTAAACTTTTGCCCTTTAACTCTCAACTCATGTCCTCTTGTTTGAATCTCCCCCATTCTCAACGGAAAAAGCCTATCCATGTCAACTTTATCAATCCTTCTCATAATTTTAAATACCTCGATCAAGTCCCCCCTCAACCTTCTACGCTCCAAAGAATAAAGACCTAACTTGCTCACCTTTCTCTGTAACTTAGGAGATGAAACCCAGGCAACATTTTAGTAAACCTGCTCTGTACTCTCTCAATTTTATTGACATCAACCATTGACATTAACCAAGAGGACTCTCCGTTTTGGGTTTCTTTAGAAGCTAACTCTGTTAATAAATTTTCTATCATCTCTCTTCTCGGATCCTCAATTCCTTTATTTTTAAGTAAACTAACTGATAGTTTTGTAGTTAAACATACTTTGAGGATTTGGGTACAATTTAGAAAATATTTTGGTTTATTGAGATTTTCTCTTTCAAGTCCCATTTTTTCTAACTTTTTTTTAAACCTTCTATGAGTTTTCAAAGATTAGGATAGACTCGGTATTAAATACTTCCAGGATTTATTTATTTGTTGGAGGAACTCTCTTTACGTTTGAGCAGTTTTTAGTTAAATATAGCTTACCAAAAACCCACTTTTTTCGATATTTACAAATTAGAGACTTTCTGCGACTCAATTACATACGTTTCCTAAAAGTCTCGATAAGAATTTATCAGATGTAATTTTTAATTTGAAACCTTTTCATAATGGATCAATATCTGATACTTATGGTACGTTGTTGGGAATGAGAAACACTCCTTTAGACAAAATTAAAAATCTCTGGGAACAAGACTTACAGACTTCAGTTTCTGAGGAAACTTGGAATGAAATTTTTAAATTGGTTAATACCTGATCGTTATGTGCCCATCATTCCCTCCTACAATTTAAAGTGGTCCATAATGCCCACATGACTAAAGATAACCTGTCTCGTTTTTATTCAGATATATCTCCCTAGTGTGACAGATGTAACAATGGAGAAGCTTCATTAATTCATATGTTCTGGTCATGCCCAAATCTTGAAAAATATTGGAAGGAAGTATTCCAAACATTGTCTGTACTTTTCAAAGTAAATTTTAAACCTAACCCTTTGACTGCCTTATTCGGTATTATTGGAGGAAAAGATATTATCTTGGAGACACCTGATTTGCATATTTAGGCTTTTATTTCTCTTATAGCTAGGAGGGCATTGTTGCTTAAGTGGAAGGATGTTGCTCCGCCTACTCATGCTCATTGGTTAAGCGATGCTATGTCATGCTGAAATTTAGAGAAGATTCGTTGTTCAATTTCTGAATCGAGACAAGACTTTCAAACATTGTGGGGACCATTTTTGAATTATTTTCAAAATCTTTATTTTGTTATTATGTACAGATGTTGGCTAATAATATGTTTTATATATGATAAGGATTTTTTCCTTTTTTCTTTCTTTACCAAACAGCTTTTCTTGGTAGTGGGTTCAGATTTTTTTTGTATAATAAAATTAGTACTTTTCAATATTACGATTCAATTTAATTTACATGAATATGGAGTAATGAGACTTTTAAGGCATCCGTTAGTCTTGCGAGACCATGGATCTGCGCCTGGAAAGTCTTCACTCTTCAGGGCGCAGGCCTGAGCAAGGTTGTATGGAAGACCAGCAGTTGCCCATGCTGCAAGTCTCCCCTCTCCATGACACCAATGTTGTCCAAGGGAAGGGCATTAGGACCCATACAGTTTGGCACCAGTGTCGTCACAGAGCAATGTGTGATTAAGTACCTTGCTCAAGGACACAACATGTTCCCCCGGCTGGTGCTCGAACTCACGACCTTCAGGTAGCTAGTCCAATGCCTTAACCACTTGACCACATGGGGTAATGAGACTGTAAGTGTGAGGTATAAAATATACCTCATGTATAATGTATAATATACCTCCTGTACTCTGTATTCCTTTATGTAAGAAATCAAAAATATTGATAAAGAAAACCTAGCACATTTATTTTTCCTACATTTACACACTTAGTCCAGCGACGTGGAGCATACGGATCCTTTCTTTGCAGAAGTCGGTGTCCACAGCAGGGGTGATTGATAAGTTTGTGGCCTAAGGTAGAAGGAGATGAGTTATTAACTTCAAGCTTTCTGCATTTTCACTCAAAAAGTTGAACTGCATGTGCATGTAACGAGAGCTATATAACTCATCTCCTTCTACCTTAGGCCACGAACTTATCAATCACCCCTGCTGTGGACCACCTGGAGGTCCAAGACGCTCTCGTTACATGCACGTGCAGTTCAACACTTGAGTGAAAATGCAGAAAGTTTGAAGTTAATAACTCATCTCCTTCTACCTTAGGCCACTAACTTATCAATCACCCCAGCTATGGACCACTTCTACAAAGAAGGGATCCGTATGCTCCATGACTGCTGGACTAAGTGTGCACGTGTAGGAGGGGACTATGTTGAAAAAAATGTGCTAGGTTTTCTAAAATTGACTCCTTCTACCTTAGGCCACAAAGTTATCAATCACCCCTCGTAAATTGGGGAGGAGCAATGACTGAAAGCAAGGAGTCCGCAGGTTATCCATAATTTTGGAGCTGGAGGAGGAAGTAGGTCAATAACCAGAATCCATGAACTTAAGGTGCTTGGAAACAAGCTAAAGCCATCTGGAGGAATTTATTTTTTGGTCAGAGTGAGTTTTGAAAGGATGTTGGAAACAGATTCAGTAATAATTTTCAGAAGAGAAAAAGATAAATATCTTCCCTTCAAATACAAACGTTTGTATTTACAAAGAGCAGGGATGTAGACTAATGCATCTCCCTCTCAGAGTCAGGTTAGCACAAGATAGTTTTGTACTGTATGATGCTATAATTTTGTATCATATATATATTCCCAATGACAAATCTGTAATTGTTCTGATATAATATCTTTCTTTTAATCTTTGTTTGTAATTTCTTAGATCCTTGACGAGGCGCTTAAGATCTGTAACTACATTTTCACGATTATCTTTGTCCTGGAATCTGTATTCAAACTAGTGGCCTTCGGTTTCCGCCGGTTCTTCAAGGATAGGTAAACACTGCGATACTGAGTAATGATATTGTATCCATGATTTTGTTTGGCTTTATTAGCATGGAGAAGACGCAAGTTCAGCTGGTAGTCCTTCTTACCTTTACCCCGCCTTGTTTAAAGTCAAAAATCAACGTCAAATTCACGTTTATTCTCATAAGCACAAGTACACATATGCACGGGTGCAATGAGAAACTATTTTGCAGCTACATCACAAGTACAGAGCATCATATAAGCAGCATTCACAAGAAAAACATGGAGTTTCTAGCAAAAACAGATTTTCCTATTTGGCAAACAAGAAATTATTCCTATGAGGAATAATTTCTGCTTTAATATACTAGAATGTAGCACATGATGCAGAAAGATTTAAAGCACAGACTAAGACTAGAATCTAATGGAAAGGTATTGGTTTTAACCATCATTTAGTGTCAACTTTACTTATTTTATTCTCCTTAATTCAGCTACTTTCCCTCATTAATTGTTGTTTATGTTTACTTAGTCCCAGTCGTTATTCAGCACCTTGAAAAATTAGAATCATGAAAGGTATGCAAAACATATGGAATAGCAAATGTCACAATACAATATGTACATTGAAGCAAATACTCTGTACCAGTGTACAAGAAAATGTAAAGACTGTTGTATGGTTAATAATCTATGCATCTTTTGTTAAATGAGGTTAATATGGGTAAGTATCTTGATATTTACCATGAACATTTAAGGATAAAGTGCTTGTTTCTGTGCCCTATAAATCTATAATTCCATGACTCTTACTTGCAAAAAGTACTGGCTTTGCCAGTGACATCTGCATCCTGTAAAAAAAGATTTTTTTAAATCGCTAGGCATACAAAACCATAATGCATCAACAAACTCGAATATAAAAGCAAAGAGCTGCAACATATGGACTCACTGATTTAAAAAGGTTGAATGAAGGCAGTGTGTCAATGTGATCATTTATTTAAGTGTATTTCTCTGCATTTAGAGCATGCAGTATGTAACTTTGTCTCTGCTACTGTGTTTTGCATTTAATTCCCCTTTTGTGATTTAACTCCAGATGGAACCAGCTGGACTTAGCTATTGTATTGTTATCTATTATGGGAATCACCCTCGAAGAGATTGAGGTGAATGCCTCCTTGCCAATAAATCCCACTATTATTAGAATCATGAGAGTCCTCCGGATTGCTAGAGGTCAGTAAAACATTATTCATTGAGGTGTTTTTAAAATTCCTGTTGAAGAGTGGATTCATGTCCCTTTGTAGAGTTACTCTCAAGTAGCTCCTTAAAATTAATTATGTGTTTTTAATATTGGGTGAGATGAGAGCCAAAGGGGGAAATGGGGAATGTTTTTCTTAACAGTGAGTTGCAATCAGGAATGCAATGCCTGTAAGTTTGATTGAATTGGATTCAATAATACCTTCTGTAAGAGAATTAGATTTATTTTTTGAATGAAGAGGGTGGCACGGTAGCGTAGTGGTTAGCACAACACTTTACAGTACCCTTTACAAGTTCAATTCCCACCGTTTGTATATTTTCCCTGTGACTGCGTGGGTTTCCTTCAGGCACTCCGGTTTCCTCCCACAGTCCAAAGATATACCGGTTGATCGGTTAATTGGGCATTGTAAATTGTTCTGTGATTAGGCTAGGATTAAATCAGGGGATTGCTGGGCAGCAGAAAGGCCTATTCTGTCCTCTATCTCAATAAATAAATAAATAAATTTAGTAGAACTACAGAGAAAAGGGCAAGGAGAATCTCTGCCTGACACAGTGACCATTTGTTGCCTTTGTAGTACTTAATTCCAGGGTTTGAATTTCCTGGTGACAGCAAAAGGAACAGAAACCTGCCAGATCATTTAGACCAAATCAAAACCTCTCCTTTCTCCTCCCATGCCTTAGCCCCATCTCTCGCCAATCACTTACGCTGATTTTTGAGACATTGTCTAGAATTTGAGCTTTCTCCCCTTAAGAGTAAATTAATCTTGGCAGGTGAGTGGATGAGGAGTAAATTCAGCAGCATGTCTTCACCTAGAGCTCTGGAACTCTTTCCCAAAGGCCACAGATAGATAGAAATTAAAGGAGATTTTAAGACTGAAATGGACTATTTTTTGCTGAGTAATGCTGCTAAGGATTTGTGTAAATGAAATTAAGTTAAAGATCACCTTAGATCTAATTGATTAGCAGTTTAGTCCCAAAATACCATATGGCATTTTGTAAAATGGCATATAATCTCAATGGCTATTCTAAAGTGCAGCTATAGGCTTAACACGCCTGTTTATAATTCTGAGCTGCATGAACACCCAGCAAAGATCAGATGATGTTTGTTCTCTTTATAAGGCCAACTTCCAGTGGAACTGAATAGCAATTATTCAGTCTTGAAGTACCAAAAGGTAGAAGAATGTCATTAACTTTAAAAAGTGAAATTGACACTTTCAAACAAAACTTATTAATCAACTTATTAAAACAGAACATCCTTAGACATTCTAAAGTCAAGTGGTCAGAAAACATCTGAAATGTGTTGGCTTTACTGGCATTTACAATCTTTGCTTATGTCCTCAAAAAGTCCTCAAGCTCCTGAAGATGGCAGTGGGAATGCGAGCCTTGCTAAACACAGTAATCCAGGCTCTACCACAGGTGAGCACCTTTGCCGAAATTTTTTGCAAATAGCAGGGAACTTCTTAGGGAATCTGACATGCTAAGTTGGAACTATTTATAGTCTTGAAATCTGATATGTTTACATCAGGAGATACTGTTCTGTTTTGTGGTCTTCTTGCCACAAGAAATAGACAGTTCCACAGTGGTTTACAATGCTATCTAACATCCCTGCCTACCCCATCATTACATTTGGCTGCACCAGATTGATCTGTATGAAAGGCATGAAAGACAAGCTTTTCACTGCACCTCAGCACATGTGACAATAATAAATCCATTCCAATTCCAATTCCATGCCTCCCTGTCACCACACTGCAATCTGGAACATGCTGAAGTCAGACCTTTAGATAAATACTTCCAAAGTGCTTCAATGTCAGCAGTAAAAATCTAAAAGATTTTAAATAATGTTTTGCCTGTTCTGCTAAGTCAGTTGGATCACAAACAAGGACACAAAAAAATCTCACTTCAGCACTATGGTCATCAACAATGAATGTCAACTTGGAAAATTAGATTGGAACTTGAAAGCTGTCATTGCAGGAGATTTCAACCAAACCACCTTGAAGAAATCTCTGAACAACTACCACCAACATATCACCAGTGGAACCAGAGGACCCAATACACTTGACAACAGTTATACCACCATCAAGAACACTTACCGTGTTATCCCATGACCACACCTTGGAAAGTCTAATCACCTGGCTGTACTTCTACTTGCAGCATATTGGCAGAGATTAAAGACTACAGCACCATTGATGAGGACCAAGAAGATATGTTCAAGGACGGAGGGTGAACACTTCCAGGACTGCTTTGAGTTGGTGGACTAGAGAATGTTCAGGGATTCATCTTCGGGCCTGAATGAATACGGCACATATTTCACTGACTTCATCAAGAACTGTGTGGGTGAGTGTGTGCCTTCATGAACGTAACAGACATACTCAAACCAAAAGCCGTCGATGAATCAGGAGGTTCGTAGTCTGCCAAGGGCTAGATCTGTGGCATTAAAGAGCTGTGATCCAAAACTATTCAAGAAATCCAGGTACAACCTACGGAAGGCACGTTAAGAGTGAAAAAATCTATTCCGTTTGAAGTAGAGACGGAATCGGATACAGGCTATTACTTCCTACAAAGTGAAACCTAACACCATGAATGGTTGTGTTGCTTCACTCCCAGATGAGCATCATCGTCTTTTATGCACGCTTAGAAAAGAAGAATAAAAGTATAGCTGTATGAATCCCTGCATCGTCCGTCAATGCTGTGATTTGTCTCAGAGCCCAACCTGAGATCGACTTTCAAGAGGGTGAAGCCTCACAAGGCACCAGGCCCCATTGGTGTGTGTGGTAGAGCTCAGAAAACCTATGCCAGCTAATTGGCAAGAGTATTCAAGGACATCTTAAATCTTAAATCTCTCTCTGCTGCATTTGGAGGTTCCTACCTGCTTCAAAAGGGCGACAGTATTGCTAGTGCTCAAGAAGAGCAGGGTGAGCTTCCTCAATGACTATTACCCAGTGACACTCAGATCTACTGTGATGAAGTGCTTTGAGAGGTTGGTCATGACCAGAATCAACTCCTACTTAAGCAAGGACCTGGACTCACTGCAGTTTGCCTGCCACCACATTGGGTCTCCAGCATATGCAATCTCACTGGCTCTCCACTGGGCATTAGCAACCTTGACCTGGACAATAGTAATATCCATGTCAGGTTGCTGTTTATTGATTACAGCTCAGCATTCAACACAATTATACCCTCAGTTCTAATTAACAAGCTCCAAAACTAGGGCCTCTGTACCTCCCCCTGCAGCTGATCCTTGATGTTCTCACCAACAGATCATAGTCTGTGCAGATTGGAAATAACATCTCCTCCTCGCTGACAATCAACACTGGCACACCTCAGGGATGTATGCTTAGCCCACTGATGTATTCTCTCTGTACACACAGTTGTGTGGGTAGGCACAGCTCAATCAGCATCTATAAGTTTGCCAATGACACAACTATTATTGGCAGTATTTCAGATGGTGATGAGGAGGTGTACTGGAGTGAGATAGATCAGCTGGTTGAGTGGCGTTGCAACAACAATCTTGTACTCTATGTCAGTAAGACCAAGGAATTGATTGGACTTCAGGAAGGGGAAGGTGAGGGAACACACACCAATCCTCATTGAGCGATCAACAGTGAGAGCAGTTTCAAGTTCCTGGGTATCAACATCCCTGAGGATATTTCCTGGGCCCAACATATTGCTACAATTACAAAGAAGGCACAATACTGTCTAAATTTCATTGTGAGTTTGAGGAGACTTGGTATATCACCAAAGATACTCACAAATGAAGAGCATTCTAACTGGTTTCATCACCGTCTGGTATGGATGGGCCAGTTTTAGATTAGAGAAAGATGCAGAAAGTTGTAAGCTGAGCTACTTGCATCATAGGCAATAGCCTTCCCAGCATCCAGGACACCTTCTAACGGCGATGTCTCAAAAAGGCAACATCCATCATTAAGGACCCCCCTATTGCCAGGACACGTCCTCTTCTCATTGCTACCGTCAAACAGGAGGTACAGGAGTCTGAAGACACACATTCAACATTTCAGGAGCAGATTCTTCCCCTCTGCTATCAGATTTCCGAATGGATGGTGAACCCAAGAACTCTATTTTTTCCATCTCTTTTTGCACTACTTATTTAGTTTAATTTTCTTTATATATAAAATTCTTATTGTAATTTATAGTTCTTATTATTATGTATTGCAATGTACTGTTGCTGCACAACAAATTTCATAACGTATGCCAGTGATATTAAACCTGTTTCTGTTTCTGAAGTGATTTTTTTTCAGTGCAAACCCCTAAAGCAAGTGTGCATTTTAGATATTCTAGGCTGATAGATCACCTCGGCACTCTGAGCCACCATTAACGTTTAACACCAAGCAAGTTAAAGCTGTAACCTTCAAAGTGGGCACTCCAAAGTCGCCACTAATGTTCACCAGATCAGAGAGGGACATTGCCTCGATCCATGCTTTGCTTTGTCCATGATTTGAGTTGTTTCAGTTGCAAAGGAGATGGAGAATAGAGAGCCTTCAATGGAAACATGATGTGTTAACCTGCAGTGTTCTCAATCTGCAAAATGCTGAACCCACCTCATCATCATCCTTTTGCAAATAAATTTGTCCTTTCAACCCCCATCATACATACTGTTATTTTCCAGTGCTACAACAGTGACTGCCTCCAATCCCACCTTAGCTTCTTGGATGATAAAACTCATTGTCATTGTCACCTCCAGATCGAGTGGACTGATATTGACAATAATGTAGGAAGGTCCAGCAATAAGAACCCTTAATGTAGGAGAGTGCTGACTGCATTTGAGGTTGAGTGGGGGACTATTGATGGCTGGTGATCCTGGAAAATGCCAAGATCATGAAAGTCCTGCTTATTTCTAGATTATATTGGTTGACCAGCCATTCTAGGAGAGAAAACCAGCAGTAGAGTGATCCCATCAACAGAAGATCAAGGCACGGTGAGCCTTTGCCACACTGACAAGGAGAGGGGTTGGGAATTCATCATGCAGGGCTTAAGTGTCCTCAGGACATGGTGCAACTGAGAGTATCTAAAGGTGAAAAATACAACTTTAGAAATTGGAAACTAGTGGCTGATCAGCAAATCAATCAAATCAGAACTTGTGTTCAGAGTGCAGGGTGCCATTAATTGGGTACTTTCCACTCCTTACAATGCATTTCTATTCACAAACTGATGTCCAATGCAAGTTAGAGGACCTCCAGTAGTATGTGAAGTACTGAGTTGGGCAAACAAAATCCTTGCAAGACCTAACCAGCAATTTTTAAATCATTGGTGGTAGTTAAAAAAAGATAGGTTTTTGCTTCCAATTGCATATTTCTTGTTCCCACGAAAATCTGCTCCTTTGCCACTGTGCAAGAATGTGTGCTTCGGGTTCAATGAAAAATTTCATCTCTCTTCCCTTGAAAGACAGAAACATTTGCAAACCATTCTCTGATGTATGCCAGTTACTCCTAGGAGACTTGTCATTGGCTTGTAAAGACGTTCTAAATCTGTCTGGATTCTTAATCCTCTTGTCTCAGAAGAGAATTTTTATGGTGCCATTGCTCAACCAGCCATCTTAAGTGTTAGTGAGCATGAGATTGTTATGTCCATACAGATGACAAGTACACCGAATGATAGCTTGAGATCTGACATGATTTTACTGAAAGCCCTTAAAAGTCAAAGGAACGATAAATCTTTAATTCAGTCTGAGCTTGGGTCAAACCTCATGCCCTGACAGTGAAACCTGGAACTTTATAAAAGAAGTACTTTTTATTCACTCCTGAATCTCATTGCCAGAGTTGGATTGCTAGCTGGAGAGAAATTCAGCCGTACAGTGTTTATCCGATACTGTGACTGAAAGTGGACATGGCCCACCCCCAAGAGGGTTTCCTATACATAAAATCTGACCTGTCAGTTGCAATTGCAATCATTTTTGTGTGGAGGGTGTATTTTCCACCACAGGCATACACACAGTGCTGTTACTCCTTGTGCAATATATCTTCAGAAATTATTCACTCCTGTCACTCCAGCTTTCACCGAGTTTTAAAAGCTCTACTCTCTGAGTAGTAAGCCCTTTCCAAAAAATGTGAAACCTGTTGGGTAGGTTCATGGGATCTTCTTTAATTATCTCCTCACAACTGCTTCATGGATTACTGCCTAAATCAAATCTCTTCCTCAAAATCACCAATGTCCCGAACTCACAACCCCTCCTCATTATTTGGTAGCAGGGTAACTCATTATTGCCCCTGACTTACTGATAATGGAGCCAGACTTTATCCTTCAATTAGTGATTGCAGCCATCTGCTCCTTTGCCTCAGCCTTTCTTCCAATCACTAGCCCTCCCAGTCATCCCTGCCCTCAGCCTCAAAACTGCTTGTAGTGTTCATGCACCATTCCCATTCAGAAACACTATCTCATGATTCTTCAGGACTGCAATGTACAAGCCTATGAATTCTGGGATCCTAAGCGAGGCGCCCACCATGGTTTTAGTCATTGGCTTTCTAGATGCGCAACACTCAAAAATCTGCTTTTAGGTTATACTTATGACTGTTCAGCTCTAATGCCATATTCAGGTTTGCTGATAACACCACTGTCATAGGCTGAATCGTAAGTGGTGATGAATCAGCATGTAGGAGGGAGATTGAAAATCTGGCTGAGTGGTGCCATAACCACAACCTCTTACTCAATGTCAGCAAGACCAAGGAGTTGATTATAGACTTCAGGAGAAGGAAACTAGAGGTCCATGAGCCAATCTCATCAGAGGATCAGAAGTGGAGAGCATCAGCAACTTTAAATTCCTCTGTGTTAATATTTTGGAAGACCTATATGTAAGAGGTTGGTGACCACTGTCTCAGCTGAATTTGTGCTGTGTCCTAGGATGGGATCAGCGGAGAATTGGCATTAGTAGGAACTGTATTTAGGATTGGAACCAGCAGCACATCTTGGATGTGAGATGTCTTTTCCCTGTGATCCCCTGGCATGGAAATTTCCATAAGATTACAAGGTGGATCATGCTAAATTTCCACAGTGACACAACATAACCCAGAAATGGCCATGATTTTCTTCCAGTCTGAAAATTTGGAGAAGTCTGCAATGTTTAATTGAATTTCTAGGATTAGACTTTTGAAATCTAAGTAATAGTTTTTGATTTACATCAGCTTCTATATTTCTTTACTTCTGCAATGTTCTGATCAAAGGCTTTGTCCGTTCTCTGTATTGTGTTTAAGAAAGAATGGAAAAAAATCATGTATTGATATAATATCTCTCATCACTAGGACTTTCCAAGGTACTTTACAGTCCCTGTAGTACATTGGTATTATCAACACTTCTCTAAAGAAGGGAACAGAGCACAGCAAGCTTCCAAAATGACAATAGATGGTGACCAAGTAATCTATTTGAATGATAATGATCAATGGATGAATATTGACCAGATCAACAGGGGAAAACTTCCCTGCTCTTCTTTGAATAATGCTTTGTGGTATTTTAAATCCACCAGAAAGTAGAGCTAGGAATCTCTAAACTTTGTTCATCTTTCTGTCTCTGATCCAAGTGATTTCTATTTCTGTGTTGTTCTAATGTTTGCTATCTGCTTTTTAACACTTTCATTTACTTGTCACTTAGTTAAAAACATTTCATCCTGTAATGAGTATAAGCCAAGAAGTTAGCAATTGGGATATTAGCCTATGAATAATTAACTATCAACAGGATACTCTTAGTTTATTAATGTCTCCTTTAAAAGTAAGGTGCATGTGAAATTAACATTTTAAACATTTGTATGTTGATATTCCAATCAATAATTTCTATTCCACTATCTCACATTGAATCCACCATATTCAGCATGTATCCCCATTATAATTAATTAATCTGGATGGTAAAGGGTTAGAAACTTCCAGAAAATATTCCAATATCATTTAATCAAAGAATAGTTTTAGAATGGTTCAAGATTAGTATTCATTAGACAAAAGACGTTAAACTATTTAAGGCATCTTTTGTGCAAGTCTTAAACATTCAGCCATGGAGAAATACTTCATGATCTTCCTCTTTTCTTACAGGTTGGAAATCTTGGTCTCTTGTTCATGCTGCTGTTTTTCATATTTGCAGCTCTTGGAGTTGAACTTTTTGGGGACCTAGGTGAGATAATGCATACTGAAATATATTTATCTTGAGCAAGTGTTTCATTGTTTGATAGCCATCCCTAGTTCCTACAATTGTTTTCATTTTAATTGCCCTTTGGCAATGTGACGTCATAAGAATGGATGGTTGCCCAAATATGACAGTTCATTTTTATCAGTTAGCCAGCAACAGATAACACAGCAATTCCTCAGTGGTGGTGATGTTTGGAATATTCCTCCCCGGCATGTTACCATTCGCCGTAAAAAGCTTCAAATTACTCACACCCTGTATCTCAATCTGTTATTCTTCTAATGCATAACATGGATGGAGATTAGTCAACACAAACTCTGTAGAATATTAATTTTTGTTGTCCTTTGAACAGGTAAGGTTTCCAATAGCTGCAAACAACAGAAGTCTCTAACGCCCATTAGCCTTCGTGTGTAGCTAATTATATGTAGGCCCATTTTGTAGCAGGTCTCCAATTGTCAAATGTATAGCGATGAAACAAGATAAGCCATTTCTTAGACATATACTAATTTTACACTTACTTCAGTGCTTCTTCGAGCACCTTTGCACCATTCACCACAAGCGGGACTTGCTGATGGCCAAACATTTTAATTCCCATTCCCATTCTGGCATGTCAGTCATAGCCTTCTCTTGTGCCAAGAAAAGGTGGAGGAGCAACATCTTATATTCTGTCTGGATACCCTCTAACCTGATGGCATGAAAATCGATTTCTCCTTCTGGTAAACAAATTTCCCTCCCTCCCACCCCTCCTTCCTTATTTCCCACTCTGACCTTTTACCTCTTCTTACCTGCCTATTACTTCCCTCTGAGTTCCCTTCTCCTTCCCTTTATCCTATGGTCCACTCTCCTCTCCTGTCAGATTCCTTCTCCAGCCCTTGACCTTTCCCACCCACCTATCGCCTTCCAGCTAGCCTCCTTCCCCTACTCCCACCTTTTATTCTGGCATCTTTCCCCTTCTCAGTCCTGAAGAAGGATCTCAGCCCAAAATGTTGACTGTTTCTTCCATAGATGCTGCCTGACCTGCTAAGTTCCTCCAGCATTTTATGGGTGTGTTGCTAACTCCGGTGATCCTCCTCCCCTTAGTTGCAATATGGATGCAATAACAGACAGCACTTGGATGAATTGCTCATGAGGATACATATAAAGTTTGATGATATTAATATGTATTTACTGTGACATATTTCATTTTTGAATAACATGGTAGTAAAAGCTTTCTTAACAAAGAATATTTGTTATCCACACTTCTAGACTTAATGATCTCATCAAAATGGATTCAAGTACATTTACAATGTCCTAACCTGGCCCAAAATCAAACATTTTTCCTTGGATTTATACAATATTAAGTATATTTATTCAAGCATGGTTTAAGGGTTAACCAACTGAAAGCTGAAGGTGATTAAAGGAGAGTACCCTATTAGAGCTGATGCCTTTGATCTTTACTTCGGATACTGTCTGTGTGGAGTTCACCCGTTCTCCCTGAAACTGTGCAGGTTTTCTCCAGATATTCCAGTTTGCTCCCACATCCCATAAAGATCCAGGTTGAGGAGGGTTGATGGGAATGTGAGGGAGATATAATGGATTAGAGGAACTCAGCAGGCCAGGCAGCATCTACAGAAAAGAGTAAACAGTCGAGGTTTCAGGCCAAAACATTCAATCAGGTTTTGGCCCGAATTGTCGACAGTTTTCTCTTTTCCTTAGATGCTGCCTGACCTGCTGAGTTCCTCCAGCATTATGTGTATGTTGCTTTGGATTTCCAGCATTTGCAGACTTTCTTACATTTATAATGGGTTAGAGTAAGATTACTATAAAAATGAATGTTCAATGGTTGCTATGGGTTTGGTGGACCAAAGGACCTACTTTGGTGCTACGTGAGAGTGCTGCGGTAACACGGTGGTTAGCAGGAAGCTATTGCAGCTCGGGGCGTTGGGTACAGAGTTCAATTCCAGAGTTCTCTAAAAGAAAATTTTCACATCCTTCCCATGAGGGCATGGATTTCCTCTAACAGTGCAAAGATTTACCTGTTAGTAGGTTCATTGTTCACTGTGATTAGACTAGGGTTGCTGGGCAGTGTAGCTCATTGGGCAGAAGGGCCTGTTCCACGCTGCATCTCTAAATAAATAAAGAGGGAGTCCTGAACTTCTACACAGTACATATGTAAAAGCTCTATCAGAAAATCCAGAAATTCCTCTATTCTCTCAGAAATGTTTTTCATATAAATGTATTGATAATTATTGATGTCCTAATTTTAGAATGTGATGTCTATCATCCCTGTGAGGGCTTGGGACGGCATGCCACTTTCAGAAACTTTGGGATGGCTTTCCTCACCTTGTTCCGTGTATCAACTGGAGACAACTGGAATGGAATAATGAAGGTAAGGTTTTTCCTCTTTTAGTAACATTCCGGTTGCCATTGGAAATGGTCATCCAACATGTTTCCAAACGAAACTTTGAGTCCATCTCAACTATTGAAGCTTCAAATAAGCAGCTGATTTCTTATTTAGAAAATCTACCAAGAAAAGAAAAATAATAATTATCTGACACTTTCAAAATCACCAGGATCCGAACTATTAGTAATGAACTGCTGCTCAAGTGAAGTCACGGTTATATTTTAAGCAAAGCTAGTAAATTATTTGTATATATCAAGGTCTCAAAAATGTTTGCTGGGACAGACATCCACATCATCTACTTTGAATATGTTGGGGTCACTCAGATTAGGCAGAATCTACAAAGGGAAACAAAGTTAACATTTCATGTCATTGTCATTGTATCATAGAAGAACAATTGTTAAGTCCCTGCCTTCAAATTCCTTCCTATCTATTTAACTGGTGTTCGTTTCTTAATTATTTAGCAGTTATTTGTCAAGCACCTGCCTTAACATTTGATAATATCTGATGGTTCTGACACTGGGCACTGCAACATACTTTCTAAGGTCTATGTAACCTGTGCTCTCTTTTAAGTCTCTTAATTTGCCAAAATTGAAACACTATTTTAGGTAATATTACCAACCAACCTTCTCTCATTAAATTTAGAATTTGCATAAAACTATTAACAAAGGGAAGAAATTCATTTCACCATTAGTAGTCTTTGTACCAATATCCAATCAATCAAATCTTTTCATAATTTCAACATCCTTTATTAATCTCTCAAACTGTATCTTCTCCTCTGGAAATAATGCCAATGTATTGTTATAAATATTATTTTGGTGGAATTCTTGCTCTGTGTTCCCAGTGCATTCATTTTAAACTGGAGCACTAAATAACTTCTAGTTTTCAAGATTTTTGAAATTCAATATTAAACTGGAAGTAGATGTTTTAATTGAGCAACATGTATTGTTACAGCAGGGTACAGTTGTCGGGAGGACAAGAATTGCATTAAAATTAATCTAAGCTTGGAGCATTTATTAGTCTGTCCTTGTGATTCTGTAGTCATGCCTTGATTCATTCTGGAATTGGCTTACTTCTTTAACAACTACTTCTTTTACCCCACTGGCAGGATACTTTACGAGACTGTAACCAAGAAGGCACATGTTACAACACAGTGGTATCCCCAATCTACTTTGTGTCATTCGTACTGACAGCTCAATTTGTACTGGTGAACGTGGTCATCGCAGTACTGATGAAACACTTGGAGGAGAGCAATAAAGAGGCGAAGGAGGAAGCAGAACTTGAGGCAGAGCTGGAACTGGAATTAAAAATGTTAAATACCAATCAAGGGAATATGGACATTATGACTTGGGGAGGCAGTGAAGGCAGAGATGCTGGTGACAGCCCAGGAAGCCCATCTGAGTCTCTCCAAATCAAGATGGATTCACCATTTTCTTTAGAACCACCACTGGTAAGAACAAAACTACCGATCATCTATAGATTTCAAACTGAAAATACGTCACACCATATTTTATTTCTAAACAGAAAGGTAGACCTTGCATTTCTAAAGGGTCTTTTGTGGTCTCAAGTGATCTCAGAATGCGTCACAACTAGCAAACTAATTTTGTTACATAACCACTGTTGTGTAGCAGATAAGTTGACCATAGCAACCTCCCATAATTAGCAATGTAATGAGTAGATTTTCATTTTCTTTGATGTTGATAAATATCAACCGCACATATTATAGCCTAATGCAAGAAATGAAATAGGTACCAAGCATAGAAAAACACTTGATCAATAGAAGACTGCTTTTAATTTACTCCATATGCTGTTGGAGCTCTTTATATGAGGAATGGTGTAGTTGTAGCCAATATCTCAAGATGCCTTTGTATTATATTAGATAGAACTCAATCCATTGGGTTTTTTATAGTGAGTCAGTTCTCTCCATAGTCTCTGTCATTGTGCTCTATATTATTTCCAGAGGATTGGTTCCTATTACTGATAGTCTAAGAATGTTCTACTTTAAGCAGGAGGAAACAGGAAGACTTAAACATTTTTATGTCTGCAGGGCTTTCTTGGAAAGAGCTTTAAAAGCATTGAAGAGTTTGTGAAAAGCAATCATTGTTTCTTTCAACATAGCCAGTTACCATAAATGACAACTGTTTTAGGTAATAATTTAAGAATAAAAGAATTCCTAAAGAATTCCTGTGATGTTCTTCAATGGTGCCGTGAAACCCACATCTACCTAAGAGAATAGATGTGGCTTTAGTTTAAGATTTTACTAAAAAGCCAGCACCTTCTGTGTGCCCTCCCACATCATTACCCTCTGATCATTCTCTGAAACCTCTAAATTCTTCTGAAGTCTTTGAGTCACAACTTTAACCGCTTGAATGCTGTAACAATGTAATAATGTATGTGCATGAACTTGCTTCTGAAATTCAGCTTCATTGACTTCAGTGGAGCTACATTTAAGAAACATAGTTCATATGAACAGAAGTCAAGTTACAGAGAGAGATAGAGAGATAGAGAGAAAGGAAGAGAGGGAAGAGACTGCAGATGCTGGAATATGGAGCAACACTAAAACTCTTATAGTTAATGATGGTTCCAGCAACCCAATATTGCTGTCCCAGTGCTTATGGTTGGCCATACTTATTGTGAGGAACTCAGCAGGCTGGGCAGCATCTGTGGAAATAAATGTGGATGCAGTGGATGCTGGAATATGTAGCAACACTAAAACATTTGGAAGATTTTGGTAGGTCAGGCAACATCAAAGTTGGGAAATAGTTGACATTTCAGGTTGAGATCAGATGAAAGGTCTCGACCCAAAACATCGACAGTCTGTTTCTCTCCATAGATGCTGACTGACCCGCTGAGTTCCCCCAGTGCTTTTGTGTTGTTGCAGAAGACAAATTACTATCCTTTTATGTCTTCAGAGTAAATTTGGAACAGACAGTAGTTTATTTGATGAGACTGATGAACCAAAGATAGTCAACAGATAGTAATTAAGTTTGTTGAAAAGTATAAAAGTATTGGATCCATGGTTCAGCCCATTAAAGTCTTGAACTTAAAAAAGGCTAACTTTCAGAATGGAGAGTAGATTAACCACAACATCTATTCATTGTTAAGTCAACAAAGCAAAGCAAATTCATTTAAGTAGTTAATTAATGTACTAGAAAAGAGATTTTTAATCCCTGGATGCGAATGATAAGAACCAACATTAAACAAAATGGAAAAGTTTATATGAAGACAAAAATTAGTGGTAGAATGAGGAGATCAAGACTTATAGAGGGAAGAGAAGTAACTGTAATGAGTGCCAGGACAAAATGTAACAAAATACACTTGCAGATGGTATCAACTTCAATAAAAAAAAATTTACGTGCAGTGAGAGAGGATAGATTTAGATATGACAATAGTTGAACACAAACACGTAACTGTGTGGGTAGAATGATAACAGATGTAGTGCAATATATTCCCATCTGCCATTTGTACAGTTAATGTAAACTTTGAATATAAGAAGGAGAGATTGGATTACAATTTAAGTGGAGGATCATTGAGACTGATTTGGAGGGTCAGGCATGAAAGTTAGAAGGTGATTTTAAAAAAAGGCAGAGGTGTGATGGCCTTCACAAGAAGAGGTATAAGCACAGCTGTACTAACACAGTACTAATAAAGCACAATTGGCATATTATGCTCAGTTTTAACATCGCACTTAAGGAAGGGTAGAGTTACCTTGGCATTCAGAAAGAATTCATAAGAAGTATATGTAGAAAGAGAAGTGAAATATGATAGGCAATTGGGTAAACTTTGGGTTTATGTCAAATGGAAAATAACTTAATGTTTAATATTTCAATTAGTTCGTCTGTCTTTACAAATATATAAATGATATAAATCCTCTACAAAATATCTCAGCATGTTGTCACCTCACAAATCTATGCCTATCTTTCTGTCAACTCTACTCAAATGTCTCCTTTAGCTAGCTGTCTTAGCCACAGCACTGAGTGGCCCAAACAGATGACATTATCTGACAGGGTTCCCAAATTGGTCACAGCATCAGCTGATGGGTTTGTGGTCCAAGAACCACGTTCACTCTCAAACAAGAGGAAATAGGCAGATACTGGATATCTAAGCAATACCTACAAAATGCTGGAGGAACTCAGCTGGCCAGGCAGCATCTATGGAAAAAGAGTAAACAGTCAACATTTTAGGCCACGACCCTTCATCTCAAATGTCCAAAAAGCCCAAAACGTCAATTGTTTACTCTTTTTCATAGATGCTGCCTGATCTGCTGAATTCCTCCAACAACTTGTGTGTTACCACGTTCAACCTGCTACTTTCCCTTGGATGTCAGAAGCCCCTCCCAGTGAAAAACTTTGATAACCTGTCACCCCACCTCCACTCCTCCCCAACTTCCACGACCTTAATAGTCCATGTCGGACTGAAACTCTACCTATCCCTTCTGATTTGTCCATTGCTAAGACTGATTTGAGCCTCTAGGAGTCTCTGACCAAGTAAGTTGTGGAGTTCTGTACATTATGATGTTGCTGAGTATTGTCCTTGATGACTGCACCTGAACTTTGAGGCAGACTACACCGGGTTCAGATCCCACTCGAGAGACTTTACTGCAAAAATCTCATTTTAAACTGCAGTCCAGCATTTAGTGTTGGGCACGTGGCCAAGTGGTTAAGGTGTTCGTCTACTTATCTCAAGGTCGCTAGTTCGAGCCTCAGCTGTGGTAACGTGTTTGTGTCCTTGAGCAAGGCATTGCACATCACACATTGCTCTAGTCTGTGCGAGGAGTGGTGCCCCCCCATAGACTTCCAATCTGCGCCTTGTAAGGCATGAAAATGTCCGATGCAGGCCACTCACGGTCTGAGTCGACGTTCCCTCCCTCCCAGCATCGAGGGGTGCTGCATTATTGGAGGTGCTATTTTTACACCAAGGCCTGGCCTCCTCTCCTCTCTCAGATAAATGTAATAATTCCAAAAGCAATATTTAAGGAATAGTCAATTTCCTTTTGGTGTCCTAGCTTATTTCTTATCTATTTATCACCATTGCCGTTATAAATTATCTGCCATTCCTCACACTGGTTTTTTGTGGAATATCTGTGAGTTATAATGTCGTAATATTGCTGGTAGGTTTTGTGCAGTTTAGCTTCAGGTATCAAGATGGGATCATATTGGAAAATAATTTGGAAAACTCTGTCCTTTGTGACTGATGGACTGTGACCTGGACCACTAGTCTTCTTTATTTCTTCATCCCCTACAGCTTTTAATGAATTCAATCTCTCCACTAAATTTCATCTCAGTGGATCAGCCTCTTCTTGGTCCCATTCTTAGCAAACCAGAAGAATGCAGTCTAGTGGCTTCACTTAAGCTATGGAGTCCTCAAAGATCTAACTCTCATTTCTCCACCACTATGACATTTCTCACTAATACCACTCACTGATCAGCTTCTGCATGTATCCAGATATACCTCTGTACCACGTTGCTCAACCCCTCTGTGCTATACTGATGTCCTGCCTTTGAGGAGACACCCTTCTATATTTTGAGAAGTCCAATATCATCATCTTTTTCTTCCATTACAAACACTGTACTCATAAACTCTCAGATTCTACAACTCACCTCCAGACTAGAAACAATTTGTAGCAGCTACCAACTTGCATGTCCTTAGGATGTGAGAGGGGACTAGAGCAGTCACAGAGACAGTATCATGCTCCCTACTAACAGCACCCTCAGTCAGGACTGAACATAGGTCTCTGGGGCTGCAAGACAGCAGCTACACTAACTGCCGTTTAACACCCTTGTCAAACAGTAATCCATCTGTCTCATTCCAAATGTTTTAATTGACTCCCTACTTCAACAGAAGGGAGAGAATTCCAAATTTCAACGACCCTTTGCTTGAACAAGTACTTGATTGCTTTTTGTGAATCGGGTTAATGGTACATAAATGAAAATACCTCAATAAGGAAACAGCTCAGGGATATCAGGGATAGATGTGCAAATATAACATTAATCTTGGTATATACAATATAAGGCAAGATGATTGTCTACAGAGTTAAATATCTTGTTTTGAATTGGCTGAAAGGAAAAAAGATTAGCATGTCTGGAGTGCCATGAACCACAATGGATTCTGATGAGCAACCTCCAAAAGCAGGTTTCCTCAGCTGATCCTGGAGGAATAAAAGTAGAGATTTGTTAGAACCTCTTATAGTAAATGATGGTTGTAGCAACCCAGTATTGCTGTCCCAGTGCTTATGGCTGGCCATACTTATTGTGAGGAACTCAGCAGGCTGGGCAGCAGCTGTGGAAATAAATAAATAAATAGTTGGTGTTTCGGGCCCAGAACGTCCTTCAGGCCAGGAAAGGAAGGGGGAAGATACCAGAATATTAAAGTGGGAGGAAGGAAAGGAGGACCAGCTTGAAGTTTATAGGTGAAGCCAGGTGGGTGAGAAAGGTAAAGGGCTGGAGAAGTAATCTGATAGGAGAGGAGAGTGGACCATGGGAAAAGAGAAGAAGGAGATGACAGACAGGTGAGGAGAAGGGGTAAGAAGACAGAGTGGGGAATAGAAGCAGAGGGAAAAAAGTTACTGGAAGAAGAAATCATGCTGTCAGGTTGGAGGCTACCTGAGGTTAGGAGGTGTTGCTCCTCCACTCTGAGAGTGACCCCATCCTGGCAAAAGAGGGGCCAAGGTCTGACATATCAGAATGGGAATGGAGATAGGAATTAAAATGGTTGGCCACCAGGAAATTCCACTTTTTGGCAGGTGGAGTGGAAGTGCTTCACAAAATGGTACCCCAATTTATGTCGGGTAAACCAATGTAGAGAAGGCCACATCAGGAGTAATGGATACAATAGATTTGCAGGTGAAGTGTTGTCTTGCCTGGAAGGACTGTTTGGGGCCCTGAATGGAGGTCAGGGAGGAGATGAATGGGCAATTCTGTTGCTTGCAGGGATATATGCTAGGAGCGAGATCAGTGTGGAAGGAAGAATGGACAAAGGAATCACAGAGGGAGCGAATGCTGTGGAAAGAGAAGAGTTAAATGGAGTAAAGATGTGCTTAGTGGTAGGATCCTGTTGAAGATGTGGAGTATGATATGTTGAATGCGGAGGCTCATGTGGTGATAGGTGAAAACAAAGGAAACTCTATCCCTGTTAAGGTGGCGGGTAGATGGGTTGAGCATGGATGTCTAGGAAATGGATGAGATGTGGGTGAGGGCAGCATCAATGGTGGAGGAACTCAACCAGTTCACATCCACTTGGGCTTGTGGTACTGATGCCAATGGAACATATGTGGTATTTTCCATATGGTTACTGGTATATATAGATACTGTGTGGTCACACCTGCCAGCCTCAATTGCTGTACCTGAGGCACTTCTAGCATCTCTGGAAGTTCCCCGTTAACCCTTACAACTCACTTAGCTGCTCAACCCCATGAGTTAATATTATCAACGATCTGAAACTGAAGCATTACTGAAACACTATTCAAAGAGGGATGAGACTAGAAGGCTAACATTCATAGTTACAGAGTTTAAAGAAGAATTAGAAAGGAAGGGGGTGACCAAATTAGTTTAAAAAGACAAGTACAGCTTGGAAAGGGTGATATGTTGGGCTGATCACCAAATTAGGCCATACAATTTGTACTGAAGAAGAAAAAAATGCAATCACACCACTGGGATGTACTAAAGGTTTCCCAAAAGAGACTGAAGGAGATAAAAGAGGAAATCTACAAACTTGTGCCAAGTATAAAATAACTGGAGTTGTTCTAGCAGAGAATTTCAATCATTCTAATTCTTAGTAGAATATAGTAAAGGTATGAGAGCATAGAATTCATAAATTGCATTAAGAAGCATTTTTTGAAGCCAGTTTCTAGCAGGCACAGATGAGAACAAATGAGGGATTTATTTTTAGGGAATGAAGCCGGATGGGATGAGGAAATAAGCGTTCCACTTAGAATGTTGAAAGGGACTGGATCTCTTTCTGAAAGGATGGTAGAGGCAGATCCCTATTACATTTAAAAAGTAATTTAGATGTATACTTGAAAATCCATAACCTGCAGGTCTACAGAGCTATTTCTGGAAGGTGGGATTAAGCTGGGAAACTCTTTTATAACTAGCAAAAGCAAGATGAGCCAAATAGCCTTAAACTGTGCTGAAAATAATTTCTGTTTCTATGATTTCAATGATTTGAAAATGGCTTATCAAAACTTTTACTTAACATACAATTCTTAAGCCTCCAGGCCTTTTCAATGCCTTGGCTACAACTAGTCCACTTGTACACATATAGATTTCTATCTTAGTGAGCATTCCAGCCCCCAAACTAGTGAGCCAGGTCTATTTAAGATTTAGGAAACCAGTGATTCCCAGTATTCAGAGGTCCTAACAGTAGCCTCATCTATTTTTGTCTCTGATAATTATTGGTTGATGGCAGACAAACCTTGCACAGCCAAAGGAAAACTGCATGAAATCTAAGCCCTACTATGTTCAAATCCTAGCCTATTTCAGTGCCTTTTCTCCACATTCCTTCAGTGTTGCTAAAAGTCATGAGATGTTTCAGCCACAGCAGTCTATTATCTGTTTTGTTATCCAAATACCATTCAGTCAAGTTAAGAATTACCATCTCTGGTTCAAGTTATTCCTGAAATCTAATAGTTTCTCACCTTGACTGCCCTAACTTCACAATCTCACCTATGTATCCATCTTCTCAAGCACTACCTCGGAGCAGATGATTCTTTATTTTCAAAAAGCCAATATTGCTAAATAATAAATAAAGGTGTTTAGAAAAAATTAAAAACATTCATGCATTATTAACATCTTGTGTTTTTTCTCTGAACATTGCAGACAATGCGTTAGAGATTTTTTTTAAATCCTGAGGACTGCAGGACAATTCTGGGATGTTTAGGTCAACTTTATAGCTCTCCAAAGCCATAATGAGTGTGTGTGTGAATGAAATTGAACTTTATAGCTTTTCTTCCAATTTGCTTTCATTTATCTGTTGTAGAGATATGGAAGATTATAAGTTATTTCTGAATGCAGGAAAATAGATGCATAGACTGAGAAATTTCAGAACTGAAATGAGGGTGGTTAATGACTTTTAATCTTATTGTGTCAGACAGGTTGCTGTAAGACAGGTAATTATGTAATATTTTAACACTGGAAACATTTTATGCAAAGCAAAAATGTACTGTATCTAATAATTTTGCATCAGGATCTTAAATGAGAAATAAGAATATGTTGCAATGAATAACTTGAATATACAATTAAATTAATCTATTTGCCTTTCAATTTTTGGAACCAGTGCCTTCATTGTTGATGTGGATTTGTTGATATTTCTTTTCCATCTCCTGTCCACACCTTTTTCTCCATTCATGTAATTCCTCTTTATCCACTATTCCCCTTCCCTTCTCCTTCCAACGTTTCTTCCTGCCTCCTTTGCATAAACAGGACAAGCAATTTTTTGACAACGTCTCCCTGCTGATCCAAGGTTCATTGGAAGGAGAGTTAACCCTCATGGACAATCTCTCGGGTTCTGTCTGCCACAACTATGCCATCCCACAGCAAAACAAGTGCTGCACTGAGAAACAGGTTAATAATTCTAAATTCTTTGTCAAAGTCCTGCGTTCAGATTTAGAACCTAGGAATTAACTAAAAAGATCAAGACTAACCGAGGCAAAGGAATGCAAGAAATGTACTGGCACCTTTTCAATACTCTCATTTTAGCTAGTATAGCATAGAGGCTATTTTTCACTCCCTGAAGGAACAAACAAGCGTAAACTGCACTTAAATCAATGAAACTTAATTTCTATTTCTATTTATGGAGTTTTATACCTCTTTGGTAAGTGTTTCTCTCTCTAAAGGAAATAGAAAATATGCACCATCCAAGAAGCATATAGACTTGTACTCAGCATGTTTAAGAATAGTTTATAAAGTAAAAAGAAAATCACATTGTTGCTCTCACAACAGCTGGAAACCCTTAGACACACCTAAACCATAGTACTTTTGAAGTGTAATTGAGGTTGACCATGGATGTTACATCCCAGCAAGCCAGGCCAGGTGTGAAATGGAGAGTAAGCTGTTGCTCATGTAGGAGTCTCTCTCTCTTCACGCAGTTGATGAATCCAAAGGAATGGTAGTGACTGATAGAGTTTTGCACCAGCAGTGTCACAGGAGTTGCCAGTCAGTGTTGAACTCAACATAAGACTGCTTTAGGGACTCCATCTCCAGATTCTTCCTCAGGGTTTACTCCCAAAGCCTTCCCCATGAGTGGGTATAGCCACAAGGCAGTGGAGGTTTGAGGTCAGAGTTTTCCTTCTAGATGGCTGACGAGGCCCATTTACCCGAAGAGACTTACCTTTGTCCCTTCTTCTGTTAGTAGAAATAGTTCTGCCAGGCTTAGTAGCTCAGTCACACGTGAAGGTCAGAAGCTGGACTTGGTTGTCAGAGGCTATTTGAGATGTGTGCCATTGGGAGCTTTCAGTAGGTAGTAGGAGCTTATCCCCACAACCACACCAGACTATAATAATCTTAAGGAATTGAAGTGTAGTTATACCACAACAATTGACTATCTAAAAACAACCAGCTATTTGCCTAGATATCCAATTGCTTAGCACCAGCCATTTTGTGATTCGGTTTCTATGAAGAATCAAACATAAAGGAAAATAGGATACTTGTGAGAATTACACACTTGTTGGTCCATTACACCCTGAGACATTTTAGACTGTGCAATGTTAAAGTTCAGGTAATTCTTAGACTACCCCTCCCTCCTCAACTTTCTGACTCAGAGACAAAAGTGCTATCACGGAACCATAGCTAACATGTTCAGAGGTGCATGCACTTGTCAGAGGTAGAAAGTCTGGAGGCTGAAAATAAGAGAAGGATTACCTTTTACCAGTATTAATTCTTCCGACAGTATATGCTATCAAATTGTACAAAACGGTATCTGATATACAGTATACCAGCAGTAGTCAAGCCTTGGGCATAGAGAGCTTGTCAGGTGTATAAGTTATGTGCTGCGATAGATTAGACCCCTTGAGAATGAATGAGCAATATCCATGTCCTGGGCAGACTCCACTTCCCAGCTGTGTGAGTATTATTCAAGTCTTGGATAACTTTGGGATTTTGTGCGATTGTTGTTTGGTGTTTGACTGTTACACCTCATTTTAAAACCATAAACAATTAATGTCAAGAAAGATGGTTGATATCTTGAAATATTATTGTGTGTAATGACCCTCAAAGCTAATTACAAGGAAGCTTGTAATTCTGGCCATTAGAAGATTTCCAGGCCCACTTTCTGAATATATACTGGCAGCCAAGAGTCTCATTTGCTCTTAATATGTATTGGATTTTACTGTATGTTGATACCTGGGAAGATTCCCTTCTTGTGCTGTGAATGCACTAAGACAGCTAGCTCCTGACCCATTAGGTATTGGAAATGAGGAATTGAAGACTATTCTGGATTTCTACCTCTTGTTCATTCTGAGAGGTGAGGCAATATTTATGCAAAAAATTCCTACTGGAAATAAAGGAGATAGATTTGTTGCAAATGTATTTTATCTAAATTTAATTAGGAGCCACTGGAGATGAAAGAAGAAATCTCATTTATAACATCCCATTCAATATTCTCAGAGTGTTGCATGCATTTACTACTGATTCTTCACAATGAAAAAGAGTGAAGGTTGGAATGATACATTCTCTGATCTGATATGCAAATTATTGAGATTTGGGATTTGGTCCTCATACTGAATGGGTCTTTCTGGGCATCAATAAAGATGCTTCAGTCTGTGAGGGAATTGGAACCTCGCCCACGATTCCTGCACTGGTTGTTGTTTGGTAATCCTGCACTGTTGTAGGTGTTGAATGAGAATAGAACTGTATTCTACTGTACTGCTGCTACCCCATGATAAGACTCCCAGCTGCCATTCAGTGTTAGGCTCACACATAAAGATACCAACTGAACAATAACAGCAACTTCCGGAGAGAGACAGGCAGAAAATTTTAAAAGATTATCAGCAGTATCTATATCTTTACTTTTGGCTAGTTCAATGTTGGCATATCTTTGTCACCTCGCTTTTTTATTGAGAGAAATGGTTAACTTTCCTAATTTGGGAATTAATAAACAGCAGAAATAATCAAAGGGAAATTTTGGGTTAGAAAGGCAATTAGTTTTAAGTTATAAGAGATGATAAATTTCACATTTCAATTTTAAACTCTCATGAACCTTACTTATTCCAGGCCTTTCAAGTCTTGTCTCAATGTTAGACTGAGATTCTAGATCTGGACAGGACAATCTTTTTATCATGTGTTGTTGTAACTTTATTCCCTTTTCTTTTTGGATGAGTCTGTGTTCACTTGCAGGGTTATGTATTGTGGCAAATTAATGCAATTAATTTAATATTTCCATCCTCAGAGTCCGTGCTATGATGCATCCTGGTCAGTTTGAATACTTTGTATTTCACACATCATGCAACTAATATTGGACAATCATTGTTTCTCAGCCAAGTCCAACCTGGAGGAAACGTGCTAAGGACTCGCAGAAACATTAAGCTCCCACCCCAGCCCTTCCACATGCTCACTCCTCACCCTTCCCATTCTACCTGGTATGCAGAATGAAGGTAGCCAAGTGTCTATATTGAACTTCCTCCCAGGTTGCTTCCAGACTTCTCTGACAGGTTTCCTCTACAACAGTTCGAATGAGTTGCAAAGTAGTAGTTCTCTGTCGAAGAAAAGTGAAAGTATTGAAAGTAAAATGTCTCCTTATAACTATACTCTGACCAATCTCCTTCTCTCATGTCTTTCTCCGTATGCCTTCACTGGCAATCATTCCTTGCTGATAACATTCCCTTGGAGTGAACACAGACAAAAGGAATGCTGGGTATTATGTTTTTCAGTACCTGAATGTCAAGCCATATCTGAAACTTAAAATAGCACACAGAGCTTTCAATATGGTTCTATTTTTTTTTAGAGAGACAGTGAAGTTTGATTATTAGTGAATTAGGAGTAGGTGTCCTCTATCTGCTCTCAATAGAAATTGAAAACCAATCAGGATTGGTATTTTAAAACCGCAAACACAAGGAAATCTGCAGATGCTGGAATTCCAAGCAACACACATAAAAGTTGCTGGTGAACGCAGCAGGCCAGGCAGCATCTATTGGAAGAGGTACAGTTGACGTTTCGGGCCAAGACCCTGCATCAGGACTAACTGAAAGAAGAGCCCTCTTACTAGCTCTTCTTTCAGTTAGTCCTGACGAAGGGTCTCGGCCCAAAACGTCAACCGTACCTCTTCCAATAGATCCTGCCTGGCCTGCTGCGTTCACCAGCAACTTTTATGTGTGAGGATTGGTGTTTTCCTTTCTTTAACTGAGGCCAACTCTTGTATCCCAGTAACACAGCCAAAAGAACAGTATCACCAACTGTGTCTAGATCCTCCTGATTTGTGTGATTTAAGTACTACTGCAGTAACTATGCTAAATCTATTAGAATCCTCCACAGTTAGTTCACATTACAACATATTTAATTCCTGGAATGTAGTTGACTCAGACAGTGACAGTAACCCACTATGTTGTTCTGGCTCTCATTGTTTGAAAAATTATTCAGTTCGTTCTACTTTCCTGCTGTTTCCCCCTTTTCTTACAAATTTATATTAGTTTTTAGCACACGTCCAGTTATCTTCTGAGAGTTGCCAGTGTTTCTACTTTGATCACACTTTCTGAAGAAGAAGCGTTGCATTTGATTTATTGATGGCCCTCACCAAGTAGTAACATTGAAATTTAAGAATAAGAACTGTAATGTCCAAGATCTGACCTGTAAAATGAACCTTCCAAGCATGAAACAAAGTGAGATTGGGGCAAAGCAATGTAATGTCATAATAAGGTACTGCCCAAATCAGTCTTTACTATTTAAAGTGAGAAATTTGATTTCTATTTATGAAAAAGAATTTGATTGAAATAACTTGTTCTGCTCTCTCATTGTAACTATTTAAAGGTTGCATGGGACCTTTGATCATCACTTTAATTTAAACCAATGTTTCATACTAAATTGTTATGGCCAGCTCAGTCTTGCCTTTGATAATAACAACTTTGGGCTTTATTTTTCCACTGTGTATAATACTTAGATCGTTCATTCACTGCCTCACCAACCCAAGTACCACTGACTATTTTGTTCAATGAGTTGGTATTTAGTATATCAAGCTCCCCTACCATACAGCTGTACCAAGAATGATTTTTGCTTTCACCTTCAATCTGTACAATACCTTTTGCTCCTATGGAGACTGTCCAATGGGTCCCTGCAGTGGTAAATTAGAGGGTGGAAAATCTGCCTGTTTTTTTTCCAATCGGATCACTGACATCTGCTCAACAGAAAGTGTGATCACCAATCAAAGTACAATTGACGATGCCCTCCATAATCAAACTGCCGCTGAAGAGCACAAGCAAAGGGTCAAATATGAAGAATGATCACTCAGCTGAGGTAATGGAATGCTGCTAATTTTATGAAACTGAATCACAGCACAGCTGCCGAGTCAAGGTGAAAATTAGTCCCCTAAATTATGGCATTTGAACTGCAATGCAGTATCAAACCTTTTAATACATAAACATAAAAATATCAGTTAATTTCAGTTGACACTATCACAGTTATGTGAAATGAGGCTCTACACCTGTACACAGTTCCTGATATACATAATCCTCCGCTCAGCAATTTTAATGACTTACTTTTCCCTCTGCATCGCAAATCTGATTCGTATGGTATAGTCATAGTCATACTTTATTGATCCCGGGGGAAATTGGTTTTCATTACAGTTGCACCATAAATAATAAATAGTAATAGAACCATAAATAGTTAAATAGTAATATGTAAATTATGCCAGTAAATTATGAAATAAATCCAGGACCAGCCTATTGGCACAGGGTGTCTGACCCTCCAAGGGAGGAGTTGTAAAGTTTGATGGCCACAGGCAGGAATGACTTCCTATGACGCTCTGTGCTGCATCTCGGTGGAATGAGTCTCTGGCTGAATGTACTCCTGTGCCCACCCAGTACATTATTTAGTGGATGGGAGACATTGACCCAGATGTCATGCAACTTAGACAGCATCCTCTTTTCAGACACCACTGTGAGAGAGTCCAGTTCCATCTCCACAACATCACTGGCCTTACGAATGAGTTTGTTGATTCTGTTGGTGTCTGCTACCCTCAGCCTGCTGCCCCAGCACACAACAGCAAACATGATAGCATTGGCCACCACAGACTCATAGAACATCCTCAGCATCGTCCAGCAGATGTTAAAGGACCTCAGTCTCCTCAGGAAATAGAGATGGCTCTGACCCTTCTTGTAGACAGCCTCAGTGTTCTTTGACCAGTCCAGTTTATTGTCAGTTCGTATCCCCAGGTATTTGTAATCCTCCACCATGTCCGCACTGACCCCCTGGATGGAAACAGGGGTCACCGGTACCTTAGCTCTCCTCAGGTCTACCACCAGCTCCTTAGTCTTTTTCACGTTAAGCTGCAGATAATTCTGCTCACACCATGTGACAAAGTTTCCTACCGTAGCCCTGTACTCAGCCTCATCTCCCTTGCTGATGCATCCAACTATGGCAGAGTCATCAGAAAACTTCTGAAGATGACAAGGCTCTGTGCAGTAGTTGAAGTCCGAGGTGTAAATGGTGAAGAGAAAGGGAGACAAGACAGTCCGCTGTGGAGCCCCAGTGCTGCTGATCACTCTGTCGGACACACAGTGTTGCAAGCACATGTACTGTGGTCTGCCAGTCAGGTAATCAAGAATCCATGACACCAGGGGAGCATCCACCTGCATCGCTGTCAGCTTCTCCCCCAGCAGAGCAGGGCGGTTGGTGTTGAACGCACTGGAGAAGTCAAAAAACATGACCCTCACAGTGCTCGCTGGCTTGTCCAGGTGGGCGTAGACATGGTATAATTTGTTAGTACCACAGCTGGTAAGAAACACTGCTTTAAGTTTAATATTTCACTGACATGTTACCACGTAAGTGATGTGTCCAAACAAAGTAATCTCTGACAAACTTAGGGCAACTTTTGTAAAGTGCATAGTGTGTATAAATTAATCTGGTTATTGATTTTAATGCGAAAGAGATATAATTCTGAAATAAACCGTTCAATTTTCACTTAAATGAAAACCAGCATTTTAAGACTAAAGGTAAGAAATTGCTTATAGATTATGGATGGGAGGTGCTAGTGCTAAAACTGTCTTATTTAATACCTGAGGACATTGCTTTGTGTGTTCTCTTCTGGGATAATGGGGATTAAATATCATCCAAATTTGTCCTTTGCAATGTTCTACAAAACTTTCAAGAGCCTTGCTTGCTCCAGAATGGGTTCTTGATGAAAACACAGATTAATAACACTGGGGAAGGGAGGGAGGAGGTTAAATCTTTCTCTCTTTGGCAGTGAAGTAAGGGATTGCCTGTTACTCAACCATTGCCAAAGTCTGCAGGCAGGGACATCGATCATTAATGTGGGACAGATAAATGATCCTGACCACTTTGATTTCAGCCATCACAAAACACAATGGAAATACATCTCATTTGCTTTATTTTCTACCTTGAATTACAGGTGTTGATTAAAAGGAACATTTAATTTTGCATAATGCAGTTGTTTTTAAGCAGTATCAATGGCGTAAAATTTGTTTCGGTGTCAATAAGCTCAGTGGAACTGTAATCTAGTCCCCAGTCCTGCATTAACAGGGTTCCATGTTCCAACCGAATGCTGATTTCTCCTTACATCTGAAGTATTTAGGAGAGATTTAGAATACATTCCTCAACTCTTCAATCCACAGCATGCTGCAGATGGCTTCAGCCTCTGCAGAATTGATTTTCTGGATAGTGCAACCATTTTGGAAAAAAAATGCAATATCCTGACAGTGCAATCAAGTTGGTAGATTGAGATTCACCCAGGGAAATAAAACCAAAATAACAGTGGAAAATGTTGGAAATACTGAGCAAGTTAGGCAGCTTAATTGGAGAAACAAATCTCAGATCAATACACTTAAGGGATGGAAAACAAGAGGGATTAAATGACAGATGTAACATTGTGAGGCTAAAGGTGGCAGTAGGAAATCTTCAACAAATATGTGAGTTATCTAGAGCAGGGGTTCCCAACCTGAGGTCCATGGACCCCTTGCTTGATGGTATTGGTCATTGCCTAAAAAAGGTTGAGAACCCCCGATCTAGAAAAACTTACAGTGACTGCTGGAAGTCAGAACCAAACAATGCTGGAAATTTCATTTTTGCAGTCAGCATTGACCACAGAAGGATGTAATATTCCAAGTCAGAAGATCAGGTGCTGGCTCTCTTCATTCTGACTGCAGCATCCCTGTCCCCAGCCAGTGAAACATAGAAAATAGGTGCAGGAGTAGTCCATTCGGCCCTTCGAGCCTGCACCGCCATTTATTATGATCATGGCTGATCATCCAACTCAGAACCCTGCACTAGCCTTCCTTCCATACCCCCTGATCCCCATAGCCGCAAGGGCCATATCTAACTCCCTCTTAAATATACCCAATGAACTGGCCTCAACTGTTTCCTGTGGCAGAGAATTCCACAGATTCACCACTCTCTGTGTGAAGAAGTTTTTCTTAATTTCGGTCCTAAAAGGCTTCCCCTTTATCCTCAATCTGTGACCCCGCTCTCTGGACTTCCCCAACATCGGGAATAATTTTCCTGCATCTAGCCTGCCCGATCCCTTTAGGATTTTATATGTTTCAATCAGATCCCCCCTCAATCTTCTAAATTCCAACGAGTATAAGCCTAGTTCATCCAGTCTTTCATCATATGAAAGTCCTCCCATCCCAAGAATCAATCTGGTGAACCTTCTTTGTACTCCCTCTATGGCAAGGATGTCTTTCCTCAGATTAGGGGACTAAATCTGCACACAATACTCCAGGTGTGGTCTCACCAAGGCCTTGTACAACTGCAGTAGTACCTCCCTGCTCCTGTACCCGAATCCTCTTGCTATGAATGCCAGCATACCATTCGCCTTTTTCACCGCCTGCTGTACCTGCATGCCCACTTTCAATGACTGGTGTATAATGACACCCAGGTCTCGTTGCACCTCCCCTTTTCCTAATCGGCCACCATTCAGATAATAATCTGTTTTCCTGTTTTTGCCACCAAAGTGGATAACCTCACATTTATCCACATTAAATTGCATCTGCCATGAATTTGTCCACTCACCTAACCTATCCAAGTCATCCTGCATCCTCTTAGCATCCTCCTCACAGCTAACACTGCCGCCCAGCTTCATGTCATCCGCAAACTTGGAGATGCTGCATTTAATTCCCTCATCTAAGTTATTAATATATATTGTAAACAACTGGGGTCCCAGCACTGAGCCTTGCGGTATCCCACTAGTCACTGCCTGCCATTCTGAAAAGGTCCCGTTTATTCCCACTCTTTGCTTCCTGTCTGCCAACCAATTCTCTATCCACATCAATACCTTACCCCCAATACCGTGTGCTTTAAGTTTGCACACTAATCTCCTGTGCGGGACCTTGTCAAAAGCCTTTTGAAAATCCAAATATACCACATCCACTGGTTCTCCCCTATCCACTCTACTAGTTACATCCTCAAAAAATTCTATGAGATTCGTCAGACATGATTTTCCTTTCACAAATCCATGATGACTTTGTCCGATGATTTCACCGCTTTCCAAATGTGCTGTTATCACATCTTTGATAACTGACTCTAGCATTTTCCCCACCACCGATGTCAGACTAACCGGTCTATAATTCCCCGGTTTCTCTCTCCCTCCTTTTTAAAAAGTGGGGTTACATTAGCCACACTCCAATCCTCAGGAACTAGTCCAGAATCTAAAGAGTTTTGAAAAATTATCACTAATGCATCCACTATTTCTTGGGCTACTTCCTTAAGCACTCTGGGATGCAGACCATCTGGCCCTGGGGATTTATCTGCCTTTAATCCCTTCAATTTACCTAACACCACTTCCCTACTAACACGTATTTCCCTCAGTTCCTCCATCTCACTGGACCCTCTGTCCCCTACTATTTCCAGACGATTATTTATGTCCTCCTTAGTGAAGACAAAACCAAAGTAGTTATTCAATTAGTCTGCCATGTCCTTGCTCCCCATAATCAATTCACCTGTTTCTGTCTGTAGGGGGCCTACATTTGTCTTAACCAATCTTTTTCTTTTCACATATCTATAAAAGCTTTTACAGTCAGTTTTTATGTTCCCTGCCTGTTTTCTCTCATAATCTTTTTTCCCCTTCCTAATTAAGCCCTTTGTCCACCTCTGCTGGACTCTGAATTTCTCCCAGTCCTCAGGTGAGCCACTTTTTCTGGCTAATTTGTATGCTTCTTCTTTGGAATTGATATTAATTGGAATTAATTTCCCTTGTCAGCCATGGGTGCGCTACCTTCCTTGATATATTCCTTTGCCAATCTGGGATGAACAATTGTTGTAGTTCATCCATGTGATCTTTAAATGCTTGCCAATGCATATCCACCGCCAACCCTTTAAGTGTCATTTGCCAGTCTATCTTAGCTAATTCACATCTCATACCTTCAAAGTTACTCTTCTTTAAGTTCAGAAACTTTGTTTCTGAATTAACTATGTCACTCTCCATCTTAATAAAGAATTCCACCATATTATGGTCACTATTACCCAAGGGGCCTCTCATGACAAGATTGCTAATTAACCCTTCCTCATTGCTCAATACCCAGTCTAGAATAGCTTGCTGTCTACTTGGTTCCTCGACATGTTGGTTCAAAAAACCATCCCGCATACATTCCAAGAAATCCTCTTCCCCAGCACCCTTACCAATTTGGTTCACCCAATCTATATGTAGATTGAAGTCACCCATTATAACTGCTGTTCCTTTATTGCACACATTTCTAATTTCCTGTTTAATACCATCCCCAACCTCACTACTACTGTTAGGTGGCCTGTACACAAATCCCACCAGCGTGTTCTGCCCCTTAGTGTTATGCAGTTCTACCCATATCGATTCCACATCCTCCCGGCTAATATCCTTCCTTTCTATTGCATTAATCTCCTCTCTAACCAGCAATGCTACCCCACCTCCTTTTCTTTCATGTCTATCCCTCCTGAATATTGAATATCCCTGAATGTTGAGCTCCCATCCCTGGTCACCCTGGAGCCATATCTCTGTGATTCCAACTATGTCATATTCATTAATAACAATCTGCACTTTTAATTCATCCACCTTGTTACGAATGCTCCTTGCATTGACACACAAAGCCTTCAGACTCGCTTTTACAACTCTCTTAGCCCTTATACAATTATGTTGAAAAGTGGCCCTTTTTGAGTTTTGCCCTGGATTTGCCGGCCTGCCACTTTTACTTTTCACCTTACTACTTTTTGCTTCTACCCTCATTTTACACCCCTCTGTCTCTCTGCACTTGTTCCCATCCCCCTGTTGTGAACTAACCTCCTCTCTCCTGGTCTCTTTAATTTGATTCCCACCCTCCAACCATTCTAGTTTAAAGTCACCTCAGTAGCCCTCGCAAATCTCCCCACCAGCTTAATGTAAGCTCATTGAACCCGATATACATCAGCATTTACTAATTTCTCACCACTTAAAATGATCTTGTTGGCTATTGGAGGCAATTGCATTCAGAACAGGTGAAATTCAGCTGCCTGAAGCACAGTGAGCTCCACATTTGAGCATTGTAAGGAAAAGATCTGCCCCAACAAAAGTTAATGTATATCCCTCATTTATTTGTTCATTCACAATTTCTGTTCATGTATTTTAATTTATTTTAAAAGTTTTTATCAATTGCATCAAAAAACTATTAAAAATCTGTCTCTGTTCTTATACCTATCAAAATGTGACCCTAGCTTTGCCAGCCCTCGGGGTACTTTGAAGGCAGATTCTCCCCATTCAGGCCAGTAAGCCTCGAGCTACATCACTAGTGGAGGTTCAGTGAGAATTCAGGCCCCAAATTGGGTAACTCAGCAAGCGGGGCCATAGGGAGCAATTTTGGGCGGGAACACCAGATCAACAGGAATCTTCACATTTCTTTCACTGTTCATTCTACCCTATAGTTTTAGAAATAGTTCTCCCATTTCCAGTATAAATTTGAGCCATTGTTCAAAGTAGATGAGTTCAAATTCTGCATTTCAGGAATTCAAACATGTAACTCATTAAATGTGAAATAGAAAGTTACTATCAATAGGGGAAAGTTGTCCTCCTTAATTACTCTGACTTATTTATATTTCTAGAGCCACTGATGTGGTTGATTCTTGATTGTCCTCTGAAATGGCCAATCAGACTCCCAAGTTGCAGGCAATTAGGGATGGATAATGAATGCCCACCTATCCAGTAGCATCCACATCCTATAAAATATACGATGACCTTCTTGCCCATTGGCAAAACCTGTTGCTATCATTTTGCATATTCTCCACCACGTTCTCACAGTCTACTTTCCATATATTGTATCTCTGTTTCACATCATATTGTTTTCTTCCTTTTCATCTATTTCATTACTGAGTAGTTGTGGATCAGTACTGATCCCTTGACACCCAATTGATAATAGTTTACTATCCTGAAAGTAACCACGTTTTCTGTCCTTTAGTTAATGATTTATTCATACTAATATGTTGCCCGGTAAGCCCTTATGTGTTTCTCATCAAATTTCATCTGAAAATCCAGATGTATTACATCCACTGGTCTCTCCTTGTTTACCCTGCCAATTATATCAGCAAAAATTTTGTTTAGATTTGTCAGACACTATTCCCTACATTGAACTATGTTGACGCAGCCTTATCATGTTCTATTTTTCTGAGTTTCCAGTTCTATTAGATTATGAGAACACTCAGTCCTCTTTTATTGTCACTTAGAAATGCATACATGCATTAAGAAATGATACAATGTTTCTCCGGAGTGATATCACAGGAAACAGGACAAACCAAAGACTAACACTGATAGAACCACATAATTATAACATATAGTTACAGCAGTGCAAAGCAATACCATAATTTGATGAAGAACAAACCATGGGCACGGTAAATAAAGTCTCAAAAGTCCCCGAGTCGATCGAATCCCAAGTCCCTGATAGCAGGCAGCATAAGGGAGAAACTCCCTGCCATAAACCTCCAGGCACCATCAACTTGCCAATGCCTTGGAAGCAGCCGACCACAGCCGACACTGAGTCCATTCGTCCAAAAACTTCAAGCTTCTGACCAGCCTCTCCGATACAACCTTCCAAGCGCCATCCCCTGCCGAGCGCCTTCGACCTCGCCCCGGCCGCTGAAACGCGCAAAGCCGAGGACTTCGGGGCCTTCTGCTCCGGAGATTCCAGTTACCACACAGTAGCTTTTATCCTTTGTGATGCATTCCAGCATTATGCTGAAGAAAAGATTTTCAACCTATCCTCTCCTTCCTCAAATTATTACATATTCTATTTTACAATTTTCTGTGAATGACTCAGAATCAGAGAAATTTTCAACATTATTAGATGTATACCATCTATGTGGCCATTTCCTGTGGAATTGAGAGGCAGATTCATTGTGACTGCATGGGTTTCTTCTGGGTGAACCAATTTCTTCCCACAGCCTGAAGATGTACTGGTAGGTTGCTGGCCACTGTAAACTACCCAGTAGTGTAGATAATTGGCAAAATAACGAAAGGGGAATTGATAAGAATGTGAGAGAATGTGTTCAAGGCCTACAGGGAAATAAGGAGAATGGAAATGGCTTTCCTCTATTTGGAGCCGGCATGAAACCTTAGGACTTCTGTATTGTAATATGGAAGTAAGTAGGCCCATCAGACCCGGAGCTTTTGTTGCTCTTTAACTGCCCTTCAGTAATTTCTCAAAAGTGAAGGGGCACAAAATTCTTCCTTGTGATTATACTTGTTATTTCTTTTGCAGTGAAGATTGATACAAAATTATTGGAAAGAGCTTCAGCCATCTCTTTATTCCTTGTCATAATTTGTGTACTTATCTCTTTCTAAATTATTTCTCTTCCTCTCTTCCTCTCTTCCTTTTTACATCGTTGTGAATTTCATATATTTTAGATTACATATTTTTGATCTTCCTTTGCTGCTTCCTACAGCTTTCTCTAATCTGTCACTGACTGTTATGGCAATGTTATGAGTCTCTTTAAACTATTGGATAGATAGATACTTTATTAATCCCAAAGGAAATTACAGTATCACAGTAGCATTACAAGTGCACAGATATACAAACATCAGAAGAGAAGTAAGAAAGAATTAAAAAAACCTTTAAGATAAGATGTACAAGATTTACAAGTCAAAGATTACAAGATTTACAAGTTAACACTGATAAAATAGTAGTGTAAAAATACCATAATATTATACAGTGATGGGTGCACATTCACACCATCCAGATAAGAAGTGATAGTAGTATTGCACAGGGTGCCCACAATAGCAGGGTGTAGTAAACAGACCTCTAGTAAACAGAGGTCAATAACATTCTTACAGGAGGGGTCATTGCTTCCCCAGCTATAGATTGATACACTTTTGAGCCATTAGGCTGAGGGTAAGAATGACCTCAGATCGTGCGCTTTGGAGCAGCGCGGTTGTCTTAGTCTATTACTAAAAGTGCTCCTCTATTCCACCATATTACTATTCTTATCCTCTGAATTAGATACAAACAAATCACATCTTTCTTGGATTTTTTTTAGTGGAATGTACCTTCGATAATTTTTTAAATATTTCTGTAACTGCAATTGTTTATCGTGGCAAACTTTATAATCTTAATTTACTAGTATAACTTGACAATATATATAATTGGTTTATTGAAGCTTCAGCTTCTGACTAATGGTGTGTCTCCTGAACTGCAGACAAAATTCGATAATGTTGCAGTCAATTTTCCTTGGAGGATTTCTTACCGTGAAATAACTTGTTAACATTGCCTTATGTCACAAATGAGTTCTACTAGTGTGTTCCCTAGTTGATTCCATTACTTGTTTTGTGTTATCTGAGTAATAAATAAATCTTATTGTTCTAAAGAATTATAAAAAAATAAATCTTACATAACCTTTCTCCAAATTACTATTTACAAATTGATTTTCCCAATTTGAATGAAGATTAAAGTCCTCCATAATTATTACATTACTCTTGTAAGAAGCTTTTCTTATTCCTTGATTAATTCTCTGCCCAATTTCCAATTATATTGCTGCTTCGGGGGCTTATAACTATTCCAACCAATATTCTTTGCCCTTGGGCATCTCTTATCACCATACATATTCATTCCACTTCCTGTTCCTCCGGATCCACTACAATCACCTTTTATGATGACAGCTGTTTAACTACTTCTTTTCTATATTGTATGCCCTTTCTAAACATCACGTGCCCTGGGATATTTAATTCACAAGCTTGGTCAGGAGGCAGAAACCTCTCCAATAGCTATTACATAAAAATTAGTTGTTTAAGTTGTTAGTTAATCTATTTTGTTACAGTTGTCTCAGACTTCCAAACACAATACTCATATATTTGCCCTTTTACCATTTTACCATTTTTCCTTGAATTTTGAAGTGTTGGGCACATGGCCAAGTGGTTAAGGTGTTCATCTAGTTATCTCAAGGTTGCTAGTTTGAGCCTCAGCTGTGGCAGCGTGTTTGTGCCCTTGAGCAAGGCACTTAATCACACATTGCTCTAGTCTGTGCAAGGAGTGGCGCCCCACACAGACTTCCAATCTGCACCTTGTAAGGCATGAAAATGCCCGACGCAGGCCTCTCATGGTCTGAGTCGACATTCCCCGCCCCCTTGAATTTACCTTGTTTTTTGAATCGCTTCTATTATGAAATTCTGACTTTACCAGTTCACTTTCCTTATCGTTATCCAAAATGCTCCTTTATTTCTCCCTATTGTATCTGTTATGTTCTCCCCAGCTAAACCCTTCCCAACCCCCTCCTCCATACCAACCTCCCTCAGAACCATTTATCTTCCAAATAACAAGAGAATTGTTTATGATACTCCAGGCTATTGTCGTCCTACTGATAGGGGTGATCTAACTCACCTCAAGAAATGTAGAAATCTCTGGCTCTAGATTTTGCAAGTAGGGAAAACAAAGAGAAATAAAGTAAAGTTCCTCACTGAAAGAGCAGCAAAAGAAAATGGTTTCATCGCACAATTAAATTAAACCTATGAATTACCTAAATGAGTTGCAGACAACTAAGTCAGAACAGTCCCATTGATAGTACTAATGAACACATCAGTAATAATGGCCCCTTGAACCCACGGAGTTGCACAGGGCTGAGTAAATAATGAAGACTGAGAAATCTGGACCTGCTGTCATACGTGCAACTACTGCAGTGTGAGTCAGCAGTCCCAAGAGAGCATGTGGAGGGAGAGGAAATTGGGAGGAGGGGAAGTGATACTGGATGTACTGCAGCTGTAGTGAGCTGTATAAAAGAGGGAGAGCAAATCAGTTTAGGTCACAAGTGCTAAGTGCACACAAGCTGGTTGTGCTCACCTCTGGTAAGTGAGTGTGCAGTCTATTGAGGTGTAAAGTCCATTTGTGATCTGTTATCCTAGTTTCTCACAACTGGTCATCTCTCCCTGTTTAGATCCCTCTAGCTGAGATGGAGGCTGTTTCTCTGACGTCTGATATTCAGTCTGAGAAATCGTGGTCGTTAGCACTGACAGATGACTCTTTGCCCGATGATGCAAACGTATTCTTACTAAATACACTGGAAAGCAATGTACATATTCCACACCAGTATTCTGCTTATACCAGGGCTCGAAATACTCTACCACTTAATTAATGTTGTGTAGTTAAAGTAACATTCCTAAGGACTGGACAACATCAAAACTTGCACAACCTCCACCTCTTTGTGATTCTAGGAACTGAAGTGATGAGTCATTATTCCCAGGAGGTCTGAAAGCATCTCCTTAAACACATGGGGCACAACTTGTGATTAACCACCATCACCTTTTTTGTAAATTTCTACATGAAATCACCAGATCGAGGTCTAATTGTGCTGCAGTTCTGATAAGTTAATTCCAAATTCTGCAATCACTGTTAGTAGTAGGAAAGACTGCTCAAAGGAAGCTAAGTATACACAGTCTCCGATCTCTGTATCAAGAAAGGAATGCAATTCAATTTTTTTTTGGTGTCTTACTTCTGATGATAGTTATCTGTTAGACTCTCCTCATTAGAATGGCTTTCAGATAACTATGATAGAGCACTCTAGACATCCAGTGCACCTGTTAAGTTATGCAATGGAGATGCAACTGTTAAAAGTTTATCTATTATCACTAGTTAATTTACCTGCCAGTGTGAGAGCTTCCTCAAGCACTGCCTGAATGCTGACATTGCTGATCTTTTATCTCTGCTGTCTACAAGCTTAGATATTTCATGTACAAGTCAGTCTACTAGTATAACAATTTGAGCTCTCACATTTGGTTGATTAATTGTACTGAGTATTTATTGCATGTGGGATGAACAACAATACCTTGGATCTTTAACACAGTGTAACATCTCATAAAAGTGTTAACATATTAAATTTGACATCCAACAACAAGTCATGATATGATAACAGATAATCAAAAACTTGGTTGAAGATAGGTTGAGAAACTTCAAAGGAGAGGAATAATAACAATTTTGCGAGAGGTTTCCAGACCTTACAGGACTCACTGGTAAACATAAGACCACACACTTCCCAACACTGTATTCACTTGCTACTTCCTTACCCATTCTCCCAATTTGTCTAAGTCCTTCTGCAGACTCCCTGCTTCCTCAACACAACCTTCCCCTCCACATATCTTTATATCATTTGCAAAATTGGCCACAAAGCCATCAATTCTGTCATCCAGATTGTTGATATATAATGTAAAAGGAAATGATTCCAATACTGATCCATGTGGAACGCCTCTAGTCACTGTCAGCCAACCAGAATAGGCACCCTTTATTCTGTCAGTCAATCTTCTTTCCATACTAGTATCTTGTAATACCATGGGCTTACATATCTTGCAAGCAGCCTCATGTGGTACCTTGTTACATGAAAATCCCAACAACATTCACTGTTTCACGTTTGTCTATCTTGCCTGTTATTTCTTCAAAGAATTCCAATAGATTTGTCAGGCCAGATTTTCCCATGCTGACTTTGCCCTACTTTATCATGCACCTCCAAGTACCCTGAAACCTGTGCCTGAATGATGGATTCTAACATCTTCCCAACCACTGAAGTCAGGCTAACTAGCCTATAATTTCCTTTCTTCTGCCTTCCTCCCTTCTTAAAGAATGGTGTGACAGCTGAAATTTTCCATTCCTCTGGAACCATTCTGAATTCTAATGGCTCTTGAAGCATCATTACTAATACCTACATCTTTGGGATGCATCTATTCTGCCCCCATAAACTCCAACCGTTCCTGTTCTGCCATCATCCCAGCTAGTGTCTCCTTCCAATCAATTTTAGGCAACTTCTCTTTCATTCTTCTGTAATTCCCCTTAATGTACACTGTAATACTGGTATGCCTGTGTGACTTCTCCCTCTCAAACTGCAGGGTAAGTCCTGCAGGTTGAAATAAGGTTGCAATCAGTGTGGCAGTTTAAGTTTGGCAGCTCAAGAGAACTGAATTCGAGAGGCGGGATGTCTCTGAAAGTTGTAGGGCTCAAGTTGGTTGCAAGTAGGAAGGGTTGTTAGTATGTTAAGCAACACATGTTTTTGCAGAAACAGGACTCTTCAAGTTAGGGTACAGGTAGCAGAATTATGGATGCAGCTCATGTTTACAAAGAATGAAATAAGGAAAACTATCCAGTAATGTTTTGTTATAGGTGTGTCCAAGGTAATAAAGTCATGGATCTTGGATTTAGCATTGGATGAAATGAGGTAGGAGTTGTATTGAGTGATGTTATGGAATGGAAATAGATGGCCTTAATGTTATATATAATCTGAAGGTCATCACCAAGTAACATTTAAGACCATCTTTATAGAAATACTGTTTCAAGCTCAGGTAATTGCAAGAAAGAATGATGCAGTAGTAAATAGACATTTTAGTGACAATTTCTGCACTGTAATACTATTGGTTAAGCCACCTCATGGTCTAAAGACAAGAGTAGATTTTAAAAGAGACCATGGTGAAATACAGCTGGTTGTCATCTCTGTGTATGTGGAAACTGATGTGTTTGTAGAGGGACTACCATGATAACATGTAAATGAGAAATAGAAGGGAACAGTAAATGCTTAGGTGTCCCTACGTTATTGGTAGAGAACTAATAAGTGAAGCTATTTGTAGTGTGTATTCGAAATAAATTTAGACTGCTCTCTATAACTACTGTAGATAGTCATTGCACAATTGCATTTGGAAATCAGAAGCTGCCCGTCATGAGGGGATGGAGGGGAATTAATGTGCTGGAAAGATTGTAAAAGGATTCTAGGGTGAGAAAAATAAAAGATTTGTTTTTAAGTATTAGCTCACTCTTCTGGAAATGGTAGAAAAGGAAGAGAAATGATTTTTAGTGCAAAAAAAATTAACAAATGAAGGCTTATCAAACAGGAATTCATAGAGCGGTTATAAAGAGGTATATAAGGCCCATGATTTGCTTGGGAGCCTGTGCAGTTTAAGTAGTTTCATAGCAATGAGAAGACTTCTTTTCAAAGCTGATTGTAAATATTGATATCTTTAATCCTCAGAGATACTCTTTCCCATCAGATTTGAGAACATTTTGAATCAACATTTTATTAGCAGTCTTAGTGATGTTAGAGCAGGTATAGTTGCTGAAAGGTTAAATGTGAACAGGTTGAAAGGAGACCTTGAGGACACACTGCATATAGTTACACACATAATGTAATAAAGTAGTATGAGATACATGATGTGACAGACATCTCTTCTTTCACAGTGTAACAGAACAGTCCTTGCCAAGAAATTGTTGGTCAGGCCTCACTTCTTCTAAAACACTTTTACTGACATTTAAGCTGTTCTGACAATTGTCCACCAACAACGGCCTCAGATCCCATATGAAAGAAAAATAATCCCAGGTTTTTCATACTACTCTTCTGTTGAGGCAATGACTTTGTGCTTAATGGTCTCTCACATGCTATTTGTTCTTCCTCAACTCACTCAAATGACTGCATGAGCTACAGCCACAAGTCTTGGGGAGATGTCATCAGGACATCTGATGACAAGCCCAACTCATCTTCATTCAATGATCACTCAAAGCTCCAGGAAATACTCATTGAACACCATGTATTTGAGCAGCCAGAGTATTGATACAATAGCCATAAGTGCCCTTGTTGAGATGAGCTAATCTCACTCAAGTCCTGGGTGAAGAATTTTCTTCTCCTGCCGTTCAATACCTGCTGATAAAGTCCTTACACATGACAAATAATATTCATTCCAAAAAAACATATGATTTTAGAGAAATAATCTTTATATATTCTAAGGTTATAGCTCCAAATTGTCCATCTGATAGGTGACAAAAATAAACAAAGTTAAAGCAATTGATTCCTGTACCAAACACTGAAATCGTGTCAGTCTAGCAAGGTCCTGCACTCATAGATACAATTGTGCCAAAAGTACATTGTGTAATGTTCCATTACTACAAGAACAGAATGGAGGGTAGGATTGCATGCTATAACATTTAACCTGACTTTGGACTTTTCAAACTGGAGTCAAAACAGCACAGTGAATGATCTGTGGATATCAAATGAATTCTGTGATATTATGCATTCCATTTGATGGGAAATGCACAAAGGAAGAGTATTTCTGGCCCTGATTTATATATAAACCCATCTGCTCCTCTCCTTGCCAAAGCACTTGACATTTTCAGGCTAATGTGTAGACTAATGCTTTCATCTGTTGCGCAATAAATTCTTTTTCTCAAGCCAACATTTCTGGATCGTTTGTTTGTCCCTGCTGGATGTGCTTCTGTCGGTGTCATTTCATCATTGACTGTCTCCTGTGGCAGAGTGAAACAGAAATTTAGTTGTGCTATGTTCCAGCTGGTACCAATGACAATGGATACTATTCCTATCATGCCTCATGCAAAAGCATGTGTTTAATGGGCAATGTTGATACCGGAAGCTGATTTTCATGAACTAACAGGTTGTTTAAAATGAAAAACTATTCCCCATTCGTAGATGCAATTCTCCCTGATAATCCTGTGGCACAGATACACTACAGTGGGATCATTTCAACAAAAAGGACAATGAAATTGTTGCAAGTATTTAGAATTTTTGCATTGTTTACTCCAAATTTGGGTTGTCAAGACAAAGAACGCTTTGTTCTTAATATCTGCTATTGAGTTGATTTGAGGTTTGAGCTTCTCAACCTGGGCTGATAAGTGAGAAGAAAATTTTTTTAAAAAGACTGCCAAGGTTAATGCCCTCTCTCTTACTCTAAGACATTCTCAGCCATCCTCCCGAGTGTGTTCTTCTCTGAGTTTTAGTGTTGTGACAGGAGGTCTTGTTACAGGGAAGGAGTACCTAGAGTGGTCTGTAGAAGATGCGGTCAGGCTGGAGTGATGTCAGTCAGGTAGCCAATCTCTGCCCCCTTCAAAGAGGGACAGCTAAGTGGATCCGATGGGGAAAAATATATGTTGTTTGTGGAACTATCCCCCAGAAGTTTAGCTTATGTTGAGGACAGAAGTGAGTTAACTCCAGAGAATGCCAAAATTGTTCATTCAGATAATATGTTGCAAAACATGTCCCTGAATAAGTTCCTATGGATTGAAGCAGGACAGCTTCCGAAATTTACAGTCCAGGGGATGTATGGGTAACTCTAATGAGAGCAGTGTCCACATGGAAAGGGCATGTGACTTCATCTTTGAAGTCATTTGGAACCTTAGCGCTAACACAAGATACACCTTTCCAACAGAGAGAAAGAAAGAATAGAGATTATATCCAAAATATAGAGGTAGTAGTGATATCTAAAACATAGATTGAAATAACAATGTTTAATAATGGTGAAAGAGAGGGAGAGCAAAGTATTACGGTCTTACAAATAGAAAAATACAGTATATCTATTACATACAGCAAATAAGTTTATTTTATCTGATAAGGTAAGCTGGCAGCTACCAATACATTAGGCAAATGAGGAAACATTATCTAAACAATGACAAAAAATTTAACTAGCTGAATTTCAAGTTTTGAATATCTATAGAAAAATAGTTTTTAAGCTATCCCCACCCAGTCATTCTGGATAATGCCAGAATCAGCCATTCTACTGATGGTTTACTTGAACATCTCCAAAATGGCTTTGGTCTCATGATTCTGAGCCTCCAGCTTATTGAATCTCCCAACTCTGTCTCAGTCATTTCTAGATAGGGCTATTATGTACATGTAGGATATGTTGAACTGAGGTTAAAATTTTATTTCTTCTAAGCTAATAGACCAGATTTAAGCCTATTTCTGTCTTTGATCTCCCCTTTACCTTGTGCAGTTTCAGATTTTACTTAAAATATCACTAATTAAAAAGTAAGAAACAGCACAGGCCGGGATAGAGATTCAGCTTGGATGGAAGTATTAAACAATAATAGAGCAACCTTATTTGGCTTTGGTAGAACTAAACATTAGGTGTAGTATCAAAAACAAGATAAAATTTTGCCCATATTTTTTAGATCTGTGATTTTAACTGATTCTCCTTTGACATCAAGCTTACATTTCCTAATGTGTAGAACAGCTAATTAGTTTGTGTTAGTGACTTAAATGGATTCCTGGAAAAATGGCTTCTGATGATTTATTTGAAGATGTTGTATTCCATAATGAGGAATATTGACATATGCAAAGAAGTTGTGATGTTGCATGAAGCAGATAACTGATAGAATTGGCATTGTCATGGTTTGTGTATTGTGCAGATTGCCGACTATTATAAAACACTGTGTCTGTTGCGATTCAGTGTGATCCATTTGTCTTACGCCTAAATAATTGAACATTTCTGTTCAAATGTTTTGAACTTTGTCTTTTCATTGTGTCTCTGTTGCTGTTACTGTAGGTTGTTTTGTTGCATTGATGACCTTATGCATGATTGTGTTCTACATTACCTGCAGCTCAGCTTCCTTCAAATGTCTTTGTTTCCTGTGCCCCATGAATCTGACAGCTTCTTTTCTCCCCTGCAGGCTGAGCAGGTTCAAGAACATGAGGTTAAGAAGGGGATCCAAGAGAAGAACCTTCTCACTGTGAGGAAACCTTTTGTTGGCCGCACACACTCGCTGCCCAATGATAGCTACATGTTCCAGCCTGTCAACCCTGCTCCAATTGAAGGTCTGCAGGGATCAGAGAACAATCCCAAGTCACAGTCAGGTATGTCTCATCCATGGTGTTGAATGAAAGTTTTAAAGATCAGCCAATACTGTAGTTTGGACAACTCATATAGTAACCTGCACAGGAGGATCCAAGTTAAAATTCTAATCCAGTTAATATGACCCAATCAAAAAGTCAAATTCCATTATGATAGCAACTGTTGGTGAAAGGGGAGGGAATCATATTAAATTTGTCGTTTTCCAGCCTGTAATGATAGTGTGTGCTAAGTTATAGTTTCTCAGGCATCTTCACTGTTGTAATTTCAGCATAGCTAATAAGTGCTCAATATTCTGCATTACAACACAGGTTCTATTGACGTGCTTTGTGGCACCTCTCACAGAAATAGTTGACTGAACACAATATTAATACTTCCAAGAGTTTCCCAACATCTGTCAGAGAAAAAAAATGAATACAGGGGAGTTGCCGCCAACTTAGCCCATCTAAGCCCCTACCATAAATATTGCGCTCACTGTGATGGCAACTGAACTATTTGATTAGGTTCCAATCCGCCCTGGTTCAGTTTTCTATAAAAACCTGTTGGATAGTTTACATGTGCTGAATTTTCCTACATAAAAATTGTTCGGATCTTACAATTATTTTGCAGCATTTAACTCAACTTCTAGTTTAATCTCATTCTACTTACAAATCCTTTAAACGTCTTAAATTAACCCAATCTATAATTCTTTCCCTCTGCATCAGTAAGACCCTCCTATGGGCGCAAGCATGCATGCTGCTCTGACAGCGTACAAGACACTGCAGTACAGTGCAGAACAGAGATTCTTTTGTAGATACTGTTTTTTTGAATGAATCTTTTAAACTGAGTTAAATTCTTGCAGGTGGGTATCCAAACAATATTGGTAATTGGTTTATTACTATATATAGAAGAAGATATAGTGAAAAATTTGTTTTGCATGTTTTTATACAGATCATTTCAAAATAGAAATAGATCAAGGCAGTACAAAAGAAAAGCAGAAAAATAATGCAGAATTTAGTTTTAGAGTTACAGAGAAAGTGCAGTCCAAGTAGAAAAGAATAGTTTTACTGGCTAATTCAACAATGTTCATTCCATAGCAACACCACTAAAAAAAAATTAACTGGTTATTCACTAGACAGCGAATTGTGGAATCTTTCTCTTTACAGTGAAATTTGTAGCAAGGATCCCACATTTATTTAGAAGGAAAAGCTTGAAGATTGTCTTGCGGTGGTAGTCTGGTAAATTTTCATTGGTAAAAGACTTGGAAATAAGTTGCCTGGTGTGAAAGCTGACTAACATAGTTAATTTGGTTGAGAACTATTTGTGATGAGAGACCTTGACGAAGGATGGTTAAGGCCCAAATGCTGGGGTATCCGAGGCAAGGATCGAGTCACGGTATGAAACTGGAATGAGAATTGAGCACAAGATAAGACAGTAAATGATATCTCTAGTTGAGTTTGTGATTGAGCACTCAGGTTCCTTTCAGGTGCTCTTTAAATGTTGAATACTTGGCTCCAAAACATGATTGCCGATTAGTGGGACGGTTTTTGAACCTTCAAAGGGACCACACCAGCTATCCATACTCTGGAGAGCTAGAGCATCTAAGCCCCGAAAGCTGACAGGTTGGGTGCATCTCGTAACACTATTAGTTAGAAACATAGTGAATGATTATATTACAAATTGCTTCCCCAGGTTCAACCACATCAGTTCGATCTCAGCCCATTGGTAACAGTGGCTACCTCCAGGTTCCTATGGAGTTGTTTCTCCCTGTCAGCCATCAGAACAGTTTTGATTCTGAAAATATCCCGAAGATTCCTCCCCCTCGGAAACCTCTGAGTGCCCACAGAATGCTGCATAGACAGGTTGGTATCAGTGTTGGAAAGCCTGAGTTCAGCACATCCTTTAATTGACTGATTCCATTTGAAATATTTTCTGTCTGCAGAACTTGCTTCCTGCTTGTGTTGTATAGCTGGAAATATGGAGATGCCTTTAACCTGTGTTTATTTGGATTATTTTTCAGTGCTTTCATTTTCAAGACTAATACAAAAACAGAAGGAGTCACACTTAGTAGGCATGCTTGACTCTAGGTTTCCATCCCCACCTGAGGTTAAAAGTTAATCTCCTGAATCTTCATCGGACTCTTCTGAACAACTTTTATTCATGCATTCTGTTTCTTGTCATTTTGTTCCATGTTTCCATCCAGGATGCAGTTGTGAGCTCACTAGGCCTTAGTATTCCAGCCTGCTATCCCCTTCTTGCATAATATTACAGTGTGTCTATTTGGTGCTGTCTGTTGTGACCATATCTTGTCATCTACAATGCTAGAATGCACCCCTTCTATTACATAGTACACTGAGTGCCCTTCTTGCCTCATTGAATCAGAACTTGCAGAAAAATACCAGGGCAGAATTACTGACATTTCTCTACATGAGTACTGACAAGTTTGGAAAATGAATATTGACCTGAAAGCTGAGATAGCTTCTTTTCACTGACAATTTCTTGAATATGATCTGAAATTTGTGATTATCTCCAAACACCTAAATATAACTATGTTGGTTGGACCTGGTGACGAAACAACATATATATTAATTTCAAAGGAGACGAAGGACTTGAGACACCTAGACATTAGGTTGAACAAGAACACGAGAAAACGGGAGCAAGGGTAGGCAACCTGGCCACTCTAGGCTGTCCCACTATTCAATGTGATAATGGCTGATCCATGTTGGTTCCATTTGCCAGATATCCATGGCTCTTAATCCTCCTCCCTTTCAAAAACATCTTCCAAAATTTTAAGTACTTCTACATAGTTATCCTACCTAATTTTCCGAATTAGAGAATTCCAGGTAGAAGAAATTTCTATGTACTTTAATTTTAGATATCCAGCCCTTTATCTTGAAACTAATGGACACATCTTGACTACTTCCCTATCATGCTGTCTTAAGAACTATTTATTTTGATAGGATCACCACTTATTCTTATAAAATGAAGTTCTTCCATTCTATTTGGAACCAGGCTATCTTATCATCAGAATATTTGCAGTGTCCTCCATGGTGAAGATTATCTTCCTTTTTGTATACCCATAGAAATTCCTTCTTGTATGTCTATAGAAACTTTTACTATTCATTTTGGTATTGCATGAAAAAATACCTCTCAAACTCAATTTTCTCCTTTGTATTGAACTTCAAGTATTTTGCTGCTGGTTCCTGAAACATTCCCAATTCTCTTTTCTACAGTTAGTATTTCCATACCTTATACATTTCAGATTAACTTTATCCTTGACCTTCTTTGTTTATCACAAATGTTTCCTCTTTCTCATGGAACCCCTCTTTTAAATTAGATAAAATCTTGCTGAGCGCTATGACCAAGTTATTTAAATATCTGCCTCTGCTCATCTACTGACTTGGCTGATGCCTTTTTTACCCAGTCAGCAAAAAACAGAAATATTGGAAGAACTCAGTCAGTCAGGCAGCATCTGTCAAAAGAGAAACCTTTTAATGTCTTGACTGAAGTGCTGGGGGAGGAGGGGAGGGTTTACAGTTATCAAAGCAGAGCTGGAGGGAGGAGTGAGATGTAAAACTAATGCCCATATGGCAACACACAAAATGCCAGAGGAACTCAGCAGGTCAGGCAACATCTATGGAAATGAATAAACAGTCGACGTTTCAGGGCGAGACCCTTCACCACGACTGAAAAGTAAGGGGGAAGATACCATAATAAGAAAGTGGCAGGAGGGGAAAGAGGACAGTCTAGAAGATGATAGGTGCAGCAATGTTTCAGGTAGTAGATGGGTGACCACCAGGAGAAGTAAGGGGAGTAACCATTCTCTTCAGCAGTATCCAAAGGGGATACTGCTGACCTATCAGGGCACAGCCGCAGCAGCCAGGCTAATGGCACTGTGGCCACCTCTGAGGCTCAGCAGGGAAGGGTAAAGTCAGGCAGAACAATAGTGATAGGAGACTCAATGATTATAAGATTTCCAGGTATAACGCCAGGTTGGTGTGCTGTCTCTCAGCTCCAAGTGTCAAGGTGTCTCAGAATGGCTACAGAATATTCTCAAGAAGGGGGGTGAGCAGCCAGAGGTCATGATGTATTTTGGCACAAATGGTAGAGGTAGAAAGGAGGAAGAGATCCTGCGCAGTGAATACAGGGAGATAGAGAAGAGGCTGAGAACTGGACCTCCAAGGTTACAATCTCTGGATTACCTCCAGTGCCACATGTTAGTCAGGGTAGGGATAGAATGATAGTATATATGAATGAGTGGCTGAGGAACTGGTGCAGAGGGCATGGTTTCAAATTTCTGGATCACTTGGATCTTTTCTGGGGAAGATATGACCTGTACAAAAAGAGTGGGCAGTGCCTGATCACGAGGGGGACCAACATCCTTGTGTACAGGTTTGCTGGAGCTGTGGTGGAGGGCTTAAACTAAGTTGGCAGGGAGATGGGAGCCAGAGTAATAGGGCTGAGGATGGGACAGTAAGCATACATGTAAATGGAGTGTGTAGTGAGACTGTAAGGAAGGATAGGCAGATGATAGGACAAAATTGCAGTCAGTGGAATGAATTGAAATGTAACAAGGGGCTAAATCAAACAGGGTGATGAATACAGGAATGAAGGTGTTATACTTCAATGCACACAGCATACAGAATAAAGTAGATGATCTTCTAGCAAGTTAGAAATTGGCAGGCATGACATTGTAGGCATCATTGAGTCATGCCTGAAAGAAGATCATAGTTGGGAACTTAACATCCAAGGATACACATTGTATGAAAAAGACAGCAGGAAGGCAGAGGGGGTGATGTGGCTCTCTTGATAAAAAGAGAAATAAAATCCTTAGAGAGAAGTGATATCGGATCGAAAGATGTAGAATCCTTGTGGGTAGAGTTAAGAAACGTAAGAGTAAAAAGACCCTGATGGGAGTTATATACAGGCCTCCAAAGAGTAGCCAGGATGTGGGATATAAATTATAAGAGGAGATAGAAAAAGTATGTAAAAAAGGCAACGTTACAGTAGTCACGTGGAATTTCAATATGCAGATAAATTGAGGAAATCATGTTGGTGCTGGGTCCCAAGAGAAGGAATTTGTAGAATGCCTATTGGATGGCTTTTTAAAGCAGCTTGTGGTTGAGATCAGTAGGGGAAAGGAAATTCTGGATTGCATGTTGTCAAGCTCAATAATCAAACCAGATTTGATTAGGGAGCTTAAGGTAAAGGAACCATTAGGAGACAATGATCATAATATGATAAAATTCACCCCACAGTTTGGGAGGAAGAAGATAAAGTCAGATGTATCAGTGTTACAGAGGAGCTGGCCTAAGTTGATTGAAAGGGGACAGTAACAGGGATGATGGCAGAACAACAATGGCTGGAGTTTCTGCAGGCAATTCAGAAGGTGCAGGATAGATACATCCCACAGATGAAGAAGCATTGTAAAGGAAGGATGAAGCAACTGTGGCTGACAAGGTAAGTCAAAGACAGCATAAAAGGAAAAGGGAGAGCATATAATACGGTGAAAATATTAGAGGATTGGAAGATTGGAAAAAAACAACATAATATAGCAAAAATTAATGGGAAATTAGAAGATTAGGAACTTTAAAAAAAAACAACAGAAAGTGAGAAAAGATGAAATATGAAGGTAACCCAGCAAAAATATAAAAGAGGTTACCAAGTGATTTTTTTTTTCAAATATATGATATATAGAAGAGAGATGAGTGGATATCAGACCTCCGGAAAATGAGACTGGCGAGGTAGTTAAGAATGACAAAGGAATGGCAGACGAATTGAATAAGTATTTTGCGTCAGTCTTCACTGTAGAAAACACTGGCAGTAAGCCAGAAATTTGAGAGTGACGGGGCAGAGGTAACTGTAGTTGCTATTACTAAGGAGAGGGTGCTTAGAATGCTGAAAAATCTGAAGGTAGATAGGTCACTACATCCCAGGGTTCTGAAAGAAGTAGTTGAAGAGATTGTGGAGTCATTCATATTGATCTTTCAAGAATCACTAAATTCTGGAATATTTCTGGGAAACTGGAAAATTGCAAATGTCATTCCACTCTTTAAAAAGGAAGGGAGGCAAAAGAAAGGAAATTATAGTCCAGTTAGCCTGACTTCAGTGGTCAGTAGGATATTAGAGTCCATTATTAAGGATGATGTTTTGGGGTATTTGGAGGCACACAATAAAATAGGCCAAAGTCAGCTTGGTTTCCTTAAGGGGAAAACATACTTGACAAATTTGTTGGAATTCTTTGAGGAAATAACAGGCAGCATAGAGAAAAGAGAGTCAGTGGATGTTGTTTACTTGAATTTTCAGAAGGCCTTTGACAAGGTGCTATACATGACGCTGCTTAACAAGATAAGGGCCCATGGTATTACAGGAAAGATACCAGCATGGAGAGATGATTGGCTGTCTGGCAGGAGGCAAAGAGTGGGAATAAAAGGGGCCTATTCTAGTTGGCTGTTGATGACCAGTGGTGTTCCACAGGGTTCAGTGTTAGGACTGCTTCATTTCATGCATTTGTTGATGATTTGGATGATGGAATTAATGGCTTAGTAGTCAAGTTTGCAGACGATACTAAAATAGGTGGAGGGGCAGGAAGTCTACAGAAGGAGTTAGACAAATTAAGAGAATAGGCAAAGAAGTGGCAGATGGAATATAGTGTGGGGAAGTATATGGTCATGCACTTTGGTAAAAGAATAAAGGCTTAAACTATTTTCTAAATGGGGAGAAAATTCAGAAATCTGAGGTATAGAAGGACTTGGAAGTCCTTGAAGGTTAAGTTGCAGGTTGCATTGGAGGTGAGGAAGGCAAATGCAGGTTGCATTGGAGGTGAGGAAAGCAAATGCAGGTTGCATTGGAGGTGAGGAAGGCAAATGCAGGTTGCATTGGAGATGAGGAAGGCAAATGCAATGTTAGCATTCATTTTGAGAGAACTGGAATGTAAGAGCAAGGATGAAATGCTGAGGCTTTATAAGGTCTTGGTCAGACTGCATTTGGCATATTGTGAACAGTTTTGGCCCTTATTTACGAAAGGATGTGCTGACGTTGGAGAGGGTACAGAGGAGGTTCACAAGAATGATTCCAGGATTGAAAAGGTTAACATATGACGAGTGTTTGATAGTTCTAGGCCTATATCCCATGGGGCTTAAAAGAATAAGGGCGGGTCTCATTGAAACATTGAATATTGAAATATTGGCAGTGTGACAGAGTTGCAATATTGACAGAGTGGATATGGAGAGGCTATTTCCTATAGTGGATGAGCCTAGCACCAGAGGGCACAGACTCAGAATAGAGGAACATCCATTTAGAACAGAGGAATTTCTTTTGCCAGAGGGTGAAATTCATTGTCACAGACAGCTGTGGAGGCCAGGTCATTGAGTATATTGAAAGGAGAGATTGATAATCTTTTTAATTAGTCTGTGCATCAAAGGTTAGGGGGAGAAACAGGAGAATGTGTTGAGTTGGATAATAAGTCAATCAGAAAGGTGGAGCAGATTCAAAGGACTGAATGGCCTATTTCTGCTCCTATATCTTATAATATATCAAATGCAAAGGCTGGTGGGATGTTTTTCACCAGCTTTCAATGGCAGATGTAGGTAATTACTGATTTGCCAAGTAAGCATAGTGCAGCTTACCACTGACATCCCTTCCCAACACAAAATGCTGTTATCAAATCCCCATCATGTATATGTTTTTTGTCATGTACTCATCTTGTTCTGCGTACTAGCTGTCCTGTGTATAGTTTTCAAATGTCCATTGCTTTTTGTGTAATCCCATCCTGTCCTGTGTTGTGTTATCGTGTGCACATTTGAACTTGTGCATAGTTCCCACATATTCGACCACATCCCATGTCCTGTTCTCACATTGCCTTTCCCTTCATTTGTGTAGATATCATGTATCCATCCCATCTTTTGTTCTGCAACATGCAACTATCTTGTCTTGTGGGCTCAATCACCATAATGGAGCAAATTTTGCTGTGACAACCTATAATTTATCAGTGAAACTATTTGCTGCCTTGTTTACAATGATGAATGCACTGATTGTAAATTGTACATTTGTCTATAAAAGATGAAAAGAAAAGTAGATTGACTATTTGGGCCTGCCCAGAAACTCCAGTGCCCCCAGTGACTGAACTGTGTTGGTGTTGCTGCTGGTACTTATGCCTGCCTTATTGTTACAAATATCACTAGTCACTGAAAGAGAACTGCATTTTTCTGTAATGAAAAATGTGTAGTGCTGGGGATTGGGCTCTGGCATTGGTTTACCAAAGAAATTAAGCAGCTGGCTTGCAGGGATGAGGGGGGAGATTTCCAAGAAGGATCAATGTCTCAATCGGTTCTGGGAATCAATGAGGATTGAGGACTGGAGGCCTTGCTATATGAAGGTGGGAAACTCAGGGTTTGTTGGATTGGACAAGTCCTGGACTAGTCAGAAGTCCCTGGAAGATGGTCCCAGGAGAGCTGACTGTAATCTGAGAAGGTAGGAGAGTCAGGATCATTAGGACCAGAGAGTCAAGAGGCCAGTGACTAGTCCTTGTTGGCTGGGAGGCACAACGAGGAGTGGTAATGGGCTGTCAGTGCCGAATGGGAGAGGTCCAGTGACATGTTTGCAGTGAGCGTGGGTTTCAGAAATTTACAGTGGAAATCACATGAGTCGAGCAAGTGTTGCCTAGAATTGCCTGGTCTATTTTTTCTGGAATGATATGAAACAATAGGAGTACGGTTATTATAATGTTTCACTCCTGATAAAATTTATTTTCAACTGCATAATGCTGAAAAAAAATCATTCTAATTGCTAGGTCTTGATGCTCTAAGGATGTGTGTTCGGTGTACAAGTTATGGAGATCTCTGTTAAAATGGATCCTCCTCTCTTGCCTCGATGCTTGTGTATTATGCTACAGCATAGCCACTCCCAGCTCATGAGAATATCACAGTTGCTAAACTTACTCTTTTGTTTCTTCTGTCAGCACACTTTCTACCTGGGAGAACCCAAATGCAGCAAAGATATGCCCTTCTACCTCTTAAAAAATCATTAGGGAATTGTTTAAGCCAAATAGTCCAAGCCAACTTATCTAAGTCATCCTAACCGCACCCCAAATCCTGACTGATTGTAGGCTCACTGTAAACACAAGGTTCACCCCAAAAGATTTTGCTAATCCATTTCTCAGCAGATGCGTGTTTAGCAAACTCATAGCTATCCATTGTTCCAGAAACAAATCATTGGCTTTATGCCTTTATGCTAACACTACATACTTTTTCTATTAGCCATCTGCTCACACCACCAACCTTGACAGGCTTAGTTTACCAATTATTTGGCCAATGGATCAATAGGATACAGACTTTCTTATCTTACAATCCAGTTATTCATATTCAGATTGTTCCTACAAGTGCTACTGCAACCTGACATTTTCTACTTTGCTTTTTGAAGTTTACTTCTTTGTTTCAACTTTTTTTCCTTTTCTAACTGTCTTCTGCAAGAACTCTGCGAGTCAAGCAGCAGTAGTGGGAGGAAAGGAATTGTTGATATTTCAGGTTGAAACCCTGCAACCCAGCGCAGGGTTTCAATCCAAATCATCGACAGTTCCTTTCCTCCCACAGATCCTACTCAACCTGCTGAGTTCTTCCAGCAAATTGTTTGTTGCTCCAGGTGCCATCACTACACTTGCTTGTGTCTCCTTCCTTTTCTAGTTCTTCTCCACTGCTACCTGAGGGTATGCTGGTTACTGTCCCATCATGCAACTAGTACTCTTTAACTCAAAATCTATCAAACTGTTGAAGAGTAATTGTTAAAGTGTTCGAGGAAAATTGAAGATCAAATTTACCCTTACTCAAGGCACAGATGCAGAGAACTCAGTGCAAAATTGCACCCTGTGTTTTTCTCTCCATTCTATAGGATGGCATGATAGTTCAGCATCAGCAATCACCGATCAATTCCTGCCACTGTCTGTAAAGAATTTGTATATTCTCCCCATGAACATGTGGGATTCCTGCAGGTGTTCCCATTTCCTCCCTCATTCCAAAGATGTACGGTTAGCGTTATTGAGTTGTGGGCGTGCTATATTGACATCAGAAGTGTGGTGACACAATCCTCAGACTATGTTGGTTGTTGCCACAAAACGATGCATTTCACTATATGTCTCTATGTACTGTATGTGTAACAAATGAAGTTAATCTTATCCTTATTCGGGTTGATAATGGAAATTTGTAAAGTTGGAGTTACAGTATATCTGGTGTAGGCACACTTGAATCTCCACTCCATAGTTCTATAAATCCTAAGTGCTGCTCTTCAAGAATTGTTAACTCTAATATTATTCCTATTTCATCTCTATCTCAATTTCAATCCTTCTTCCCTACAAAAATGCCAGGAGTCATTACTGAATCAACGACTTATTGGAAAACGGTTAAGTCATTGAGGGTTTTAGTACCTCTTAGCTGGGAAAGTGTCCAAAGTCACTGAGAGTTTGCACATTAATAAATATTTAATGCATTAGATTATAAAAGTCAAAGTCATCTGAGACCAAGGTCAGGCCATCTCCGTTCTGCCACATTTGGAGGGTTGCATTCAATCCTGGTTGCTCCATTAAAGGAAGGATGTGGGGATGTGGGGATGTGGAGGGATGTGGAGGGATGTGGAGGGATGTGGAGGGATTGCAGAAGGGGGTTATCACCATAGAGACTATTAGCTATAAGGAAGGGTTGGACAAACTTGACTGTTTTCTCTGGAGTATCCAAGGTTGAAGAGTGACTTGATAGAAATATATAAAATTAATGGGAGACATAGAGAGGCTAGATATTCAGTCTCTTACCCAGGGGAGAAGTGTCCAATGTTAGAGGGCATAGCTCAAAGGGGGAAAGTTTAAGGGAGATTTGTGACGCACATTTTGTACACAGAGAGTGGTAGGTGCATGGAACAAGCTGTCAGGAATGGAAGCAGACACGGCAGTAGTGTTTCTGAGACTTTTAGATGAAGGGATTACAGGGACAAGGATCACGTGCAGGCAAATATGGCTTGTTTCATTTGGCATCATGGTCAGTAGTTTTCTGTTTCCTATGTTCACCCACTGATCAAATAACCACTGTCATGGTTTGCATGTGAGGGCTGTTTTGTGGTCAAGAACAGAATCTCTGCATGAGCTAGTTTAGTATTATTGTTATTCACAAGATTGGCATTATTTTCTTGTATAGTCTAATTATTTATAATCTAAGTAGAGGGAAGTCTCATTTGCCAGGCTTTTAATATCCCATGATTATATCAAGCTGTCCATAATTTGGCTCAGAGAAGAGATGTAGAAAACAAAAGAGATTGATAGAGGAAAAGTGTGAGCTACTGCACTTAAGATACAGTCGAGGACAGTGCAGTAGGACTTCTTAGATTCTTTGCCTAATGTGGGGAGCTAAATGGGATCCTTTGAGTACTGCAGCAGGGAAGCAGGCTTTTCAGTCTGAATCATCGGTGCTAACCATGGTGCCCACCAAGCTTGTCCCTTTTGTCCACATATTCCCCTTCAAGCTGCACCCCCCAGCAACCCCCGATTTAACCCTAGCCTAATCGCTGGGCAATTTACAATGACCGGATAACTTACCAACCGGTAAGTCTTTGGATGGTGAGAGGAAACCAGAGCACCAAGAGAAAACCCATGTGGTCAGGGGCAGAACATACAAACTCCTTACAGACAGCAGCAGGAGTTGAAGCTCGGTCACTGATACTGTAAAGCATTGTACTAACTACCATGCCACCGTGCTGCCAATATCTCTCTACTATAGTGTATATCCCCCTAAACATTTTCTATTCATGTACTTATCCAAATGTCTTTTAAATGTTGTTATTGTACCTGCCTCAACCTTTTCCTCTAGCATCTCATTCCATGTATGCACCACACTATGCATAAAGAAGTTGCCCTTCTAATCTTAAACCATCAGGTTTCTAGTTCCTCTCCCCTGGAAAAGAGACTATGTGAGTTCATCCTATACCCGTCACAATTTTATACACCTCTATCTGTGAGGCCGCCTCTCAATCTCCTACAATCCAAGGAATAAACTCCTACCCTGTCCAACCTCTCCCTAAAACTCGGGCACTCGAGTCCTGGCAGCATCCTTGTAAATCTTCTCTGCAGTCATTCCAGCTTAATGATGTCTTTCCTATAGATAGATAGATAGATAGATACTTTATTGATCCCAAAGGAAATTACAGTATCACAGTTGCATTACAAGTGCACTGATATACAAATACTAGAAGAGAAGTAAGAAAGACTAAAAAATAAAGTTACCACAAACAGTCTAACAAGAGAGAGCCATCACTTCCCCATCTACAGAGCCAGCCTCTTTTATCAGTTTATTGAACTTCTTGGCATCACCCATGTTGATGCCATTGCCCCAGCACACCACCGCTTAGAAAATTGTGCTGGCAACAACAGACTAGTAGAACATGTGAAGGAGAGGCCTGCATACTCCAAAGGACCTCAGTCTCCTCAGGAAGTAGAGGCTACTCTGGTCCTTCTTGTACACAGCCTCTGTGTTGGTGCTGCACTCAAGTCTGTCATCCAGGTGTACCCCCAGGTACTTGTAGATCCTCACTATCAATAGTAACAGGGAGCAGTGCAGGCTTCGTCTTCCTAAAGTCCATCACCATCTCCTTTGTTAAGCTGCAGATGATTCAGCTTGCACTATTTGACAAAGTCCTGCACCTGGGGCCTTCGTTCATCCTCCCATCCTCCCTTTATACACCCAACTACTGCTGAGTCATCAGGGAATTTTTGCAGATGTCAAGACTCAGTGTTGTATCTAAAGTCCGAGGTATACAGGGTAACCAGGAAGGGAGCCAGTACAGTTCTCTGTGGGGCCCCAGTGTTGCTTATAGCCATGTCTGACACACAGCTCTGAAGCCATGCAAACTGTGGGTCTGCCAATCAGGTAGTCCATTATCCAGGATACAAAGGAAGTGCCAACCTGCACTGAACGGAGCTTTTCCCCCAGTGATGAGGGCTGTATGGTATTGAAGGCGTATGAGAAATCACAGTGCTGCCCTGTTTATCCAAATGTGAGTAGGTTCTGTTCGGCGGTAGACGGCTGCATCTCCGACTCCAGTTTGCTCCTGGTAGGCAAACTGCAAGGGATTGAGGAAAACACAAAATACTAAAAGTAGAAATGGTCTCATTTTGCAGAACCAAAATAATGCCTTTCATCCTGGCAAATTCTATCGGTAAAGGACATTGAAAAAAAATCTAGATTGCTTAGTTGGAACTAGTAGAATGGAGCCTAATGGATGGTTTCACACTTCTGATTAAAGTGTACAAAGGAAATTTGATGCAGAAGCCAATGTTTTACTGAGAGCATGTTTCAGATTGATGGCCTCTTGGTCCTGACAAAGTCATTGAGCTGAAATATTAATGTAACATTTTCTCCACAGCTGCTGCCTGATCTGCTGTGAACTTCCACCAGTTTTCAATTCAATTATTCATTCTGTACTTAAGTTTTCAGCCATAAAGAATGACAGACAAGAAACAGACTGGAAGATTTGTTTTATGATCTAGGAATTAATTTTATCTGGAAGAAAAGATCACCTGTTCTTTTCAGACATTTTTAATATTCAGTATATTTGAAGAAATGTGTTATGATTTGTTGCATTTGCATTATTATTTCATTCTACATTTCTCTGTCATCCTTTCCTCTTTCTTTTATGTGTGTCCAACAGTCTTCAACATTTTTCCATCTGGGATCTCTCTCTAATATATCTGTCCATCACCGAAACTCTTGCTAACTCATTTCTAATCTATATCAGCTTCTACCCTCCCCCCTAATATAGCAATGTCACTACCACCACTGCACCCCTGTTAACATGGAGAGCTTGCCTCCTTTGTCTTTTCACGCTGTGCTACCTATAGGTTGTATTAACAGTGGGTCTTTCCATTTCTTCAGTATTAATGTATCTAGGTATGACGGTTGACAGACTTAACACCAGTTTTTTATTAGCTTTTTAGGCTGTTATGCCATGTATTTCATGCAAAAATTTGTGTTTGCTATAATACTAATTTTATTTAAAATGTGTGATCATTGTCAAAAGATCTTACATTGGCAAGTAAGTCCACTAATTCCACTGAATAAAAGAAACACACCTATCAAAATCTAAAGAACAGAAGAGCTATTAAAAATATATGAAGAATAAGGATTACTTTTACTTTCTGCAGTGACGCACAAAGGTGGGACTGATTCACATGGCTACTATATATTCTTTCTCAATTTTCATTTCCATTAATTTCACTTCCTCAGATCTATAATGAGCTGGTGAATGCATCAGCACATTTAAGCTACTGTTCAAAGTGACAAGTATCCTTCAGTGGACCTTACTTCAAAGTTTCTCCAAAAAAGTGCTCATATGGCTGGCAAGCATGCTCCTACATAAATAAGAATATAGCATGGGGGAGATCTTAAGAAGTTTTTTTGCATCAGTATTTATTCAGGAAACTGGCACAGTGTATATGAAAGGAAGGGAAACAGGCAGTAGTGTCATGGAACATATAGAGATTAAAGAGGAGGAGGTGCTTGCTGTCTTACAGCGAATAAAGGTAGATAAATCCCCCGGGCCTGACATGATATTTCCTCAGACCTTGAGAGAGACTAGTGTAGAAATTGCAGGGGCCCTGGCAGAAATATTTAAAATGTCCTTAGCCATGGGTGCAGTGCCGGAGGATTGGAGGGTAGCTCATGTTGTTCCATTGATTAAAAAAGGCTCCAAAAGTAAAGCAGGTAATTACAGGCCGGTGAGCCTGACATCAGTAGTAGGTAAATTATTGGAAAGTGTTCTGAGAGATCGGATATACAAGTATTTGGACAGCCAAGGGCTGATTAAGGATAGTCAGCATGGCTTTGTGCGTGGTAGATCGTGTTTAATGTACCTTCTAGAGTTTTTCGAGGAGGTTACCAAGAAAGTAGATGAAGGAAAGGCTGTGGATGTTGTCTACATGGTCTTTAGTAAGGCCTTTGACAGGGTCCCACATGGGAGGTTAGTTCAGAAGGTTCAGACACTAGGTATCCATGGAGAGGTTGTAAACTGGCTTCGAATTTGTCTGTGTGGGAGAAGACAGAGAGTGGTAGTGGATGATTGCTTATCAGACTGGAGGCCTGTGACTAGTGGTGTGCCTCAGAGATCTGTGCTGGGACCATTGTTGTCTGTTGTCTATATCAATGATTAGATGATAATGTGGTAAATTGGATCAGCAAGTTTGCTGATGACACTAAGATTGGAGGCGTTTTGGACTGCGAAGAAGGCTTTCAAAGCTTGCAGAGGGATCTGGACCAACTGGAACAATAGGCCAGAAAGTGGCAGATGGAATTTAATGCAGACAAGTGTGAGGTGTTACATTTTGGAAGGACAAATCAAGGTAGGACATACACAATAAATGGTAGGGCACTGAGGAGTGCGGAGGAACAAAGGGATCTGGGAGTTCAGATACATAATTCCCTGAAAGTGGCATCACAGGTAGACAGGGTTATAAAGAAGGCTTTTGGCATCCTGGCATTCATTAATCAAAGTATTGAGTATAGGAGTTGGGATGTTATGGTGAGGTTGTATAAGACACTGGTGAGGCCAGATTTGGAGTATTATGTGCAGTTCTGGTCACCTACCTATAGGAAGGATATTAGTAAGATTGAAAGAGGGCAGAGAAGATTTACTAGGATGTTGCCGGGTCCTCAGGAGTTGAGTTACAGTGAAAAATTGAACAGGTTAGGACTTTATTCCTTGGAGCGTAAAAGAATGAAGGGAGATTTGATAGAGGTTTACAAAATTATGAGGGGTATAGACAGAGTAAATGCGAATAGGCTCTTTCCACTTAGATTAGGAGAGATAAATATGAGAGGACATGGCTTTAGGGTGAAAGGGGAAAGGTTTAGGAGGAACTTCTTCACTCAACAGACACAAACATTTTGTGTCTGTTCTGGGTTTCCAGCATCTGCAGAATTTCCTGGGTTTAGGAATTTACTTGAGATGCCCATACTGATTGCTTCTGTGCAAACCTATGTGGGGGGGGCAAGTGATGTTGAGGAAGCAAGGAGCCTGCAGAAGAACTTCGACAGATTAGGAGAATGGGCAAAGTAGTGGCAGATGAAATACAGAATAGGAAAGTGTATGGTCATAAACTTTGGTAAAAGGATTATAGGTGTAGACTATTTTCTAAATGGGAGCTAATTGAAAAATTGGAGTTGCAGAAAAATTTATGAGTCCTAATGCAGGATTCCCTCAAGGTTAACTTGCAGATTGAGTCGATAGTACAGAACACAAATGCTATGCTAACAGTCATTTTAAGAAGACTATAATACTAGAGCAAGAGTGTTATGCTTGCTTTATACTCTAGTCAGACAACATTTAAGAACATAAGACATAGGAGCAGAATTAGGCCATCTGGCCCATCGAGTCTACTCCACCATTCAATCCTGGCTGATCCTTTTTTTTTATCTCCTCTATCAACCCCAGTTCCTGGCCTTCTCCCTATAACCTTTGATGTCCAATCAAAAACCTATCAATCTCTGCCTTAAATACACCCAATGACCTGGCCTCCACAGCTGCATGTGGCAACAAATTCCACAAATTCACCACCCTTTGGCTAAAGAAATTTCTCCGCATCTCCATTTTGAAAGGGTGCCCCTCTATCCTGAGGCTGTGTCCTCTTGTCCTAGACTCTCCCACCAAGGGAAATATCCTTTCCACATCTACTCTGTCTAGGCCTTTCAACATTCGAAAGGTTTCAATGAGATCCCCCCCTCATCCTTCTGGCATTCCTCGTATGATAACCCTTTCATTCCTGGAATCATTCTTGTGAACCTCCTCCGCAGCCTCTCCAATGCCAGCACATCTTTTTTAAGATGAGGGGCCCAAAACTGTTAACAATACTCAAGGTGAGGCCTCACCAGTGCCTTATAAAACCTCAGCATCACATCCTTGCTCTTGTATTCTAGACCTCTTGAAACAAGTACTAACATGGCATTTGCCTTCCTCACCACCGAGTCAACCTGCAAGTTAACCTTTAGGGTGTTCTGCACAAGGACTCCCAAGTCCCATTGCATCTCAGATTTTTGGATTTTCTCCTTGTTTAGAAAATAGTCTGCACATTCTATGGTTCTATTTATTTCTACTACCAAAGTGCATTTGCCACTTTCTTGCCCATTCTCCTAATCTGTCTAAGTCCTTCTGCATCCTACCTCTTTCCACAACACTACCTGCCCTTCCACCCACCTTTGCATCATCTGCAAACTTGGCAACAAAGCTATCTATTTATAAATCATGTATATACAGCATAAAAAGAATCAGTCCCAACACCGACCCCTGCAGAACACCACTAGTCACTGGCAGCCAACCAGAAAAGGATCCTTTTATTCCCACTCACTGCCTTCTTCCAATCAACCAATGCTCTAACCGTGTTGTAACTTTCCTGTAAAACCATGGGCTCTTAACTTGGTAAGCAGCCTCATGTGTGGCACCCTGTCAAAGGCCTTCTGGAAGTCCAATTATACAACATCCTCTTTATCTATCCTACTTGTAATCCAACAGGTTCATCAGGCCGGATTTTCCATGAAGGAAACCATGCTGACTTTGTACTATCTTGTCCTGTGTCACCAAGTACTCCATCACCTCATCCTTAACAACTGACTCTAACATCTTACCAACCACGGCGGTCAGACTAACTAGTCTATAACATCCTTTCTGCTGCCTTCCTCTTTCTTAAAGAGTGGAGTGACATTTGCAATTTTCCAGTCCTCTGGCACCTTGCCAAAGTCCAATGATTTTTGAAAGATCATTTCTAATGCCACCACAATCTCTAACGCTACCTCCTTCAGAACCCTGGTCCTGTGTAGTTCATCTGGTCCGGGTGATTTATGTACCTTTAGGTCTATCAGCTTTTTGAGCACCTTCTCTCTTGTAATAGTAACTGCATCCACTTCTCTTCCTTCACACACGACAACATCCGGCATACTGCTAGTGTCTTCCACAGTGAAGACTGATGCAAAATACTCAATTAGTTCATCAGCTTTCTCCTTGTCTCCCGTTATTATTTCTCCCCCCTCATTTTCTAGTGATCCTATATCCACTCTCATTTCTCTTTTATTTTAACATTCTTTGAAAAACTTTTAGTTTGATAGTATTTGCTAGCTTGTATTCGTATTTCACCTTTTCCTTTCTAATGATATTTTTAGTTGCTCTCTGTAAGTTTTTTAAAACATCCCAATCTTCTATCTTCCCATTAATTTTTGCTTTGTTGTATGTCCTTTCTTCTGCTTTTACAATAGCTTTGACTTCCCTTGTCAGCCACAGTTGTACTATTTTACCATTTGAGTATTTCTTGATTTTTGGAATACATGTCCCGCAATTTCCTCATTTTTCCCAGAAACTCAAGCCATTGCTGCTCTGCTGACATCCCTGCCAGCAGCTCCTTCCAATTTACTATGGCCAACTCCTCACTCATACCACTGTAATTTCCCTTACTCCACAGAAATACTGCTACGTCAGACTTTACTTTCTCCCTAGCAAATTTCAAATTGAACTCAATCATGTTGTGATCATTGGTTCCTAAGGGTTCTTTTACCTTAAGCTCCCTAATCGCCACTGGTTCATTACATAACACACAATCCAGTATAGCTGATCCCCTAGTAGGCTCAATGACAAACTACTTTAAAAAGCCATCTTTTAGGCATTCAACAAACTCACTCTCTTGAGATCCATTACCAACCTAATTTTCCCAATCGACCTGCATGTTAAGATCTCCCATGACTACCATAACATTGCCCTTCAGACTTGCCTTTTCTATTTCATGCTGTAATCTGTGGTCCACCTCCCCGACACTGTTGGGTGACCTATATATAACTGCCATCAATGTCCTTTTACCCTTGCAGTTTCTTAACTCAACCCACAAGGATTCAATATCTTCTCATCCTACGTCACATCTTTCCATTCAATTACCAGTAGAGCCACACCATCCCCTCTGCCTACCTTCCTATCCCTCCAATATAACATGTAACCTTGGACATTCAGCTCCCAACTACAACCATCCTTCACCTACGATTCAGTGATGGCCACAACATGATACCTGGCAATCTGTAATAGTGCAACAAGATCATCCACCTTATTTCTTATACTACACACATTTAGATAAAACACCTTGAGTACCATATTTGCTATCCTTTCTGATTCTGCATCCCTAAGGTTTGGATACTCAGCCTCTTGGCTGCAACTAAGTCCCATCACCTGCCTGCCCTTCCTGACAGTCTGACTGCACGCTATCTTTACTTTGGTGTATTGTAAACAGTTTGGGGCCTCTTTTCTAAGGATGTGCTGGAATCAGAAAGGATCCAGAGGAGGTTTACGAGAATGATCCCAGAAATGAAAAGGTTAATGTGTGAGGAGCATTTGATGGCTCCGGCTCTGTACTCTCTAGAGTTTAGAAGAATAAAAGGGGAATCTCATTGAAACCTACCAAATACTGAAATGCACTGAGTGGATGTTTCCAATAGTGGGAGAGTCCAAGTTCAGAGTCACAGCCTCAGAATAGAAGGAGTCCCTCTAGAACTGAGATGAGGAGGAAGTTCTCTAGCTAGAGGGTGGTAAATCTGTGGAATTCATTGCTACAGACAGCTGTGGAGGCTAAGTCATTGGGTATATATAAAGTGGTGGTTGCCAGGTTCTTGATTAGTAAGGACATAAAGGTCATGGGAGAAGGCAGGAGAATGCAGTTGAAAGAGAAAATAAATCAGTCATGATCGAATGGTAGAGCAAACTCGATGGGACAAATGGTCTAATTCTACTGCTATGTCTTATGGACATGGTCTATAAACTGTGTGTGGGCACTCTGTGAGAACAAGATGCATTCGGCTGTAATTTAATCTCACCTCACCAGCTCTACACAGAATATACTCAGTCTTTATCACTTTCTTTTTCTTTAGTCTCTTCCATAGACTGCATTTTAAGTCGCCGGAGGGCTGGATGAATGAGACATTACATGACATGCATTATGTGGCTCTGGAAGCTCTAAGCTGTCTTTGGTGCTGGCCAACCTCATGGGCAGCATGGGTGTGGTGCAGGCTCAAATTCCAACTCCAGGATGCATCAGTGTCCAGGAGCTGCTCACCTCCATCATGAGCAACCAAAAGCCAGTCAAGGAGTTGGTCAAACAGCCAGCGCGTGGTGGTTAGCATAACACTTTACACGGCTGCCTGTAAGGAATTTGTTCATTCTCCCATGGCCACATGGGCTGCTCTGGTTTCTTCCCATATTCCAAAGACATTCCAGTTGGTAGATTAATTGGTCATTGTAAATTGTCCCATGATTAGGCTAGGATTAAACTGGAGGATTTCTGGGCAGTATGACTCAAAGAGCCATAAGGGCCTATTCCACGCTGTATCTCAAGAAATAAACTTCAGCTGAATAAGAAAAAGGAGCACATAGAGTACGTAGTCCTGTATATCATGTAATGTCCCATTCATCCAGCATTCCTGTAACCTGAAATGTTTCCAGTCCAGCACTGCCTCCAAATATTATGAGGGAGGTGTGCAAAGAATGCCATCAAGTGGAGTTGCTTTCCCCATCTGACTATCTTTACTCATCCAACAATAAAATGTGTATCTTCTTTGAAATGGACTTGAGGGTTTTTGGCTCCTGTTCTCAATCTTTATCAGTCTCTTTTTCTTTAGTCCTCCATAGATGCGTTTTATGGCTAAGATTCAATTCTTCAGCTTGTCACTCAAGAGTTGAATCTTAGCCATAAAACACTTCTATGGAAGAGACCAAAGAAAAAAAAAATTGATAAAATTGAAAACTGATACCAAAAAAAACCCAAAGCCAGCAATCTGTTGAGTCCTCATACCATCAGTGGCACATTATAAACATCTGAATTTAACAATAAGAAACTAGTCAGAGAATTTAGGACTTCCCTTCCATCTCAGCACCTCCAGATACCACTCTCCTTGCCTGCACCTGAACCCACCTGTCCAGAATTCTGATCCTGCATCAAAATTGGTAGTGTCAAGACAGATGGGTCCCAAGGCAGGTTTGGCGAACGGGAATAGCCGTCCATAAGATCCACCAGAACTTCCACCACACTCCCATAATTCATTTTCCAACTTTTTTTTTCTTTGGATTTCAAATCTGAGCATAAAGTCCTCAGGTTAACCCATGATATTTGGAAAAAGGTAAAGATACGTGCGTTGCCAAGTAAAAGGCAAAGATTATTATAAGTGGACGTTTTGTAAGGCATTGATACCACAAAAATGTGTGTCCAGGAAACATTGAAATGGTAACAAAAGTATTTGGCTAATTCCTTTACACTTCACTGAAAGTGCTGATTCCTTATCACCTACTGAATATCAGCTACAGGCTTCTAAATATGAACAGCAATTCCTCTTACAACTTTGTCTAATTACCAAATATTCACATAGAAGACTTGGATAATGGAGAGTGAAACATTCTGGGCATGCCCAAAGCCCAATACTACTCAAAGAAGCCTGGGAGTGTTGATGCATCTTTTGCAGCCTTACCAGTTGCATAAGATGCATCACCTCGGGCTCAAGAGGTTTTAGGCCACCAGTGTGAGTGCATTGCTATGCTCAGTCTTGCAACATTGATGAAGGTAGTGAGAAAGTTTCACTCATGCAGGAAAAGTATTTGCTCTCTCAACCTCTGGCAAGCCCACTCAGTTATAGATAAAGCCTACCGAGCTGTACAGCCAGGAAAACTACTCTACTGTTTGAACAGGATGGTGGAAATTACAACATGAAATAGTTGTCGACTCTGGCATTTTACCCACAACCATGTTGGTTACCATTCATTCTCCAAAAGGCAAAAGTGTACATAACACTCTCTGGATTTGGGAATATATTGTGTCATCATAAGTACCAATTTAAGACCATTCTTTCTTCCAAATATAAGAAGATTCAAAATTTCTCACTTCCAGTTAATTACATCCAGTAACTCCATTATAGAATCACTTAGTACTGATATTTAATTGGTTCATTTAGTGTCCTAATAAATACTGACAAACACATTAAATTATGTAGCACATTAAACCTTTTAGAATTTGCACAAAACACTTTACGTGTTATTATTCAAATTATTTAATAGAGCACCATAAAAACTTAACAGTTGTAATCATACTAATCTATATTGTCCTGTTCTGTTCCTCCCACTCCCTACACTTTAACATCCAACTTAGGTTGCTATAACAAATGACTCTCTGGATCCACTGTATACGGAGTCTAAGGAAAACTTGCAGATACAGTCTAACGAACCATCATCCTTAAATGTGTCTGTACCCTGTGTGTCCGCTGTGCAACCATCTATGGTGTTAGTGCCTGCCTCACCCAAAACACCAACCAAACACAGTGTCCACATCCAACAACACAGCCATAACCAATGCAACATTACTAACTATGTGACTTCACCACGTCACTTTCGGAATCCCTTCAGGGAACGCCCTGATTCTGCGGACCAGGAAGTCTCACAAATCTACAGCAGCAACAAGAGAGCTTCCAAACCTCCAATGTGCCCCCCGCTACCCACAAAAGTCTGCAGCAGTACAGGAAACCTCATGATTAAAGACATAAAAAAGTTCTACAGTGTAGACACACAAGGATTCTTGACCAAGCCCACATCGTGGTTAAATGATCCTCGGAGACATTCAATTGAAATCTGCTCCTCTGTCGAAGCAAGTCCTCAGCACCATTTCTCCTCGACATCCTGTTGTGCCATCAGCCAAGCAGTGTCAGAACTGGGTAGTCTGCAAGCAGTGCGGCAAAAGCAGAAAATGAGCCCTCCCTGCATCTCCATAGACCCGCCAGAGGGCAGACACACTACACTGCAAGGTACGCACGGACAAATGTCTTCTAGTGACATGTGCTTGAGAAGGCGTGCTCTATCCTGTGACTCTGCGCCTCACAAGGATTCTGTGGACCTTGCAGACCCACCACCTCCTGAAAGCACGCCCACCTCTCCATCCTCAGCAAGGGATTTGCTGACTCTTCCCAGCTTTTCCTTGGATCAGACTGAGGCAGACCTCTGAATGAGATTGTTTATTTGTTTTTGTTGCCAAAAAGACTATTTCTTTTCCATTCCTAGCATCAACCAAGAACTCTGCATTCTGACAGGCACTGGAAGTCGAGCCTCCACCAACTCCCCTAACTCTATCCAAACAGTAACCAAGGGTGTGGAGCCCTCACGATGCTGCTTTGCCTTGCATTCAAGCAGATGGGTGACTATACGTGTAGTCCAGTGCAGTGGAGCGTCACTTTTGTTTGATGCTAATGGTATTTTCATTTGAAATTGGAGGTAATATGCCAAGTGGCAATATTTTCTCAAAAAGTATCAGTACATTCCAGAGTTTACTTTGGATCTCAGATCAGGACAATTAACAATGGGCCTGTCATCAGCATCCCCAGAATGTTTTAAAGTGTTAATTAAAACTAATTTTTTAAAATCCAGTTGAGTTGGTCAGGACATTTTCTTTATTCCCTTTAAGGCACAGAGCAAGGATCCAGTCATTAATATATTTAGGAAAGAGATTTATAAATAAAGTAACCAACAATATTTACTCTGTCTGTGTGCTTAAGTGAACTTATTGGATGCTGGTATCAAAAAATGGCACTCCACTGTAACAGTGACTCTTAAGGTTATCTAAATTTGTGAAAGATGGCATAACCGTGAGACAATATTAAAATGCAGTTGTTGTTATGGGTTATACTTATGTTGTGGGGTCCTATGTTTCCAGAGTTTTTTCTCATTTTTACTTATTTATTTATCAATTGATTGGCTTCTTGCATCATTGGTTTAATTTTAACGACTCATATTAGTTTGTTAAATTAATGACATTTACATTTTAAAAGACTCAAATGAACTTGTCATTTCTTAAACAGTATTGGCTGCAGGCAACTCTCTGGGTTCTGAGGAATTAATCTGCAAGTGGTGCCTGGAGTTAATGTTTCTCCAGTTATGAAATGAATAGAGTTCACTTCAGTTCATACAGATGTTATTACTGTGCGGTCAGATATGTTTGTAATAGGAGTGTGGGAATGGTGCCATCAAATGGCCAAAGAATAATCATAAGAGGAGCTTGTACTAGATATATTGGAAAAAACCTTGTCTCAGTTAACATTACAGAATGTAACAATCCATGCTGATATGCAAATATGTTTTTAACATTTTAATTAGTCAACTCAATCAGTAAATTACTTATCCCAGCATTTTCTGCACATGGAAAATACTGTATATCTCCATTCACCAAAACATCATGACAATTTCCTATTTTCCATGTCCAGGATTGTAAACTAACTCATTATAAAAGAGGGGACAGGGTGGAATCAAAAAACTTAACATTTTCTAGTAATAATCATGACTGGTTGCCCTTTAAAATACCCACTGCTTTAAAACTTGCTAGGTGTGGTAAAGTTTTCTGAGATTCTAGGTAACCACATCCTTTGTAGCAGCTCTGTCCACATGTCCCCATTCATGATGGAACCTGATGCGTCACCATTCTTGTATCAAATAATGGTTCATCACCACAATTTGGATTTGGAGTAGGAGTGCAATGAATAGTGCAAATTGTATCAAACTTTTCTTAATGACAATTTTCTTTGTCCATATTCAAGAAGCACCACTTATTATTCTTTCTGTGAGTGCCATACAGCACTCATTTTACGGCCTCTGAGTGTTTGAAAGAAATCGATTTTCCACAGTTTATGCCATCCGGGGTCAATGTTTAACTGTGATGTCACCGGTGGATATCAGCCAAAACTTCCTAATGATGGACATTCAAAAACCCTTAACACAAGATCTAAGTTTTGTGTCATCCCATCTGAGGCATCAGGCCATATTGAAATGACACCAAGCATCTTGTAGGAGTGTTAATGAATTCTGGTACTACAGATGGCAAAGAATAAATTATTTGGTTGTCCAATATATGGAACAGTATTTAAATCCCTAATTTTCTTGGGGCACATGCCCAACCATGGAGTGTCCGTTGCTAAATGTGTGCACGCTCTTTGTTTGAGAACATTTTACATTTTATCATCACAGCTCAATCACATTGATTCAGTTAGTTCAAAGCACACCAGCACTTTAACATTGCAGATTACTGTGTGCAGTCTGAGCATTGCGGTGATCTTTACCATTGCTAGTTTATGTGTGCATAGGTGGGTGAGTGTATGTGAGTAAATGTGGAATCAGTTGTCAGTATACTGTAGATTACGCATCTACAGCTGTTGCACATATGTTATAGGACCATTTTCATTAAGATCTTTAACCAGCTAGAAATTATCTTTATTTAAATCCAAGTACCTTGGGCTTGAATAGCATTAACTCCAGCACAAGGAAAAAGTAATTAACATTGTAAAACTTAAGGGGTCTAATAGTGGCCACTGCTGCAACCTGTTTCTTCCTTTCATATAGAATACATTGCAGAGAAAATACTGATCAAAACAAATGAAGTGGAGTGAAATGTTAATATTTATGTAGTATATATTATAGAGAAATTGTATTTAATATTGTTAAATTCTACACTGTATTCAGGTATTTTTGGACCGTATAGTGGGTCAACCAATCAGGGCAACAAAATGAGAAAATAAATTAAGCTAAACAGATTCTTAAGACAGAGGTTCTAATGAAATAACTTAGGAAATCACCTCAAAAACTCTGAATCATGATTTATGCAATTTTGTTGATTCCATTATTGATCCTTTTGAATGCATTGATTGATAGTTGTAAAGTGTTTTCCAAAGAAAGGATTGCATTACAGTCATTCAGCTCAAACTCTCAGAGTCCCTTTTTCACTGTCAGAACTGATTTGAGAAACAATTCTCTGTCTATTGACTTCAAATAATATACTGACAGAATGCTGGATTTTAACCTTGATTAGATTCATCAGGCTAACATCATCACACACTTGACAAACTAAGCTAAAGGGCAGGAGAGAAACACTTTTCTCTAGTCCAGAGCTAGTGAATTTAATATTGTATTTAAAGTTAGGTTTTCAAGGGTAGGTACCACTATTTCACAAAAAGAATTGTGAGGTTCCTCCACCAAAAATTTCAAAATTTTAGATTGCTGTTAGGGCTATCGATGCACATGAAGTCAATTGGGTAACTACACAGAAACAAGAAAACTACCTAAATGTAGGACTGAGCAGTCTCGAGGATCATTGTGTCTAACTCTGGTTTCCAAGTTCCTGATCAAAGTTAAGAAACTCGGAGAGGGGTAAATGGCAATCCACATTTTGGTTCGCTGTATTGTCTACACAGTGCAGACCTTCAACAACTTAACATATAATCCTTGTTTTATGTGCCAAGATTTTTGTCTACTGGAAAGCATCAGGTGGCATCAGTAATAGAACATGATTCTGAAATCTTAAAAGTAATGTTGTCATTTTTAATGTGCTTTGCATTTAAGAACTAAGACTCTTATTGAGATGTGTCCCTTCCATTTCTAGTCCCTGTATTTGCTCCATTCAATATCTCCACAATTATAAAAACAAATTCATACAATTATAAAACAAATCTTGTACAATTTCCTGCCAAAAATTCAAGAGAAAATTATTTCCTCATTTCTAAAACATTGCTAACTAATGGGTGCAGATAATGTGTAATTTTCATGCAAATAGTTTTTTAGAATGCTACATTCTCAACTGAATCCCACTTAAGGAGTAAGAAGATTCTCCTCACTATTCTTTTTATAAATACATATCAATAGATTTTCCAAAGATGGATTTGCATATGAATGCATTTAGTGCTGGAGTACTGTTAGCTGCATCACAAACTTATGAATGAGGGTGTGAATGATGTCTTTAAGCACTATCTTTTTTTTTATCAAGCATGCCCTTGAAATTATTACAGTTCCATATCAGAAATGGGAACCGGTTCCAAACAGATTTGTCCCTTTTTAAAAATATTCTTTGTCATTACCTTAAAAAAAAACAGAAAGGAAGGGTGTTGGTGTTTGTTTTTAATCATCTAATTTATACCTGGGGGGTGCAGAAAAGAACAGGCAAAAGAATTAAATGTTGGGGAAGGTGACATTCTACTTTAAGGTTTGTACATCTGTTTAAAAAATCTTTTGAAAATTGTTGTAAGACTATTAAAATTGCAAAAAGACTATTTTTACAAAAAAGAAAAAAAACATGAAAAAGTTACTTCATGACAGTTGTTTCATTTATTGGATAATTTCTTACAGGTTACAAGAATGTCATTGAGGGGGACAATTCTGGTTTCAGTTATCTATTACCAAACAGCTATTAAAAATTTGATTAGGACATTGGAATTTCAAGTCGTGTAGGTACTGTTGTTTCAACTGAAAATACTATTTTACTGAAAAGTGAGGAATGCTACATGATGAAATTGCATTCATTCATTAGCCAGCAGGGACATGTCTGACTTAGAATATCCAGCATCTTTTCAATGCAGAAAAGCCAAGTAATGTTCTTGTCACCATTAATTTTGGGAAGAATGAAATGTGAAACTTTAACCAATAATAGAAGTATTGTCTTTCAATTGACAGTATTATATTCATCAAACATTACCTGGAGTTCTTCATAGTTTGATAACGATAACGATCATTTAGTAAATGACAGACTGCTTCGTCTTAGTTTTCACACCATCCTCCCCAAGTACAGGAATTATTTTAATTGGTTAAGTTTATCAATTAAAATTTGTATGAATTTATCTTATGTAAAGTCCATTACGGTAGAGGGAATAGATGTCTCTTTAGTCTAATACCTACTGAGAAATTGAACATATTTAACAATATATATTTATATCCTTACTGTTACCAACATGAACTGAATCCTCTTAAAAAGTCAATGTGTAATGTTTGACATGAAACAGTGACCACATTCATGCAGAAGATGATATGGTGTTTATGAGTGACAGCCAATAAGGAATAATGGTATAAAGTATCATGCACTAATATTTCTGTTCCTGCTGGCTCAGTAAGCAAGGGAGATCTCCAACCTTTTTCAGTGTCTGAAGATCAGTTGGAAAATAATGTCTGCAAAACTTTAAATTCCCTCCGAATGGACTGGCAACCAATGGCTTCACTGTTTTTCACAGCAGTTTTGAAAAAGGCGAGGGAACCTCAAAAAGCAAAGCAGAGTGCGTGCATCCAGTTGCAACCATGTCTTGTACTAACACATTTGCTCCATATCCTTGTGCAGAATGTTGGTTCCTTTAGATAAACTGTGTCCTGATTTTCTCAAATGTTTATGCAGTAGCCCTACTTTTATGTAGTTGAAACTGAATTTAAAATTATGCTTTAAAATAAATAGAGAAGATTCTCAATGTGTCATTCCTGACCTCATTTGCTGTGATAAATAATGAAGTAAACCTGATCATCACTACACACCAGTGAGAAGGAAGGGGAGGATGGAGAGTAAGGGAGGTTTATGCTGATTGTTGTATGTAGGCAAAGGGGGAGCCTTAGACATAAACGGTCAGATGGAAAAATCCCCTGAACCTGATGAAATCTATCCCAGCGTGTGATGAGAACCAGGAAGAGATTTCTGGGGCTCTGATGGAGATTTTAATACCATCTTTGGCTAAGGGTGAATTACCATAGAGTAGCAAATATTATTTCCATATTCAAAAAGGGTGATAGTGGTATCCAGTAAAACTGTAGAATTACATCAGTGGTAAGGAAACTCCGAAGTAAAAAATTCCAATGGTTAAGATTTATAATCACTCGGAAAGGCAGGGACTGATTAACCAGAGTTAGCATAGTTTTGTGTACTCAATCAGTTTTGTGCCTCACATAATCTGAGTTTTTAAAGGAGGTTACTAAGAAAATTGATTAAGGCAGGGCAGTAGATGTACGTGGACTTCAGCCTGGTTTTGTCAAGGTTCCATAAGGTAGATTGATCCAGAAAGATAAGGCCATGGTGGAAAGTTTATTTCTTGACTGGAAGTTTGTAACCAGTGGTGAACCATAGGGATCAGGACTGAGACCTTTGTTGTTGGTCATTTACATAGATAAGTGGCTTGGATGAGATTGTCTGTGGTCTGTTAATTAAGTTTGCTAATAACAAGAAGATTGGTAGTGTTGTAAATAGTGAGGATCATTGCCTAAGAATGTAGAGGGACATGGATCAGCTGGAAAGTTGGGCAGAGTCAAGGTATAAGACCATAATACTATAAGATATAGGAGCAGAGTTAGGCCATTTGGCCCATTGAGTCTGCTCCACCATTTCATCATGGCTGATCCATTTTCCCTCTCAGACCCACCTCCTGATTTCTCCCCATATCCCTTCATGCCCTGATCAACCTCTGCCTTAAATATACCCAAAGATATGGTCCCCACAGCTGCCCCTGGTAACGAATTCCACAAATTCAACACTCTCTGGCAAAAGAAATACCCCCTCATCTCTTTTCTAAAAGGACAACCCTCTATTCTGAGGCTGTGTCGTCTGGTCTTAGACTCTCGCATCACAGGAAACATCCTCTCCATGTCTGCTCTGTTGATGCCTCTCAATATTTGATTGGCTTCAATGAAATCACCCCTCATTCTTCTGAGTTCCAATGAATAGAGGCCCAGAGTCATCAAAAGCTCCTTATATGACAAGCCTTTCAATTCTGGAATCATTTTTATGAACCTCCTTTGAACCCTCTCCAATGTCAGCACATCCTTTCTTAAATAAGGGGACCAAAACTGCTTAGAATACTCAAAGTGAGGCCTCACCAGTGCTTTATAAAGCCTCAAACATCCCTCCTTTTATATTCGAGACCTCTCGAAACAAATGTTATATGGAAATAAATCCATAGATGAGTGAAGTAATGCATGTTGCGTCGTCTAAAATTGGGGGGTGGTGGTGGCAAATACAATGCCTATAAAGAGTATTCACCCTTCTTGGAAATTTTCCTGTTTTATTGTTTTACAACATTGAATCACTGTGGATTTAATTTGGCTTTTTTTGACACTGATTAACAGAAAAAGACTTTTTTTGTCAGAGTGAAAACCAATCTCTACAAAGTGATCTAAATGAATTACAAATATAAAACACAAGATAATTGATTGCATAAGTATCCACCACCTTTATTATGACACACCAAACCATCACTGGTGCAGCCAATTGGTTTTAGAGGTCACATAATTAGTTAAATAGAGATCACCATGTGCAGTCAAGGTGCTTCAGTTGTCTGTGGTAAAAATAACACTTGCATCTAGAAGATACAACCGCTGGCGAGTCAATATTCTGGCAAAAACTATACCATGAAGACAAAGGAATACTCCAAGCAACTCCACAAATAGATTATTGAAAAACACAAGTCAGGAGGTGGATACAAGAAAATTTCCAAGTCACTGAATATTCCTTGGAGTACAGTTAAGTCAGTCATCAAGAAATGGAAAGAATATGGCACAGCTGTAAATCTGCCTAGAGCAGGCTGTCCTCAAAAACTGAGTGTTCGTGTAAGAAGGGGACTTGTGAGGGAAGCCACCAAGCTTCAGTGGCTGAGATGGGAGAGACTGCGCATACAACAACTGTTGCCCAGATGCTTCACCAGTCGCAGCTTTATGGGAGATTGGCAAACTGTTGAAAAAACCTCACATGAAATCTCAGCTAGAGTTTGCCAGGAGGTATGTGGGAGACTCTGAAGTCGACTGGAAGAAGGGTCTATGGTCTGATGAAACCAAAATTGAGCTTCTTGGCCATCAGACCAAACCCTAATGTTTGGCATAAGTCAAACACTGCATATCATTAAAAACACACCACCCCTACTGTGAAGCATGGCGGTGGATGCATCACGCTGTGGGGATATTTCACTGCAGCAGGCCTTGGAAGGCTTGTGAAGACAGAGGGTAAAATGAATGCAGCAAAATACAGGCAAACAACAGGAATTCTGCAGATGCTGGAAATTCAAGCAACACACATCAAAGTTGCTGGTGAACGCAGCAGGCCAGGCAGCATCTCTAGGAAGAGGTGCAGTTGACGTTTCAGGCCGAGACCCTTCGTCAGGACTAACTGAAGGAAGAGTGAGTAAGAGATTTGAAAGTTGGAGGGGGAGGGGGAGATCCAAAATGATAGGAGAAGACAGGAGGGGGAGGGATGGAGCCAAGAGCTGGACAGGTGATTGGCAAAAGGGATACGAGAGGATCATGGGACAGGAGGTCCGGGAAGAAAGACAAGGGGGGGGGAACCCAGAGGATGGGCAAGGGGTATATTCAGAGGGACAAAGGGAGAAAAAGGAGAGTGAGAGAAAGAATGTGTGTATAAAAATAAGCAACAGATGGGGTACGAGGGGGAGGTGGGGCCTTAGCGGAAGTTAGAGAAGTCGATGTTCATGCCATCAGGTTGGAGGCTACCCAGACGGAATATAAGACGAATGAACAAGGGAGTCACATAGGGAGCGATCCTTTTTCTCCCTCTGTCCCTCTGAATATACCCCTTGCCCATCCTCTGGGTTCTCCCCACCCTTGTCTTTCTTCCCGGACCTCCTGTCCCATGCCCTTGGCTCCATCCTTCCCCCTCCTGTCTTCTCCTATCATTTTGGATCTCCCCCCCCCCCTCCAACTTTCAAATCTCTTACTCATTCTTCCTTCAGTTAGTCCTGACGAAGGGTCTCGGCCTGAATCGTCGACTGCACCTCTTCCTAGAGATGCTGCCTGGCCTGCTGTGTTCACCAGCAACTTTGATGTGTGTTGCTTAAAATACAGGCAAATCCTGGAGGTAAACCTGATGCAGTCTGCAAAAGAATGGAGACTTCAGAGAAGATTTTGTCTTCCATCAAGACAATGACCCAACCATAAAGCCAAAGCTACACAGGAATGGCTTAAAAATAACAAAGTTAATGTCCTGGAGTGGCCAAGTCAAAGTCCAGACTTCAACCCAAATGAGAATTTGTGGTAGGACTTGAAAAGGGCTGTTCACTTTCGATCCCCATGAAATCTGACAGAGCTCGAGCAGTTTTGTAATGAAAAATATGGAAAGATTGCAGTGTTCAAATTTGCAAAGCTGATAGAGACCTATCCACACAGGCTCGAGGCTGTAACTGCTGCCAACAGTATATCTACTAAATACTGACTTGGAGGAGGTTGATACTTAGGCAATCAATTACCTTGTGTTTTATATCTGTATTTAATTTAGATCACTTTGTATAGATCTGTTTTCACTTTGACATGAAAGAATCTTTTCTGTTGATCAGTGTCAAAAAAAACCAATTTAAATCCACTGTGATTCAATGTTGTAAAACACTAAAACATGAAAACTTTCGGGGGGGTGGTTCAATACTTTTTATAGACACTGTATAATTAACAGCTGAAGCATGCAGTGCAAGTTCACAGCTCCCAGCAAGTGGTGACAAAGGTTGGTAGGGTAGTGGAGAAGACATTTAGCTTCATTGGCGGGGAAATTGGGACGTCATGTCGCAGCTGTGCAAGCCGTTAGTTAGGCCACACTTGGAATATTGTGCACAGTCTTTATCACCACGCTGTAGAAATGCTTGAAAGAGTGCAGAAGGGATTCACCAGCTTGTTGCATAGAATGAAAGGTTTTAGTTACAAGAAGACACTGGATAGGCTGGGATTTTTCCTCACTTACTGCAGGAGGTTTCATACATAGTATTGTCACCGTATTTGTCCAAGGGTATGGGAGATGGAAACTAAAGTGAAAGGGAAAATATTTAAAGGTATTCTGAGGAGCAGGTTTCTCTGCACAAATGGTGATGGGTAGATGGAATAACTGCCAGAAGAAGTGGTAGAAGTAGGTACAATCAAAGTGTTTTAAAAGCATTTAGACAGGTTAAGGGGTCAGAAAGCAACAGAGGGATAAAGGCCAAAGAGATGGGCATCACAACTGGCTACAACTCAATGACACCATGCCTCCACAGTTAGGCTCCTTCCAGTTGCAGGTTTACTTCTAAGCCGGGATGTGAGTTAATGGAGAAGAACAATAAAACAAACTGAACTCTTGTTACCCACACGTTTATTGGGAATAAGACAAGAAGAGAATAACCTCTCAACCAATTCGGAATTCAAAGTTCACTTCTAATACTTCAAATTAGTTTCACAGCTCCAACCTGAAAAGTTGGATTCTGACTTCTGGTGCAGTCTGTGTGATTTTGTTTTTACATTCTCCCTGTGATTGTGTGGCTTTCCACTTTGTGCCCTGGCTTCCTCTTAGTCCTAAAGGTGCACTGATTAGTAAAGTAGCTGGCTACTGTCAATCACCCCAAAGTCAAGGTTTGTTGGAGATTCGGGATGGAGGTGATGGGCATGTGGGAAGGAATAAGGTACTAGGAATTACATGTGGGAATAAGATTGAAGGGGATGCTCTGAGAGTCGGCATTGACTCAATCGGCCCTAGTCCTCATCATAACAAAATATAACACATTTGGTCACAGTCTATTCTTCTGTGTACATCCAGGTAAAGGCAACAACATCATAGCTGCATTCAACTGAAAATCATTGTTCTATCTTGTTCACTTCTTGGTTTACTTCTTAATTTATCGAGAATCCCACTTGTTGCAAAGACTTATATTTGAACAATTCCATTAAGGAGTCCAGGATATCTCAAAACACACTATGACTCACAAGATGGTTTGAGGTTTAATCAGCATTGCAATTTAGGGAAAACAGGAAGCTAATCTGCACATGAAAGGTCCCACAACATGTAAATAGCTAATGTTTTTAATTATATTGTTTGAGAAATAAATATTGGAAAGAATGTCAGGGAGAGATTCTCTCCCTTATTTAAATAGTTCAATAGGATCTATTAGATCAAGCTAAGTGTGCAAATAGGGATTGGCTTAACAGCTGATGTGTCCAGTGGGTAGACTGCTCCAACTGAACAAAGCTCTGTGTAGTTGTCATCTAGTTCACATAAGAAATTCTGCAGATGCTGGAAATCCAAAGGGAAACACACAAAATGCTGGAGGAACTCTGCAGGAGAGGCAGCATATATGGAAATGAGTTAAAAACCAACGTTTTGGGCTGAGACCTTCAGCTCGTCATTTACATACTGTTAGTGGAAGCTGGCCGTGTACAATTCAGCCACCATTTTTTTTTCATATTGACTACCCTCTGAAAAGGGCTTCATTTCTTGTAAAGTGCTTTGAGTGGCTTGGAGCCATGTAATGTACAATATAAATAAAAGTCTTTTTTCCAAGAACAAACATGTTTGAACTTGAAACATAGTAAAGTCTAAAGACAAGAGATTCTGCAGATGCTGGAAAGCCAGACCAATGCACAAAAATTGCTGGAGGGTCTCAGCAAGTAAGGAAGAATCTGTGGAAGAGAATAAACAGCCAATGGTTCATGCTGAGCCTTTTCATCAAGATGTAGTAAAGCTTCTCTACAAGAGGAGAGGCTCTACTTGATCTGGTATTGGGAAATGAACCTGGTCAGGTGTCAGGTCTCTCAGTGGCAGAGCATTTTGGAGATAGTGATCACAATTCTATCTCCTTTACCATAGCATTGGAGAGGGACAGGAGCAGACAGGTTAGGAAAGTGTTGAATTGGAGTAATGAAGCTATCAGGCAGGAACTTGGAAGTATAAATTGGGAACAGATGTGCTCAGGGAAATGTATGGCAGAAATGTAGCAAATATTCAAAGGATATTTTAGTGGCGTTCTGCATAGGTACATTCCAATGAGACAGGGAAAGGATGGTAGGGTGCAGGAGCCGTGGTGTACAAAGGCTGTTGAAAATCTAGTCAAAAAGAAAAGAAAAGATTATGAAAGGTTCAAAAAACTAGGTAATGATAGAGATGATAGAGATCTAGAAGATTATAAGGCTAGCAAGAAAGAGCTTAAGAATGAAATTAGAAGAACCAGAAGGGGCCATGAGAAAGCCTTGGCGAGCAGGACTAAAGAAAACCCCAAGGCATTCTACAGGTATGTGAAGAGAAAGAGGATAAGATGTGAGAGAATAGGACCAATCAAGTGTGACAGTGGAAAAGTGTGTTTGGAACCAAAGGAGGTAGCAGAGGTACTTAATGAATACTTTGCTTCAGTATTTACTTCGGAAAAAGATCTTGGCAATTGTAAGGATGACTTATAGCGGATTAAAAGCTTGAGCATATAAACATTAAGAAAGAGGATGTGCTGGAGCTTTTGGAAATCATCAAGTTGGATAAGTCTCCTGGACTGGACGAGATGTACCCCAGGCTACTGTGAGAGGCGAGGGAGCAGATTGCTGAGTCTGTGGTAATGATCTTTGTATCATCAATGGGGACAGGAGAGGTTCAAGAAAAGGAGTAGAGATAGCCCAGGAAATTATAGATCGGTGAGTCTTACTTCAGTGGTTGGTAAGTTGATGGAGAAGATCCTGAGAGGCAGGACTTATGAACATCTGGAGAGGCATAATATGATTAGGAATAGCCAGCATGGCTTTGTGAAAGCCAGGTCGTGCCTTACAAGCCTGACTGAATTTTTTGAGGATGTGACTAAACACATTGATAAAGGTAGAGCAGTAGATGTAGTGTACATGGATTACAGCAAGGCATTTGATAAGGTACCCCATGCAAGGCTTATTGAGAAAGTAAGGAGGCATGGGATCCATGGGGACCTTGCTTTGTGGATCCAGAATTGGCTTGCCCACAGAAGGCAAAGAGTGGTTGTAGATGGGTCATATTCTGCATGGAGGTCGGTGACCAGTGGTGTGCCTCAGGAATCTGTTCTGGGAGCCCTTCTCTTCCTAATTTTTATAAATGTCCTGGATGGCAAAGTGGAGGGATAGGTTAGTAATATGCTGATGACACAGAAGTTGGGGGGTGTTGTGGATAGTGTGGAGGGCTGTCAGAGGTTGCAGCGGGACATCGATAGGATGCAGAACTGGACTGAGAAGTGGAAGATGGAGTTCAACCCAGGTAACTGTGAGGTGGTTCATTTTAGTAGGTCAAATATGATGGCAGAATATAGTATCAATGGTAAGACTCTTGGCAGTGTGGAGGATCAGAGGGATCTTGGGGTCTGAGTCCATAGGACACTCAAAGCTGCCGTGCAGGTTGACTCTGTGGTTAAGAAGGCATACAGTGCATTGGCCTTCATCAGCTGTGCAATTGAGTTTAAGAGCTGAGAGGTAATATTGCAGCTATATAGGACCCTGGTCAGACCCCACTTGGAGTACTGTGCTCAGTTCTGGTCCTCACTGCAGAAAGGAAGTGGAAACTATAGAAAAGGTGCAGAGGAGATTTACAAGGATGTTGCCTGGATTGGGGAGTATGCCTTATGAGAATAGGTTGAGTGAACTCGGCCTTTTCTCCTTGGAGCGACGGAGGATAAGAGGTGACCTGATTGAGGTGTTTAAGAAAATGAGAGGCATTGATCAACACTCACAACACGCTAGAGGAACTCAGCAGGTCGGGCAGCATCCGTGGAAAAGATCGGTCGACATTTCGGACCAGAACCCTTCGTCAGGACTGTAGAGGGAAGGGGCAGAGGCCCTATAAAGAAGGCGGGGGGAGGGTGGGAAGGAGAAGCCTGGTAAGTTCCAGGTGAAAAACCAGTAAGGGCAAAGATAAAAGGGTGGGGAGGGGAAGCAGGGAGGTGAAAGGCAGGAAAGGTGAAGAAAGAATAGGGGAAAACACAATGGGTGGTAGAAGAAGGAGGCGGAACCATGAGGGAGGTGATAGGCAGCTGGGGGAGGGGGCAGAGTGACATAGGGATAGGGGAAGGGAGGGGGAGGGAATTACCGGAAGTTGGAGAATTCTATGTTCATACCAAGGGGCTGGAGACTACCTAAACGGTATATGAGGTGTTGCTCCTCCAACCTGAGTTTAGCCTCATCATGGCAGTAGGGGAGGCCATGTATGGACATATCTGAGTGGGAGTGAGAAGCAGAGTTGAAGTGGGTGGCTACTGGCAGATCCTGTCTGTTTTGGCGGACGGAGTGGAGGTGCTCGACAAAGCGGTCCCCCAATCTGCGTCGGGTTTCACCGATGTAGAGGAGGCCGCACCAGGAACACCGGATGCAATAGATGACCCCAACAGACTCACAGATGAAGTGTTGCCTCACTTGGAAGGACTGTTTGGGGTCCTGAATGGTGGCAAGAGAGGAGGTGTAGGGACAGGTGTAGCACTTGTGCTTGCAGTGATAAGTGCCAGGAGGGAGATCCGTGGGGAGGGACGTGTGGACCAGGAAGTCGCGGAGGGACCGATCCCTGCGGAAAGTGGAGAGGGCTGGAGAGGGAAAGATGTGCTTAGTGGTGGGGTCCTGTTGAAGGTGGCGGAAGTTGCGGAGGATGGTGGGGTAGTAGGTGAGGACAAGGGGAACTCTATCCCTGTTGTTGTGGCGGGAGGATGGGATGAGAGCCAAAGTGCGGGAAATGGAGGAGATGCAGGTGAGGGCATCATTGATGACAGCAAAAGGGAAACCACCATGCTTAAAGAAAGAGGACATTTGAGATGTCCTGGAATGGAAAACCTCATCCTCGGAGCAGATGTGGTGGAGACGGAGGAACTGGGAATAGGGAATGGCATTTTTGCATGTGGCGAGGTGGGAAGAGGTAGTTATGAGAGTCAGTTGGATTGTAAAAGATGTCAGTGGACATTCTGTCTCCAGAGATGGAGACCGAGAGATCGAGAAAGGGGAGAGAAGTGTTCGAGATAGACCAAGTGAATTTGAGGGCTGGGTGGAAGTTAGAAGTAAAGTCGATGAAATTGATGAGCTCAGCATGGGTGCAGGAAGCAGCACCAATGTAGTCGTCAATGTACCGAAGGAAAAGTTGGGGAGCAGTACCAGAATAGGTTTGGAACACAAACTGTTCCACATAACCAACGAAGAGGCAGGCATAGCTAGGACCCATGCAAGTTCCCATAGCTACAATCTTAGGCTGAAGAAAGTAGGAAGAGCTGAAAGAGAAGTTATTGAGTGTGAGAACCAGTTTCGCCAACCGGAGGAGGGTGGTGGTGGTGGGGAACTGGTGAGGTCTATTGTCCAGAAAGTAGTGGAGGAATTTGAGGCCTTCTTGATGGGGAATGGAGGTGTATAGGGATTGGACATCCATAGTGAAAATGAAGCGGTTGGGACCGGGGAACTGGAAGTTATTGAAGAGGTGGAGGGCATGGGATGTATCCCGGATGTAGGTGGGGAGGGACTGAACTATGGGTGACAGAATGGAGTCCAGGTAGGCAGATACAAGTTCGGTGGGACAGGAGCAGGCAGAAACTATGGGTCTACCAGGACAGTCAGGCTTGTGTATCTTGGGGAGGAGGTAAAACCGAGCGGTACGGGGTGTGGGAATTACGAGTTTATGAGGCATTGATCGTGTGAATAGTCAGAGGCTTTTTGCCAGAGCTGAAATCGCTAACATGAGGCGGCACAGTTTTAAGCTGGTTGGAAGTAGGTACAGAGGAGATGTCAGGGGTAATTGTTTTTACACAGAGGGTGGTGAGTGCGTGGAACAGGCTGCTGGCAACAGTGTCGGAGGCGGATACAATAGGGTCTTTTAAAAGACTCTTGGATAGGGAGATGGAGCTTAGAAAAATAGAGGGCTATGGGTAACCCTAGGTAATTTCTAAAGTAAGTACATGTTTGGCACAGCTTTGTGGGCTGAATGGTCTGTATTGTGCCGTAGCTTTTCTATATTTCTCATTTGATCACTTATACCAGTAATCTGTTCCACATATTTACTGCCATTTGCGAAAACCTGCATTTCCTTTTCTTTCTCAAACCCCTCCATTTGCATGTTTGAAGATATAAATCATAATATTGCAGTGCCCTAAATCCTGCTTCTAATTCTACCAGAAGTACCCACATTATTGATTCCATCATTTTAGAAACTTGGAACAGATTGCCTCCTCAATGGGAACAAATTCAGCCTCCTCCACTTTTTCACAGCTCTGTGATCTAAAACCTGAAGCCAGCTTCTGATTGTTTCTGCTATAGACACCAGGTGCTTTACGTAGTTTCTTTAATTATTCCCCAGTATTTTACTTAAACTTGGCAACAAACTGACATCCCTATGAGCATTTAAAAGTTGGTTTACTGAAATCTGACATTTCCTGTTGTTACGTACCCCGTAACTGGGTTGCCAAACCAGCAGAAATGGATCACTCAGTTGGAGTCTGGATTACTGGAACTAAGAAAGTTTTATTAAAGAAATAAGCAACACAGTACTCTAATCAAAAGGATAATAAATACAACAGTTCAGCAATGATAAACACACATGTACACAGAACTAGGATAATAGGATCAATCAAGCTCTATCGTCGTCTAGGGGTAAATGACCAGTTTCAAAATGACGCAAAGTTCAGTTCAGTTCACAGTAATCACTGCCGTGGGGGAGAGAGAGAGAGAAAGTGAATGAATATTCAAAACGGCTTCCACACAGACCTTCAATATTCCTCGCAGTCAGCTTTTCGGGCGAGCCCTTTGTAATGTCTTCTGAGGTCACCGACTGTGACCCCTCTGTTTCAGATACGATTGTTCCTCTGCAGTGAATCTGGCACCCAGGCAAGGGCGGACACACACCAGGTTCCCGCCGATCGTACCTTTCCACCCTGTGTGTCTATGGCTTGGTCCCGCGACCAGCCCTCCAAAAACTCCCACCGACTTGTGGGAGGCGCACCGCTTCCAGGGTCTCGTTACCTCGTGGTGTCATGTGTGTGTCCTGCCTTAGCGTACCTGTCCCTTTTTATCCCCCTGCTGGGGTATCGCCTGCCCATCACACTTCAAACAGTTCAGGGTTCAAAAAGGAGCCGATCTTGACAGCTCTCAGACCGTGTCTCCTTCCGTTAAACTCTCCCGTCTCTTCATTAACATTTCCAAATGCTGCTCCATTGTCTTCCTTATCTCTCTTTCTCCTGAAGACAGGTGGCAGATCAACTGTTGATCCCACTGGTGCCAGCACAGGACAGTTAACATCTTAGTCTATGTGTACTTTTTGTAACCCTCTTTCATCACACTGTAAACTATGACTACCCTAACCAAGCTGCAACTTTGGATATCTAGAGGATAAAGAACTCACCTCCAAATATTTCCTCCCACGAATGCTGCATTTTTTGGTCTTAGTGCTTTAGTTTGTAAATCCTCATAGGCAACGCAAAGACCAGCTCAGAACTTTTTCTCACTTGGCTTATTTTAGATTATGCAGTTTCAGCTACACTTAGTTTTATTGAGAACTGAGGCTAATGACATTGTGTGTTTACCTTGAAAAGACCAGTACACTGGGTGACTGCACAACTTCAGCCCATACTTTCAGCGGCTTTGGAGAACCCAAACAGCTGGATCACTTCGGTGAAGTATTCCTGTCAGGGAACTGCCCTCATTGCACCAAGCAATCCTCAGGCACAGAGAACTGAAGGTGAATGTACATAGCTTTCAATCTCTGGAAGGGACAAGAGAGAGAGAGAGGGATGACAGCAAGGAGAGGAAAGAGTGAGATTCAAGAAAGGTAACTGGGGACTGGAATGGGGAAGAAGGATGTAATTCAAGGAAAAGGTGATAATAAGACTGGCAGACAAGAAGAGTAGAGATTTTGTTCTACACAATGTCCACATGCAGACAGAAGGGATTAGTTATCATGAGGTTAGTTAGGACAAAAGGGTCTGTTCTTTCATTGCACTTTTCTATGTTTGCATCTGGGAAGTTTTGCAATTTAACCAACAAGCCAAATTAAAAAGATTAAGGTGTGAAGGCTAAGGGTGGACAGCGAACCAGTGCTCAGCTCACTTCTCCGTGTCAGCCTGTGTCCCCTCCTGAGACCATCCCATCTAGCTGGGTTTGACCTATCTCACTCTCTTCTCGCTACAACCATCAGGAGAGTGGGGCAGGAGTGTTGAGTGCACATGGCCAGGCTCAGGAGCAGTTGCTGCCCTGCAGTCATTGGGCTCCTGCATGGGTTTCACTCGGCTCGGTGCTGAACTAGCTCGCCATGGCTATGGACTCACCTACAAGGAACTTCTCTTTCAGGGACTCAGCAGCTCATCTTCTGTGTTTTATTTATTTACTTACTTTTCTACTGTTTGCACTACTTAACTTTTATTTCCACACAGTGGATGTTTGTCAGTCTTTGTTCTGTCAGTGTTTTTGTGTTTCTTTGTTTTGTGGCTGCCTGCCAGAAAATGAATCTCAAGGTTGTATATGGTACACATACTTTGAGAAAATACAGTATTAATTTTGAACTTGTGAACTTTTAGTATGAAACATGGTTTACATACGTAATATCAAAGAATCAGAATCATGTGTAATATCACCGACAAATATCATGAAATTTGTTAAATTTGTGGCAGCAGCTCAATGCAACACATAATAATAGAAAAAAACCTGTGATTTACAGTGTGTATATATAAAATAAGTAAATCAAAAATAGAAATAAAAAAGTAGTGAGATAGTGCTCATGGGTTCAATGTCCATTCAATGTCCATTCATTTCCCCTCATGAGGACTGGCTCATGGACCTCTGGTTTCTTCCTCCAAGAGTCAGTAAGACCATAAGACAGGGGAAGAATTAGGCCATTTGGTCCATCGAGTCTGCTCCGCCATTCTGTTATGGCTGATCCTTTTCTCCCCTCCTCAGCCTCACTCCCCAAAAACTCTTTGCTTTTGCTGACATTGAGTGAAAGGTTGTTGTTGTGGCACAACTGAACCAAATTTTCAATCTCACTCTCATATGCCAATTCGTCACCAAAGATGATTTGGTCAGCAGTCGTGGTGTTGTCAGCAAGCTGAATAAGGCATTGGAGCTGTACTTAGTCTCACAGTCATAAGTATAAAGTGAGTAGAGCAGGGGGCTAAGCACACAGCCTTGTGGGGCACCTGTGCTGATGGTGCCTGTGGAGGAGATTTTTTTGCCAATCCGAAATGCCTGGTGTCTGCAAGTGAGGAAATCGAGTATCTAGCGCACAATGAGGTAGGGGTTAGGTCTTGGAGCTTATTAATTAGTTTTGAGGGGATAATAGTACTGATTGGATAATAGTAGTCAATAAAGAGCAGCCTGATGTACTGCATGCATCTTCCCTGTCCAGATGTTCCAGAGCTGAGTGAAGAGTCAATGAAATGACATCTGTTCTTGCTGTCATGTAACAGTAAGCAAATTGGAGCAGATCCAAGTCACTCCAGGCAGGAGCATGGCCTTAATTTGATGAATCAATTTATCAAAAAATTTTCAAGACACATTTTGCATCCATTTTTTCATGTGATAATGGAGCAATTTTCTCAAGAAAATCTCATTCATTGTTAACTACAGTGAAGTGCTGGCTTCATTCATTCTGTAAATTGAAAGGATTTTGCACCGCCTTGTTTATTGATGCCTCTAAACCAGCATACAATAAGTACCGGTCTTGCTTACAGTGTCAAGATTGAGTGAATTAACTAGCAAGTGTATTCTGGCCATAGAAATACGTACCAGTTCAATATTCGTAAAAATTAGGTTGCTTGACAAGCACTCACAATTGTTTATAAATCTTTTCTGTAGTTTGAACATTACACGCATTTAATTGTGATGAATTTCAGAATGAAAACATGATGTCTGATGATGAAAGTACTTGTCAGATGATGGGCTGTTATACAAGATACTCTTTGACAAAAACAGGATTGTTTGAGAAGCTTTTCATAACTTCACTTAGAATTAGTTTACATTGATTTGTTCACACTTAAACTTCTTGAAGTTCAAATGGAATGTGAAAAACAGAGCTCTGGTAGGTAAAAGGATGAAGGGACAAAAAACACTTGTAAATTTGAAAGGGGCGTAGGAAAAAGAGCCCTGAGCTTAGACAAGCATCTGCTTTTTTAAAAAGCACCAGGGAATTTTAAAATGCCTTTTTTTAAATGCCTTGTTTAAAAAGCGGCCGGCACAGGAGCGTAGCGCTTCACATAACGCTATTAGAGCGCCAGTCTTCAGGGTTCCATTCTGCCAGTCTTTGAAGGAATTTGTTAGTCACATAGCAGAAGGGCCTGTTTCATGTTGTATCTCTGAATAAATCAAATTTTTTTTTAAAGTAAATCATTAAGGAATCTATTAGTTGAGGTATTTTCCAGGATCAGAATCTGAACAACTGAGGTCTATCCAGAGGCTGTTTCATGGATAGCACTTCTGGGTCACAGATGTGAATCTAGGATGATATGTTGCCTCACTGGTGCCAGGATTGTTATAGCCGGGGTTGGTAATGGGGACGAGCTCCCACTACCTATTAAATGTTCCCAATGGCGTGCGCTTCAAAGGGCCTCTGACAACCAAGTCCAGCTCCTGGCCTTCACAGGCGGCGTAGCTACTAAACCCGGTGGAATTGTTTCTACTGACAGGAGAAGGGGAAAATGTGGGTTACTGGTGCCTTAAAACCAGTCGCTTCGGGCAGACGGGGCTCATCAGCTGGAATGGGCAGCTCATCTAGGAGAAGGAAAACTCTGATCTCAAACCTCTACTGCCTTGCAGTTATACCCACTCATGGGGAAAGCTTGAGGAGTAAGCTCAAAGGAAAATATCCGGAGCTGGAGTCTCTAAGGCAGTCCTATATTGAGTTCAATGCAGACTGGGAACTCCTGCAATGCTGCTGGTGCCAAACTGTATCGGCCTCTGCCATTCCTTTGGGTTTGTCAGATGTGTAGAGAAGGGGAGCTTGCTATGTGGGCAACAGCTTGCTCTCCATATTGTACTGCCCAGGCTTGTGTATCTAGACAGCTAATACGCAACATCCTGGTCAGCTCTGACCAATGGGGGCCTCAGCAGCAGCAATGCCAGGAACAAGCACAAGGAGTGGATGTAGAACATTCTGGAAGGGGAGATGAATAGTGAGGGATCAGAGTCCATATCAGTGGATATGAGATCCAGCAGGTAGACTTAATAAAGAGATATGGAAATGGGCTGGGAGGCAGGGAGAAATTTATGAGGCTAGAGAGATGTTCATGGAGTTTAAAGACGGTGCACTGGGACAATGATCTGAAGAGAAGATCGGTATTTGGGAGAGATCAAGGTGTGGTGAGCACTTCAAGGGATCAGTAAAATCGGGGTAGGAGCGTAGTGCAGAGACAGGAGGATAGAGAGGAACCACTAATCCTGATACCAAGTTATCAGGAGTTTCACTTAATGTCTATCCTCAGTGTCAGGAATTGCAGAGGAGGCTTGATACAGAAGCAGAGCAGCAGACAGTATTTAGCGGCGAATGATAACTTTAATAATAAACTGCAAAATAACAAACAACAAGGGGCCACAAAACAAGAGAGGATGGATACTTAACGTCAAGACAACAAGGAAACTGACGGCTAGGAGCAACTAGTTGAGGCTGGCTGGTTCGTATGAGTGAACAAGGATTGTAGATGAGAGCTGGGTTTAAATAGGTTGCAGGTGATGAGTTGGAAACAAGGGGCAGGTGATTCTTCTTAGCTGGGTGGAGACAGAGAGATGCCTGAGTGTGCAAGCCTGACAGGACCCTCCCCCTTCCTAAAGCCAGCACCTGGTGGCCCAGAAAATGCGGATGGGTCCAGTGGAACTCCTCGATCCAAAATGAAACTGGAGGGCACACAATTCCTGTCCTCCACACCACTGCTTCAGAGTCGACCAGGTACTGTGCACCCTGTCCATGACGACATGAATCGGTCAACCAGCAAACCGTGTATACTGGAGCACCTTCCACTATCCTGCAGGCTCAGGTGGGGTGACTGGTCCATTGACCATGGGCTAGAAGCAGGACATACGGAAGATAGTTGTGATCTTGAGGGTTGATGGCAGCTAGAGATGGTAAGTGACTGTGCTGATGTGATGGGTAACCCTAAAGGGACCAACAAACCAAGGTGAGAGCTTGCAGGAGTCAGCGCACAGATATAGATCTCAGGTGGACAGCCAAACACAGTCCACAGGCCAGAGAAATCTGCCTGGGAGCTGACAGTGATTAGCCTAACAGCACCTGATGCAGCTGGCAGCTAAGGTAACCCTTTGTGCCATCTTCTAAGCATTCCAGCTTCGGAAAACCGGGGTCCTGGCAGACGGTACCTCCCCATTGGCTCCTCTGTAGGAAACAAGGGTTGCTGGCCATGATGAGTGTAGATTGTGGGACGGCTCAGCCCAGAACAGATACTTCTTCCATGTGGAAGGATTAGAGGTAGCAAGGCATTTCAGAAACTTCTCCACTTGCTGACTGGTGCTTTCTGAGTGTCCATTGGTCTATGGACAAGAGCCAGAGGACAAACTCACTGAGGTGCTGGGAGGGAGCAGAATGCTCGGCAGAAGCAGGAGATGAATTGTGGGCTCCGGTCCAACACGTTGTCCTGAGGGAAGCAGTGGAGGTGAATTACATGTTGGAGAACCAGATCAGCTATCTCAGTGGAAGCTTGGGGAGAGCAATGAACCGGTCCACCTTGGAAAACCAGTCTGTCACTGTCAGGATTACCGTGGCCCCATTGGTAGGTGGCAGTCCCATGATGAAATCCATGGCGATGTGGGACCAGGAACATCGAAGGTCCAGCAGGGGCTGCAGGTCAGTCCTGATCAGGAAGGGCTTGGTGTCTCCACTCCCTCCAGGGCCCACTTAATAGTTCCCTGTCTCCTACTCCATAATGGCACTGTGTAGAGCTGAACTTGGCAAGAAGGCAGCACAAGGGTGAGTCTTCCCGTCCAGTCCTCACTGAGAGGGGATGGACCCAGGGTCGACATCATATGCATCCTCCTCTACCTCAAAAGGTTTGGCGTGGTTCAGATGGTGGAGAACTGGTACGATGGTGAAGCATCTCTTGAGCTTCTCAAAAGTGTAATTTGCAGCAACAGATCCAGTTGTCAGTGAGGTAGGTGATTTAGTGAGTAAGGTGAGAGAAGCAGCAATTTGGCTGTAGCTCCTGATGAAACAGTGGTACAAGTCAGAGAAGCCCAAATTGCGCTGTAGCTGTTTGAGGGAGTGCAGTCAGGGCCACTTAATGACAATGTGCACTTTCTCTGGGTTTATGGTTATGCCTTTAGATGAAAGGACATAACTCAAAGAAATGACTGGGGTATGGAACTGGCATTTCTCTAAACTTACAATACAGTTGCTTTTTGAAGAGATGTTGAAGGAATGAATGGACGTGGCAGACGTGGTCTTAGGGATCCATAGAGAAGATGAGGATGTTATTAAGTTAGGCAAACATCTACCTTTGTAGATCAGAGGATCTCATGAATGAAGGCTTGGAAAACAGCTGGACTATTGGAATGGCTGAAGGGCAATACCAAGTATGTGTAGTGGCCAGTGGCAGGTGCAGAACAGGTCGTACACACTTCATCGATCCAGTTTGGTGAAGATCTGGGTCCTTGGATCCAGGCATCCTCAGGGAGGGGTGGTGCCCAAGAGGCAGTCAATGGCACAATAACCTGGTCTGTGAGGTGGCAGGGTCCTGGCCTCCATTTACTGAAAGCAATGGCTAAGTTGTATGCAATGGCTAGGGTAACGGAGGAACTGAAGGAAATTCACATTAGGCAGAAAATGGTGTTGGATAGACTGATGGGACTGAAGGCTGATAAATCCCCAGGGCCTGATGGTCTGCATCCCAGGGTACTTAAGGAGGTGGCTCTAGAAATCATGGACACATTGGTAATCATTTTCCAATGTTCTATAGATTCAGGATAAGTTCCTGTGGATTGGAGGGTAGCTAATGTTATCCCACTTTTTAAGAAAGGAGGGAGAGAGAAAACAGGAAATTATAGACCAGTTAGCCTGACATCAGTGGTGGGGAAGATGCTGGAGTCAATTATAAAAGATGAAATAGCGGCACATTTGGATAGCAGTAACAGGATCGAATTTACAAAGGGGAAATCATGCTTGACTAATCTTCTGGAATTTTTTGAGGATGTAACGATGAAAATGGACAAGGGAGAGCCAGTGGATGTAGCGTACCTGGATTTTCAGAAAGCCTTTGATAAGGTCCCACATAGGAGATTAGTGGGCAAAATTGGAGCACATGGTATTGTGCTGACATGGATAGAAAATTGGTTGGCAGACAAGAAACAAAGAGTAGGAATTAATGGGTCCTTTTCAGAATGGCAGGCAGTGACTAGTGGAGTACCACAAGGCTCGGTGCTGGGACCGCAGCTATTTACCATAAGACCATAAGACCATAAGATAAAGGAGCAGAAGTCGGCCATTCGGCCCATCGAGTCTGCTCCACCATTTTATCATGAGCTGATCCATTCTCTCATTTAGTCCCACTCCCCCGCCTTCTCACCATAACCTTTGATGCCCTGGCTACTCGGATACCTATTAATCTCTGCCTTAAATATACCCAATGACTTGGCCTCCACTGCTGCCCGTGGCAACAAATTCCATAGATTCACCACCCTCTGACTAAAAAAAATTCCTTCGCATCTCTGTTCTGAATGGGCGCCCTTCAATCCTTAAGTCATGCCCCCTCGTACTAGACTCCCCCATCATGGGAAACAACTTTGCCACATCCACTCTGTCCATGCCTTTCAATATTCGAAATGTACAATATACATTAATGATTTAGATGAAGGGATTAAAAGTAACATTAGCAAATTTGCAGATGACACAAAGCTGGGTGGCAGTGTGAAATATGAGGAGGATGTTATGAGAGTGCAGGATGAGTTGGACAGGTTGGATGAGTGGGCAGATTCATGGCAGATGCAGTTTAATGTAGATAAATGTGAGGTTATCCACTTTGGTGGCAAGAACAGGAAGGCAGATTACTATCTGAATGGTGTCAAGTTAGGAAAAGGGAAAGTACAACGAGATCTGAGTGTCCTTGTTCATCAATCACTGAAAGTAAGCATGCAGGTACAGCAGGCAGTGAAGAAAGCTAATGGCATATTGGCCTTTGTAACAAGGGGAGTTGAGTATAGGAGCAAAGAGGTCCTTCTGCAGTTGTACAGGGCCCTGGTGAGACCACACCTGGAGTATTGTGTGCCATTTTGGTCTCCAAATTTGAGGAAGGACATTCTTGCTATTGAGGGAGTGCAGCGTAGGTTCACGAGGTTAATTCCTGAGATGGCGGGACTGTCATATATTGAAAGATTGGAGCAACTGGGCTTGTATACACTGGAATTTGGAAGGGTGAGAGGGGATCTGATTGAAACATATAAGATTATTAAGGGATTGGACACGCTGGAGGCAGGAAACATGTTCCCGATGTTGGAGTCCAGAACCAGAGGCCACAGTTTAATAATAAGTGGTAAGCCATTTAGAACAGAGTTGAGGAAAAACTTTTTCACCCAAAGAGTTGTGGATCTGCCTCAGAAGGCAGTGGAGGCCAATTCTCTGGATGCTTTCAAGAAAGAGTTAGATAGAGCTCTTAAGGACAATGGAGTCAAGGGATATGGGAAGAAGGCAGGAATGGGGTACTGATTGTGGATGATCAGCCATGATCACCGTGAATGGCGGTGTTGAGTCGAAGGGCCAAATGGCCTACTCCTGTAACTATTGTCTATTGTCTATTGTTGCGGTATTCCTGTGAGAGAATGGTGAGGTTGAGGGTTTCCTCCATCTCCGCAGGTTTATGGTGGTGGAGTCAACTGAGGTTGCAGGTAGGTGGATCACAAACTCAACAGTGAAGCAAATAACCAGGCAAAGTGAGGGTCATGAATGGAGAGCCAGGATTAACCCACCATGAGAGTAGTGTTGGGTGAGTTGATAAAGAGAAGTTGGATGGACTTGTGGTGCTCTCTGACGCTGATGTGCACAGGCCCTGTGCATGCCCTGACCATTCCAAACCCAAGGGACATTCGTCAATGGCTGGGATGTAGAAGGAGTGAGAAATAGACTCAGTAGGGAGTTCAAGCTGCACACATACATTCAAGTCGAGAAAGTTGCCTGCTGCGCCTGAATCCATAAGGCCATAACCATAGACCATAAGACATAGGAGCAGAATTCGGCCATTTGGCCCATCCAGTCTGCTCCACCATTCAATCAAGGCTGATCCTTTTTCCCCTCCTCAGCCCTACTCCCCTGCTTTCTCCCTGTAACATTTGAAGCTGTGTCCAATCAAGAACCTATCAATTTCCACTTTAAATACATCCAACGACCTTTCCTCCACAGCTGCCCATGGTAACAAATTCCACAAATTCGCTACCCTCTGGCTGAAGAAATTTCTCTACATCTCTGTTTTAAATGGATGCCCCTCTATCCTGAGGTTGTGCCCTCTGGTCCTAGACTCACCCACCATGGGAAACATCTGTTCCACATCTACAATGTTTAGGCTTTTCAACATTCAAAAGGTTTCAGTGAGAGTCCACCAGAGTCCCCTGTGTGCTCAAGCCGTCGGGGTGTGGAGGAGATCAGAGAGAGTGAGTCAGGCAATGGTGCTGGAACAAAGGACCAAGGGGAGCTTACAAAATAGAAGGCTCCTCGTCGCTACCTGGTGGTGCCATTTTCCCAGACATGGTGGGAATTTTTTTGCATGAGTGATCTGCAGTTTGGCAGTAAATACACAAGTTGTTTTTCCACCAGCGCTCACACTATTGTGGAGTTAACCCTCTATCTGCCTGTGTTCTGGAGGTATTGCAGATGAGGGCCCTGCAGCCTGAAATGATTCTGGGAATGGAACTAAGGTCCTGGGTTGTGATCTGGGGGTGGGGAGGGGGTCATTCCATAAGACACATGTCAATTTGGAGAGCTAGAGTGATGAGGCTTTCAAGGTTGGTGGAGATCTCCCAGGTAGACAGCTCGTCTTTCAAGCACTCTGAGAGGCCATGATGGTAATGGGCCAGCAGCCCTTCCATATTCCAGCCACACACCAACACGAGGGTCCTGGTTCCTGATTTCCACGATGTAATCCAGCACTGAGCAGAAGCCTTGACGCAGTAAAGTATCCAATCCACTGGGCTCATTCTGCTTCCTGGATGGTCAAAACCCAGCACATCTCAGCACTGATGCATGAAGTCTTTACATTGGTTGCAAACAGGGATTGTATTGTCCCAGTCAGCGGCAGCCCAGCTCAAGACAGGAATGACGAAGGCAATTTTGGCTTGCTCCATGACATACTGAGATGGCGGAAGCTCAAGATGTAAGATGTGATGGGACAGGAAGTTTGGCATCGATTGGAGATATGTCAAAACGTTTGAGTACCAAAACCCAGGGCTCCAAGGAAGAGGGTTGATTGGCGTGGGGTTGCTGTATCAAGATGGAGAGTTGGTTGAGAGTGAGGAACAGATGGTCATTGGTTTCCTGCTACTTCTTGACTGTGTACTCATGTCGACAGATGATTTCCTCAGGTGAGCAAACTCTGCTGGGTCAATTGTTGGTTCACTCATCCTGTCAGGAAATGTAGAGGAAGCTTGACCCAAGTATAGGGCAGCAGCGATGATTTAGCAGAGAATGATAACTTTAATAATAAACTGCAAAATAACAAGCCACAAGGAGCCACAAAACAAGAGAGAACAGATACTTAACACTACAAGGCAACAAGGTAGTGGAAGGCTAGGAGCAACTGGTTGAGGCTGGTTGGTTTGTATAAGTCAACAAAGGTTGTGGATGAGAGCTGGGTTTAAATAGGCTGCAGGTGATGAGTTGGAAATGAATAGCAGGGGATTCCTATTAGCTGGGTGGAAACTGGAGGTGTCTATCTGTACAGGCCTGACATCCTGAAACTTTTATTGCTGGAATCCCCTGCAACTGCCAAGGTAGATTAGGACTTTAATCAACCCAAGACAGACTTTAACTCTGGTTAGAAGCTGCCCATCAACAATCATGTGTGGTCACCACATTGCCTCATCAGTATCCACAAATCCAGTTTAGAAGCTAGTCATCCTTCGTGCTGCCTAAAGTCTGCAATAATAAAAAAAATTAAATAAGTGATGGCAATCATGCATCCTAAACCAATTAACAGGTTTTCTGTGAGTTGCATCATCTGCAGAGAGATGGATAAACTTTATTGGGATACCCCTACTTGTACACATACTGCCCATTTACATGTGACAGCTGGGATTCAAATCAAGAATCATTGGCTTGTTTAAATCCATCACACCTACTGGGACAGAGGTCACTGACAGCAGCTCGCCAGAGTCCTCTGTCCTGGGCCACCCTTCATGTTATCCACAGGTGCAGCCCATCTCCTTCTCAGCGAAGATCCTTCCTCTCCCGGGGTGGTGGTCTGATGGCGTTTCTGCAGCTCTTAGTTTTTATGAGATGAGGTTGCTAGCCACATGTCCAAACCTCCTCCTTTCGCAGCTGGGCTGGGGACCATCCATGGTGGAGATCAGAATCACTGGGCTGTGCGTAAAACACTGTACTACACAACAGAATTTCTCAACCTGTATTCCAAATGACATTTGAATGGAATCATAGACACACAGAGCACTAGAGTACAGATATAGACCATTCAACCTATCTAGTCTGTGCTGAGCTATTATTCTGCTGGTAGTCTCATCATAACACATTGATTATAACCGTCAATACCCTCCCATCCATGTAGTTACCCAAATTCTTCTTAAATGTTGAAAGCAAACCCACAACCATCATTTCTTCTGGCAGCCTATTCCACACTCCGATCACCCTCTGAGTGAAGAAGTTCCCCTCATGTTCCCCTTAAACATTTCACCTTTCACCCTTAACACTTGACTCACCCAACCACAGTGGAAAATGCCTGCTTGCTATACTCCTCATAATTTTGTATATCTCTATCAAATCTCTCCTCCTTCACCTGCACTCCAGGGAATTAAGTCTTAACCCAGTCAACCTTTCGGTATAACTCAGGTGCTCAAGTCCCAGCAACATCCTTGTAATTTTTCTCTGTACTCTGTAGCTTTCCTGCGGGTGACCAGAGCTGCACACAATGCTCCAAACTTGGCCTTACCAACGTCTTAAATAACTTCAACATTACATGCCAGTTCCTGTACTCAATACCATACCCTGTTTAACAATTCAGGTAGATCTAGAACCTCCTACTGTTAACCTTCACTTAAGCATCAAGTTAATCTTTATAAATACTCAATTCAATTTTATGTAAACACTCCCACATATTCACACATCCTATGTCAAATATTTTTCCATGTACTGCCTCACAGTCACCAGCATACCTTAATGCTCCAGGCATTAGATTATCCAGCATGGAGGATAACCTGGGATCTTACTTTATATTATGAATTCATAGTATAGGGACAAAAGGAACTGTAGTCAGCCTGCCAGGTACTGAATTGGCATTGAATGATATGTTATTTGAATGTTGAAACCCGAGCATGATAGAAAGTTAGTTTTACTAAATGAGTTTTAAAGTTACAGCAACTTCTGCAGGAAGCATAATATATATGAACCATAGTTTTCAATCAGAATGTAAAAATTGATCCTTTGGATCAATAACTCATTATAGAATAAAAACAAGATGGTAGAATGTGTTTATTCAGATTTCCAGCATCTGCAGTTTTAGACTCTGCTCCCTCTAGAGTTAGTCCTGCTTTTAATTACATTAACTCCATCAATATTCCATGTGCATTTGGTCCTACTGACTCCTGGTGTTAGTTTTAACAACAGGTTATCCATTCTGGAATAAGGCAAAGAAGCTAATTCCTAAGCAACCAAGTCCGGCTGCACATCGTACCATCTCCCTGTAGTTTTGTCATTATTAGTGGGCATGATGCAAAAGAGTTTGGGTGAAAAGTGTAAATATTGTCAATGTTTCTTTGTTATGCATTCCTTCTGACTTTCTTTTCTGTTACAGTTATTTTGAAATGAGAAAGAAATTGCTGGTAAATTGCTGGAGATCATTCAGCAAGCAAGTAGCCAAGAGATGTTGTTCCTAGTAGATCCAACCCTTTTCAAATAAAAAGCCCATATCTCAATCACTAACTTGTTTTGCCTCTCCTCCTCTGTCAGAATCCACAGTATGTTGTTTTAAAGAGAGCCAGAATTTTTGTAGAGAAGTAGACTAAGTGGGCAAGATTTTGCGATGTGTCAATGGGTGATGTCACATATATTATCAGAGAAAGATAAACCAGAATATTCCTTAATGATAAGGGACCATTACTATAATACAAAGCATTTGAAAATTTCTGCAGATGTACGATGGAGAGCATTCTACCTGGCTGCATTCACTGTCTGGTACGGAGAGAGCTACTGCACAAGATTGAAGTAAGCTACAGAGAGTTGTAAACTTAGTCAGCTCCATCATGGGCACTAGCCTCAAAAAGGGGACATCCATCACAAGGGACCCCCATCACCCAGGTCATGCATTGTTCTCAGTGCTACCATCAGGATGGAGGTACATATGCCTGAAGGCACACACTCAACGATTCGGGAATAGCTTCATATCCTACGCCATCTGATTTCTGAATGGACATTGAACCCATGAATACTACCTCGCTATTTTTATTTTATTTCTAGTTTTGCACTGCTTATTTAATTTAACTCTCTTTTATACATTTGCTGTAATTCACAATTTTTTCTCTATTATTATGTATTGCATTGTATTGCTGCCCCAAAGTCACCAAGTCTCACAATATATACCAGTGATATTAAACATGATTCCGATATACAGCGGATACAACTGTCCATGTTCATCAGGTATTTTTGTGATTTGAGTACGGGTGGAAGATCAATTGTCTATTGGAATCTTGACCTTTATCTCAAAAGGAACTTTCCTGTGAGTGACTAAGTTGCACTGAACCTTGGACAGAAGTCATTTATGACCCTGTGTTTGATTTTAAGAAGAAAGCTTTAGGAGCAATAAATTGGATTACACCACAAAGTGACCTGAATATTACCAAAGGAAAAAATATCTTGCATCTATACAATACTTTTAACATACATGAACTTCCCCTGTCAGGCACCGCATAGGAGAAGAAGCAAATTTAAAGAAATTATCTCTATCCAAAGTCAAAGAGTTGAATACAAAAGAGCTGTTTGACATATAGAAAGCTATAAGCTCAGCCACCAAAGACGGTGCAGGGAAAATTGGAGAAGTACCAGGAACACATTTGGAGGGATGCAGAGGATTACAGAGTTGGAAGAGCTAACACACACTGGAACAAATAGAGCCACAGAGGAACTTTAACATAAGGAATAGAAACAAAGGCCTTGTTGGCCCAGTGTTGATGTAAGTTAGTGAGTGGGTGAATCAGACAGAACATTACAGTTCAGGAAGAAGCGTTTTTGTTTAGTTAATTGACTATGGAATATAGGCTGCCAGAATACTGGTATAGTCACACCTCGATCAAAAAACCACATGGACAAGCTACTCAGCAACACATAGGTCGGGGACAGAGACAATATTGTTGGAAGTGGAAGAAGGCAACCTTTGTGAACATTTTGTTTCAGCCTTGGAAGTGGCGAGGGAACAGAGCTTGTTGTAGGGGCCGGTGATACTGGGAAGCTTTATGCTCAGCTGTGGGGAGTTATGGCTAAGCAGCCTGACGATCAGTAGGCAGTGACGGCACAGGCCACAGTTGAGCCAATGCCTGAAAAAAACAAGTGGAAATTGATGCTGAGCCCTTGGTTGATATTGCCAAGAGGAAACATGTAGATGAAGAGTATAGTTTGTTAGGAGAATGCCAATATCCACTGCCCATATACTTGGAAAGCTAAACAGATTTGCGGCTGGCTGACCGGGCACTACACTGATACTAGGTACTTTCTGTCCATTCACTGGAGCCCAGGTTCCAATGTTCCCTTTCTACACCTCAAGATGCCAGCTCTCTTACTCCCTTCCACTTCACTAGGATCCTGATTCCCATACTCCCTCTCAATTTACCAGACCCCAATTCCTCTGCTCCCTTACCTTTGATCTCAGTATCTGAGGCTGACATGCCAGCTGCCTTCAGGAGGGTGAATCCATGGAAATCATCCAAACCGGACAGGGTACCTGGCATGTAACCATATAACCATATAATAATTACAGCACGGAAACAGGTCATCTCAGGCCTTCTGCTGACCAGCTGGCTTGTGGGTTCACTGAGGTGGGTTCACTTCTTGCTTTGGCAGTGTGTACACACCTGCTTCAAGCAGGCTTCAATTACACCGGTGCCCAAGAAGAGTGTGCCGACCTGCCTTAATGACCACTGCTCAGTTGCACTTACATCCACAGTGATGAAGTGTCTTGAGAGGCTGGTGACGAAACGTATCAGCTCCTGTCTGACAAGTGACTTAGATCAGCTCCAATTTGCCTAGCGGAGCAACAGGTCCACAGCAGATGCCAGGCTTTTCACTCAACTCTGGAACATCTGGACAGCAAAGATGCATGCATCAGGATGTTCCTTATTGACTACAGCTCAGCATTCAATACCATCATCCCCTCAAAACTAATCAATAAACTCAAAGACCTTGGCTTCAGTACCTCCTTGTGCAATTGGATCCTGGATTTCCTCACTTGTTGACCCCAGCCAGTTTGGATTGGCAACAGCATCTCCTCCATGATCTCCATCACACAAGGCTGTGTGCTTAGCCCCCTGCTCTGTTCACTTTACACTTATGACTGTGTGGCTAAGCACAGCTCCAATGCTGTATTCAAGTTTACTGATGGCACCACTGTTACGGAATGAAAATTTGTCTGACTGGTGTCATGACAACAACCTCTCAGTCAATGTCAACAAGACCAAGGAACTGATTAACACGCACACACACAAGATGCTGGAGGAACTCAGCAGGCCAGGCAGCATCTATAAAAAAAAAGAGTACAGTCAACGTTTCGGGCCAAGACCCTTCAGTAGGGTCCTTTTCCCTAGATGTTGCCTGGCCTTCTGAGTTCTTCCAGTATATTGTGTGTGTTGCTTGGTTTTCAAGCATCTGCAGATTTTCTCTTGTTTGCCAAGGAAATGATTGTAGATTTCAGGAGAGGGAAACCAGATGTCCATAAGCCAGTCTTCATTAGAGAATCAGAAGTGGAGAGGGTTAGCAACTTTAAATTCCTGGGTGTTACTGTTTCAGAGGATCTGTCCTGGACCCATCATATACAGTAAACGTAACTGCAAAGAAAGCATGACAGTTCCTCTACTTCCTTGGGGGTCTGTGGAGATTCAGCATGACTTCCAAAACTTTGACAAACTTCTACAGATGTGCAGTGGAGAGTGTACTGACTGGCTGCATCTCGGCCAAGTATGGAAACACCAATGCCTTTGAATGGAAAATCCTACAAAAGGTAGTGAATTCAGCCCAGTACATCATGGTGAAGCCCTCCCAATCATTGAGCACATACGTGAAACACTGTTGTAAGAAAGCAGCATCTATCATCAGAGATCCCCACCAACCAGATCATGCTCGTTTCTCATTGCGGCCATCTTGTAGAAGCTAAAAGAGCCTCAGGACTCGCACCAGCAGGTTCAAAAACAGTTACTACCCCTCAACCATCAGGCTTTTGAATAGACTCACTTGCCAACCATTGAGATGTTCCCACAACAAATGTTCTCACTTTAAGGACACTTTATCTCATGGTCTCATTATTTACTTTTAATTATTTATATTTGCTTTTGCACAATTTGTCATCTTCTGTACTCTGGATAATCTTTCATTGATCCTGTTATAGTTACTATTCTATAGATTTGCTGAGTTTGCCCACAGGAAAATGAATCTCTCGTTTATAAATGGTGACAGATATGTACTTTGTATAATAGATATAATAAATTCTTTGATTACAAAATTTACTTTGAATTTTGAACTTTGAAAAAACTTATTGTAGTATTTGTCTTTGACAAAGTCCCTCATGGGATGCTGGTCCAGAGGTTAAGTCATTTGGCATTTAGGATGAAGTTACCGGTTGGATCCAACACTGGCTTAGAAGGAGAAGCCAGAGAAAGCTCCTAGATGGTTCTCTCTAACTAGAGACCTGTGACTAGTTGTATGCTACAGGGATCACTGCTGGATCCATTATTATTTATCATCTATATTAATGATAAACTGGATAAGCAAATTTGCAGATGATGCCAAGTTTTAGGGTATAGTAGACAGCAAGGGAGTCTATCAAAGCTTGCAGCAAGATCTTAACTAGCTGGAAAATAAGCTAAGAATAGCAGATGGAATTCAATGGAGATAAGTGTGAGATGTTGCATTTTGGGAGGACAAACCAGGGTAAAGTTTTACAGTATGGCTCTGAAGGGTGAGGTAGAACAAAGGGACCTGGGAATACAGATGCATTATTCCTTGAAAATGTCATTACAGATAGATAGGGTCATAAACAGAGATTTTGGCACTTTGGCCTTCAGATGCAAGGGCACTGGGTACAGGAGTTGGGATGTTATGCTGAGGTTGTACAAAATATTGGTGAAGCCAAATTTAGAGTAAAGTGAGCAGTTCTGGTTACCTACATACAGAAATGATATCAATTAGCTTGAAAGACTGCACAGAAAGTTTACAGACAGCAGAACTGAACTTGGGTCGCTGGCACTATAAGGCTATAACTAACCGTTATACTATGTGCTACCCCCCGGTACTTCAGGGAAATTTGAGGGAAACTTTTTCTCTCAGAAGCTGGTGCAAGTGTAGAATGAACAGCCAGTGGAAGTTTTTGTAATATCTGTAACGATGAAACTTTGGATAAGTATATAGATGGGAGGGGTATGGAGGGATTCAGTCCAAGAGCAGGTACATGGGATTAGACAGAAGATCAAATTGGCAAGGATGATGGGCTGAATGGCCTTTTTCCAAGCTGTAGTGATCTACCCTCTATGACTCTAATTCTGTGCAACATCGTCAAAAATGAAAATGCTCAAAGATCAGAATACTTTATGATCGCTTCCACTATATCCTGAAGTGGGAAGGTGAACAGCCAGAGGTCATGGTACATATTAGTACCAACAACATAGATAGGAAAAGGGAGGAGGACCTGAAAACGGACTACTGGGAGTAAGGAAGGAAGCTGAGAAGCAGGACCTCAAAGCTAGTAATCTCAAGATTGCTGTGCCGCGTGACAGTGAGTATAGGAATAGAGTGAGCTGGAGGATAAATGCGTGGCTGAGGGATTGGAGCAGGGGGCAGGGATTCAGATTTCTGGATATTGGATACCTCTTTTGGGGCAGGTGTGACCTGTACAAAAAGGATGAGTTGCACTTGAATCTGAGTGGGACCAATATCCTGACAGGGAAGTTTGCTAAGGCTATTGGGGAGAGTTTAAACTAGAATTGCTGGGGGGGGGGTGGTTGGGAACTGAACTGAAGAGACAGAGGAAGGGGCGGTTGGCTAACAAATAGAGAAAGCTTGGAGACAGTGTGTGAGGGAAGATAGGCAGGTGATAGAGTAGGGATGCGCTCAGACCAATGGTTTGAGATGTGTCTATTTTAACACCAGAAGCCTCATGAAAAAAGTGGATCAGCTTAGAGTGTGGATCAGTACTTGGAGCTATGATGTTGTGGCCATTACAGAGACTTAGATGGCTCAGAGGTAGGAATGAATACTAAGTGCCAGGCTTTAGATGTTTCAGAAAGGACAGAGAGGGGGGCAAAAGAGGTGGGGGCTTGGCACTACTGATCAGAGATAGTGTCACGGCTGCCGAAAAGGAGGAAGTCATGGAGGGATTGTCTACTGAGTCTTTGTGGGTGGAAGTTAGAAACAGGAAGGGGTCAATAATTCTACTGGGTGTTTTTTATAGACCACCCAATAGTAACAGGGACATCGAGGAGCAGATAGGGAGACAGATTCTGGAACGCTGTAATAATAACAGGGTTGTCATGGTGGGAGATTTTAACTTCCCAAATATTGATAGACATCTCCCTAGAGCAAGGAGTTTAGATGGTGTGGAGTTTGTTAGGTGTGTTCAGGAAGGTTTCTTGACACAATATGTAGATAAGCCTATATGTAGAGGCTGTACTTGATCTGGTATTGGGAAATGAACCTGGTCAGTGTCAGGTCTCTCACTGGGAGAGCATTTTGGAGATAGTGATCACTATTCTATCTCCTTTACTATAGCATTTTAGAGGGATAGGAACAGACAAGTTAGGAAAGCGTTTAATTGGAGTAAGGGGAAATATGAAGCTATGAGGCAGGAACTTAGAAGCATAAATTGGGAGCAGATGTTCTCAGGGAAATGTACGGCAGAAATGTGGCAAACCTTCAGGGGATATTTAAGTGGTGCTCTGCATAGGTATGTTCCAATGAGACAGGGAAAGGATGGTCAGATACAGGAACTGTGGTGTACAAAGTTTGTTGAAAATCTAGTCAAGAAGAAAAGGAAAGCTTACAAAAAGGTTCAAAAAACTAGGTAATGATAGAGATCTGGAAAATTGTAAGGCTAGCAGGAAGGAGTTTAAGGATGAAATTAGGAGAGTCAGAAGGGATCATGAGAAGGTCTTGGCGAGCAGGATTAGCAAAAACCCCAAGGCATTCTACAAGTATGTGAAGAGCAAAAGGATAAGACGTGTGAGAATTGGACCAATCAGGTGTGCCAGTGGAAAAGTGTGTATGAAACCAAAGGAGACAGCAGAGGTACTTAATCAATACTTTGCTTCAGTATTCACTAGGAAAAGGATCTTGGTGATTGTAGGGATGTACAGTGGATTGAAATGCTTGAGAATATAAACATTAAGAAAGAGGATGTAATGGAGCTTTTGGAAAGCATCAAGTTGGATAAGTCTCCAGGACCGGATGAGATGTACCCCAGGCTACTGTGGAGGTGAGATAGGAGATTGCTGAGCCTCTGGCGATGATCTTTGCATCATCAATGGGGATGGGAGAGGTTCCGGAGGATTGGAGGGTTGCGGATGTTGTTCCCTTACTCAAGAAAGGAAGTAGAGATAGCCCAGGAAATTACAGACCAGTGAGTCTAACTTCAGTGGTTGGCAAGTTGATGGAGAAGATCCTGAGAGGCAGGATTTATGAACATGTGGAGAGGCATAATATGATTAGGAATAGTCAGCATGGCTTTGTCAAAGGCAGGTCATGCCTTAGGAACCTGATAGAATTTTTTGAGGATGTAACTAAACACGTTGATGAAGGTAGAGCAGTACTTGTAGTGTATATGGATTTCAGCAAGGCATTTGATAAGGTATCCCATGCAAGGCTTATTGAGAAAGTAAGGAGGCATGGGATCCATGGGGACCTTGCTTTGTGGATCCAGAATTGGCTTGCCCACAGAAGGCAAAGAGTGATTGTAGATGGGTCATATTCTGCATGGATGTCAGTGACCAGTGGTGTGCCTCAGTGATCTGTTCTGGGATCCCTTCTCTTTGTGATTTTTTTTTGTAATTTATTTTTTTATTGAAGTTCATCATCAAACAAACATTTCCAGAAGATATATTTCAGATATTGTACATAAATATCATATAATCATATTTGCCACAAATCTCCACATAAAATTTATCTGAGGTATACACCTATAGAAAAGAGAGGAAAGAAAGAACAAGCAAAAGGAGAAAACTATATACAAGTAGGGAGTGATCTTTTTTTTACAACATATTCATTGATTTGTGAGAATAAAATCAGGCCTATGAGGTGTTAAGTAGTTGAACCATTTTTCCCAGTATGAATCAAATTGTTCCAGCTTATGATTAACAGATGCTGTTATCTTCTCCATTTTGTAAATGTCCATTGTAATTTCCATCCATGCATTTAAAGTTGGGCTCTCCTGTGATAAACACTTCCTGGTAAGAGTCTTTTTACCAGCCACCAGCAGTATATTTACAAACATATTAAATATTTATCTCTCTTCAACCATTCTTGAGGTACACACCCAAAATATATGGTCTTACTCTCTAAGGGTATTTCACATTTAAAACTGTCTTATTGGGCATTGTGTATCCCACTCCAATAGTCTTTGATAATGGGGCAATCCCAGAAAATATGATAATGGTTTACATTTTAATTTCCACAATTTCTCCAGCAAACAGGGAGGTTACTATCATAATGGGATTTCTGGGAGGGTATAATAAAATATCTTATCAAGTTTTTCCATCCAAACTCCTTCCATTTCTGTGAACTGGTACACTTCCATTGATACCTCCATATTATTGTCCATTCTTCCTCAGATGTAATTATCCCTCCTTCCTTCTCCCATTTTGTTTTAATGTATGAAGTCGAATGTGTTTTTCGATTTGACAAACCCTTATACACGCTTGAAATGATTCTACTGCCATTATCTGAATTGTATGCTTTTCTAAGTAGCTCTATCAAACATGTACTTGCCTTGGTTACATTTTTAACCCTCCTATTATCATACTGTCGCATCTGTAGATATCAATAAAAGTCTTGTTTTTCTAATAAGTGTTTCTCTTTAAACATTTCAAAACTGAACGGTATTCCTTCTTTCATTATATTGCAAAGAACTGTTATTCCTTTAGCTGTCTAGTCCTTAAATCTAGCATCCAGTTTATTTGGCATAAAATCCAAGTCATATGCACACCATTTATGAATTGCAATATCTCCCTCTAGTTTATATTCTTTTATAATAGTTTTCCATATTTTAAGAGTCCATTTCACCCACGGGTTATCAATAGTATTTATGTGCCTTTGTAGGTTGTTATCGGCCAAAATTGCCTGTATGGAGATAGGAAGTATCCCCTCCTCAATGTTTTTCCATTGAGCGTCATATGATAGATTGCACCAACACATCACAGCTCTCAACTGTGCTGCAAAATAATAATCCCTAAAAGAAGATAGGCCACATCCCTCCTTTTCCTTGGCTAATTGCAAAGTTTTGAGACAAACTCTAGGCCTTTTGCCTTGCTATATATATCTTGATAACACTTTATTCCATCCATTGAATTGATTCTGATTAATCTCTATTGGTAGGGTCTGAAAGAGATATAATAGTCTGGGCAATATATTCATTTTAATAGATCCAATCCTTGAACTGAGACTAAAAAAAGGAATTAGGTTCCATCTTGTTATATCTTCCTTAATTATTTTATATAAAGGCTGATAATTGCATTCTGATAATTTGACAAATCTTTTGGCATAATGATGCCCAAATATTTGAAAGACTCTGTTTGCCATGCTCAGGGATATCTACTTTCAATTTCTCTTGGTGGGCTATAGTTATATGAAGGTATTTGGGTTTTATCTATGTTGATCTTGTATCCTGATAATTGACCATATTGTTCAAAGAATTGCATCAATTTAGGTATAGAGTATGTTGGTTGCCCTAGATAGATCAAAATGTCATCCGTGTAACAGGCCAATTTATGCTCTGTCCCTTTAATAGTAATTCCCTTGATATCTTCATTTTGTCTGATATATTGAGCTAATGGTTCCAGATCTAATGCGAAGAGTAGCAGTGACCACGCACAACCCTGTCTCGTGCCCCTTTCTAGGGTAAAACTATTTGATAAATATCCATTGATTTTAATCCTAGCAGTAGGGTTGTCATATAGTGCCTGTACAGTTTTAGTAATTGTGTCATGGAAGCCAAATCTATATAAAACTCTGTAAAGAAAAGACCAATTAACCAAATCAAATGCCTTTTCAGCGTCCACGCTTATCACTATCGCTTCAATTTCATTTTTTGTATCTGATCCATAATGTGAAGTGTCCTTGGTATATTGTCTTGTGTTTGGTGTTGTTGTATAAAACCTGTCTGATCCTTGTGTATCAGTATGGGTAGAAACTCTTCTAATCGTTTGGCCATGATGGAGGTAAATAATCTATAATCTACATTAAGAGCAGATATTGGTCTAAATGACCCACATTCCATTTGCCTTCTTTCGGTATAGCTGAGATTATCGCCTCCTTCCAGCTGGGTGGCAATTGTGCCTTTCTTAGAGCCCAGTTCAGTGTGGGGAGTAAGACAGGAATTAACTTATTTTTAAATTCTTTGTAGCACTCTGCTGTATACCCATCTGAATCTGGTGACTTGTTTAATTTAAGCCTACTAATTGCAGCTTTTAGTTCAACTTCAGTTATGTCAGCAGTCATCATTCTATTTTGTTCTTTGCCTAAATTCAGGAAAGTGTCAATTTGGATTATGCTCCCCCCTGAAGCTTTGGAATATAGAATTCTGTAAAACACTTCAAAAGCTTCTTGAATTTCACTTAGCTTATTTTTTTTATCATTTTTGTTCTTGGATCCCTAATTCTATGAATTGAATTGCAAACACGAGGAAATCTGCAGATGCTGGAATTTCAAGCAACACACATAAAAGTTGCTGGTGAACGCAGCAGGCCAGGCAGCATAGATAGTAAGAGATCTCCCCCTCCCCCTCCCACTTTCAAATCTCTTACTAGCTCTTCTTTCAGTTAGGCCTGACAAAGGGTCTCGGCCCGAAACGTCGACTGTACCTCTTCCTAGAGATGCTGCCTGGCCTGCTGCGTTCACCAGCAACTTTGATGTGTGTTAATTGTATTTTTTGCTATCTTTTTCTTCCACTTCCACACCAGTATTTTCATAGACTCAGATCCACTTTCATAATGTCTCCATTTCAGAAACATCAAATTGCTCCTGATTTCCTGTGTAGCCAAGCTATTAATTTCATTCCTAATTTTAAAAATTTCCTCCAATGTATGCTGTGCCAAATTCAATTTGTGTTTTTTTCTAGTTCCTTCAGCCTATTTTGTAATTCCTCTAATGTTTTATTCCTTTTTTTTCTTATATGAAGATATCGCTATAATTTTCCCTTTTAAGACAGCCTTCAGAGTATCCCATAGAATGGGAGGTGAAACCTCTCCACTATCATTGAATTCTAAGTAAAGACCAATTTCTTTTTTAATTTGTTCCTTAAAGTGGGGATCATTGAGTAGACTTGAATTTAGTTTCCAAATAGTATTCTTTGGTTGTAGGTCAAAATCAACAGATAAATATATAGGCGCATGGTCACTTACATCTATTGTCCCAATTCCACAGGTGCTTATTTTGTCTTTGTCTTTTCCAAATGTTATGAAATAGTCTATTCTTGTATATACAGAATGGGGGGCAGAATAATGAGCGTAATCCCTTCTGTCGGGGAAAAGGTCCCTCCATATATCAATTAACCCAACATCCTCAAAAAGTGTATTAACTCTCTTATGTAAGGATTTTGTTTCATAGGTTGTTCTATTGGAAGAGTGAAACTTTGGTTGTAATTGTAAATTTAAGTCTCCTCCACATATCAGGAGACCTTCTGTTTCTGTTACCATAACATTAGTAATTTTTTGAAAGAAACTAATATCACTTCCTGGGGGTGTGTATATATTCAATAGATTTTTTCATTTTGGATAGAATTTTACAGCATTTGATTGGATTTAACAGCTCACTGACATTAAAAGAAATGAATTTTACTTTGTCCTTAGCCATGTGTATTTACCTGTCAATATATCATTGAAATTAGCAGAATAACATTAATCGATCTACTCCCTGAACAAATAAGAACCAAGAAACATGAATAATTAAAAAAAGGCAATGAAGGTGTGATTCCAAGGCCGAGGTCTCTATTGGTGACCCTGGGTTGAGCTAGAGGAAATGTCTAGCCGTGGGGGATAGCCCCTCCTACCTGTGAGCTTGGGGGCCCCCATTACAGTACCCATAAAATAAGTGAACAAGTCTATGTCCATTACACAGAAAAGATTTCCCTTTGTATTCCCTCCATATATATATTCTCATTTAGGTGGGGAAAAAGGAGTGAATGAATGAATAAAAAAATTGAGTAATATAAAATCCACATTATAGTAAGTATTTCTTGAAATAGGTATAGCACCGTCTATTTTTGCTTCCATTTATCTTATCAACTCTTTTAAGGTTAGCCAAACCTTATGGCTCTTCCGGAGGGGGTGAGGGCTGTCTTCAGAAAACTCACAGTCCCTTCCTGATATTCTCTTGCCCTCCTCCCATCCCCTGCTTTCTCGGTTCTCTTACTATTTCCCAAGCAGATCGGGATAACTGCTCAGCCAGGCTTTCCCTCGGTTTGATCACGCTGACGGGCAGCCCTCTGTTCCTCATGTCTGTAGTCGCCTCTTCCACTATCTGATACAGTTGCAGACCATCTTCATAAAACACCCTCAGTTTAGCAGGGTACAGAGTTTGGACTCTAATCTTTCCTTGCTTTAATATTCGCTTTACTGCAGAGCATTCTTTACGTTTCTGCAGGACTGCCGGGGGGTAATCTTGATCGAAATATATTAATTTCCCATCCAAAATCACCCTCTTCTTTCCCCAGGCCCTTCGTAGAATCTCCGCCTTGGTATTGTATCAAAGGAATCTAATTACTATCGAGTGTGGCTTATCTTCTCTGTCTCCAGTAGGCCTCGGGACGAGCGCACGATGCTCCCTCTCAATTTCAAGCTCCAGAGTGGAGGGAATCTCTAGCACGTCCCACAGCAACTTTCCCACAAACTCCATCATAGACAAACCCTCCGCTCCTTCGGGAACATTGTATATCCTGATATTTTTCCGCCATGATCTTCCCTCCTGGTCAATCAGTTTAATTTTTGTTGATTTAATATTTTTATTGCCTTACTTGGTATCCGTTCCACGTTTTGCACATGATCTTCCACCTTCTCAATTCGAGTCTCTGCCACCGGTATTTTTTGATTGACGTTGGCGAGCTCTGACTTGATATCATTGAGTCGCTGTTTTATATCTTTTTGGAATCCCCGTACCTCTTCCAGAATTTTTATCATATTTGCCACTTCACCCGAATGAGGCCCATCGTCAGCCTCGCTAGCACGCATTTGGGTAGGAGAGCTGCGCATTGTACCTCTCTCGTCCATAGGCTCCGCAGTGATGCTTTTTTAATCTCCATTCTCTTTCCCCATTCTTGCCCCCCTTATCAATTCAGATATTTTTGGAAGACCTTATATTTGACGGATTAACGGGGCAATATATACGTTTTTCTGGAGGAGCTATTGATTTAAACTGCCATTCTGGACGATGACGTCACCAGAACCCCCTCTTTGTGATTTTTATAAATGACCTGGATGAGGATGTGGAGGGATGAGTTAGTACATTTGCTGATGACACAAAGGTTGGGGGTGTTGTGGATAGTGTGGAGGGCTGTCAGAGGTTACAGCGGGACATCGATAGGATACAAAACTGGGCTGAGAAGTGGCAGATGGAGTTCAACCCAGATAAGTGTGAGGTGGTTCATTTTGTTAGGTGAAATATGATGGTAGAATATAGTATTAATGGTAAGACTCTTGGCAGTGTGGAGGATCAGAGGGATTTTGGGGTCCAAGTCCATAGGACACTCAAAGCTGCTACGCAGGTTGACTCTGTGGTTAAGAAGGCATACGGTGCATTGCCCTTCATCAATCATTGGATTGAGTTTAAGAGCCGTGAGGTAATGTTGCAGCTATATAGGACCCTGGTCAGACCCCACTTGGAGTACTGTGCTCAGTTCTGGTCAACTCACTACAGGAAGGATGTGGAAACTATAGAAAAGATGCAAAAGGGTTTTACAAGGATGTTTCCTGGATTGGGGAGCGTGCCTTATGAGAGTGAACTTGGCCTTTTCTCCTTGAAGCAGCGAAGGATGAGAGGTGACTTGATAGAGGTATATAAGATGATGAGAGGCATTGATCGTGTGGATAGCCAGAGGCTTCTTCCCAGGCTGAAATGGCTAACACGAGAGCGCACGGTTTTAAGGAGCTTGGAAGTAGGTACAGATGAGATGTCAGAGGTAAGTTTTTTTACACTGAGATTGATGGGTGCATGGAATGGGCTGCTGGCGACGATGGTAGAGGGGGACATGATAGGGTCTTTTAAGAGATTCTTGGATAGGTGCATGGAGCGTAGAAAAATAGAGGGCTATGGGTAACCTGAGGTAATTTTTAAAGTAAGTACATGTTCAGCACAGCATTGTGGGCCAAAAGGTCTGTATTGTTCTGTAGGTTTTTCTGTTTCTATGAAGTACATAGACATTATAGAACCTTGACATTCGTCTCCTTACAGGCAGCCACAAAACAAAGAAACCCAAAAGAACCCATTGAGAAGCAGACCAAACACCCAATGTGTAGGGGAAAACAAATCATGCAAACAATAAAAGCAATTCAGATAGTGTTCAGAACTGTAGTCCACAAAGAGAGCCCATTCAGCGCAGAGCCAAGTAAACATCACAGAGCTGTGAGCAGAACCGGCCTGTCTGTCCCCTCGGGCCCCTACACCCTGATGCTTTCAATCTGGCCCAGCACTTAAATTGTCATCTAAACATTGGGTTCTGTCACTTCAATACGTTCTGGGGCCTGGACCCAACCTCCTCGATTCAGCCTGTACCTGACCTTTCCAATTTGGCCCAGCGCTTAAATCATTGTCCAAACATCAGGTTCAGTCACCAGGGTGTTAAAATTATTCAATAGCTCAAGAGTTTGCCAGCCTGGGACCTTCAATTTCCCAAATATGCCATATTAGAGTTTTACGCTGTCTGGGAGGCAAAAGAAACTGTTGTCAGAAGTTCTCCACTTTGACTAAATTAGTAGTTAGAACTAGGTGAGAGCAGGGCCTGACCATGGAGGGAGAAAAAAACAATCCACACTAGATGCAACAAAAATGTCCTTAACGAAAAAATAAACTAGTGTTGATCTTTACCTGAGAGGCAAGGGTGCCATGTTGATTGACAGTCTGGTCATATCATATTATTTGCCTGGGTTATTGGCCAAGCACGGAGGGATCACTTAAGCACCCTATGTCCTACATGAAAACTGGCAGGGCATCAACCAGATACACATAACCTGCACAGAATTGAAAGCAGCGTCTCCAGAATCTATTCAGAGGGGTAAACGGGGATGTGGTTCAAATCCCGAATCTTCCAAAATGGAAGGAAGGAATGGGAGAGCCAGGAATATTGTCACTAAATGGGAGGCACGGCAACACACTCAGCTTCCTCCTCACAGCTCCGGACACCAGGGTTCAACCCAGAACTCAGCTGCTGTCCATGTGGAGTTTGCACGCGCCCCTTATGACAGTGTGGCTTTCCCTCGGGTGCCCCAATTTCCTCCTACATCACAAAAATGTGCAAGTTGGTATATTAATTGGCGGCTGCCAATTGCCCCGAGTGTGTCGGTGAGTGGTAGAGTCAAGCGGGATTTGGTCACAGTGTGAGTGAAAAAACAAAAAGATCAATGTGAAATTAGCGTAAATGGGTCATCAGGGACTAGGTGGCCTGAAGGGCCTGTTTCTGGCCTGTACGGTTCTATGATTTTAATCCAAGAAACAGGCTTCCCATTTTTAAATGCGAATGTCTTAATATGTAGCTATTTGAAAGGGATTAAGAAAGAAGTTTCCAATCCTGTATACTGGTCCTCCCTTGGTTATGAACACCATATTTACATACTAACGAGTGTTTGGGAGAATGACGGGGTGGTTGGGGATGGATTTGTGAGCTCCTGAAGGGCTTTAGTGTTTTCATGTGCCTTCTCTCCACACAATCAAGGGCTAGGTGGACAAGCTGATCTGAGAGTACCGAACAGACTCTCTCACTGAGTCAGCAGCCCCTCTTTCCAGGACTGCTCGCTCTTCCAGCTCTGCCGTTTCTGTGATTCTCTTCCCACACTATTCCTTTCCATTTCCTACTTGCGTACCAACAATCTGGGTTTTGAAGAGTTCTCAGGAACAGAACCTTATTGTAACCTGGAGACTTCCTTCAGTCAGTGCCTCTATCATCATGATTCTGTAAAAAAAAAGTACAGTACCTTCTATGTGTTATGTTTTGTAACTTCAAAACATTCAAGTGATTCAAAGGAAGACTTGGGTGTCCAAAAGACGGGTCAAAATTCAAGTTTACTTTAAGCATGGTGCAGACTGATCACGCGGTAGTGTGGCAACGTATGCAATTCACATGATTTTACATATAACCCATAAATAATTATCTAAACAAACAAAAATGCTTCATCAAACTATATGTACAAGATTACTCCAATATGATTAGAATATTAGTCACACAACACTGTGCCAAAACCTGACTTACAAAGACCAAGCTATTTAAAGCATATTCTTGATAGGAATAAAGAATAAAGGGTGGTATTTTATTTTTAAATTAATTGTTATTCAGTACGTTACTCCCAGTGTTCATACTAGTCACTTTAGGAAAAATGTATAACAACCTGCTGTACTTCCTGTTTCCTTTGCACATTACAGAGGGCTTTCTGTGTACTATTCATGAGCTTCAGCGTGTCGTATCGATGCTATTCCTGCTTCCCTGCTGCAGAAAGTGGACTGACATTCTAGTTCAGCACTCCAGTCACCTTTTGAGGAAAGCTGCCATTTAAATCGTTACACTTGCTGTCCATGCATAAATTTATGGGCATCAAGTGACAATAAAGCGGGGAGTTCTTGCCATATGACCAATACCCCTTTTTCACCAAAGCCTATAGGTCATCAACTGAAACATTCATTCTGGGGTGTCCTCGGGATATTAAAACTATTATTTAAATGAAAGGTCTTTATTTCAATCTTTGCACAACTTACTAAATTAAACTATGGCATTTACTAAGAATCAACCACTGAGACTAAGTTTTGCTGTCAGAGCCAGTTGATTCCAGACCACATCACAGACTTGGTCCATTATCAATCTGGTCCACGTGCAGGAGGATGTTTCAAATGGTGTAGTTTACCTCAAAGAGCCCTGGTAAAATTGAAACCATTGTCAATGAGAGAGAAAGCTTTGCGGCTGAAATCATCTGGCATATTAGAGGACCACTGTGCTTGTTAACAGCTAATCATTTGAATCCCACTGCCGAAGACCTTTGTCAGGTCAACATCTTCATGTAAAGTTCTCAGTGACTTCATCAATATCTGGTGATCCACCCAAGTAACAAGATGATTCATTATTTTAATATTCCATTAGCATTTCCTCAGATAATGTGCAGACATACATGGAGGCAACATCCTTGGTTGATTTGGAATGTGAAATCTGGTCATTTCTTGTTGATATTAAAGGAATTTGCAGTAAATACAGCTGGTAACCACTCACCAGATGCTTAACTGCAATGTTCCTATCGACTCCACAGCTACAATAGCAAACCAGAGTCTGGCTATGATACAGATGAGTGACTCTGACTTTGACCCTTTGTGCTAAGTAGTCTTTATATATATATTTAGTTTTCGTTTTTATATATTTTTATTTGCCCAGATGGTTGCAGTTACAAAAAAATACTCTCCAGGAGAAACAATCCGAGTACATAAGGATGTCATCCACTCCTTTTAACACCCATTTCTTTGACCACTGGTATTATGCAGTATATACTATTAACATGGTCAACTGTGATAATTTTCCAAACTTCCTTTGATAGAGCCTCCTGTCCTCCATTCTGTATAAATGCAGCAGATGCATGGGAGCATCCTCCCCTCCAGGGCATGCACCATTTCTGCTTCTAAAGATGCAACTCACCTCCACTTCAAAAGCCACAATTAACAGCAGGCAATAAATACCCCATCATGCACACTTGACATAAAAATATAAATTCTTCCAACCACATTGGCCCAAATGTCCCTGTCAACAGTCCCAGGTAAAACAATGAAGTTTTGGGACTCTTATCCAAACACAGGGGTCCCAGCTTCCTCAGTTCTACTTGGCAGCACCTTGCTGACTGAGATCCAGTGCTGGGAGTCTTCGAGGAACTCAGAGCACCAAGCTCCGAGGACTTACAAATCAAAATAAGTGTGATTGATTTTTTTAAACGCACACAAAAGATATTCACAAACAACCTTGACAGGCTATTTAAACTTTGTGATCCCATAGGAGCTGTAGCGCCAGTCGCGTCACCTAGGTGAAGTTAACTTTGTAAACCAAGTTACTGCCTGATCCACAAGTGAGAGGACTGGAACTTGTGAGAAGTAAGCATGATTGGCAGATTCGGACCAAGTCCCTCTGTTGGCTGAATAGTGAGTGAACAGCACCACCTCGTGTTGAAAGACATGCAGCAGGAGAAAAGTAAATAACCAATGTCACCATTATTGATCACCTGAGATTCATTTTCTTGTGGGCATTCACAGTGAACACAGAAACACACTAGAATCAATGAAACACCACACCCAACAGGACAAATAAACAACCACTGTGCAAAAGTCAACAACTGTGCAAATCAGTCCAAAGGCAGATCAGGTTAATTGGTTGTTGTAAGTTGTCCCGTTATTAGGCTATTGTTAAAACATGGGTTGCTGGACAGTGCAGCTTGAAGGGACAAAAAGGCCTATTCTGCACTGTAATGCAATAAATATAAAATAAAATAATAATAAATAAATAAGCGATATGTATAGAGAACATGAGATGAAGAGTCCTGTGGGGCAAGTGAAGTATCTCTTCTGGATCTAAAGCCGGATGGTTGAGGGTGAATAACTGTTCCTGAACCTGGTGGTGTGGAACCTGAGGCTCCTGTACCTCCTTCCTGGTAGCAGCAGTGAGAAGAGAACATCAGGGCTAGATGGTGGGGGTCTCTGATGATGGATGTTGCTTTCCTGCAATAGCACTCCACGTAGATGTGCTCAATGGTGGGGAGGGCTTTAGCTGTGATGGATCTTTACAAACTTCATGCTGTCTTCATAATGGCACTTACTGCTGGGCCCTAGACAGATTTTCTGAAATGATAACTCGAGAAATTTAAAGTTGCTGACCCTCTCCACCTCCAATTCCCTGATGAAGACTGGCTCATGGACCTTGAAGACAATAATCAGCTCCTTGAAAATACTAATATTGACTGAGAAGTTGTTGTGGCACCACAGCCAGATTTTCAATCTCCCTCCTACAGGCGATAAGTCACCACCTTTCATTCGACCAACGATAGTGGTATCGTCAACGAACTTAAGTACGGCATTGGAGCTGTGCTTAGCCATATAGTCATAAGTACAAAGCAAGTAGAGCAGGGAGCTGATGGTGATTGTGGAGGAGATATTGTTGCCATTCCAAACTGACTGGGGTCTGCAAGAGAGGAAATCGAGGACCAAATTGCATAAGGTGGTATTGTGGCCAAGGTCTTGAAGCTAATTGATTAGTTTTGAGAGGATAATAGTACTCAATGAAGAGCATCCTGATGTAAGCATCTTCACTGTCCAGATGTTCCAGGGCTGAATGAAGAGCCAATGAAATGGCATCTTTTGCCAACCTGTTGTGATGGTAGCCAAATTGGAGCGGATCCAAGTCACTTCTCAGCCAAGACTTGATATGTTTCATCACCAGTCTCCAAAGCACTTCATCACCATTGTGGCTGGTTAGCACGGTCTTCTGCCTGAACTAGGTGGGTATCTCGGACTGCCAAAGTGAGAGGTTAAAGATATTGGTGAACACTCCAACCAGTTGATGAGCACAGGTCTTTTGTACTTAGCCAGGTACCCTGTATGCACCAGAAGGTTTCTGTGGAAGCTCTCCATGGGAAGGCTCTGTGGGAAACTGAGAAAAAAAACTAAAAATGATATCTTTGAAATGTGCAAGTCAACTTACACATTGTAAATTGTGGCAGAGAAGTTTGTTATTTGTAGCTGTCAGTGAGACGTGTTGCTCATAAATAAAAATATGAGATAAGTCGATGTTCCTACAGCAAGAGTCAGGGTCAAGGGCAGCTGTAGATGTAGGTTCAATTGCAGATTTCAGATGATTTTTATCCATATCAGAAAGGATTTGCAGAACACTGGGAGCTCATGGTGAATTAGTATGGACTCCACCCACTGAATGGCATCAATCTGCTCTGATGGAGAATAGCTATGTCTCCTGCAAGAAAAGATTCAGAACACTCCTCCAGAATAATGTAAATAGCCAGATGTTTGAGCCACAAATGCTAGGAAGAACCCACAGGACAATGAGCTGTCAGAGATGGTAGAGGCAGGCACAGTTACCTGTGCTTGGCCAGGTACCTGGATAGGATAGGCAAAGAGGTCTAATGCAGGTAAATGAGATTAGCATTGGTAGGTATCATAGTTAGCAAGGTGCCTATCAGTGCTGTACAATTCTATGATGTTATCACCGTTTGTCAAAACCACTCTTTCACATCTGCTTGAGTTCTGACCAGGAACTTGAAACATTATCTGTGTCTCTTCACACAAATGCTGCCTGACCTGCTGATTATTTCCAGCAATTTCTGTTTCATTTCTTTACATCCACAGGGAGCACAGAAGAGGCCTAGATTTAATATGGTGGTATGGTGGGAGAGGCTTTTAAGAGATCTTTGGATAGGCACATGTATATGAGGAAGATGGAGGGATATGGACATTGTGTAGGTAGGAGGGATTGGTTTTGGTGGGGGGCGGGGGCGGGTGGTTTGCTTTTTAGTTGATTCAGCACAACATTGCTTGACCCTGTGCTGTAACTGTTCTATGTTCTACCTCAACTGGGAACCAGCCTGATCATCTCTAAGTGTCCCCTTGACATAGCACCACCCTCCCCCTCCCCTTGTTCTCCATCCCATCTTCAACCCATCCCCTTCCTGTTTCCATCCACCCACAACACACACACTATCTCTCACCCTCCCATCCCCCCACTGCCCTTATCACCTCTTTTATCTAACAATCTGACACCAGCAGGCCTGTGTTCCTGCTTATCTGCCTTCAGCAATTGCCTCCAACCTTCACACTCCTCTCCTACACTTCGCTCCATCTACCTCATTATTTTTTCTTTCTGTCCATCTCCATCCACTTGCCATTGAAGGCATACGGTGCATTGGCTTTCATCAATCGTGGGACTGAGTTTAAGAGCCAAGAGATAATGTTGCAGCTATATAGGACCCCGGTCAGACCCCACTTGGAGTTCTGGTCACCTCACTATAGGACGGACGGTGGAAACCATAGAAAGGGGGCAGAGGAGATTTACAAGGATGTTAACAACAGGAATTCTGCAGATGCTGGAAATTCAAGCAACATACATCAAAGTTGCTGGTGAACGCAGCAGGCCAAGCAGCATCTGTAGGAAGAGGTGCAGTCGACGTTTCAGGCTGAGACCTTCGTCAGGTCTCGGCCTGAAACATCGACTGCACCTCTTCCTACAGATGCTGCTTGGCCTGCTGCATTCACCAGCAACTTTGATGTATGTTCTTGTTTACAAGGATGTTACCTGGATTGGGGAGCATGCCTTATGAGAATAGGTTGAGTGAACTCAGCCTTTTCTCCATGGAGTGACGGAGGATGGGAGGTGACTTGACAGAGGTGTACAAGATAATGAGAGGCATTGATCACTAAATTGGCTAGCATGAGGGGGCATAGTTTTAAGGTGCTTGGAAGTAGGTACAGGGGAGATATCAGGGGTAAGTTTTTTTTTAATGCAGAGAGTGGTGAGTGCATGGAATGGGCTGCTGGTGGCAGTGGTGGAGGTGGAAATGATAGGGTCTTTTAAGAGACTCCTGGATAGGGAGATGGAGCTTAGCAAAATAGAGGGCTATGGGTAAGCCTTGGTAGTTCTAAGATAGGGACATGTTCGGCACAGCTTTGTGGGCTGAAGGACCTGTATTGTGCTGTATGTTTTCTATGTTACTATGTTTTTCTATGTAATGGCTTCTCTGTAATGTTCCACTGCTGAGGTAATGGTTTCTCTGTAGCAGCAACGTTTGGATTATGACTAGAGGTAACGGGGCATGCTCCCCAATGAGCAGGATGTTGTTCGTTCTTGTGTAGCTGGGAGCCAGGAATTTGCAGGTCTTTTGCCAGGGAGAGATGAGGAGAGAAGACGCAACTGGAGGGAGTTGGTAGACCTTGGAAGGAGTGGACTTGGAGCGAGGGTCTGAAGGTCAGTGACAGTCGGAGGAGGTCAATGGTGGACGAACCATTGTATCAGTGAGCTCCAACATTGCACATTAGACTGTTTCATGAGACTGAAGCCTTTTTCTTTTTTTTATTTTCTTTACTAACCATATAGTCAAATTAGGAATTATAAAGATCAATCATTTAATCACATATTGTATACTGTTTGTTATTTCATGGTACTGATTTGTAACAGGGGACACATCACGCAACATCCACCCAAACGAGGTTTCCTAAGCTTGGCTGGGCCGGTGGAGCAGGGGTGGGGGGGTTATCATTCCCAATATTAAGCCATTAACCGAAGCGAGAGTTACACACGGAACAAAAAACATCCCAGTATGACAGAATAGGGAACCTGAGCCAATCAACATGCACAATCTCATTGGTTTTGTGAGATCAGCACTACTGATGTTTCTAATACCTGACGAAAAAGGCACACACATTATTTGAAAATAGATCAAAATCAATAATGTAATTCACTCATCTTTTGCTTATAGAGACTTTGCGGTAGAGAAACTAGCCGCTGAATTTCTTTACAATGTAGATCTCAGTGGGGGCCATGCGAATTTCAAAAGGGACAAGTAGACAAATAAGAAACTGGGGACCACAGGGATTTCTCAATCGGCCATGATAAGTTTACTGTTTTAATGAAATATTACTAAAATATATAAATAACAAAGAAATGAATATATGTAATTTAATTGGAACCCTGAATGAAATGAGTGTTAGATGATGCAAATGAGGTAGCAAAACAGCTTAGCATATGTGTGTGGGGGAGTGTGGCATGTCAATCATTATCTCCGCCCCTGCTTGACCACGCACAAATCACCACATCCACCCCACCCCCCAAATCATAATCTGCAGATTGGGCAGGGCTGCCTACAGCAAGCCCAGTCAGAGAGTACACAGCAGGAACCTGGTTCTGTTTGCCTTCCACTGACGCACACAGAGTTAAAAATACATGTGGACTAAGATGTTCACCAGTGGGATCATCAGTTGATCTGCTACCTGTCTTCAGGAGTTTCGGCCTGCTTATGATCAAGACTCCCTTGAGGTGGTGGGCCAGCAGTGCTAAAGCACCACCTCCCACTGGTGAGCTTAAAAACTTGGCATCTGCCTCTATCAGAGTTGTTGGTCACCTCCATCCAACAGATAGTCTGCTCTTCAGGTGTCTATGCAACTACTGAAGGGTTTGAAAGATATGTGTACACTGTCTGACTATCTGCCCCTCTGGACGTACTTGGTCCACACCCATGCTGATCCTTTCTCTGCTGCCTCAGCTGCAGCCCTGCTGGTTGACTTGATCTCTCTTCTAGTGAAGCCAAGGTCACGCAGCCACTTCTGGAAAGTGAACGTAATAAACCCACGGCAGCCCACTTCGAATGGATAGCATGAGACCTTCCACCCTCTGTCTCTGCACTCTGATCTTAATTCTGCATATTTGGTTAACTTGCGCTCATGGGCTTCATCGATGTTGTCTTCCCAGGGGCCTGTGAGTTCAGCAATAACCACTTCTCTACTGGTGTCAGACCATACATATCTGGATGCAATGTGGTGAAAGCTATTTGCTCCGGGAAACTGCCTTTCCCGTCCAGGCAACACACATCAAAGTTGCTGGTGAACGCAGCAGGCCAGGCAGCATCTCTAGGAAGAGGTACAGTCGACGTTTCAGGCTGATACCCTCCGAAGTCCTGACGCAGGGTCTCGGCCTGAAACGTCGACTTTACCTCTTCCTAGAGATGCTGCCTGGCCTGCTGCGTTCACCAGAAACTTTGATGTGTGTTGCTTGAATTTCCAGCATCTGCAGAATTCCTCGTGTTTCCCGTCCAGGTCTGCCTTGACACACCAATCACTGGCTGAAGAAAGTATGCTTGATCGTGAGCCTGCGCTGTACACCCTTGACTTGGACCCTTCTTTCACAAATGACATGCGATGTTCTGTGCAACATGGGGCATGAGATAAGTTGTGCTGCAGTACTCTCTGCTCAACCGCATGTTATGATACTTCTAAAAAAATGTGACATGAAGGCTGCAGTTACTGCAGCGCGGTCATCTGCCGGAAACAGCGAAACTGCAGAGAAGCAAGAACACCTCCCTATTTACCACTACAACATCCAATAGCAGCTAACGGAGACTATGGAGGGTGGGGGCCACAGACATAAATGTAAGTCACAAGTGGGCTAGGAGCAGAAAAAAGTTGTGAACCCCTCTGATTTACATCACCATGTTTAGCTACGCTCTGAAACTAATTCAGAACTTTTTATTGATAGATACAGCATAATAACATGCCTTTCCATCTCAATGAGTCTACCCTGCTAAATTACACTCAGGTGAACAATGAACCTACTAACGCATACATTTTTGGATTGTGGGACAAAACCAAAGCAGCTGGAGAAAACCCACATAGTCGTGGGGAGAATGTACACATTCCTTACGGACAGCAGACAACACTGGAATTGAATCTGGACTACTAGTGATGTGCTAACGTTATGCTGTCCATCACCCCATACTCTCCACCTCCCACAGGGATCATTCCCTCCACGATTCCCTCCCCTGCAACAATCTCCCTCCTGGCACTTATCACTGCAAGCAGCAGAAGTGCTACACCTGCCTCACCTCCATGCAGGGCTCCAAACAGTCCTTCCAGGTGAGGCAACACCTGCACATCTGTTCGAGTCGTCTATTGTATCTGATGTTGCATATGTGGCCTCTCCTACATTGGTGAGGCCCGATGTAAATTGGGGAAACGCTTTGAGCACCTCCACTCCATCTACAAAAAGCAGAATTTCTGTTTAATTCTGATTCCCATTCTGGCATGTTGGACCCCAGCCTCTTGTCACTTGAGGAGGCCGCTCTCAGGTTGGAGAAGCAACCTCATATTCCATCTAGGTAGCCTTCTTCCTGATGGCATGAACATCGATATCTCCAATTTCCAGTATTTTTCTTTATCAACTCCCCCTGCCCTCTTCTTCAAATCCCCACTCTGATCTCTTACAGCATCTTCTCACCTAGCACCTCCCCCCGGTGCCCCTCCTAGCTTGTCCACCTTCATATTCTAGCATCTTCCCCCCTCCTTTCCAATCCTGATGACTATTTATTAATTTCCATATAGATGCTGTTTGACCTGTTGAATTCTTCCAGAATTGTGTGTGTTGTTCTGAATTTCCAGCATCTGCAGAATCCCGTGTTTATGATTTGCTAATTTACCGTGCCACTCAATAACATGTAACATTTAATCTTTGAGGCCTTCCCACGAGACTCTGTGTAACTTCAGACTCGTACAAACTTGTGTAAGAGTAGTGCAATAACTGTACTGCAACATCAGCAGCCAAGAGCAATAACAATGTTATTAATATTTAATTTTACTGATAATGTACATTGAAAGTTATATGAAGAACCAGCTAGTCTTTATTAGATATCATTTTCAAGTTCATCGCACAAGCAGAAACAAAATAACCAGTTTATCTATGGCCTCCTCTACTGCCACAGCGAGGTCACATTCCAGCTGGAGGAGCAATATCTCATATTCTTTCTGCGTAGCCTCCAATCTGATAACATGGACAGAGGTCTCTAACCTCCAGTAATTTCTCCCCTCCTCCCTGCTTCCATTCCCCTTCATGGTTACCCTCCTACCTCTTCTCTTCACCTCATCTGCTCACCATCCCCTCTCTGATATCCCCCCACTTTCCTTTCTCCCATGGACCAATATCACCTTCTATCAGACTCCTTCTTCTTCAGCCTTTTACCTCTTCCACCTGATCACCTCCCAACTTCTCACTTCATACCTTCTCCCCCATCCAGACATCCTCCCCCTCATCTGGTCTCACCCCTCACCTGCCAGCTTGTACTCCTTCCCCTCCCTCCCACCTTCTTATTCGGGCTTCTTCCTCCTTCCTTTCCAGTCCTGAAGAAGAGTCTCAGACCAAAACATCGACTGTTTATTCCCCTTCTGACTGACATGCAGAGTTCCTCCAGCACTTCGCACGTGTTGCTCAAGATTTCCAGCATCTGCGGAATCTCCTGCCTTTACAGTTTATCCATATTTATTGCTGGAATATGTGGAAGGAAGGTGGTTTGGGAACACACTTTCATTGGGATAAGTGGACAAAAATGAATTAGCAAGAACCAACCTGTCATGTGGCAGAAAATATCACCTGTCTGATCAAAACCTGTCATTGTTCAGTTAGTAGGTTTCTTACGGTATACCAAAAAAAGGCACTAAAATGTTACTGAGTCCTGGTAAAAGATCATCAAGATTAAATACTGCTCTCTAAATATCCCCTGACCTGCTGAACATTTTCAGTATTTTTCTAATTTCAGACTTCTAGTATTTGCAATATTTTGCTTATGCATTAGAAAGGACAGTCAGCAGGACTGGCAGCTTTTTAAGTACTGGTGAACAAGTAGTCACAGTACGTTATAAGACTTCAAGCTACCTCAACTACTCTTTCCTTCTCCCCATTCTTCCATCACACTTGCTCTGACTTTGTCTCTCCATACAGTTGCCTCTGAAATGTTTCTTTCTAAACCATGGCTCCCTTCTGCCATTGTTAGCAAAGCCCTTGACTCCTTCTCATCCATTTACTATATCTCCGCTCTTACTCCATCTTCTCCAGGACAGGACAAGTAGAGTTCCCCTGGTCCTCACCTTTCATGTCAAGAGTTCTGCATGCCACCTTCAAAGAAATTCCACAACCAGGCACATCTTATCCTTTCACCCCTTTCAGCATCTCACAGGAACATTTCTCATTGTGGTTCCCGAGTCCACTCTTCCATTCCCACTAACTATCCCTTCTTCGAGGCAGCATCTCCCACTGTAATCACAGGCAATGCAATACTTGAATTTTCACCCCTTCCCTTCCTACCATCCAGTGGTCCAAACAGCTCTTACAAGTCAACCATGATTCACTTAAGTTTCTTTCAATCTAGTGTACTGTATTCAGCATTTACTGGAGGTACTGAATGCAGATTGGGCATTTACTTTGAGAGTACCTGTGTTCAGTCCAGAGCTACCCATTCGCCATTTTAATTATTTATCCCACTCCCACTGACCTACTGGCCTCCCATACCAATATAATGAGGCGCACACAAGCTTAGGAACGGCACCTCATCTTTCATATGGGCACGTTATGGCCTGCTGGATGATAATGAATTTTACAACTTCAGGTAACTTGATATCTTGGTCTGTATCAGTCACCCTTCTGTAATATTAGTTCAGCTTCTCTTTCTATTCCCCTTCCCATTCTCCCCCCACCCCCCCCCCACCCGCCACATTGGGACATTGGGAGTGGAGAAACTCTCCAGCCTGTCCTGCCACACTTGTCCTCCTGCTCTGCACTTCACAGCTCCTATATTCTGCTCTGTTCTCACTCCCTAATGGTTCCCATTCACTCAATAACAAAATAACCTTGTTTACAGTTGATCTCAATAGTTATCTCAGTTTTATCCCATCAGTCATGCCCCCCTTCTCCACCCGCCCTGCAACTTCACAGGCTTCTTTTGCCATCTTCCCCGTCCTGACAACACATCTGCAGGCTGAAACATTGATCGTTTCTCTTCACAGGTCTGGCCTGAGCTGCTGAGCAGTTCCAGCAATTTCTGTTTTACAAGCTGTCACGTTTTCCAAATCTCAGCTCATTCTAGGCCCGACCCCTTCTTCAAGAACTGGGTGTGAATAGAGCTTACCAAGCAAACCTGCATGTTAGTGTAAATTTCAAGTCAGAAAATGTAAGTGTTTTCAGAAAAATAATATGTTGCAGTATCAGAGATAGTGTTGTCAATTGCCTGCTGAACTGCATCTTAAGAACCAACTAACCAAGCCAACACAGAAGGGAATATTCTTGTACACATTGACTAGGGGATTTAACCCAGCTTCAACTGTGGGTGTGCAAATGGGAATAGTGCTAACCTATTATTTCTTACAGGGTACCCATATTAATATGTTTTCATCTTTACAGGAAATAGATCAGTAATCCACAACTAGACTGGATACCCAAAGTTGGTGTAGATGCTGGAATGTGGAGCAACAAAGCATCTGCTGCAGGAACTTACTGGGTCAACCATCTGTAGGAGGAAAGGAATTAATGATGTCTCAGGTCGAAAGCTGTGTCAGGATTTTGACGAGAAACAGTGACAATTTCTTGCCTCCCACAGATGCTGCTGGATCTGCTGAGTTCTTCCAGCCCAAATCAATGTACAGTAGTAGAAGCCCATTAACTTAAAATGCCAGATTTAATTTCAGGTTTCCCAATATGTCATAAAACTTATTGATCCATTCGAGGATAAAGGGTTCCTCTAGCTGAAGCTGAACCAGGATGAGACTTAGCCAACCATCCCCGAACCTTCAATGTAACAGAAGCTGCTTGTAGATGTATGGAAGCATGGCTTTCCACTTGCACACACATTTGCATTTTAGAAATTCATTTGCTTGTAGTCAAAAACTTTCAAAAGTGGATAGTAATGTGAATAAATTATGCTCAGTATGAACCACTTCCAAACAACCATCATACTCTGTGAAAGTTCCAAGATAAAATGTTGATTATTCATAAAACTCCCCCAACTATAATGTAATTACATCTTATGGGAATCTGCTATGACATGGTTATTTCTCATTCCCACATCAGGCGTTTTGGGCAAGACTGGTGTGAATAACAAACTTAGAGCAGTCTTGTGCAGTTGGCTCTACCTTTTGGAAATACAATGAAACCACCTATCCATACACAGCAGACAAGCAGTAAAAAGTAACTTCCATACCATTTGTTTGGGCTAAGTTTCAATGGCTCTCCAGGATCACTGGAAGTCCAATTCACTGGGAGAGGTATGTTTCCAGCTGGCAACGTGTACTTCTGCTCTGTAAAGATGTTAACTGAAATACAGCCATTTCTGTAGAAGTAAACAGCAGTTCTGAACTGCCGATATGTACTGCTTTTGTTTGTAGGGTTGATTGTGCTCAACAGACCAAAGTACTAAAAGAGTTCCAGTTGGCATATATTACAACTCCACATCATTGTCTTGGACACTCAGGTGAGTGAAAGACAATTCACTGAATTTCAACTGAAGTTCAAATCAACACTGAGTTGCAGGAGAAACCAGTGTCTGAGATGGTTTAACTGAATTAAAATTAGCCCATTTCAAACCTTCAAACCCTCATAGCATTTGTGTTGTAACTAAGGTTTGTCACTGAACACAATTTGGTTCAATGGCAGAGACTTTCCTTAATGGAACGCACATGAAATTTGACATATGATCCAAGACAACAATAAAATCCAAAGGGATTACAGGCATAAGCATTAGGAAGCACCAAATGATTTTAGTAGTCCTGACGAAGGGTCTCGGCCTGAAACATCGACTGTACCTCTTCCTATAGATGCTGCCTGGCCTGCTGCGTTCACCAGCAACTTTGATGTATGTTAAATGATTTTATTAGTTTGTTCTTAATTACTTACTTCAATCTTAGAAGTCTGTTAAAATTCTTGGCAATTCTGTCAAAAGGCAAGAACCTCACACGAGGCTTTGCCATTTCAAAGCCCATCAGGAATAAGCCTTCGAAACTACCTACTCACAGGAGGACACCACTGGCCAAGCTGGGTGTGGCTGACCAGATCCAACATTACCTGGCCCAACATAAAATGAAATGATAGCAGTAAATATTTCATTATTTGTTTAGAGTTCATACATAACAGGTGTTCACAATTTTAAAGGAGATTAAATTTCTATTTTGACTTGTACCTTGCTTAATAAACTTCGTAACTCCCTACTTCCTTATTCATGGCAATAAATTGGACTCCAAGCCGATCAAAACTGGTCAAAGTAAAAGAGTCAAGTCTGATTTACATAACTATGAACAATAAGAATTAGTGTAGTGGGAAAAATACGCAAGGATAAATGAGTAAGGCAAAAAAAATTATCAATTGTTTCATAAAAGATATAAGTAACATAAAAGATCCAAAGTCATAAGTTTAGTATTTAAATCACTGTAGCGTAACATTAAAGCAACACAGAACACAGAACCATGGAACAAAAATAGCACAGAACAAGTACTTTCGCCAGAATGCACCTTACATACAATGTCCATATTTCCTTGATAAAACACAGTAAGTCCTAAGGCAATGTAAATTCTAGTATAACAATAATCAACATAATTTTCATTAGCTGCTATTTCTACACCTCAGAGCTTTCTATTTTGTGAAATATCATAGATCAGTAGCCTTGGCACAGGAAGAAAATTGAAGATGCCAGCTCTCAAAACTGAGTAGTCAATTGGCAAAGAGAAAATGCAAATTAGGGGGCAATCCTTCAAGTCAGGAAAAAGCTGGTCTTATTCTACACTGGAGGAAGTCAAGTTTAGCACCATCAAAAGTTCTTTCTGCTGAAAATGTTTAAGAACTGGTAAAAATGTTCTCAACAAAAATTGAAATAATACTTCAATTTCAAAGCAGCAAACCTTTGTAACCATTTCTCATAGACACAGACTTTTTTTTAAAGAGAATCTTATGATCCTGTCTCTGTTTTACAAAGACCAAAAAATATTTCTCCATTAAATCAGCCACTAACAATGTTCAAAGGCAGGACAGTGTGTACTTTGTAGATATCAGTATGAATCTCTTCATTTGGCAGCTTGGTTACTGATTGGCCACTTCCAGCATCTCTTTCACAGTTAGTAGTTTCTCTCTGGGCTTGCCCACTTTTTCTCCTTTTGTCACTTCAGAAGAGTCAATTTTTTCCCATCCAGAAAATGAAACTGGGCAGATACCTAAAAAAAAATCAAAATGTGGTTTATATAAAATACACATATATCTTTATCAAGCAGTTGAAAAATGAGAGTATTGCCAGAGAAATCTGCAATCAGAATCCTAAATGACTGCTTCATACTCCTAAACTCCATAAAAATGGAGTACTCAACAATAAGAATAAATGTTAAAGGACAGGTTGCTTACACAGGTAAACCAGATTTGGATCACATGCTCTTTAATGAGGGGAAAATATTGCACAATATTGCCCTGAAGTGGCAAACCAAGAAACCTCAACTTCACCTTCAACTTTAGACTATATGGTGACTAGGCACAAGAATTAAGGCCAAGATCTAATCCACCTCTTACTTCATACTAGGGGAGCAGCAAGACCAAGGCATGATTATGGCCAGTTCCTGCTCTTACTTCCATTAAAAGGTAATGAGCATTCTTAACTCTGCATTATACCATCTTCAATGTCTAAATTCTGGAATATACCTGCAACTTTCTACCACACCATTCTACTAGGCAAGATGTATCAACTCTAGGGAAATGTGCCTTCAAGAGACAGCTTTCTCCTTACCAATATTTAAATTATTACCTCACAGAAGGTATTGTAGATGCATAACATCTTCGTATGGCTCTGCATGTGACCACTAGAAACTGCAAAGAGTTGTAGATATGGAAATGAGCCTCCCCTCTATGGACTCTGTTACATTTCTTGCTGCATCAATAAGTGTGTTGATTACAGGAGTTAGAACTTTAGTGGGAGAGGCCAGAGAGTAGGAATAGATGGTTGCTGGAGGTCTGTGAATAGTGGGGGGTATTGGTCTGTTATTTGTCAGGTTCATTAAAGATTTGGTTGATAATATGGTAAACTGGATCAGCAAATTTTCAGATGACTCCAAGTTTGGGGGCATAGTGGACAGCAAGAAAGACTATTAAAGGATCTGACCCAGCTGGAAAATTGGGCTGAAAAATGGCAGATGAAATTTAATGCAGACAAGAGTGAGGTGCTGCACTTTGGGACAAACCAGGGTAGGACTTGCACAGTGAACAGGTGGGCACTGAGGAGTATGCTACAACAAAGGGATCTTGGAATGCATAGAACAGTATAGGCCATTCAGCCCATGATGTTATGCCAACCCTTTAACCAACTCTACCATCAATCTAACCCTTCCCTCCCACATCAACGTCCATTTCTCTTTCATCCACGTGCCTATCTAACAGTCTCTTACACAGATCAGTAATTCTGTCAAAATGGCATCACAGATAGGCAGATAGCATGACAAAGGGAGCTCTGACACACATGCCTTCATAAATCAGAGGAGTTGGCTGTTATGTTGAGGTTTTATAAGAGCTTGGTGAGGTCAAATTTGGAGTACTGTATACAGCTCTGATCACCTACCTACAGGAAAGATATCAATAATATTGAAAGAGTACAAAGAAAACTTGCAAGGATGTTGCGAATATTTGAGGACAACAATTGTAGGGAAAGGTTGAATAGGTTAAGACTCCCCACCACCGGAACACAGGAGAATACAAAATTATGAGGAGTTTAGATAGGATAAATGCAGGCAGTTCCCCCTCCCCCCCGCCCCCAACTGAGGATCCATGAGACTAGAACAATAGGTCATAAGTTAAGGGTGAAAAGTGAAATATTTAAGGGGAACCAGATGGTGAACTTCTTCACTCAGAGGGTGGTACAATATAGAGCAAACTGCTAGCAGAAGTGGTGAATATGGTTTCAACTGAAGTTTGGATGAGTACGTGGATGGGAGAGATATGGAGGACTATGGCCCAGGTGCAAGTTGATGGGACTAAGCAGAATAACAGTTCGGCACAGACTAGATAAGCCAAAGGGCCTGTATCTATGACTCTATTGTGCTACAGCTATACGAGTCATTGGTGAGGCTGCACTTTAAGTACGGTGTACAGTTTTGGTCACCCTGTTGTAGAAAAGATATAACTAAACTAGAAAGAGTGCAGAAGAACTTCATGAGGATGTAGCTGGAACTCAAGAATCTGGATTATAGGGAGATATTGTCCGAGCTAGGTCTTTATTCGTTGCACTTCAAATGAAAGAGGGGGGGATCTTAAAATGTAAAATTATGAGAGGCATAAAGAACATAAATGATAAATGTCTTTTCCCCAGGGGGCAAAGATTTAGGATGAAAAGGGAAGGATTTAAAAGGGGAACCTTTTTCCAACGCAGTGGGTAGTGAGTATATGGAAGGAAGTGGTTGAGCCAGGTACAATAACACAATCTAAGCAGCATTTGGATGGGCACATGGAGGGAAGGGACCCAGAGGGGTATAGGCCGAGGAAGGAAATTGGGATGAACTAGGTGGTCTCAGCATGGAGTCGTTGGTCCGAAGGGCCTATATTTATGCTGTATTGCTTTATGAACCACTTTTGGAACCGCCCAATTCATAGCGAAGAATTGCTTTAAACTCAAGAAAATCTGCAGATGCTGGAAACCACAACCACACACACAAAATGCTGGAGGCAGCATCTGTGGAAAAAGAGTAAACAGTTGATGTTTCAAGCCGCGACCCTTCATCAGGATTGGAAAGGAAGGGGAGAAGTCAGAGCAAAAAGGTGGAGGGAGAAGGGGAAAGTGATGTGTGAAACTGGGAGAGGGGGAGAGAGTGAAATAAAGAGCTGGGAAGTTGATCAAAGGGCTGGAGAAGGGGGAATCTGATAGGAGAGGACAGAAGACTTTGGAAGAAAGGGAACGGAGAGGTGATGGGCAGGTAAAAAGGTGAGAGAGGGAAACAAGAATGGGGAATGGTGAAGGGGGGTGTGGCAATTACTGGAAGTTCGATAAATCGAAGTTCATACCAGCAGGTTGGAAGCTACCCAGATGGAATATGAGGTGTTGCTTCTCCAATCAGAGTGTGGCCTCATCATGGCAGCAGAGGTGGCCCTGGACTGACATGATGGAATGAAAAGTAGAATTGAAATGGGTGGCCACCGGGAGATCTTGCTTTTTGTGACAGATGGAGCGAAAGTGCTTGGCAAAGCGGTATCCCAATCAACGTCAGGTCTCACCTATATACAGGAGGCCACACCAGGAGCTCTAGATGCAGTAGATGACCCCAACAGACTCGCAGGTGAATGTTGCCTCACCTGGCAGGACTGTTTGGGACCCCGAATGTTAGTGAGGGAGGAGGTGAAGGGGTAGGGGCAGGTGTGGCGCTTGTCCTGCTTGCAAGGGTAAGTACTACGATGGAGATCAGTGGGGAGGGACGAATGGATAAGGGAGTCGCAAAGGGAGAGATCCCAGCAGAAAGCAGAAAGTGGGGGGGGTGGAGGAGGCAAGGGAAAGATATGCTTGATGGTGGGATCCAATTGGAAATGGTGTAAGATTTATGTATGGAATGCGGAGACAGGTGGGATGGTAGGTGTGGACAAGAGGAACCCTATCCCTGCTCTGGCAGCAGGAACATGGGGTGAAGGCAGATGTATGTGAAATGGAAGAGATGCCGGTGAGGGCAGCATTGATTGTGGAGGAAGGGAAGCCCTTTCTTTGAAGGAAGGCATCTCAGTTGTTCTGGAATGAAAAGCCTCATCCTGAGAGCAGATGCAGTGGAGAGGGAGGAACTGAGGGAAGGGGAATGGTAATTTTTTTTTTACAAATGACAGAGTGGGAAGAGTATAGTCTAGCTAGCTGTGAGAGTCAGTGGATTTATAAAACATATTAGTAGATAGACTGCCTCCAGAGATGAAACACAGAGATCAAGGAAGGGTAGAGAGGAATCAGAAATGGACCAGATAAATTTGAAGGTAAGGTAGAAGTTGGAAGCAAAGTTGATGAAGTTGATGAGCTCAGCATGGGTGCAGGAAGCAGCACCAATGCAGTCGTCCATGTAGTACAGCAAAAGTTGGGGGGTGTTGCTGGTGTAGGCTTGGAACATGGATTGTTCTACGTAGCTGATGAAAAGGCAGATATGACTGGGACACATGCGAGTGCTCATGGCTCCATCTTTAATTTGAAGGAAGTGGGAGGAGATGAAGGGGAAATTATTGAGGATGAGGACTGGTTCTGCCAGATAGGTGAGTGTGCTGGTGTAGGGGAACTGGTTGGATCTGTTGTCCAGAAAGGAGCAGGGAGTTTTTAAGGCCCGTCTAATGGGGGATGCAGGTGTATCGGGACTGGACATCCACAGTGAAAATGCAACAGTCAGGGCCAGGGAACTTTAAGTATTTGAAAAGATCAGGAGCATGTAAAGTGTTACAAATGTAGGCAGGAAGGGACTGACCTGGGGGGGGGCGGTGAGGGGGATAAAACAGAGTGGAGGTATGCAGGCACAAATTCAGTGGGACAGGAGCAGGCAGAAACAAAAGGTCTGCCTGGACAGTGAGGTTTGAGGATCCTGGGTAGGAGGTAGAAACTGGAAGTGCTGGGTGAGGGAACTATTAGGTTGGTGGCAGTGTATGGGAGACCCCCAGAGTTGATAAGGTCAGTGATGGTGTGGGAGACAATGGCCTGGTGCTGCTTAGTGGGGTCCTGCTCAAGAGGTGGTGTCTGACAGTTATCGCCTGGCCTCAGCAAGGTAGAGGAACAGCAACCCTCTTACCTGTGGGTTTGATGATGAATTTGGGTTTAGTGTGGAGAGTGGAGAGCAGTGCATTCAGAGCAAGTGAGGTTAGAATTGGAGAGAGAAGTATTAAAATCGAGACGGTTGATGTCTTGTCGGCAGTTGGCAATGAAAAGATCCAGAGCAGGCAGAAGGCCAGAGTGGGGTGTCCCGGAAGAGGAGGAGGGGTAAAGACGGGAGAAGGGGTCATTGGTGCGGACTGGAGAGTCCTTGATGAAGAAGTAGGCTCAGAGACGGACATAACAAGCCATGGGTGACAAAGGACATTAAGGACATCCTGAACGCTAAAAAGAGGGTGTTTAGAGATGGAAATAGGGAGGAGCTGAGGGCAATACAGAGGGACTGAAAGCCAGGATCAGGGAGACTAAAGACAGGTACAGGAGGAAGCTTGAGTGGAAACTCCAGCAGAACAACATGAGAGAGGTCTGGAGGGGGATGAGGACCATCACTGGGTTTCGGCAAACTAGCAACAGAGGAGCTGAAGGCAATGTGGACAGGACCAATGAACTTAACCTGCTCTTTAACAGATTTGACATTGTGACCCCTGCCCATCCCCCATATGAGCCATCTGTTGTCGGCCCCCAACCAACACGTATTCCACTCTCCCCTCCTACCCCTCCTCACAGTCCCCCACCCTGCTCTCATGACTATACCCCTTCCCCACACGAAACCACCACGGTGGGCTTCACGGCTGAACAGGTGAGAAGACAGCTGAAACGTCTCAACCCAAGCAAGGCTGCAGGACCGGATGGTGTCAGGACCAGGGTGCTCAAAGCCTGTGCCCCTCAACTATGTGCAGTACTTCGCCATGTATTCAACATGAGCCTGAGGCTCCAGAGGGTTCCGGTACTGTGGAAGACGTCCTGCCTCGTCCTGTGTCGAAGACGCCGTGCCCCAGGGGCCTCAGTGACTACAGACTGGTTGCATTGACCTCCCACATCATGAAGACCATGGAGAGACTTGTTCTAGAGCTGCTCCGACCTATGGTCAGGCCACACTTAGATCCCCTCCAGTTCGCCTACCAGCCCCGACCAGGAGTTGAAGATGTCATCGTCTACGTGCTGAACCGTGTCTACACCCACCTGGACAAGCCAGCGAGCACTGTGAGGGTCATGTTTTTTGACTTCTCCAGTGCGTTCTATACCATCCGCCCTGCTCTGCTGGGGGAGAAGCTGACAGCAATACAGGTGGATGCTTCCCTGGTATCATGGATTCTTGATTACCTGACTGGCAGACCACAGTACATGTGCTTGTAACACTGTGTGTCCGACAGAGTGATCAGCAGCACTGGGGCTCCACAGGGGACTGTCTTGTCTCCCTTTCTCTTCACCATTTACACCTCGGACTTCAACTACTGCACAGAATCTTGTCATATTCAGAAGTTTTCGGATGACTCTGCCAAAGTTGGATGCATCAGCAAGGGAGATGAGGCTGAGTACAGGGCTACGGTAGGAAACTTTGTCACATGGTGTGAGCAGAATTATCTGCAGCTTAATGTGAAAAAGACTAAGGAGCTGGTGGTAGACCTGAGGAGAGCTAAGGTACCGGTGATCCCTGTTTCCATCCAGGGGGTCAGTGCGGACATGGTGGAGGATTACAAATACCTGGGGGGATACGAATTGACAATAAACTGGACTGGTCAAAGAACATTGAGGCTGTCTACAAGAAGGGTCAGAGCCATCTCTATTTCCTGAGGAGACTGAGGTCCTTTAACATCTGCCAGACGATGCTGAGGATGTTCTACGAGTCTGTGGTGGCCATGCTATCATTTTGCTGTTGTGTGCTGGGGCAGCAGGCTGAGGGTAGCAGACACCAACAGAATCAACAAACTCATTCGTAAGGCCAGTGATGTTGTGGGGATGGAACTGGACTCTCTCACGGTGGTGTCTGAAAAGAGGATGCTGTCTAAGTTGCATGCCATCTTGGACAATGTCTCCCATCCACTACATAATGTACTGATTGGGCACAGGAGTACATTCAGCCAGAGACTCATTCCTCCGAGATGCAGCACAGAGCGTCATAGGAAGTCATTCCTGCCTGTGGCCATCAAACTTTACAACTCCTCCCTTGGAGGGTCAGGCACCCTGACCTGATAGGCTGGTCCTGGACTTATTTCATAATTTACTGGCATAATTTACATATTACTATTTAACTATTTATGGTTCTATTACTACTTATTATTTATGGTGCAACTGTAATGAAAACCGATTTCCCCCCCGGGATCAATAAAGTATGACTATGACTATGACAGAGGAAGAACTCAGTGTCATGGCGTGAGTTGAACACACTGAGGTGTAGGTGCAGGGGAACAAATGTGAGGCCCTTGCTGACGACAGAACATTCTGCCTCAGAGAGGGTAGGGTCGGGGGAATTGTAAAGTCCAGCACAGATGAGAGCTGGGATCAGAGGGGGGGGAAGAGGGTTGGTGGTGTTAGAGGAGACAGAAGGGTTGTGGTGTTCAGGGAAGGAGGGGTGGGAGGAAGATGGAGGCTCTGTGGACCCAAGAGCTGACAGTGGGGCCTGAGAGACCCGGGATTGCAGAGTGTTGGGGGGGGGTGGGAAACTGGGGTTCTATCAGCAGCGCATAAAGCCTCCGCCTGGATGTGCTGTCAGTCAAAATCCAGGCTGGAGTAGGAGTTAAAGGTTGGCACTGGTATTTCCAGGTTCTGAGTTGTTTTAAACTACACACCTCTTTGCTTAAGCAAGGCCTCAATTACTTTATACCCTCCTTTCAAAGCAGATACATCCAGTATTCCTGATTGTACATCTTCCAGAACAGATTCGGCTGTTTCAAAACCGTCATTCATTGTGTTTGCGATGACCCCTACTGGTCCTCTTTTTACCCAGCCACTGCAGTACATGCCTGAGACAATTAGAAAAGTAAAAAGCACGATATTAATGAAATGCAGAGAAAAACATTGCAATACCCTCCATTTTGATGATTGTTTCAAACCTGTCATCACATTTTCTATTGCACATATTATTTCCATGACTTTCTGCTATCTCAAAAAGCCTGGCTGCTTCATTAAGCTTGGATTTGACTAGATTCTTAATTTCCTCCTCCTATTAAGTACACTTGGTGACACTGAACCATCATGGACCTGTGTACAACCATCATTATTTGCTGCTCACCCACTTGTCGAATACTTAAGCCTGTACTATAGTACAGGTCCACAATCCCTTATCCGAAAAGCTCCGAAAACCGAAGTTTTTCTCGTGGAGTGTGGACCGTGTCATAACAAGGCTTGTTTGGCACGCCAACAGCTGACGTCACTCAGGTGTGACGTGGCAGCACTAGCAGAGGCTGCCAGACATCAGTTGTGGCTCAGCTGTCATAGTGCTGCTTCATAACTTGAGAATCCTGTTCCTGGCTCATCAGGTACCTGTAGAGTATTTTGCTTTGTTTACCAGACGTAATGCAACTTATCGAGAGGTACCTGTACATATTTAGCTTTGTTTGAACCTGTATATGTCCTAGAGTATTTACGTTCTACATTTATTCCAATAAGTCATTTACCATGTGTTTGATTCAGTTCATTTGAAGCTGTGTATTTTTATGTTTTATTGAATTTTTTTGTTGGAAATAAAATGTACTAGTGTATTTATGGTCTATAATTATCCCACTATTTCATTTATCAGTATATTACTCCATAAATAAACTGTAACAGTATTTGTAAAAGAGTGCGGATTGGGAAAACCAGAAAGTTTTCTCTCCAGCACTCATTGTTTGAGCATGTACAGACTTTTTTTTCTTGTCATTATTTCCTGAACAATACAGTATAACAACTATTTACATAGTATTTACATTGTATTAGGTATTATAAGTAACCTAGAGATGATTTAAAGTATACGGGAGGATATGCATAGATCCAGAGCTCCCCCGGGTCCTAAAGTCCACCCTCACTGAGACAGGTTAATCATTAATATAATTATCAATTTTCTGAAATCCGAAAAATTCTGAATTCCGAAATGCAACTGGCCCCAAGGATTTCGGATAAGGGATTGTGGACCTGTACAAAGTTTTATTGTATAAAATGCAAACAGCACTGTCAATGCCACAATATATTGATATTTGCTTCAAAGTGATGGTACTGTTGGACCACCTGTTTGACACAGGCCGCTTGTTGAATTAAAGCGATTCAGCAAAGGCCAAAATCACTTGCAAGCCAGATAAGGCAACAACAACATGGTTTCCTTCCCTGTTGAAACTAGATAAGGTGGTTGGATTTTTCCATTAAAATTCACTGGTCATTTTTACTATGTCTTTTTTTTAAACCGTTGTCCTAAATCAGCCTTGGTGAGACTTGAGTTTCTCAAATTTCTCTAGATTACTAATTCAGTGCTCTCTGAATTGAAAGTTGGAATGGAAATGGAAATATGGTGGACTCTGGTTAATCAGGACACATTGGGACCCAATGGAATGGGTGCTGGCCAGGCAGAGTGGAGGAAGGAAGGCATCACCTTCTTCGACTGATACACAGTTCTGGATATTGTTGGGGGAATGCAGCAAGATCCAGGTTCATAGTAACATGGAAGGCTCTTCGGCACAAAGTAGAAGCAAAAGTGGTGGAGGCTCAGAGAAGGGAGTTTGGTGACAGAAGACACAGCATTTCTCCAGGGACAGGTGCAACTCTTAGGTGGCATATTGTCAGAGGTCAAGGATGTCACACAGTATACTGAAGAGGAGTGTGAAGAGTCAATGGTCATTGAACTTAACAGTACCAATGGCATACATAAGGGGAAAAAAAAGGATGAATTTATGAAATCAGGAGATAAATTTGACAGAAACATTTGATGCAAGTAATCTCTGCTTACAAGACAATGTGCCAGACAGCATAAAAACAGGAGAAAAGACCAGTTGGTGTTGTAGTCACTCTGTTCACACTCCTGTTCATAACCAGGACACAGATGGTACAGGAGTGTGGGTTGTGGATTCTTGGGTGAGTGGAACTGCTTATGGAAGATGGGATGGCTTATATCCAAGCAGCACTAGGACTATATCCTCATGAAAGTGTTTGCTGGTGCTTATGGGGAAGGTTTAAACTGGAACAGTAAGCAAATGGAAACCCAATCAAGGTGACTAATGAAAAAGAAATAAAAACAATAAAGAAATGAAAACTGAAGAAAGCACAAGTAGCAGGGAAGGAAATCAATTAAAACAGGCAACCTGGGCCAAAGTACAAAAGGGTTATGAGCAAAATCAGAGAGAGAAAAAAAAAATCAAGATGAGAAACTTGGTATCTTTGAGTATGATGAACTGACATTAACATGCATGGACTAACAGCACAGAAACAGGTGAATAGGTTTGATCTGACAGGCATTCCAGAGACATGGCTGCAGAGAGATCAAAACTCGGAACTTTAACATTCAGAGATATTTTATCGCTACAAAGAATGGGCGAGGAAATGGTGGAGATGGATCACTGGTATTAAAAAGTGAATTAGAAGGAGTGAGGAATGTGTAGGCTCAAAAGATATCATCTATTTGTGTGGAGGCTTTAAAAAAACCAAAGAATAGACAATATTGACAGGAGTAACTTGACTTCCAAGCATTAGAGGAAATGGCATACATCTACAAACCATGGGGCATATAAAACAAGAAAGCAGTGTAATAACTATGGGAGATTTTAATCTTCATGCTGATTGAGTTAATCAAGTTAGAATGGGCAGTTATAAGATTAAAATTGGTACATCTGGAATGGTTTTATACAACAATGCACAATGGAGCTAATGAGGGAGCAGGCATTCTTGGGTCTGGTAATAGATTACAAGATAGGTTTAATAAATGGTCTCAGAATCTCTAGAAAATAATGATTACATAATGGTTTTTTTATTTGTTTCAAATGATTCTAAGGGAGGAATGAAACAACCATGATTAACCAAGAGAGTTGAGAAAGATAGTAAGTCCAAAAAAAGGAGGGAAAATAAACCACGAGGACAAACAAGCAAGAAATATAAAAAACGAAGGAACGATCCAAGGGGTGGCACAACGCTTTACAGTACCAGCAACCCAGGTTCAATTCCCTACACTGCCTGTAAGGTGTTTCTACATTCTCCCTGTGACCACATGGGTTTCCTCCAGGTGCTTCAGTTTCCTCACACACAACAAAGACGTAGCGGTTAGTATGTTCATTGTAAGCTGTTCTATGAAGAGGCTAGGATTAAATCGGGCATCGCAGCTCAAATGCCTGGAAGGACCTATTCCAAGTTGTATCTCAAGAAAAAAATAAAAAATAAAATAAACACAAGACCTTGAGAAAATAAAGCTACAAAAATGTTATGGGGAACAAAGGAACAGCAAAGTAGTTACAGACTGAAACAAAGTACCTGTTCATAATAGAACATACAATGACATGTACAAGGGGTGATTGATAATTCGTGGCCTAACGTAGAAGGAGTCAATTTTAGAAAACCTAGCACATTTATTTTTCCTACATTTACACACTTAGTCCAGCGGTCGTGGAGCATACGGATCCCTTCTTCGTAGAAGTCGGCGTCTTGGACCTCCAGAAAGTGTCCAGAGCAAGGGTGATTGATAAGTTCGTGGCCTAAGATAGAAGGAAATGAGTTATTAATTTCAAACTTTCCACATTTTCACTCAGAGTTGAACTGCACATGCATGTAACAAGAGCTGTATAAGTCATCTTCTTCTACCCAAGGCCACGAACTTATCAATCACCCCTGCTGTGGACCACCTGAAGGTCCAAGACGCTCTCATTACATGAACGTGCAGATCAACTCTTTGAGTGATAATGCAGAAAGTTTGAAGTTAATAACTCGTCTCCTTCTACCTTAGGCCACAAACTTATCAATCACCCCTGCTGTGGACCAGTTCTACAAAGAAGGGATCCGTATGCTCCACAACTGCTAGACTAAGTGTGTAAATGTAGGAAGGGACTATGTTGAAAAATAAATGTGCTAGGTTTTCTATAATTGACTCCTCCCACCATAGGCCACAAACTTATCAATCACCCCTCTTAATTGTATGTAGTATTTTCTACATACAATGCCATCACAACAGGAATCATTTTGGGTATTAATGGGCTAAAAGCTGAAAACTTCACTGACTCAATGACTTGCTTTCTAGTATCCAAAAAGAGTGTGCTGATATTCCAAAGATCTTTGGTTTCCGGAGAAGCACCAGAAGAGGAACAACAGCCAATATCACACCCCTATTCAAAGCAGAAGAGAGACAAAGACAGGGAAAACTAAAAGTTGACCTATTGTTGAAAAAATTAAGCAAGAGCAGTATATTTAGTAATTTATAATCTAATCAAGCACAGTTATAGTTTCCTGAAGGAGGAACTGTCTCCAACAAACTTATTTTGAGAGCAAGTCTTAACTAGAGTGCATGGAGGGAAACCAGTTGGTATCCTTGGCATTCCAGAAAGCCTACAACAAAATGCCTTATGTAAGGTTACAAGAAGTCACAGTGTTGATTGCAATGCATTGCAATGGACAGAGGATTAGGAAGTAGGAAAATGAGTGTCATTTTAGGGTTGACAACCTGTGACAGGAGGAGTGCCACAGGAACTAGTTCTGAAACTTTAGCAGTTGTGAAAAAAGAACACTACAGAAAAAATGATGCACTGCTGCCAAAATTTTCAGAAGATACAAAGATGGGTAGAAATGCAAGCTGTGAGAAAGATACAAACAGTTTATTGAAATATTTGATAGTTTAAGAAGTGGTGGAAGTGACAGCAAATTGAATATAATGTGAGAGAAAAAATTATTTTTTTGGGAAATAACAGTTTTTTTTGAGGAAAAAACTACAGATGACTGCAACACAATAGAGATGGGGGTGGGGGTCTTTCAGCACAAAATGTTGTAGGCTAGCATGCAAGTGAAAGAAGTGTAAGGGCACGTGTAGCACTTGCTCCGCTTACAAGGATAAGCCATTCGTCCCCCCCATCCCTCCCCACTGATCTCCCTCCTGGCACTTATCCTTGTAAGCGGAACAAGTGCTACACATGCCCTTACACTTCCTCCCTTACCACCATTCAGGGCCCCAGACAGTCCTTCCAGGTGAGGAGACACTTCACCTGTGAGTCGGCTAGGGTGATATACTGCGTCCGGTGCTCCCGATGTGGTCTTCTATATATTGGCAAGACCCGACGCAGACTGGGAGACTGCTTTGCTGAACACCTACGCTCTGTCCACCAGAGAAAGCAGGATCTCCCAGTGGCCACTCATTTTAATTCCACATCCCATTCCCATTCTGACATGTCTATCCACGGCCTCCTCTACTGTAAAGATGAAGCCACCCTCCGGTTGGAGGAACAACACCTTATATTCCATCTGGGTAGCCTCCAACCTGGTGGCATGAACATCGACTTCTCTAACTTCCGCTAATGCCCCACCTCCCCCTCGTACCCCATCCGTTATTTATTTATATACAAACATTCTTTCTCTCACTCTCCTTTTTCTCCCTCTGTCTCTCTGACTATACCCCTTGCCCATCCTCTGGGTTCCCCCCCTCTTTGTCTTTCTCCCTGGGCCTCCTGTCCCATGATCCTCTCATATCTCCTTTACCAATCACCTGTCCAGCTCTTAGCTCCATCCCTCCCCCTCCTGTCTTCTCCTATCATTTTGGATCTCCCCCTCCCCCTCCCACTTTCAAATCTCTTACTAACTCTTCCTTCAGTTAGTCCTGACGAAGGGTCTTGGCCTGAAACGTCGACTGTACCTCTCCCTAGAGATGCTGCCTGGCCTGCTGCGTTCACCAGCAACTTTGATGTGTGTTGCTAGAGCTAATTTAGTTCCCTTAGTGGATTTTATGAAGCAATTTTTTTCTAGATGGAATCCACTTACACTTTCGTTAGTTGGTCGAATTCAAGCAGTTAAAATGTTGATTTTACCAAAATTTTTATATGTATTTCAAAATATTCTTTTTTTTAAACTAAGAAGTTTTTTGATCAGATTGACTATTATTTCATCTTTTGTTTGGAATAATAAAAGACCAAGAATTGGAAAATGTCATTTACAAAAATTAGAAAAGGATGGAGGTCTTACTTTGCCTAATTTAAGAATGTATTAATGGGCGGTTAATATACACTATGCGTGTTCTTGGTTATATTGGACTGATAAAAAGGAATGACCACCATGGGTCGATCTGGAATTGAAAATTGTGAAACAATTTTGTTTAACTTCGTTATTAGGAGCTCCTTTACCTGTACAATTAGCCAAAATTTCTATTTTAAATATAAATCCTATGATTAAGCAGTCATTACGAATCTGGTACCAGTTTCGTAAGTTTTTTAATCTTAAAATTTAACCTGTTTAGTTTAATTTATCGAAACTATTTATTTAAACCTTCACTTAGTGATCCTACCTTTTCTCTTTGGAGGAATAAAGTAATTTTTTCTTTTATGGATTTGTTTCAAGAAGGTCGATTGATGTCCTTTGAGAAATTAGTAACTAAATATTCTCTTTCATATTCACATTTTTTGCAATATCTTCAAGTCAGACATTTCCTGCAAGAATATTTAAGTATTTTTCCACATATACAAGATTCTGACCTGTTAAGACATTATTTTTAGAATGAACCCTTTAGTGTAAGGTTTTATTGGGAAAATTTATAATTTACTATTACAACAAGATAACTATCCTTTACTTAAGATTAAGCAAGATTGGGAAAGAGAGCTTAATATGACCTTGGTAACAGAGGATTGGTTGTGAATTTTGAAGTCGGTCAACTCTGCTTCGATTTGTGCCAATCATTCTCTAATTCAATTTAAAATTGTACATCGTTATTATTTGACAAAGGAGAGATTGTCTAAAATATTTCCTAATGTAAATAGTGTGATAGATGTAAAACTGAGATAGCTACAATGACACATATGTTTTGGTCGTGTTCTGTATTGTAACAGTTTTGGAAATCTATTTTTTCTACAATTTCTAAAGCTTTAAAAATCAATTTACAGCCTAATAAATTGACAGTTTTGTTTGGTATAATTCCTCAATATATTCATGATATTTCTATATCAGACCAACACGTAATTGTATTTGTCACATTATTGGCTAGAAGGGCTATTTTATTAAAATGGAAAGATGCCTCTGCTCCCACTTTGATACAATGGTTCTCTCAAGTGATATTATGTCTTAGTTTGGAAAAAGTTAGAAGACGAACTTTTGGTCGTAGATTTGACATCGAGAAAAGATGGGGGTCTTTTGCCGGTTATTATCATTTGATTTGAGTAAATTAAGATGGCCCTTTTCTGATGCTTGGGTATATGGATTGGTTGGCGGAATAATGTCTTTTTTTATGGAAGCTTGTATGGCGTATAGCTCCGGGTTTGTGCTCCAAGTGTGTGTTTTTTTCCTGTTTTTTTCTTGTTATCAGGGTTTATTTTTGTTTTAGTTAGTAGGGGTTCTTTTTTCTTTCTTTCTTTTTTCCAAAAAAATAGCCTTAACATTTTATTTTTTTTATTATTATTGATATATTGTTCAGTTTGGTTGATAGTTTAACTCTTATTTTACATATGGATATGTTGTCTTGATTATCTTGATGTATTTTTCTTTGTTGTTGATTTTCAATAATAATTAATAAAAAAGATTTAAAACTGAAAAATGAAAATGAGTAAGTATGCAGATAGGCAGCACCACATACAATGAAGGAGGTAATCAAAATTAGAAGGAGATCTTGATCAGGTAGGAGAGTATGCCAAGAATAGCAAATGACATCCAAACAGTTTACAGTGAAGTGTTGCACTTCGGCAAGTCAGACCAGGGAAGGACTTGCATAGTGAATGGTAGGGCCCTGAAAAGTCCCTGAACAGAGGGCCCTACGAGTACAACTACACAGTTCCCTGAAAACAGCATCACAGACAACACAGTGAAGACGACCTTTGGCCTTTATCAGCTACGTCAATAAGAACAGGAGCTGGGACATGATATTATACAAGATACACAAGTTATACAAGATGTTAGCAAGGCCACAGCTGGAGCGTAGTTTTGATTACCCTGTTAAGGAAAAATGTCATTAAAAAAGAACGCAAAGATGATTTACAAGAATGCTGCCAAGGCCTCGAGTTATAGAGAGAAGTTGGACAAGCTAGGACTTCATTCCTTGGAGCATAGGAGACTCTGGAGACCTTATCAATGTGTTTAAAACCATGGGGAGCATAGGCAGTGAATGCACACAGTCTTTTCCCAGGGTTGGGAAATCAAAAACTAGAAGTCATTGGTTTAAGGTAAGAGGGGAATAATTTAATAGAAACTTGAGGGGGAACTTCTTCACACAGAATGTGATATGCATCGATTTTCAGATATAACGCAACGCTGGTTCAAAGAGTTTGGCTACCAACTAACCTGGTGCATGCAGGACACGTCCCAACTTATTTGGGATAACCCCTTGCTGCTGATCAAATGGAACAGAGGGGTCAATCGGATGGCTTTTGTAGCCAATGCTGCTCAGCACTAATCCACACTCCAGATCTTCAACATCTTCTGTCTGAATGGCCACTGCAGATTCTGCTGAACCCTCAGGGAAGATAAAAGGTAAAAGTTGTGAAACTAAACATACTTGTAATCTCATTATTCACAAAAGAAATACAAGCAACTCTTACTATGGAACATTATTTGTCTGATCACCAACAAACAAAACAGGCAGCACTTAAAGAACACTGGATATGTTAAAAATGCAAACATGAGGAAATCTGCAGATGCTGGAATTTCAAGCAACACACATAAAAGTTGCTGGTGAACGCAGCAGGCCAGGCAGCATCTCTAGGAAGAGGTACAGTCGACGTTTCGGGCCTAGCCGTCGACTGTACCTCTTCCTAGAGATGCTGCCTGGCCTGCTGCGTTCACCAGCAACTTTTGTGTGTGTTACTGGATATATTAACTAGGAATTATTTTGATTTTGCAGCAGCTTGTATATATAGAGTACATTAGAACAGTCATTCCTTGTTATCTGCTTATACACTGAGTACAAATTCAAGACTGGTCCCAGGCCCATCTCAATTTTTATCTCAAAATTCATACATACACACTGAGAAACTAAATCATTGTCTACAAAAGTAGGATGATCAGGTTCCAGACCATTTCTATCAAGTGTCTTCCTGCTGTGCTCCATTCTAATAAAAAAAAGTCTTTGCTTGCCAAGCAACACCTTGTAATTTCAAAACCCACCACCTGCCCCTACACCTCCTCCCTCACTACTACTCAGATCCCAAAACAGTCCTTCCAGGTGAGGCGACACTTCACCTGTGAGTCTGTTGGGGTCATATACTGTGTACAGTGCTCCCAGTGTGGTCTCCTGTACATTGCTGAGACCCAATGTAGATTTGGAGACCGTTTCGCCGAGTATCTACGCTCCGTTCGCCAGAACAAGTGGTATCTCCCAGTGGCCACCCATTTTAATTCCACTTCCCATTCCCATTCTGATATGTCCATCCATGGCCTCCTCCACTGTTGTAATAAGGCCACATTTAGGTTGGAGAAACAACACCTTATATTCCGTTTGGGTAGCCTCCCACCTGATAGCATGAGCATCGACTTCTCAAACTTCCAGTAAGGCCTCCCCAACCCCACCCCCATTTCCCATCCCCTTTTCCCACTCTCCTTGCCCGCCCATCACCTCCCTCTGGTGCTCCCTCCCCCCAGCTCACCCCCTTTTTCTTTCTTTCATAGCCTTCTGTCTCCTCCATCAACTTCCTAGCTCTTTCCTTCATCCCTCCCCAAGTTTCACCTGTTGCCTGGTGTTTCTCTCTCCCCTCCGCCCCCCCCCCACCTTTCAAATCTACTCCTCAACTTTTTTTCCCTCCAGAACTGCTGAAGGGTTTCGGCCTGAAACATCGACTGTGCTTTTTTTCCCATTGATGCGGCCTGGACTGCTGACATCCTCCAGCATTTTGTGTGCACAGTCGGCCCTCCTTAACTGCGGGGGATTGGTTCCCGGACCCCCCGCGGATACCAAAACACCCAGATGCTCAAGCTCCTTATTTAACCTGGCTCAGTGCAGTGGACCTTGGGACCCAGCGAACCCCGGACTTTATTAAACCTGTCTCACTGCGGTGGACTTCAGGACCCAGCGGATCCCCGGACCTTATTTAACTAGTCTTAGTGCAGTGGACTTTAGGACCCGGCGGGGCTCTGAATCCCCAGTGCTTCTGTTCATAAAAATAATCACGATTGAAAATAAAGTAGAAATAATGAAGCTATCGGAAAGAGGTGAAATGCCATCTGTCATTGGAAAAGCATTAGGCTACAGTCAGTCAACGATCGGAAAAATTTTAAAGGATAAAGTGAGAAAGGCCCTGCCCCAATGAAAGCTACAATTGTTACTAAGCAACGCAGTGGTTTAATTATTGAACTACATAACGTTTCCAAAGTGTTTTATATGCATAGAAAGGTAAAAGGTATAGAAAACATAGAAATCATAGAAAATAGGTGCAGGAGCAGGCCATTCGGCCCTTCGAGCCTGCACCGCCATTCAGTATGATCATGGCTGATCATCCTACTCAGAACCCTGTACCAGCCTTCCCTCCATACCCCCAATCCCTTTAGCCACAAGGGCCATATCTAACTCCCTCTTAAATATAGCCAATGAACTGGCCTCAACTGTTTCCTGTGGCAGAGAATTCCACAGATTCACCACTCTCTGTGTGAAGAAGTTTTTCCTAATCTCGGTCCTAAAAGGCATCCCCTTTATCCTCAAACTGTGACCCCTCGTTCTGGACTTCGCCAACATCGGGAACAATCTTCCTGCATCTAGCCTGTCCAATCCCTTTAGGATTTTATACATTTCAATAAGATCCCTCCCTCAACCTTCTAAATTCCAACGAGTGTAAGCCTAGTCGATCCAGTCTTTCATCATATGAAAGTCCTGCCATCCCAGGAATCAATCTGGTGAACCTTCTTTGTACTCCCTCTATGGCAAGGATGTCTTTCCTCAGATTAGGGGACCAAAACTGCACACAATACTCCAGGTGTGGTCTCACCAAGGCCTTGTACAACTGCAGTAGTACCTCCCTGCTCCAGTACTCGAATTCTCTTGCTATGAATGCCAGCATACCATTCGCCTTTTTCACCGTCTGCTGTACCTGCATGCCCACTTCCAATGACTGGTCTATAATGACACCCAGGTCTCGTTGCACCTCCTCTTTTCCTAATTGGCCACCATTCAGATAATAATCTGTTTTCCTGTTTTTGCCTCCAAAGTGGATAACTTCACATTTATCCACATTAAATTGCATCTGCCATGAATTTGCCCACTCACCTAACCTATCCAAGTCACCCTGCATCCTCTTAGCATCCTCCTCACAGCTAACACAGCCACCCAGCTTCGTGTCATCCGCAAACTTGGAGATGCTGCATTTAATTCCCTCATCCAAGTCATTAATATATATTGTAAACAACTGGGTTCCCAGCACTGAGCCTTGCGGTACCCCACTAGTCACTGCCTGCCATTCTGAAAAGGTCCCATTTATTCCCACTCTTTGCTTCCTGTCTGCCAACCAATTCTCTATCCACATCAATACCTTACCCCCAATACCATGTGCTTTAAGTTTGCACACTAATCTCCTGTGTGGGACCTTGTCAAAAACCTTTTGAAAATCCAAATATATCACATCCACTGGTTCTCCCCTATCCACTCTACTAGTTACATCCTCAAAAAATTCTATGAGATTCGTCAGACATGATTTTCCTTTCACAAATCCATGCTGACTTTGTCCGATGATTTCACCGCTTTCCAAATGTGCTGTTATCACATCTTTGATAACTGACTCTAGCATTTTCCCCACCACCGATGTTAGGCTAACGGTCTATAATTCCCCAGTTTCTCTCTCCCTCCTTTTTTAAAAAGTGGGGTTACATTAGCCACACTCCAATCCTCAGGAACTAGTCCAGAATCTAATGAGTTTTGAAAAATTATCACTAATGCATCCACTATTTCTTCGGCTACTTCCTTAAGCACTCTGGGATGCAGACCATCTGGCCCTGGGGATTTATCTGCCTTTAATTCCTTCAATTTACCTAACACCACTTCCCTACTAACATGCATTTTCCTCAGTTCCTCCATCTCACTGGACCCTCTGTCCCCTACTATTTCCGGAAGATTATTTATGTCCTCCTTAGTGAAGACAGACGTAAAGTAGTTATTCAATTGGTCTGCCATGTCCTTGCTCCCCATAATCAATTCACCTGTTTCTGTCTGTAGGGGGCCTACATTTGTCTTAACCAATCTTTTTCTTTTCACATATCTATAAAAGCTTTTACAGTCAGTTTTTATGTTCCCTGCCAGTTTTCTCTCAATCTTTTTTCCCTTTCCTAATTAAGCCCTTTGACCTCCTCTGCTGGACTCTGAATTTCTCCCAGTCCTCAGGTGAGCCACTTTTTCTGTCTAATTTGTATGCTTCTTCTTTGGAATTGATACTATCCCTAATTTCCCTTGTCAGCCACAGGTGCACTACCTTCCTTGATTTATTCTTTTGCCAAACTGGGATGAACAATTGTTGTAGTTCATCCATGCGATCTTTAAATGCTTGCCATTGCATATCCACCATCAACCCTTTAAGTGTCATTTGCCAGTCTATCGTCTCATACCTTCAAAGTTACCCTTCTTTAAGTTCAGAACCTTTGTTTCTGAATTAACTATGTCACTCTCCATCTTAATGAAGAATTCCACCATATTATGGTCACTCTTACCCAAGGGGCCTCTCATGACAAGATTGCTAATTAACCCTTCCTCATTGCTCAATACCCAGTCTAGAATAGCCTGCTCTCTAGTTGGTTCCTCGACATGTTGGTTCAAAAAACCATCCCGCATACATGTACTATACTGTATATACTATATACTAACACAAATGTTTGACTAACTGACGCTAAATAATACCGGATATACCTGTTTCGACTTACTTAGTAACAGAACTTCCATTTTTTTTTATCCCGATCCGCGGTAACCTACGCACATCCTCCCGCATACTTTAAATCATCTCTAGATTACTTATAATACCTAATACAATGTAAATGCTATGTAAATAGTTGTTATACTGTATTGTTCAGGGAATAATGACAAGAAAAAAATGTCTGTACATGCTCAAGCAACAAGTGCTGGAGAGAATTTCCAGGTTTTCCCGATCCGCGGTTGGTTGAACCCGTGCATGCGGATCCCGCGGATGAGGAGGGCCAACTGTACTGCTTCCAAGTCTCAGTGTAAGTTAGTTGTTAGCTAATGCTATTTGCATTTGGCTATTTAAGTGTTTCAATGTATAAATGCATCTTGGTACTTTTTAGAACTTTATAGGCCATTGGTACCCACATTTATTGTTATCTGTGGGAGGTCCATGCCCGTATCACTCTAACAATTAGAATTCGGCATAAAGGTTATCAGGATCAGGTTTAAATCACTGACGTATGTCGTGAATTTTGTTTTGCAGAAACTCTCCATTTGGCCTTGGATCACCTCAACAATAGTAACACCTACGGCAGGCCGTATTTATTGATTACAAGCGTTCAACAAATTCATACCCTCAGTACTAAGTAACAAAACAAGTTCCAGAATCTGGGCCTCTGTGCATGTCTCAGCAACCGGATCCTCGACTTCCTCATCAGAAGATCACAGTCAGTGCGGATCGGAAATAATATCTTCTCTTCACTGACAATCAACATTGGTGTACCTCAGGGATGTATGGTCAGTGCGGATCGGAAATAATATCTTCTCTTCACTGACAATCAACATTGGTGTACCTCAGGGATGTATGGTTATCCCATTGCTCTACTCTCGCTGTGCGGCTAGGTACAGCTCAAACACCATCTATAACTTTGCTGATGACAGAACTATTGTCGGCAGAATTTCAGATGGCGACGAGGCAGCGTTCAGGAGTGAGACAGATCAGTTGTTTGAGTGCTGTTGCAGCAACAATCTCGCACTCAATATCAGTAAGACCAAGTAACTGATTGCGGACTTCAGGAAGGAAAATTTGAGAGGACACAGACTAGTCCTCAACATGAGATCAGCAGCTGAAAGGGTGAAGAGTTTCAATTTCCTGAGTGTCAATACTTCTGAAGGTCTATCCTGGGCTCAACACATTGATATAATTACAAAGAAAGGCAGGGACAACATCAGCTATATTTCATTAGGAGGTTGAGAAGACTTGGTACACCACAAGAGACTGAAATATCTATGGAAAGCATTTGAATTAGTTGCATTATTGTCTGCTATGGAGGGCCACTGCACAGGATCAGAAAAAGTTGCAGGAAGTTGCAAACTCAGCAAGCTCCTTCATGGGCGCTTGTGTCTGCAGCATCTTCAAAAGACGATGCTTCAAAAAGGTGGCATCCATTTTTAAGGACTCCCATCTCCCAGGACGAGCCCTTTTCTCAGTGCTACTATTAAGGAGGTGGTACAGGATCCTAAAGAAACACACATAATGTTTTAGGAGCAGCTTCTTCCCCACCACCATCAGCTTTCTGAATGGTCATTGAACTCATGTACACTACCTCATTATTTTTTCCTCACCTTTTTGCACTGCTTATTTAGTTATGTGTTGGGCACGTGGCCAGGTGGTTAAGGTATTCATCTAGTTACCTCAAGGTTGCTAGTTTGAGCCTCAGCTGTGGCAGCGTGTTTGTGCCCTTGAGCAAGGCACTTAATTACACATTGCTCTAGTCTGTGCAAGGAGTGGCGCCCCACACAGACTTCCAATCTGCACCTTGTAAGGCATGAAAATGCCTGACGCAGGCCTCTCGTGGTCTGAGTCGACGTTCCCCCCGCCCCATTTAATTATGTTATTCTTATTGCAATTTATAGTTTTTAAGAATTATAAATTACAATATTCTACTGCCACAATACAACACATTACATGACATATGACAGTGATATTAAACTTGATTCTGCTAATTACATTGCAAACATACTATAATAATTATACAAAATTAAATTAAATTAATAATGCAAAAAGACAGCAAAAATAGTCATGCAGTGTTCATGGATTGGCTCAGTGTCCATTCAGAAATCTGATGCCAGAGGGGAAGAAGGTGTTCCTGAAATGTCGAGTTTCAGGAACAGCTTCAGGCTCCTGGACCTCTTCTCTTATGGAAGAGAGCATGTCCTGGGTGGAGGGGGTCCTTAGTGAAGGAAGCCACATTTTTGAGGGATTGCCTTTTGAAGATGCCCTCAGTGCTGGGAAGGCTAGTACCCATGCTGGCACTGGCTGACTTTGCAACTCTCCGAGTTTGTACTCTACCTTAAAAAGCACCAAACAATCCACCTACCTCCAGCTTGGTGACAGACAGCCGAATCCCACCCACACGTTCTCCGTCATTACTTGGAATAATCTCCAAGGGGCTTCGCCGGAATCGAAGGCTCCATTCTTTAGTAGCTGCTGCTTGGAACTCAGCTTCTTTCCCAGAATTATTTTCAAGAGCAGTTTTAATCAACAGTTCCATCAGCCGTTTCCTTGGCCTTGGCAGGTCTGGAATATAACAGATGGCACAACTTTGTGAACAAATTTAGCTTGAATGGTTTCTTTATGATTTTAAGAAAAAGACAAATACTTTCACCACAAAACAAAGCAGTCAGTAACAGATTAGTTCTCTTTGCTCTACACAAATTGAGTCTTAAACTTCCAATTTTCTGGACAGAAGAACAGCTCAGAAATTACTACTGAGATTTTTACTCAGAGGTTACTACTCAGTTACTCAGAGCATAATGCCAAATACAAAATTCCTGAAATCTACAGTCATTATAAAAAGAAAAACACGAGGAATTTCTAGGGTTTCTTCCACTTCTCCCAAAAGATCTTTTTAAGAAGTGATCTAGTTCTGCATTGTGTTCATTGCTAAAGTCTAAGTCACATGTTCTCCTCTGCAACTGTACAATAGGATTGGACTAAATTGGGACAAATCGGGACCAGTACATTTTGGTCCAATTAAGCAGCTGCCCAAAGCATCATGGAAATAGTTAAAAATGGATTTTTAAAAAAATGCCATTTAACTGAGTAACATCTTAAGTATTTAAATGAAATACAGAACAAATTAGAACACTAATCAATACTACTACAAAACTATAAACTGTATTAGTTTCTAATGGCTATCGACAAAGGAATTCATCGTGTTTAACTATAAACGAACAAAAATCAGCGCAGACATCTAGTGTAGATAATGAAATGCCTTCATACAATGCTTGCATCCTCCAAATCTTCATTTTCAATGTAACATTCAAGATGATTGTCAACACCTTCAAGTTCTATAGTTCCTAATCTGAAGTAGTGAAATGATTTCATTTTCAATCCCTGCCGTTTCTGGCATCTCCAAGCCTGAATGCTTGAAACAAGTGTTGAGCAAACAGCTCCAAATTGTCTTCCTACTTATTTCTTGCCAACTATCAGAGACAAAAATCACTGGTTTTTGAACATCGGCACATGCAACTGATACTATTTAAAAATTGTTCGCTCTAAGCATGGTGCAGAGTCTAACAGCCACACAAGTACACACATCTGACACTAGTAAGAAACTGTTGAGCAACAATCTTATGCCCCAGTTAAGCAGCTTGAGTCTTTGCTGACATACCAAATTTCGTCAAACCCCTAGTGAAATATAGCTGCTGGCAGCAATCTTCGTGATTGCATCAGTAGGTTGGGCTCAGGAAAGATCCTCCGAGATGCTGAAGCACAGGAATTTGAAACTGCCTACACTTTCCACTACTGACCCCTCAATGAGGACTGGTGTGTGTGCTCCCAACCTCCTCTTCCTCAAGTTCACAATCAACTCCTTGTTCTTGTTGAGGTTGAGTGCAAGGTTGTTGTTATGACACCACTCAACAAGCCAATCTATCTCACTTCCGTATGCCTTCTCGTTGCCATCTGAGGTTCTGCGGTGGTGTCATCAGCGAATTTACACATGGCATTTACCTAGCCACACTGTAATGTGTGGAGCAGTGGGCTAAGCTTGCATCCTTGGGGAGCTCCTGTGGTGACCAACAGCAAGGAGGAGATGTTATCACTGATCTGCACTGTCTGTGGTCTCCCAATGAGGAAGTCAAGGATCCATTTGAAGACGAGGGCACAGAACCCCAAGTTTTGAAGCTCACTGATTAGAACTGAGAAGATGATGGTGTTGAACACGTAGCTGTAATCAATAAACAGCAGCCTGACATAGGTAGTGCTATTGTAGAGGTAGTTCAAGGCCGAATGGAGAGCTGGCGAGATTTCATCCTCTGTAGACTTGTTATGGTGATAGGCAAGTTGCAGCAGATAAAGGTCCTTGCTAAAGCAGGAGTTAATTCTAATGATTACTACCTCTCAAAGCACTTCATCACAGTAGGCATGAAAGCTGCCGGGCAACATTCATTAAGGCAGTTCATCCTGCACTTATTGGGTACTAGTATGATTGTTGCCCTTTTGAAATAGGTGGGAACCTCCAGCTGCAGCTGTTTGCATGATTTGTTCTTTTTTTGTGTGCTGGGTGCTTGATGTTTCCTTTGAATAAGTTCATGATGTTTATTTGTTTCATGGCTGTTTATGGGAAGATTAATCTCAGGGTTGTATAATGCGTATATACAGTACTTTGATAATAGATGTACTTTGAACTTTTGAGAGGTTGAAGATGTCCTTGAGCACTCCAAGCAGTTGGTTAGCACAGGTTTGCAGTACCCTGCCATGGGCACCACCCTCTTGAAGTGTGTTCTGACATTGACCTCTGAAACAGATGACGGGGCTGCCTGCAGCTGCAGAGATTTGCACAAGTGTACTTTAATTCTCCCTTTCAAAGCATGCAGAGAAGACACTGAGCTCATCTGGGAGTGCAGTTATTAATGTTTTTAGGTTTCACCTTACAGGAAGTAATGGCCTGCAAACCCTGTCACAGCTGTTGTCCAATTGTGTCTCCAACTTCACAAGGAATTGCTTTTTTCCTCTTACAATGACCTTCCATAGGTTGAGCCAGGTCTTGAAAAACACAGATCTAGCCCTGAGCAGATGGAGTATCTTCTTTTCCATCTACGCTTTTGGATTGGATTTGTCCAGTATGTTCTCAAAGGTACACACCCATCCAGGCAGGCCTCAGTGAAGTTGGTGATGACTGTGGGATATTCATTCAGATCTGAAGATAAATCCATGAATATGGTTCAGTCCACCGAATTATAGTGAACCATGAATAGTGGAGCTTGATGGTCCGGTATAGTTGAATAGTGGACCATCAAATTCCACTATTCAACAAACTCATTCAGAAAACTGAAGGCTGTCATTCAAACAATTGTTTCTGTTATTGGCCACAAAACTACTCGGCCTAGTATCGTCTACCAACATCAAAACTGGAGCTCGGCTGCTCATGGGCCTTCACGTGCACATTCAAGTACTTTTAAATTTCTGCCTCGGCAAGCTTCGTACCATACATGTTATTTTTAAATTCATCTCTAATTATACTACCATTTACTTTAAATCCCTGTCCCCTTGATTTTTGACCCCCCTAAATGGAAACAACCCTTCCAAAATCAGAATCAGCCTTCCAATGAAGGTTCTTCGTAATTTTAAGGATTAGAGATCAACTTTATTTGTCATGTGCACATCAAAACATTGAAATATATCATTTGTATCTGAGGGTGTGCTGGGGCAGCTCGTGTCTCCATGCTTCCAGTGCCTATAGAGCACGCCTACAACTTGCTACCCTTGTGTCTTTTGCAATGTGGGAGAAAACTGGAAACACACAGTCACAGGAGTACACACAAAGCGGCAGGAATTGAACCCAGGTTGCCAGCACTATAAAGCGTTACACTAACCGCTGTGCTACTGTGTCGCCCCAGTGGAACCTCAGTGAAGCCTCTCCTCACCCTCCTCTAATTGAAAAAGAGGCGAGCCTATCCAGACTTTCCCAATTACAGTTTTCCATTTCTGGCCACATGCTCATACACCATCGGAGCAAACCTTCCTGTTCTAATCACATCTACCTTGTAAATCCACAAACGCAACTCCATGTAGCTACTCAAGCTGTGGCCAAACTGCTGCTTTAACATTTCCTCCTTGTTCTTGCACTCTATGCCTCAAGTAATAAAGGAAAGTAACTCATATGTCAGTTCAGCAAACTTATCCACCTGTCCTACGTCCTTTAACCCTAATCTTTTCCAACACATCTCAGTATTCACCTGTCTTGTTACATCTGCTAAATGCACTACCCTGCACTCGTCTAGATTAAATTCTTCTTGCCAAAACTCTACCCACCTTATCCAGCTGATTAATATCCTTAAATTGCCCTCCTCCTTGCTGTCAATTTCATGACCAATTTTTGTTTCATCTGAAAATTTCATCATGCCCCCTATATTTAAGTCAAAATTATAAATGAGCATTGAGAAAGGTAACAATTCTTAAGATAAATTGAGAATTTGGTGAAGTTACAACATGCATTGCTTTAATATTAAACAACAGCTCATACATAAGAAAGACACAAGCCTAAAATAGCTGTGTAAACAAGAAATTCTGTAGATGCTGGAAATCTTGAGCTCCACACAAAAGGCAGGAAGAACTCAGCAGGTCAGGCAGCATCTATGGAGGGGAATAAACAGTTGACATTTCAAACAGAGACTCTTCATCAGGACTGGAAAGGAATGGGGCAGAAACCAAAATAAGAAGGTGGGCAGGGGAAGGAGTACAGTACAAGCTAGAAGGTGATAGGTGAGACCCAGTGAGGGGGAGGGTGGGTGGAAGAGATAAAGGACTGAAGAAGGAATATGATAGGAGGGGATAGTGGACCATGGAAGAAAGAGAAAGAGGGGGGAACCAGAGAGTGGTGACAGGCAGGTGAGGAGAAAAGAAGCAGTGAGGGGGCAACCAGAATGGGGAAAGGAAAAGGGGGGGGGGGAAATTACCAGGTTAGAGAAATTGATGTTAATGCTATCAGGTTGGAAGCTACCCAGACGGAGTACGAGTTTGGCCTCATCCTGGCAGTAGAGGAGGCAATGGACAAAGATGTCAGAATGCGAATGGGAATTCAAATTGGAATTGGTAGCCACTGGGAGATCCTGCATTCTGCAGTGGACAGAGGGAAGAGCGGTCCCCCAATCAGAGTCGGTGTACAGGAGGCCACACCGGGAGCTCGGGATACAACAGATGACCCTGAAAGACGAACAGGTGAAGTGTCAACTCGCCTGCAAGCACTGTTTGGGGCTCTGAATGGTGGTGAAGAAGGTCGTGTAGGTTTGTAGCACTCATCATACTTGCCAGAGGGATTATAAGTGATGAGGGATGAGTGGAGACAAGGGAGTCAAGCAGACAGCAGTGGTGGGGCTGGGATGATGTGTTTATTGGTAGGATCCATTTGGAGATGGCAGAAGTTATAGAGAATGATGTGCTGGATACAGAAGCTCTTGAGGTGGCAAGGACAAGGGAAACCCCATCCTGTTATGATGGTTGGAGGAAAGAGTGAGGGTAGACGGGCAGGAAATGGAGGTGAGGGCAGCATCAATGATAAAGGAGGAGAGATCATGTATTTTGCCAAAAAAAAGAGAGGACATTGCAGATGCTCTAGAATGGAAAGCTCACCCTGAGAACCAATGCAGCAAAGACAGAGGATCTACGAGAAGGGGCTAGCATTTTTATTAGTGACAGGGTGTGAAGAAACAGCCATGGTAACTGAGAGAGTCAATAGGTTTGCAAAAGATATCAGAAGATGATTTGTCTCCAGAAATGGAGACAGTGAGATTGAGAAATGGGAGATGCGTGGTAGCGATGGACAAGTAAATTTGAGGGCAAGGTGGAATTTGGAAGCAAAGTTAATGAAATCTATGAACTGAGCATCAGGACAGGAAGAAGCACTAAAGCAGTCATTATTGTGGCATAGAAAGATTTGGGGGAGGGGAACATTCTCAGTGCAGGCTTGGAACATGGACTGTACCATGTAGCCCACAAAAAGGAGGACACAACTGGAGCCCATAGCTACACCTTTAGTTTAGACAAAGTGGGAGGAGCTGTTGAACCATCTCCACCAGAAGGAAGAGAGGGGTGATGGAGGGGAACTGAGTAGGTCAGTTATATTGAAAGAAGCAGAGAGCTTTAAGGCCTTCCCAATTGGGGATGGAAGTGTACCAGGACTGGACATTCATGGTGAAAATAAGGCAACTCTGACCAGGGTACTGAAAGTGGTTGAAGAGATCGAGAGCACGTGAAGTGTCATGGATATACTGTAGGTAGGAAGTGACCGAACTAAGGGAGGCAAAATGGAGTCAAGGTAGTTGGACATGATTTCGTGGGGCACGAGCAGGCAGAAACATGCAGTGTGGGGTACAAGAACTATGAGTTTGGAACAGTGAGGTTGATGATTGCATGGGAAACAGTGGCTTTAGTGGGGTCCTGTGCAAGGGGTAAGTAAGAGGAGACGTCTGAGAGCAGCTGTCTGGCTCAGGGAGGTAGAGGTCAGTCCACCAGACTACAACATCTGTGGGGAGCAGCTATTTGAGGGTTTACTCCTGATTGATTTAACAAGAGGCTTTCATATTAAAAATTCAGTTTTGCAATAAAGCAGCTAAACATGCTACTTGGTCTCACCTTTAACAACATGTTTGAGCCCCTCAAAATCATTAGGATCAAGCAACGAACGAGTACCTGGCAACTTCATCATCTCACGGAGCTCCTATTTGGGGAAAAAAATTAGGAAGTTTAAAAAAGTATACACTCAATATTAGAAATGATATTTATTAATAATAACGTGCAATTTTTCTATTAGGAATCTTTAGAAATACATTATATAAACATCTTCCACAAACTGTGCCCTTTCAGTAGGCTAGTCTAATTTTTATATATGCTTTAATTACTGCCTGATTTTCAGCAATCTTCATTTTGAATTAAGTAATCTTGTACTCAACATCAAGAATTTTGTATAATAAAATGCTTCCCTTTCCTATCTTATTGTTTTGCCAGAGTGCCCTTAATAGAACAAAGACAGAGTCATATTAATCAGATATATGAGAGCTTTCATTCCTTCGCCCGTTTCTAAATATTACTGAACAACGTCTAGCAATAAACTATACGAATCCTAATCCATTACAGCTAGATCTACAACAACAGTAAGACTGATTAAATTAGTTTGGTCTGTCATGTCCAATTAAGCCTCCAATCCAGCCAACAACAAAAAAAATCACTTTGTTAGAGCTATTGAATCAACTACCACAGCAAGAAAACTCGTTCCATTCAAGTTCAAGTTTAATTGTCCATACACATGTATACAGCTAAACAAAAAACATTCCTCTGGGGCCAAGGTATAAAACACAATACCTACAGTCACACACAGCACATATAGTTACGACAGCACATGCAGTCATAAAATAACATTAGCACAATGGCCTGAATATCGATGGTGCGCATGATGTTGTCCTGGAGCCACATTTCTGCAAAAACAAGCATGCAGCAGTTCCTCATCTCGCTCTGGGTCAGCCACAGCTGTAGGCAATCCAGCTTGTCTTCCATAGAACGAACATCAGAGAGCAGCACTGAGGGAAGATCGTGCCTGCAGAGGCCAGCCCCAAACCCAGCACTTATTCCAGCATGCCCACTGTGCCTCTGTTCTCTCCCACATAGCCTCCTCCCCTGGGTGGCTGTAACAGGTGACGCTGTGGCACAAGTCTGCGCATCAACAGAGGCTACACAGATCCCCCACTGCCAGTATCACCAATAATCCAGTTCTGCAGTTTTTAGTATTACCAATGTCCAACAGGGTCTTGCAATCACGACAAAAATGTTTAAGACAAACACCTGCAACATTTGTTACACCTGGAGAGGCCAATGTGATCAAACGCATGGCTATCTCACTAGAAGGGACAGTGAGACAAACGGTCATAGCCATGGCCTGATACAAACTCAGAAATCACACTTCAATGGAAATTATTTGCCTGTGAATCAGAGAGCAGAGTATAACAGGTTTTGTTATAATTTTCATGCTTTAATATGTTTTTATTTCTATCAGAATAATAGGAAAGGATAATGGGTTTAGGAAAACTTGGTTTTCAGGGGATAATGATGCCCTGATTAAGAAGAAAGAGATTTCTTCCAGGTTTCTACCAGGTTTAGGGTCCAATATTGACTGGAAAAGAACACTGGTAGAGATGACAACAGAGCAGCAATGGCTAGAATTTCTGGGAGTGATCCGGAAGGTGCAGGTTATATACATCCCAAAGAGGAAGAAATATTCTAAAGGCAGGATGACACAACCATGGCTGACAGGAGAATCAAGGCCAACATAAAAGCCAAACAGAGGGCACATAACAGAGCAAAAACGAGTGGGAAGTTAAAGGACTGGGATGCTTTCAAAAACCAACAGAAGACAACTAAAAAAGTCAAAAAGGAAAAAAATGAATAAAAAGGTAAGCTAGCCAATAATATCAAAGAAGATACCAAAAGTTTCCTCAGATGCATAAAGTGTAAAAGAGAGGGGAGCGTATTTATCGGACCGCTGGAAAATGATGCTGGAGAGTTAGTAATGGGGGACAAGGGAATGGCAGATGAACTGAATAAGTATTTTACATCACTGCGGAAAACACTAGTAGTATGGTGTAAGCGTCAGGGCAGAAGTGTGTGAAGATGCCATTGGTTCTCGGGAAACTGTAAGATCTGAAGGTAGATAAGTCACCTGGACCAGATGATGTACAGCCCAGGGTTCTAAAGAGGTGGCTGAAGAGATTGTGGAGCATTAATAATGATCTTTCAAGAATCAATTGATTCTGGCATGGTACCAGAGGAATGGAAAATCACAAATATCACTCCACTCTTTGAGAAGGGAGAGGCAGAAGAACCAGTTAGCCTGTGGTTGGAATATGTTGAAGCCAATTATTAAGGATGTGGTTTCGGGGTAATTGGAGGTACATGATAAAACAGGCCATTGTCAACATGGTTTCCTTAAGGGAAAATCTTGCCTGACAAATCTGCTGGAATTCTTTGAAGAAATAGCAAGTAGGATAGACAAAGAAAAATTGGTGGATGTTGTGTACTCGGATTTTCAAAAAGTGCCACACACAAGGCTGCTTAACAAGAGCCCATGATAATACACTCAGACTCCATTGAACACTGAGAATGCATTCCTCAGAGGTGGAGTGCGATGTACATCAGTGCGATGCGGGATCATTATAACGTTACGTAAATGGACATGTGTGCCTGATATAAAAATAATCAAACCCGAGATATATGATGTATTATCTTATGTACACACAGTAATCCGTGGAGTAACAAACACGCAAATAGGCCTAACCTGTACATCGATGGAGCAGAAACACATCAGAGCAGCAGCAGAGGGAAGCGGGTGGGGGCTACATCTTAGAGGAGGGACCAGTCTGTGGGTTCTCCTCTAACTTCGGCTTCTTCTTCAAGTAGGCGTTGAGATTTGAAGGCCTTTTCTTCAGTTTCTTCTCATGAAGCAGTTATTGGTACATAGCAGGAAATCATGTCAAGAACACCTCTCTTTGCTTTATTGCTTTGCTCTCAGTCAGGGTCATTATCAATAAACTGGTTCATGATTTGTGTGATCGTGATGATGCTAGTGCTGAGGAATTTTGTGGTGTTTCCTGCTGCTGTTTCAATAGACAATAGGTGCAGGAATAGGCCATTCAGCCCTTCAAGCCAGCACCACCATTCACTGTGATCATGGCTGATCATCCACAATCAGTACCCTTCTCCTGCCTTCTTCCCATATCCCTTCACTCCGCTATCTTTAAGAGCTTTATCTAACTCTTTTTTGAAAGAATCCAGAGAATTGGCCTCCACTGCCTTCTGAGGCAGAGCATTCCACAGAACCACAAAACGTTTTTCCTCAACTCCATTCTAAATGGTCTACCCCTCATTCTTAAACTGTGGCCTCTGGTTCTGGACTCCCCAACATCGGGAACATGTTTCCTGCCTCTAGCGTGTCCAATACCTTAATAATCTTATATGATTCCATCAGATCCCTTCTCATCCTTCTAAATTCCAGTGTATACAACCCCAGTCACTCCAACCTTTCAACATATGATAGTCCCGCCATCCCGGGAATTAACTCGTGAACCTACGCTGCACTCCCTCAATAGCTAGAATGTCCTTCCTCAAATTTGGAGATCAAAACTGTACACGATATTCCAGGTGTGGTCTCACCGGGCCCGGTACAACTGCAGAATGACCTCTTTGCTCCTATACTCAATTTCCCTTGTTATGAAGGCCAGCATGCCATTAGTTTCCTCTTCTCCATCCGTGTTCTCAGGCAGGCAGGGTTTGAGGGTTGGCACAACATTGTGGGCCGGAGGGCCTGTCCTGTGCTGTACTATTCTATGTTCTATTCACCCAGGATGCGTTGCTCTGCTCATACCCGAAGCTCTTCGTAATTAAGGCTCTCGCCATGAGAATGCAATAAGACTTCAACATCGCCATCATTAACATCCTCTAGTCCCGCTTCATTGCCCAGTTCTATGATGTTTTGAATGACTGGTTCCACCTGAAATCCTAGGTTGTCGTTGCAGGCTTCTGGCCATAGCTTCTTCCACTCTCCGTTCATGCATTTTTAAGTTACTTCATCCTAGTCTGCTCTGATATTGTCCACAGCTTTCATGAGATAGTTTTTCCAAAACTTCCTGATGAATTGCTTGCCTTGACCTTTTGTTTCCTATACAAGTTGCCTGAATTTGTGACAAAGGTCGTAGGCTTTAAAATTCGATATTACTCCTCGATCCATTGGTTGGAGAAATGAAGTGGTGTTGGGTGGAAGGTAAACCACCACCACAGGAATGCAGGTCCGAATCGTGTCAAGATTCTCAGGATAGCCTGGGGCATTATCAAGATCATACTCCTCACAATACTGCTTCACTGTGGGACAAAAATGTGAAACAAACCAATTTTGGAAAACATCAACTGTCACCCAAGCTTTCTTGTTTGATTTCCAAATCACTGGTAGATTTGACTTTAAAATTCCTTTCAGTGCTTGTAGTGCTTCAGAGCGATACACAATTGTAAGCTTTAACTTAAAATCACCTTTAGCATTGGCTCCTAGCAAGAGAGTTAACCAGTCCTTTGCACACTTGAACCCAGATGCATGTTTCTCTTCTTGGGAGATGAAAGCACAAGAAGGCATTCTTTACCAAATTAGGCCCATTTCATCCATATTAAAGACAATTCTGGAGGATAATTGTCCTTTTTGATTATGGCCTTCAGTGTTGCAAGAAGATCCTGGGCTGCCTTTCTGTCTGCACTAGCCGCTTCACCAGAGATACGTGTGTTATGGAGGTTACTACGCTGTTTAACTCTATCAAACCAACCTCTGTTGGTTATGAATATTAACCGAAATATCTTATTCTTGAATATGCTTGAAGATGCTTCTTGCCTTTTCCATTGTTATCAGTTGACTTAGCTGCATGTCATATTGTGTTGGTCATCCACACAAATATTTAGTCTATTTTCAATTTTTCTTCAAGCAAACTGCTCCTTGAACAAGTCATCTTCTTTGAAGATAATTCTAAGGTCTTCACTGCAGAAGCTTTTATCTCATCTGCATATTTATAATTATTCTGATCGTCGATGTAGCCAATATCAAAGATGCACAAACATCAACCTGATGCTCACCATGTGACTAAAACTGAGTGTCATGGGTTAAGGGTGAAAGGCAAAATTTTTTAAGAGGAACACGAGGAGGAACGTCTTCACTCAAATGGTGGCGGAATGAGCTACCTGTAGAACTGGTAAAGACTGATTTGATTGCAACATTTAAGAGAGGTTTGCCTAACTTAGATTAGATTATGAGGACACGCTGACCTCTTTTATTGTCATTTAGTAATGCATGCATTAAGAAATAATACAATATTCCTCCGGTGTGATATCACAGAAACACAGGACAGAACAAGACTGAAAAACTAATAAAAACAACAGAATTATAACATAGAGTTACAACAGTGCAACAATACCGTACCTTGATGAAGAACAGGCCACGGCACAGTAAAAAAAAGTTCAAAGTCTCTCGAAAGTCCCACATCTCACGCAGACGGGAGAAGGAAGAAAACTCTCCCTGCCATGCCCGATCACAGTCCAACTCTGAGTTGTCCGAAAACTTCGAGCCTCCGACCAGCCTTCCAACACCGAGTACTGAGCATCATCTCTATCCAAACAATTCGACCTCAGCCTCGGTCGCCAGCTGCAAGCAAAGCCGGGGATTTTGGGGCCTTCCCTCCAGAGATTCTCAATCGCACAGTAGCAGCGGCAGCGAACTGGGCATTTCAGAAATTTCTCCAGATGTTCCTCTGCTTCTCACGTCTATCTCCATCAAATCAGAATTGTGCACGGCATCCTACTTACAAATACGATATCATTTCACCGGAGAGCTGCGCGCGCTGCGTCGCGCCGCTATCTCCTCCTCCCGCCTACATGGATGGGAGGGGGATGGAGGCCTATGGTCCAGATGCAGGCAGAATGGCATAGACTAGATGGGCCGTAGGGCCTGTTTTTGTGTGCAGTGCTCTGTCACTATAAGATTATTATACACTTAGATAGTTAATCATGCATACACATTTTAATCAGGTTAAATCTCTCACTACCAGAACTGATGAAAAGCTTTATAGCTTTGACAGAAGGCAAAGCTTTGTTTCAGGGAGTTGCAGCAGCTTCCAGCGTGAGGTCTTGTCCACAAAGATCTTTCCACATTACTCCAGGATACAGAGAGTTATCAAGATCAGTCCTTTGCCTCAAGAGTAGGTGAATGTAGGCACAGATTTCAGCCAGTATACTAGATCAAGCACAATCAAGATTTCACATGAACAGTTTGTCAATATAGAGCACTTTCGCCACCTTTGAAACTCAAACCACAGAACATACACAAATACCTGCCAATCTCATCTGGCATCACTCACCCACCTGCTTACCATGTTTTCAAACCCAAGTTACACGGCAGAGTTTGCAACGTCAAAGCCAAATATGTTCTCCCATGTTGCATATTGATTTATTAACGCACATTAATGGATATCATCAGCAGCATTGTTCAATGCCAAATAATACACAATAGAAAAAAGACCCTATTCAACTGCAATACTCCGATGCTTCAACCAGTGAACTGAAGCAATGCAAAAAACATACATCACATGCTGTTTACCAACACAGGGCAAAGTGAAAGCCAAAGCACGATTTTAACTATATATCATCATACCTTTATGGTAAATGCAACCTGGAGAGGTCCTCTTCTCCCAACAATTATCACCCGCTTCACCTTACTATTTTCTATTGCCTCCAGAGAATTTGCAGTGATATCTGTTTTCTGCAAATATATCCAAGTTACCACAAGATCATTCCACAAGTATTTCATTTATGAAAGCATCAGTGAATGTTTAAACTTCTTCCAAACGATCTACTACCCATACTTTATCAGAAAATTACCGCAGTTCATTATGCAATTCTTTGCATGACTGTCAAGTTCAGGATTCCTCAGTGTGCAAGCATGAAGTCACATCCAAAACTTCTTCAACTCTACTCTCATGTTCAGCATGGCAGTGAAGTTGCAAATAATTCAAATTTGCTTAAACAACCCTTGTGAGAAAGTTTTTCTCCACTGATGTTAAACAGAGGAGAATAGCTTTAAGAGACTCAAGTTATTAACAATAATAAATCTCCCTCTCCCACTGGAAAACTACACAAAGAAACTGAAAGCATGTTTCCATAGGTCTGTGGAAAACAGACAACTTATTATTACTTCCACATTCAGAATTATTAGCACTCACATACATACATATTTAATGTAAATGAACTACACAAATTTCATTATCTCCCAACTGCTCTGTCAGCTGCACTCTGACGTTAGTTTTGTCCTGATATCTACAGCATCATGACAAAATTGATCTTTGAGGGTGCATTCTAGGGAATGAAGATTAAATATTACCATTCAGATCAATGATCAGTAACAATTTAGTGGGGAAAAACATTATGAACCTAATGTTGCCTCAAGCAGGATAAAATTCAAGACAAACCTTAAGTAGGTCAATGGGAGAAAGGAGAATCCTGGCTAAATCAAATGCCACGTTTCCATGTCCCACAATGACTGCTGTCTCACTGCTCAAGTCTGGGTTCAGCTGCAAATGAAAGCAGCAGGACATTTAAACCCCATGTCGTTAAAAAGGGTATCTACAGTATTAAACAATATCCACTCAAAATACACTTCAAATGGGAATATATCATGCATATGGGTAAAAGAAAACTATATCAAAATATGTGTTTAAATTTTATACATCCACTCAATATGCCAAAGATCTCTGAATTCAAGCAGACAGCAGATGACCTCTCGTATGGGAAGCAACTGATGGAAAGTTGGTTAAATGCACTAATACAATCAACATAACATTGAAAGATTTCCTCCCTCAAATCAGAGATGACAACTATCCACCTTCATCTACATCTAACTTTACGGCAAATGAGCACAAGTCAAAAGGTGTACTGGGATTGGGTCAGGGAGGATGGACTCCATAATTGTGGGAAGTTGACCATTATTTGTTCTGCTACCAGAAACAACAACACTTCCTTAATCAGCATTTGCACAGAATATTTTGCTTAATGATGGATTGAAGAATTGGGTTGAATTGCGAGGTGGGTTTTAAGACAGGGTGAATGCAATAATTGTTAACCCTGGACATTACATTTGCCCATATGTAGTTAACAATGCCCTGCTTGTTTGCAACTTATGACAGTTGATTCTGCTTGTTATATGGTCACCTAGTAACCTTGGATAAATTTGACCCGCTTCTATTTTGTGGATTCTGAGATGGCTCATGAGGTTAGTGTGGGAATTAAGGATTCCTCCACAGATGGGGCAGGGCACAGATAACAGGATAGATGGATGGGTACTTTGCAATGTGGTACAGTCCTTCCATTGCTTACTCAGGACTTCTGCGTCATTCTGATACATGGCCAAGGTTCTCAATGCAATTCCAAATTCCCCTTCTCCACTTTCAACAGTCACAGCCTAGGAGTTTCCAGAAGTCAGTGAGGATGGTTTGAGCACAACATTATACCTTTTTCTCTATCTGTCTGGTAATCTCTTCCAATGAAAGCTTAAAACAGACTACCAGTGTTCAGCATACGTATGATATGGCCTGTCCAGTTCATCAACTGAGAGCAGGGTCACCATGTTTTCCTGGGAGAGTGTACTGATGTTGGTTCACTTAGCCTTCCGGTCAGTTGTAGGATCTCAGAGATGGTATTGGAGGTGTTTAGCAGGAGCAAAGGTTTCAGGAGCATATAGGAGGGCAGGGGTCACAGCTTCCTGGTAAACTATGAGTTTTGTTTTGAATCTCTAACATACATTCCCAGGTTATTCCTGCTGGGACAGGGTTTTTATTTTATAAGAGGACTCAAAAATTCAAAATTAAATGATTTATTTTTAGTACAATACCAAAAACAAACTGATGTAAACTTACTGAATAATAATTATATCCATACAATTGATTCTAACCGCTTAACAGGAGCAAATGACATCAGATTTACCAACTATCTCCATCAGAGCATACATTGAGAAGACATCAAGACATATGAAAAGAGGACATCATCAATAGAAAGCAAATGAAAACAGGTTGAACTGCTGCTTTTCTGATAAGCAGTTAAAATACAACGCTTACAATTTCAGCAATTCACTAAATTGTTATGATTTATTTCTAAACATTCATTTGCCAGTGAAATCAAACAGCTACCTTGATTGGCTAGCAATAAACTTTCAGGAGCCAAATGGAATATTGTCTTAAATATTAACTATAGGAAACATCTATCAAGTCCATTGAGCAATCTTACCTTTTAAGATTAACCACATGAAGTATTCCATCAATAACTGTAATTGATAAAGCAATACTTTTGCCAATAGAGCATTTAACCACAAGTACACGCGCCCATTTTTAATACTAAAGAAAAAAAATTCAAAATATTCAAAAATCATGAAGCAAATATGGAAGAGAATGCCAGGTAACTCACATTTCTGTTCTCAGGTAAACCATTATACCAGCCCACAAATGCTCTTCCAGAGTATACACCTGGTAGATTCTCCCCAGGAATTCCAAGTATCCGATTAGTTTCAGCTCCATAGCTCTTAGATTATAAAGTTGAAAGACAAGAATAAAGTTAAGCTGATTTTATATAATACAGATTGTAGAAACATTTCATTACACTTAACGTGAAGAATAAATTAAGTCTTCTAGAGAAACCAAACCAAAACAGGGTCATAATGTGTAGGGGAAAAAAATATCAAGTACTTTCAATGGGCTTGATTGTAAAGGATCAGAATAGTAAAAACATTTTACTTCAAGCATGAAGTAACTAGCAAACATTTCACAATTTCAGTAGTCTCTTACCAATACCAGAACGTGGTATGCCTGTTTCAGTTCCTCAATGCTTACATCCTTCCCAACAGTAACATTTCCATAAAATGAGCAGCGACTAAGGTGTGCCGTCTGGGTGAACACGTTGATAACATTCTGTGGGACAAACATATTATGAATAAAATAATATCCAGAGACTTCATAATGATTAAGACATTCCATACATTGAGAGCTGGTGTTGGGTTAGATGGCCAATTTGTTTTCCACAAAGACTCCCTACTACATTAGATTAGATTCGACTTTATTGTCATTGTGCCGAGTACAGATACAAAGCCAATGAAATGCAGTTAGCACCGAACCAGAAATGCAAAGAATAGTGTTATTTACGAAATAACTGCAAATAAAAAGTAAGTGCTACAACACATAAATATAAAAGTACTGAGACAGTACAATATGGGTGCAATACTGCTTAATGCTGTGATGAGAGGTTCAGCAGGGTCACAGCCTCAGGGAAGAAGCTCTTCCTGTGCCTGCTGGTGCGGGAGTGGAGGCTCCTGTAGCACCTACCAGATGGGAGGAGAGTAAAAAGTCCATGGTTAGGGTGAGATGCATCTCAAGAATGCTTTTCGCCCTGCCCAGGCAGCGTTTATGGTAGATGTTCTCAATGGTGGGCAATTGGGTGCCGATAATCCGCTGGGCAGTTTCACCACATGCTGGAGTGCTTTGAGATACAGCAAAATTGCCATACCACACTGAGATGCAGTTGGCGAGTATCCTCTCAATGTGGTAAAAGTCCGTCAGTATCCTGGGACAGAGGTGAGCTTTCTTGATGCTCCGCAGGAAATAAAGGAGCTGTTGCGCCTTTTTGATCAGGATGGAGGAGTTCAGGGACCAGGTGAGATCCTCAGAAATGTGGACACCAAGGAATTTGAAACGATACACACTCCACTACAGCTCCATTGATGTGGATGGGGACGTGAGTGTGGCTCCTAGCATGCCTGAAGTCCACAATGATTTCCTCGGTCTTCTGGGCGTTAAGGGCCAGGTTGTTGTCGGCACACCACGTGGCCAGGTGCTGGACCTCAGCCCTGTAGGACATCTCGTCATCCCCTCTGTTCAGGCCAACCACCGTGGTGCCGTCTGCAAACTTGATTATGGAGTTACAACCATGTACAGGAACGCAGTCATAGGTGAAAGGGGAGTACAGAAAAGGGCTCAGCACACAGCCTTGAGCACGCCAGTGTTCAGGGTGAGAGTGGAGGAGGAGAGGTTGTCTAACTTAACTGATTGGAGTCTGTTAGTCAGAAAGTACAAGGTCCAATTGCATGTATGCAACGTCATCTTTGGCTATACAAATACAGAAATTTTTGTTTGTCTCCATATCAAAATTGTTTTTAAAAAAAAACATACACTCTTTCCTAGTCTATTAAGAGCCAAATAACTGTTCCATGTATGACAAGTGAATTCTGCAAACCTTCATATTAAGGTTTGATTTATTACTTTTGCAAAGCATAGGTCAATATTGACGTCTGTGGATTATAACATACAGCCTTGTCAACTGCTTTACTTTACCATCTTCAATCTTTCAGCAGAAGGTCAATGAAAGATATGTTAGATTGTATATCTCTGGTACTATTGTGTATAACAAGTTCCAAAAAAAATTATGCATGTGATTTAACAGCCTTCACTTTACACAAGAACTTATTCCACAATTTCCAAAAAATCAGTGCCTAGGAAAACACACATATGGAGAAGACAGACAAATTGAAAGATCTACTGCAGGCAGCATTCTTCGCAAGAGTGTTAAGGACACAATAACAGAACAGCAGAATCATTTCAGAAATATTAAATGTATCTTTATCAGGATATTTCCACAGTACCAAGGTCAATATGGAAAAAAAAAATCTGGACTTTATACAGTATTTACAATTTTGTTTTAGGTTTAGCTGAGAAAAAGATTACAGTGAACAAACTTTATTCTGTTTAGTTGCAGAAAAACATCATTTCATGAACATTTATGCTTGAGGCATTTCAGAAGTCCACCTCTCCTTTGAATGTCTCCTTTTAGCAGAATCCTTGTCAAATGTTGGGAACATTTAAGTACAAACCAATTCAAGCAAAATTCTACAAATGCCTCTATCTTCACTCTGATCAGTAAAGGATTCGGCTGAATGCTGAACTAACCTTCACTTCTGGATGGTCAGGAGCAACGCCAAATCTCACAAGGCCAAATGGAATAGGCAGTTTTTCATAGATATCAACCACAGTGGATTTGTGATGCTGGAATGAAAAAAAAACAGGGGAAACCATTTACATATACTCTGCTCCTCTCCAGCAAACATTAAGTGTGTAGGAAAGAACAACTTGCAAAGAAAACAGGAAAGAAGGGTTAATGTAATTTTAAATGGCATTGTGTTTATCTTACCACTGATACAATGTTTCTAAAAAACATGTAGGATTCACTTTCAAGAACATCCACAGCATGAATTAACAAAGCAACAGAAATTTCAAAATGATTGTGTACAATATTTAAATACACTGAACTTCAGAGTCAGTTCTCACCCATCCGTCTCCCTTGTTAAATAACAAAACTTCAAAATAGCAGAAAGATTTCTTCTCTGAAAGTTTCATGAAATAGTTTACATATCCTAAAACCTTCAGACTCAATTTCAAGGACTCTTTTGAGTTCACGTTCTCTTTTTTTTTGCATTTGTATAGTTTGTCTTCTTTTGCAGATTGGTTGTTTATCAGTCTTTATCCATTTATGTATAGTTTGTCATACATGTTATTGCATTTTTTTCTGTAAATGCCCACAAGAAAAAGAATCCCATGTACTTTGATAATAAATTACTTGAATTTTGAACAGATTTGTAACACAAACATATCCAGCGATTAGGATACTACCTTGATATCATTAGACACAATGTTAGAGAGCTAAATTCATAATTCACCTGCTATTATTTTAATAGCTTAAATGTAAAGTGACAATTATCTCTCCAAACTGTTACCTCATAGGTCTTTTAAAAATATTGTTGAAAGGAGACGCTACATTATATACATATAGGAAAGTAGTCCTGTTGCTGGTGTTAGTTGCTTACATATCCATCTTGATCAAAAACAAACAAATCTCTTAGCTTAGCTGTGGCCATCAGAAGAAAACATCCAGCATTCAACCATTAAAGCAGAACATGAGTCAAGTTTCAGACACTATCAGATTTAAAGGTGCTAAATGTCAATTTGCCCAGATTGTCAATTCGTAAGTCTTCCTGGTATTCCTGAGCATTAGGCTGAGGTATTTTGATACCATTTTAAATGGAGGTTAATGATGAGTATGAGTGGCAAATGTTAGAGAGAAGACAAGAGAATGAGGTTGAGGGGAATCAGACATGATTGAATGTCAGTGCAGATTTGATGGGCTGAATGGTCTTCTACTGCTTCTATGTCTTTTAGTCTCATATAATGTGTCTACCCCACAAAATGTTATCAATGAAAGTTCTCAACCTCCTAAATTCATCCACAACCCCTCATCTCCCGTATCCAGTTACCAGGACTTCAATACTGAACTTAACTACTTTGAGCAACTTTATTTCTTTCTCTCCCTCTGTGGATTTGGCTGTGCCTTTGTTTAATTATTCCTTAGTCTCTTATGTTGAGTTTTAAAGTTACTGTTAACATGAAATTTGGGCTTGAACCTGTCACGTACGTTCTTACAAAACTCAAGCCACAGTTGCTCTATCTGAGTTGTGATGGCTACTTGAATCAAAGTATTTCCTCCCTTACCAATGCTCCTTGACCGTTCTCTGGTTTTGTTTCAGATTTCCAGTATATCCGGACCTGCCTCTGGGTTTTTTTTTTGCACTACCTTACTTTCCATTTTTCTATTTTCTATTTATGATTTTATAATTTAAATTTTTAATATTTACTATCGATTTGTAATTCAGGGAGCGGGAAGCGCAAAATCAAATATCGTTATGACAATTGTACATTCTAGTATCAATTGTTTGGCGACAATAAAGTATAAAGTATCTGTAGGTTTTTCTTTCGATATAAAAGAATCCAGTCATTAGGTTAAAACCTTTCAACTGATCCCCAGCCTCAGAAACATGTTAAGAGGACAATTCTGTATTTAGTATAACGCAAGGTGAATACGTTGTATAGTAGTCATTAGCAAAATGCAAAACAAGGAGTTTTTGAAGGTAGTAATTTCTCTTTTAACTATTATGCTCAAGAGATTAAAGAAGCTTGTTAGCAGTATAAAATCCTCAGGCAAAGATGTTTTTCATAAAAGTGGCAAATCTACTTATCACAATGGACTTGCCTTTGCTATATTACCTTCAGTAAATGCTGTGCAGTGTAGAAACCTGCTGGGCCACTACCAATAACACAAACTTTGATCTCTGGATCTGCAATTGAGGAAAGTCTTCGTATCCCTAAAGAGAAGAGATAAAAATTATTTATTTATTGAGATACAGCACAGAGTACGCCCTCCAACTACATGAATTGATCCCAGGTCGTGTGCACTGTAAAGCGTTGTGTGAACCACTATGCTACCGTGCATTGTGCCACAGGTTAAAATGAATCAAAATCTTACTGGTGATAATTATGACACAACCTGAACTATTCAAAAAGCAATCAATTTGAAGTATATGTAAAGTCCTAAAAATTATAGTAAGCAGGTAATTTTACACCGCAAGATTTACAAATATTTCACTTTATTAAACTCATTATTACCCCTATTATATTAAAGCTTACAACCGAGAAGACTGAGGTCCTTTGGAGTATGCAGGGTTCTCCTGCACATGTTCTACCACTTGTTGTCACCAGTATAATCTTCTATGCGGTGGTGTGCTGGGGCAATGGCATCAACAACAGTGATGCCAATAGGCTCAATAAACTAATTAGAAAGGCTGGCTTCATTATAGGAGTCAAACTGGACAGACAGGAAGCTGTTGTAGAACATAGCACCCTACAGAAAATCCTGGCCATTCTGGGCAATGTTTCTCACCCTCTGCATGCCACCTTGGCTGAACAGAGGAGCATTTTTAGTAAAAGACTACGACAACTGTGCTGCTTCCAAGAGCGCTACGAGGTCATTCTTACCCTCAGCCATCAGGCTCCATAATGAGTCAACCAATAGCTGGGGAAGTGATGACCCCTCCTGTTTGAGGTAATTTTTTTTTATTCTCTTACTTCTCTTCTAATAGTTGTATATCTGTGCACTGGTAATTCTACTGTGACACCATAATTTACTTTGGGATCAATAAAGTTTCGATCTGAGGGCCTCCGTCAGTCAGAGCTGACCAAGGATGTTGTGTCTTAGCTGTCTAGATACACAAGCCTGGGCAGTATGATAGGGAGAGCAAGCTGTTGCCCACATAGTAAGGTCCCCCTCACCATGCATCTGATGAACCCAAAGGAACAGTAGAGACCGATACAGTTTGGTACCAGCAGCATCGCAGGAGTTGCCAGTCAGCATCGAACTGAATGTAGGACTGCCTTAGGGACTTCAGCTCTGGATTTTTTCCCCTCAGGGTTTACTCCCGAAGCCTTCTCCACGAGTGCGTATAGCCAAAAGGCAGCGAAGGTTTCAGATCAGAGTTTTTCTTCTCCCACAAGCTGCCAACCAAACTATCCATCTATCCATCCATCTTCATAACTGAACCAATTCAGAGTTGGTGATTCATTGGCAAAAGCAACAATATTTCTTGTATATGTTACATACAGAATCAGGTTTATTATCACCAGCACATGACGTGAAATTTGTAAGTGATCAAGCATCAAGATTAAAACTGAAAGTTGTTCCACCAGTATCCAAAACAATGCTGGAAATGCATTAATGACCTTGGCAAAAAAACATAAACTAAATGAACATATTCTATCCCCGTAAAATTGTCAGAATAAACTGCAGGGAGCTTTTTTCTGCCCAAAATAAAAAAACGATGCTTCTTTGTAGAACAATCAATGGTAATCTAATTAGCAGACTCTACACAGCCACAACAACCACTTCCAAGGCTCTTAAAAAGGAAGCTAACCGTGCAGGCTCTTTCTACTGGAAGACTAAAAGATTGTTGACGTGACACTATTATTCATAAAAGGTAACTAAAGACCCATCAACCCAACACTATTGAGAGATAAATTACTGAAAAAAATATAACTGACAGCATAAATCAGCATTTTGAAAGGAACAGCATGGATTTGTTCAGGAAGTTCACCTGCCCAATCTTTCTGACAAGGTATCAAGAATCAACAAGCTGAACACACGTAATGTAAGTCACGAACATGAGAAACTCTGTGGATACTGGAAATCCAAAGCAACACACACAAAATGCTGGAGAACTCAGTAGGCTGTGGAAAATAGCAAACTGTCAACATTTTAGACCGAGAGCCTTCATCAGGACTTCATGTGCTCTGTCTGCATTTTGCATATCAATGCTTTATTGATCCCAAAGTAAATTACAGTGTCACAGTAGCATTACCAGTGCACAGATATACAACTATTAGAAGAGAAGCAAGAAAGAATTTTTTAAAAATCACCTCAAACAGTCGAACAGGGAGGGGTCATCACTTCCCCATTAAACAGGTTGACTCATTATAGAGCCTGATTTGAGGGTAAGAATGGCCTCATGTAGCAATCTTGGGAGCAGCGCAGTTGTCCTAGTCTTTTACTAAAAATGCTCCTCTGTTCAGCCAAGGTGGCATGTACAAAAAACTTAGATCTGAAATAGAAAAGCCCATGAGATCCGCGACTAAAACTGAGGAGAACGTAAGGAATAATTAGCCAGAGGGGTTTCGATGATCAGTTGGATATCTGCAGTGGCCGATACCAAATCCCTTGTTACTGATTGTTTAAACTTAAGTACTTTTAAGAACGATGTGATGATATCAAAACTGGCAGCGAGATTACCAGTTAGTCACCATTAAAATATCAATGGACTGGTTAAATAAGCACAAATGTAATTCAACCTAAGTAAATGCAAGATTCCGTATTTGAGAAGGGCAAAAAGTGATAACGGGAAGAAATTAAGAAATAGATTTAATTTCATTAGTTAAAAGGGTTGGCACTACCATGAAAACAAAACCAGTATCGGGATCTAGAGATAAATGCTGAAAAGTTTGATGGAAAAGAAAGCCCTGACGATATTTTACAGGAGTCTGAAGAGGACCACTAACTTGGTAAGCAAGTAGAAGCCGCCCCACAGACATCATGGGCTAAAAGACTAGGACCCGGGCCGAGACTCCGATATAGCTCCGTCTTCTGACAGTCAGATGTCGGTCACCGCCACCGATCTCTGTGCCACTTACCGGCTCCGGGGGCCCAGCAGCCGCTCACCCCGCGCCAGGACCGGATTAGGAGCGCGGCCGCAGACATGGCTGTACGTCCCCCTCTCCAGCCTGCACTCCACTCTTCATTCCTCCGCCTTATCCACCCGGCAGCCTCGCCGGGGAACACCCAATCACAATCAGCTGCTTCGGAGTCGGATCCGCCCCCCGGCCCGTGTCAACGCATGGTTCACGTCTATTGGTTACCGGGAAGGGATGGCGAACTGCTATTGGTGGAGACGGTGCCGGCGTGAGAAAGTTGTTGCCTTTGTGTTGCCGCCGGAAGGAGAAGTTCTGTAGTGTAATGGCGCGTGGTTTCGGTTGCGGTTACGAAGAGACCTGATTATCTTCCACCAGCACTGCTACAAGACTCAAAAAAGCAAACCGTCCAGGGGGGGGAAAAGGCGTGGATTTGCAGCTGGGCTGGGTAAAAATTGCACACAAAAATGCAGCGACCACTGTGCGGTGCCGTAGTCTTCCTGACCGGGAAGTGTCGGTTTAGGGGGGCCCTGCTGTCCTGAAAAAGCGAAGTCATCAATCTGGCAAGCGAGCTGTTTACATTGAAAACTCTCACAACAGCATAAAGTAGCTAGAGTTGTGAATAGCAAAGAAGTATGTCTAAAGATACACAAAATACCGAGTTCCTCCAGCATTTTATCTGTGTTGTATGGATTTCCAACATATGCAGATTTTTCTCTTGTTTACCCAAGTATACTGGAACATATGGATCAGTTGGAGAGCTGGATGGAATTTTAAGTTTGAAAACATTTTGGGAGGTCAAATTCTGTAGAACATGTAGATAAATGATAGGAACATTAGGGGCATCAATGTACAGATAGACCTTGGGTGCAATGTGTCATCTCCTGAAAGTGGTGCATAGATGCATAGGTAGTGAAAAGGGCACTTAGTGTGCTTGCCTGCTTAGGCTGAGACATGCAGAATGAGTTTGAACATTATATTGCAGTTGCACAGAACATTGGTTCAACAGCACTTGCGTACAGTTCTGCTTGCAATACTAGTGAAGACGTGGTAGCAATATAAAATACAGAAGAGATTCACTAGGATGTTGCCTGGAATGGACAACTGTAGTTATAAAGAGAGACTGATTATGCAGGGTGTGTTCTCAGTGAAACTTTGGAGACTGAAGTGTGGCCGACCTTATGGAGGTTTATAAAGTTATTTGGTGCATAAATAGCAAAGAAGTCTGGAAATCGAAAGAGTCCTGATGAAGGGTCTCTGCCCAAAATATTGAATGTTCATTTCCCTCCAATAGATGCGGCCTGATCTGCGGAGTTCCTCCAGCATTTTGTGTTTATTGTCTAAAATACAGGACACCAGTTTAAGGTGAGTGGGCAGAAATTTAAATTAGATCAGAGGATGGGTATTTAGCTGGAATGAACAGTCAGAGGAGATGATTAAGACAGTCACAAGTACAACATTAAATAGGCATTTGGAGAAATACTTACATAGGAAAGGTGTAGGGGTGAACGGGCCTAATGCACACAAATGAGCCATCATAATGAGGTGGGTGGAGAGGGCCCCTTCTTGCTGTATGATCCTCTGTATAGCAATGCAACAATGAGAATGGGCCAGGAAACTGGCAAAGCAAATTTTAGGATCAGAGATTACAGAGAGAAGATGATGTTAAAGTTGAAGTGTCAGGGATTAGAATCAGAATCAGATTTCTTATCACTGACAAATGTCATGAAATTTGTAGTTTCCTGGCAGCAGTACAGTACAAGACACAAAAACATTACTATAATTACATTAATAAATAAAAGGTGCAGAAAGAGGATTATTAAACTAGTCTTCAAAAGATTCAAAGGATTATTTATTATCAATATATCCATATACAACTCGGAGATTCATCTTCTCCAGATAGCCATGAAACAAAGAACATAAAAGTAATTTCTGAGAGAAATATTAAACCACCACCCCGCCCGCACAAAAAAGGATAAGCGATCATCAACTCCAAAAACCCTCCCCTGCACAAAATGAGACAAGAGCATTGAACCCAAACCCTCCTCCCCTACACAAAAAAACTAAGAATACAACAAGAACATTGACACCCAAACCCCTCCTCTGCACAACAAAATGGAAAGGAACCGGCGAAAAACACAAGGCTGGAGAACTCCACAGTTTATCAACGCAGAACCACAGTAACATCCTCCTCCATCATCGAGAGAGACACCACACAAAAGCAGAGGTCTACTCACCTGCCATAGTGATAGGCCGCTCACAGAGTCCTCCTCTGACGGCAATCAAAAGGCATGCAGTCAGCCGGCGCTGAACCTTCCGCATTGGCCTGGATGTCTCAATCTTCCTCGACACTTTAATCAGCGATTAACGGACGCTTTAATCGGTGAAACGGAGTCAAACATTGTCTCGAACTTTCTTTGCATCAAGGTCATCCGAGTACGTGCTCGCTTCCCGGAATCTTCTCAGAGACAGAAAAGTGCTGGATCACTCGAACGATCTCCAAGCTGTAAATTGTGGGCTCTAACAGTTCCAGAAACACATTTAAGATGAAAAACACCTTCATGGACCATTTAGAAATCTGATGGCAAAGGGGAAGAAGCTGTTCCTAAATATTGAGTGTGGCTCTTAGGCTCCTGTAACTGAGAAGTGGACATGTCCCAGGTAGTGAGAGATCTTAACGATGGATACCACCTTACGGCAGTGCAGTACCTTTTGAAGATGCCCTCACTGGTGGGAAGGCTTGTGCCCATGATGGAACCGGCTGATTCTGCAACTCTCAGGAGCCTCTTTCGATCCTGTGCTGGAGCCTCCTTACCAGGCTGTAATGCAACCAGTCAGAATGCTCTCCACCATACATCCAGACATACATCAAGACATCTAGTCTTTGGTGACATAATGAATATCAAACTCCTAATGAAGTGTAGCTGCTGACATGCCTTCTTCATGATTTCATTAATATATTAGGCCAAGGATAGATCCTCTGAGATATTGATGCCCAGGAAGTGGAAGCAGCTCACCATTTCCTTTGCTGACTCTTCAATGAAGACCGGTGTGTGTTCTCCCAATTTACCAGTCCTGGTCCACAATCAATTCCTTGGTCTTGCTGGTGTTGAGTAGAAACTAGCTGCTATGACACCACTCAACCAGCTGATCTATCTTGCTTTAATATGCCTCCTTACCACCAAATGAGATTCTGCCAATAACAGTGGTATCAGTGAATTTACAGATGGCATTTGAGTTGTGTCTAGCCTCACAATCATGAGTAGTGTAGAGAGTGGAGCAGTGGGACAAGCATGTATCTTTCAGATGTGCATGTTTTAATTGTCAGCGAGGAAGAGAGATTATTACCAATCTACACTGACTCTGATCTGCCAATGAAGAAGTCAAGGATCTAGTAGCAGAGGGAGATACAGGGGCCCAGGCTTTGAAGCTTGGTGATTAGTACTGATGAGATGATGGTGTTGAATGCTGAGCTGTAATCAATAAACAGCAGCATGTTGGATTCGGATGTTTTTGATCCAAGGTTCTTTGGGTCAGCAAGTGTTGCTTACTGTTGTTTTTATTAAGTTCTCAAGGAATTAGGAAAAGGGAGTGTGAAAAGCAGAGCCTAGTAGTGAAAAAAATGGCGAAGAAGGAAAAGGGGCCAATCCAATGTGGTCTGGCCTTCCTATACCAATTTGCTAAATAGCAATAAATTCCATTCAGTTCCATTACTGAATCAACCAATAAGTTGGCTCCCATTCAAGTAATGTGATACCAGCAAATGAGACTAAGAAGCTTCTAGAAAGATAGAGAGGAACTGTAACCACAAGGATACACGCTGAACAATTGCATATACAGAAGTACCTATAAAAATACAAGCAAGCATAAGAAAGTTAAACTACAAGGAAAGTAACAATTATACAGTCTAATCCAGCAGTCCTCCCGTTGATTCTAAATCACATATTTAGAATCATTTAGAAAAATTCAGAGGCAGGAAAGCATGTGGTACCTACATGAAGTATAAAAGTAGTCAAAAATCCACCTGTTATGGAAATATTAAAGGGTATTCATATGGATTACGTCATTGTTAGGTGTGTTGTCCTTGTAAGTAAGCATACTTACAGGCTTCTGAAATGCTCTATTAATGATCTCCCTTATAAAAGTAAAAAAGATGTAAATGATAATCAGGACAAATATGACTCATAAAATTGAGTAATTTCAGGGAGATATAACCTCCTTTTCATATATAAGCTCCTTTTGTATTATTCCATGAAATTAGACCTTTTTTTTTGCTTGACAAGAACCTTGTTGAACTATATTTTTCTGATGGATATTCTCTTTGAAAATTCCAGAGTCATTACCCCATTTAGGACAATGTAAAGTGTAACTGCATAAACTATGCCCTACTGGAATGGTCCCTTCTGAACTCAAGCAAAAGGTCGTTTTTATGCAACACACATAAAAAATGCTGGTGAATGCAGCAGGCCAGGCAGCATCGATAGGAAGAGATACAGTCGACGTTTCAGGCCGAGACCCTTCATCAGGACTAACTGAAAAAAAAGATAGTAAGAGATTTGAAAGTGGGAGGGGGAGGGGGAGATCCAAAATGATAGGAGAAGACAGGAGGGAGAGGGATGGAGCCAAGAGCTGGACAGTTGATTGGCAAAAGGGATATGAGAGGATCATGGGACAGGAGGCCTAGGGAGAAAGAAAGGGGAAGGGGAACCCAGAGGATGGGCAAGGAGTTATAGTAAGAGGGACAGAGGGAGAAAAAAGAGAGAGAAAAAAATAATAATAAATAAGGGATGGGGTACGAAGGGGAGGTGGGGCATTAACTGGAAGTTAGAGAAGTCAATATTCATGCCATCAGGTTGGAGGTTACCCAGACGGAATATAAGGTGTTGTTCCTCCAACCTGAGTAGTTTTTATGGTGGACACATGGTATCTCAGAATAAAATACGAGTAGGGTCAGATACGATATGCTCCCTGAATCATGCTAATTATATTTACTAAAATTTTCTAGTTCAAGGTGGTATGTGGGACGCACAATCATTGCATATTTATGTCTCTGAGAATAATGAATCCTGGACATATGTCAATATTGCTCTTGTTCCATCATGATAATGAATCTTGCTTAAAGAAGAGGGTGCGTGTTTCTTCTGGAGTGGCAGAAATGCCTAGTATTGGTAAATATTTTGAAGTGTGTGGAAGATATTGGCATAGCCAACAGTTAGGGGTATTAACAACACCAGCAAATTCATGTAATACTCACAAGCACACATTATGAGTCATCTCATTTGGGACATTATGAGAGAGAAAATTGGCCTAAATATAACACATGATATGATAATAAATTTCATGATGTCCAATAGTTATCAACTCTTTTGAAAGTCTTCTCGCTGGTTAATGAGTTGCTCACTGTAGCCCATCAATGAGTCAGGTTACTAGCACATTAACCACAGGACTTGTCCTCATTAGGTACCACTTCAATTCGCTTACAGTGGCTGGTGTGTATCTATTTACTTTTAATTTCCACTTTCACTACCAAGTTGCTAATTAACAGCACTTGATAAGGACCTTCCTATCAAACTCCCAGTGGTAACACTCACAACACGCTGGAGGAACTCAGCAGGTCGGGCCGCATCCGTGGAAAAGATTGGTCAACGTTTCAGGCCAGAACCCTTCGTCGGGACTAGAGGGATGGGGCAGAGGCCCTATAAAGAAGGTGGGGGGAGGGTGGGAAGGAGAAGGCTGGTAGGTTCCAGGTGAAAAACCAGTAAGGGGAAAGATAAAGGGGTGGGGGAGGGGAAGCAGGGAGATGATAGGCAGGAAAAGTGAAGAAGGAATAGGGGAAAACACAATGGGTAGTAGAAGGAGGTGGGACCAAGAGGGAGGTGATAGGCAGCTGAGGGAGGGGGCAGGGTGACATAGGGATAGGGGAAAGGAGGGGGAGGGAATTACCGGAAGATGGAGAATTCTATGTTCATACCAAGGGGCTGGAGACTACCCAGACGGTATATGAGGTGTTGCTCCTCCAACCTGAGTTTAGCCTCATCATGGCAGTAGAGGAGGCCATGTATGGACATATCTGATTGGAAATGGGAAGCAGAGTTGAAGTGGGTGGCTACTGGGAGATCCTGTCTGTTTTGGCGGACGGAGTGGAGGTGCTTGACGAAGCGGTCCCCCAATCTGCGTCGGGTTTCACCGATGTAGAGGAGGCCACACCGGGAGCACCGGATGCAATAGATGACCCCAACAGACTCACAGATGAAGTGTTGCCTCACTTGGAAGGACTGTTTGGGGCCCTGAATGGTGGCAAGAGAGGAGGTGTAGGGACAGGTGTAGCACTTGCGCTTACAGGGATAAGTGCCAGGTGGGAGATCCATGGGGAGGGACGTGTGGACCAGGGAGTCGCGGGGGATCGATCCCTGCCGAAGGCGGAGAGGGAAAGAAGTACTTAGTGGTGGGGTCCTGTTGAAGGTGGCGGAAGTTGCGGAGGATAATGTGTTGGATCCAGAGGCTAGTGGGGTGGTAGGTGAGGACAAGGGGAACTCTGTCCCTGTTGTAGTGGTGGGAGGATGGGGTTGCTTATGCAGCTTCTTAATGAGAACCCACAAACCAGGAATCAGGGTTGTCCTCCCGAGTGACAGAAGCATGTTGGGTTAATTTCACACATTAGTTAACTAACCTGTCTGCCATAAAATGTCTCTCTGAGATTTAGAGCTCCTGACAGTAACATGGAACTCTCTGTTAGTTCCTCAAATGGTCTTAGTTTAGTTTCCTTGTTTGGGGTTGCTCTGATGCTATATAAGACCATAAGAAGAACAGTGGGCCATAGTACATCTTCTTCATGATATTTAGTCTTAGTCATAGTCATAGTCATACTTTATTGATCCCGGGGGTCATTAGTCAGTCATTGTTCAGTAATTCCATTCATTCGTTCAACTTCCTGATGATGTGAACAATGAAAAGTCCACTCAATGTTCATGAGTCAACATAACTCCTGACAAACACTCCCAGTGAAATGTGTTCCTTGGTCAGGGTGGATGCGACATGGCAATCCCATCTAGAAATATCAGAGTTTTTGCTATACCTGTGGCAATGGCTTTCTTTGCTGGATTAGCTTCCACCCATCTTGAAAACCTGCCCACTGTTACCAGTATGTTTGAGTATCCTTGACACTTTGGTTAAGTAGTGCACTTGTAAGTGTAAAAGTGGACCAGGTGGGGTAGGAGCACTTAACTGTGGTGGCTTTTCCGCTGCTTCAGGATTATTTTCTCGCATGACATGCATCTAACAAATGCTTGTCAAACTTGTGCCCTGAACTTTGGATTCCACCACCAATAGGAGATGCTGTTAATTATCTTCTCTACTCCAATGTGTTCTAAGAGTATATCTGCTGTGCCAGATCAGAAAGCAATGTAATTGTAGACCTATTAGTCTATGACTAATGCCATATCTCCATGTTCCATCACTGTTTAATCTCCCACTATTCTCCAACCAGAACAACTTTTCATTGGTTAAAGCACTGAGCTTGCATTAATCGGGTGTCTTATATGTTTGACTGTGATAAAGAGTTCAACTTTGTTTCCATAATTTCAGACATCGGGTTCCCTGCATATGTTCTGGGTTCTTCTATTAATTTGTTATAATCTTTTTAAAAAACTTTTTCTTTATTTCTTTTATTACCCTTTCCCATACTGCATTTTTTGCCATTTCATCCACAAATGCATTTCAATGCTTACCATTGTAGCCATATCAGACAGGCTTTTGCATTTTAATACAGCCTCTTCTAAGGGCGATTTTATAACACCCATAAGTTCTTGTCCCATCCGGCCATTCTTGATTGGAAATCCTACAGGTGTAAGAAAGTTCCTTTGCTTCCATAAGTTTCCAAAGTCATTAACAACTACAGAGGCACACCGAGAATCAATGTAGACATTAGCTGATCTTCCTTTTGCCACCTTACAGGCTTCAGTCAGGGTTTTCAGTTCTACTTGTTGTGCAGAGGGTATAAGGATCCATGCTCCCTGATGTCAGCAGTCAAGTTTCAGAAACAACGGTCCATCCAATTCCTCCCTTAGTAACTGTGGATCCATCAGTGTACAGAATCAGATTTGGGTTCAATAGCGATGTTTTCTTGTAATAGTTTGCACCTCCATGGCATGTTATTATTCTCACACAATCTTTTTTTTAAATATTTATTTACGGATGTAGGTGTCACCAGCTAAGCCAGCATCCCTAGTTGCCCTAGAGAAGGTGCCCATGGTCATTGTAATCTCCCAGTAAAAATTCAGCACACTCATTTCCAATTAGTATACTAACATATAGTCATCCAGTTTTAGCTCTATCAAGGCAAGCAAGATCTGTGCTGAAGGGCTTAGTTTTTGAATTCAACAATACATCCATAAAATCTGCAACTGTTTGTTGAAACCATGTTTTAAAGATTAGACTCTTCCAACGTTTGTGAGGCAGGGGATTGAATTTGCTGTTGAGCTTGTTTCTGTTGCCTGCCTTGTTTCCTGTGCCAATGTTTTGCTTTAGGGTAAACACAAAATAATCTGCAGATGCTGGGGTGAAAGCAACACTCACAACACTCTGGAGGAACTCAGCAGGTCGGGCAGCATCCGTGGAAAAGATCGGTCGAGGTTTTGGGCCAGAATTCTTCGTCAGGACTGTAGGGGGAAGGGGCAGAGGCCCTATTAAGAAGGTGGGGGGAGGGTGGGAAGGAGAAGGCTGGTAGGTTCCAGGTGAAAAACCAGTAGGGGGAAAGATAAAGGGGTGGGGGAGGGGAGGCAGGGAGGGGATAGGCAGGAAAGGTGAAGAAGGAATAGGGGAAAACACAATGGGTAGTAGAAGGAGGTGGGACCAAGAGGGAGGTGGTAGGCAGCTGAGAGAGGGGGCAGGGTGACATAGGAATAGGGGAAGGGAGGGGGAGGGAATTACCGGGAGATGGAGAATTCTATGTTTATACCAAGGGGCTGGAGACTACCTAGACAGTATATGAGGTGTTGCTCCTCCAACCTGCCCCCTCCCCCAGCTGCCTATCACCTCCCTCTACTACCCATTGTGTTTTCCCCTATTCTTTCTTCACCTTTCCTGCCTATCACCTCCCTGCTTCCCCCTCCCCCACCCCTTTATCTTTCCCCTTACTGGTTTTTCACCTGGAACCTACCAGCCTTCTCCTTCCCACCCTCCCCCCACCTTCTTTATAGGGCCTCTGTCCCTTCCCTCTACAGTCCTGATGAAGGGTTTTGCTTTAGGTGTGGCTCAGACTGTGATTGCTGTGGTAAACACGGTGAATTCCAGACCCACTTTTCTTTGTTGTTTAATAGGTGTTGGCTGTTGACTAACAAGCAATGACTGTTGACTTATTGTCTTTGGTCTTCAACAGGTAACTGACCCACCTGAAATGATCTTATTCGGATTTCAATAGCCCGTTCCAATTATTTGGTGGCTTGCACTAGCTCACTTTGTGGAGCACCAACATCACTCCAATTCAGTTTTGTCAGCTTCACCATTTTGGGAATAGCTGGTTTCAATCCTTCCACAGGGCTGACTTCAAGGGACCATATGTATGTTATCTCTATGTTATCTTCATTTATTTCGAGAACTCCTGAGTGACTTAACTACAGGTGTTCCTCATATTAGGAAACACCCTCAGAAATCTTTTGGTTGTAATCAACCACTTAATACCAATCAATCTGTATTGGGGCCTGTTCTTCCAATCACCCCATAAAGTTTAAAGTTCAAAGTTCATATAGAAACATAGAAACATAGAAAATAGGTGCAGGAGTAGGCCATTCGGCCCTTCGAGCCTGCACCGCCATTTATTATGATCATGGCTGATCATCCAACTCAGAACCCAGCCTTCCCTCCATACCCCCTGACCCCTGTAGCCACAAGGGCCATATCTAACTTCCTTTTAAACATAGCTAATGAACTGGCCTCAACAGTTTGCTGTGGCAGAGAATTCCACAGATTCACCACTCTCTGTGTGAAGAAGTTTTTCCTAATCTCGGTCCTAAAAGGCTTCCCCTCTATCCTCAAACTGTGACCCCTCGTTCTGGACTTCCCCAACATCGGGAACAATCTTCCCGCATCTAGCCTGTCCAATCCCTTTAGGATCTTATACGTTTCAATCAGATCCCCCCTCAATCTTCTAAATTCCAACGAGTACAAGCCCAGTTCATCCAGTCTTTCTTCATATGAAAGACCTGCCATCCCAGGAATCAATCTGGTGAACCTTCTTTGTACTCCCTCTATGGCAAAGATGTCTTTCCTCAGATTAGGGGACCAAAACTGCACACAATACTCCAGGTGTGGTCTCACCAAGGCCTTGTACAACTGCAGTAGTACCTCCCTGCTCCTGTACTCGAATCCTCTCGCTATAAATGCCAGCATACCGTTCGCCTTTTTCACCGCCTGCTGTACCTGCATGCCCACTTTCAATGACTGGTGTATAATGACACCCAGGTCTCGTTGCACCTCCCTTTTTCCTAATCGGCCACCATTCAGATAATAATCTGTTTTCCTATTTTTGCCACCAAAGTGGATAACTTCACATTTATCCACATTAAATTGCATCTGCCATGAGTTTGCCCACTCACCCAACCTATCCAAGTCACCCTGCATCCTCTTAGCATCCTCCTCACTGCTAACACTGCCACCCAGCTTCGTGTCATCCGCAAACTTGGAGATGCTGCATTTAATTCCCTCATCCAAGTCATTAATATATATTGTAAACAACTGGGGTCCCAGCACTGAGCCTTGCGGTACCCCACTAGTCACCGCCTGCCATTCTGAAAAGGTCCCGTTTATTCCCACTCTTTGCTTCCTGTCTGCTAACCAATTCTCCACCCACACCAATACCTTACCCCCAATACAGTGTGCTTTAAGTTTGCACACTAATCTCCTGTGTGGGACCTTGTCAAAAGCCTTTTGAAAATCCAAATATACCACATCCACTGGTTCTCCCCTATCCACTCTACTAGTTACATCCTCAAAAAATTCTATGAGATTCGTCAGACATGATTTTCCTTTCACAAATCCATGCTGACTTTGTCCAATCATTTCACCGCTTTCCAAATGTGCTGTTATCACATCCTTGATAACTGACTCCAGCAGTTTCCCCACCACCGACGTTAGGCTAACCGGCCTATAATTCCCCGGTTTCTCTCTCCCTCCTTTTTTAAAAAGTGGGGTTACATTAGCCACCCTCCAATCCTCAGGAACTAGTCCAGAATCTAACATGTTTTGAAAAATTATCACTAATGCATCCACTATTTCTTGGGCTACTTCCTTAAGCACTCTGGGATGCAGACCATCTGGCCCTGGGGATTTATCTGCCTTCAATCCCTTCAATTTACCTAACACCACTTCCCTACTAACATGTATTTCGCTCAGTTCCTCCATCTCACTGGACCCTCTGTCCCTTACTATTTCTGGAAGATTATTTATGTCCTCCTTAGTGAAGACAGAACCAAAGTAATTATTCAATTGGTCTGCCATGTCCTTGCTCCCCATAATCAATTCACCTGTTTCTGTTTGCAGGGGACCTACATTTGTCTTTATCAGTCTTTTCCTTTTTACATATCTATAAAAGCTTTTACAGTCTGTTTTTATGTTCTCTGCCAGTTTTCTCTCATAATCTTTTTTCCCCTTCCTAATTAAGCCCTTTGTCCTCCTCTGCTGAACTCTGAATTTCTCCCAGTCCTCAGGTGAGCCACTTTCTCTGGCTAATTATTATCAAAGTACCTAGATGTCATCATATACAACCCTGAGATTCATTTTCTTGTAGTCAATCTCAGTGAATACAAGAAACACAATAGAATCAATGAAAGACCACAAACTGTGTATGTACAAAAAAAGTGAAAATAATAATAAGAAGAAGAAGAAGAAATGAGCAATAATTATCAAGAGCATGAGATGAAGAGTCTTTGATGATGAGTCCAGAGGTTGTGGAAACAGTTCAGTGATGGGGGTGAGTGAAGTTATTTACTTTGTAAAACAAACAGTCCAAAAATGTACTGCATGGGTTAATTGGTCATTGTAAATTGTCCTGTGATTAGGTTATGGTTAATGGGGTTGTACAGATGCTGGGACATCATAGCTTGAAGGACCAGAAGGGTATACGCCAGGCTATATTGCTGAATAAATAATGATAGATAGATAGTTAGCATTCTAACCACCTTGTATATTTTGTTTATCATCTCCTATGTCATTGTAAACTCTGCAAGTCACTGTCTGATTTGCTGAGAAAACAACTTAGTAGCTAAAATCTGGATGCCGTCATATGGGTCAGTTTGTATATATTCTTAATACATTGAAGCACAGCCCAGGTCTTTAAACTTCCTTTTTTTAGGATATGGAATTTTTTGTACTATTTATCAATCATTCTTCATTCAGGTGGTTGCTGGAAAACCATCTGTCTCCTTCCATAGGTTCCATCTTCAGTCCTGCTTATCTTCTTTTCTTGGTCTTTATTGAAGCAAGCCATGACATAGCTTCCAATCCTATCCTTTCATCACTGTCATCCTCAGTTGAGTCCCAAGCGGTCGCAGGACAATCCATGTCATGTCCATGCCAAAATTTCTTGGAGTGCAGATAATGGCGCTGTCTCAGAAGACTATCCAATGTAGGGGGTGTTTCCAAAGGAGAAGTGTTACGGACAGGATCACCCATTGTAAGGTCTCTGTTGGGCTTTCTGATACAGACTTTGGCCACTGTCTTAATTCAATTTTGTGCAACACTTAATTTGTACTTACTTTTTTATCTCTTGGATTGCAATCAGAATATTGTTGGGTTGTGTCAAAGTATAATTGGATTGTAATCAAAATAATATCAGATTGCAAGCAGAATTATCAGAATAACATTTTAGGATTGCAATCAGAAGTTAGTTTATGATTGCAATTGGAATATTATGGGCTTAAAGATGGAATTTCGTAGGAATGCAATTGATATTTTTGTAGGATTGTAATCAATATATTGTAGGATGATGATTGAAATATTATTGGTTTTCAAACAACAAGTCTTTTCTCAGTGATTTGTGATCTAAATGAATCTTAAGCATTAGATTACAACTAGAAGGTTTCATAGGTACTTCACCAGTTAGTACAAGTCTAATTTGAGCACAATGTTAATTTTAGTGCCAATCTGCTTTTTCCAGAATAGCATCGTATGGTAGTTTTTTTTTCAGTCTTAAACTTACGCTAGATGGTGTATTGATTTTTTAGATTATTTGGAAAATAAGGAGGAAGGTCTTACCTCCTTTTTAAATATGTGCACCATAAGTTTACACTTTGTCTTGGATTCTTCCCAGGCCTTAAATCTTCACAATCAGTTGTTGATTTCTGATATTTTTGATCTGAGGTTCTCCAGAAGTCAAGAATGAAGCTTTTTTTTTGCTTATGGCCATTTTTTTAGTGCTGAAAGAACAAAGGGATTTGGAAAGGAGAGAAAAAGTGAGGAAAAGGTGAAGGTAGAAAAGAGGCCAAACCAAAGTGGTCTGACCTTCTTATATCAATTTGTTAAATAGCAATAAATTCCATTCAAATTCTGCTGCTCGAATCAACCAATAAGATAGTCCCCATTCAAGTAATGTGATACCCACCACTAAACCCAAGAAGCTTCCAGACAGATACAGAGGAACTGTAACCACTTTACATATACATAGGTAACTATAAGAACACAAATAAGCATAAGGAAGTTAAACCACAAGGAAAATTACAACTATGCAGTCCAACCTAACAAGCCTGATGTGTTGTGTATTTGGTGTTTCAGTAGTGTTTGAAAGGTGTTGTAAATATATTGTTTGATTATGTGTTCTTGTTTGTTTAAATAATTCATTATGGGTTATGTAAAAGTACACGAATGGCATACGTCATCATGTCACCATGGCATATGCAAGCACCTCGCTAAAATTGTAATGGAAACCGAGACTCACATCACCCACCTCCTTGAGCTTCTTTCAAGTAGTTTGATGTTTCGGAGTTAAAGAACTTTTCAAAAGTCTGAGGCACATATATATAACTAGGGCATAGTACTGCAGTAATTTTATGTATTGCACTGTACTGCTGCCACAGAAAAAACAAATTTCATGACATATGTGGGTGATGATAAACCTGATTCTGATGTGGGTCTCTATTGTGGACTGAGAGTGGGCAGGGGGCAGGGAGAGGGGAAGGTAGAGGGGAGCAAGGAGGAAGCACCAGAGAGACATTCTGTAATGATCGATAAACCAATTGTTTGGAGTCAAATGACCTTGCCTGATGTCTCAGGGCTGGGTGTGTCTGCACCAGTGCCATTCCTCCCACTCCCTGCACTCCTTCTCTACTACCTGTCCCATACCCCTTCCGCTGTGCTCCACCCTCACTATTCCCAACATCCTTTACCCCCATCAGATCTACAAACTCTCTTTCTGCTCCACACTGACAAACACAGTACCGTGCAAAACACAACAGTGACAGTGAGGACGTTTTCAATGAACCTGAGATGATTACTTACCTGTTGAAGCAAAGCAAGGCATTCGGGTTAAAAAAAGAAGCATGGCATGTGATTTTTCGGAAAGGGACAGAAATGATCAAGTTAAAAAAAAACAGAAAACAGATGAACTCACCAGTTCATAAACAGTGAATACCTGTGTCAGGGTGCAGGGAACCGATCGCAGACCCAGTACAGTGATATTCATTGAGTAACAAATCCCAAGGTGCAAACAAGGTCGGTGTCAAAGTTCAGGCAGAGATCAAAACATCCAGAGAAATCCAAAAACCAGAATCGGGAAATAGGCAGAGTCGATATTCAGATGAATAGAGTATAGATACAAATTAATAACTCATCGCCTTCTACCTTAGGCCACGAACTTATCAATCACCCGTGATAAGTTATTAACTGATGAGTTATTAACCTCAAACTTTCTACGTAATCACTCAAAGAGTTAAACTGCATGTGCATGTAACGAGAGCTGTATAACTCATCTCCTTCTACCTTAGGCCACAAAATTATCAATCACCCATCTGTGGACACTTTCTGGAAGTCCAAGATCCATATGCTCCACGACCGCTGGACTAAGTGTGTAAATGTAGGAGGGGACTATGTTGAAAAATCAATGTGCTAGGTTTTCTAAAACTGACTCTTTCTACCTTAGACCACGAACTTATCAATCACCCCTCATAGGAAAGATAGGTGCATTCGATTGCACAAGGGATAACTGGATATTGTATACTGAGCAAATTCAGCAGTATTTTAAAGCAAATGAAATAGCAATGAGAAGTGAGTGCCAATTTTGCTGAGTACATTGGGTTTTAAGGCATACACTTCCTTTAGAAGTCTAACTTCTCCAACTAAACCAACCAAAATGACCTTTGCTGATATCGTAAAAGTAATCCAGGAATATATAGAACCTAAACCATTGCTGATTGCGTAAAGCTTTAGGCTTCATAAGTGGAATCAAGAGAAAAGGGAGTTCATTTCAGCGTACATGACTGAATGATTGAGCATTGTCAGCTTAGTATTGAGGTTAATGGTGCAAGAGAGCATTCAGTTTGTAGACTCTTACAAGAAAGTATTCTCTGGTGATTGATATCTGTAATCTGTCAAGTAGGGGACCGTGCACAATTCTGATTTGATGGAGACGGACATGAGAGTACAGAGGAACATCTGGAAAACTTCTGAAATGCCCGCTTTGCTGCCACTGCTACTGTTTGGTAACCGGAATCTCCAGAGCAGAAGGCCCCGAATCCTTGGCTTTGCTTGATTTAGCAGCCGGGGCTAGGTCAAAGGCGCTCGGCAGAGGATGGTACTCAGGAGGCTGTATCGGAGGGGCTGGTCGGAGGCTTGAAGTTTTCGGACGGACAGACTCAGTGTCGGCTGTAGTCGGCTGATTCCAAGGCATCGGCAAGTTGACGGTGCCTGGAGGTTTATGGCAGGGAGTTTCTCCCTTTTGCTGCTGCTATCAAGGACTCGAGGACTTTGAGACTATTTTTACTGTGCCCATGGTTTGTTCTTCATCAAATTATGGTATTGCTTTGCACTGCTGCAACTATATGTTATAATTATGTGGTTCTGTCAGTGTTAGTCTTTGGTTTGTCCTGTTTTCTGTGATATCACTCCGGAGAAACATTGTATCGTTTCTTAATATATGTATGCATTTCTAAATGACATTAAAAGAGGACTGAGTGTTCTCATAATCTAATTTAATCTAATCAAAAAATGTCTCCTAACTGAAGCACAATTTACATTTAAAAGAGCAGTTGAAATTACTGTATCAATGGAAACAGCAGAGACACAACTAAGTTGTAGTCAGGAGTGAAAGTGAGCATGAAGAAAATTGCAACATCTAAACAGAAACCAATCCCGTCAAACAAATTGGGTTACTGTGTGGCAGGGGCTAACATACACCAGACAAATGCAGATTTAAATGAAACTTGCAGAAAAAAAAGTAGAACACATACAAAGAGCATGTTGGGCAAACAAAAATAAATGGACTACAAAGAAAGAAAAAAAGCCAACAAGTTAAGTTGCAGTTTCAAAATGGACATCAATTTGCATGCTGTTAGTGAAAATGCCACAGCCAAGTTTTACAAAGCCCATTCAGTTCCTTTCACCATCCATGAGAAAGTAGTCAGTGAGGTAGGTTGCATTGAGGTTGAAGGAATTCTTTCTAAGGTTCAGTGGGCATGGGCAATGCCAGTGATCGCAGAAGAATGGGTCTTTCAGGATTTGCGGTGATTTTAAAGTCAGCATCAACCCAGTATTAAACGTTGGAGCGGCATGGTAACGTAGTGGTTAGCATTACTCTTTACAGGACAGGTGACCTGGCTTCATCTCCAGCCCCTGCCCGTAAGGAGCTTGTATGTTCTGCCCGTGACCATGTGTATTTCCTCTGGGTGCTCCAGTTTCCTCCCACAGTTCAAAAGGTGTACCGATTGGAATGTTAATTCCCCATTGTAAATAGTCCCATGATTAAACTAGGATTAAATCAGGGGATTACTGGGTGGTGTGGTTTGAAGGGCTGGATGGTCCTATTCCATACTGTATCTCAATAAATAAATTGGTCAGTATTGTCTGCCCAGAATAGAGAATACCTTTGCAAACCTTTCTGAGGGGAAATACTTTAGCATAATGGATTTAACAGAGGTCTACCTACAGAAGTAGATGAAGAAAAGCCAAAGTGTTTCTCACCATAAGCACTCACAAAGGGCTTTATCACCATAATAGGCTTATTTTAGAGTAGCATCTGCACCTGCATTCTGGCAGAAAGCTATGGGCCAGGTGCTGCAAGGTTGCCTGGGCACTCAGTGTTACCTGCAAGACATCATTGTTAGCAGTAAGGATGACAAGCAGTATTTCCAAAATCTCAGAACAATGTTCAAAAGATTACAAGATTATGGGCTCAGAGCACAATGCAACAAGTGTGAGTTCTTTAAAGCAAGCATCACTTACTGTGGTCACACCATTGATGCACAAGATTTACACAGTGTGCTGAGGAAATTCAAGCAGTGATGAATACTCCAATGCCAAAGGATGTGTCACAGTTACGGTCCTTCTGAAGATTTGTCAATTACTATCGCAGGTTCCTGTCAAACATGGCTACTATGTTACACCCCTTGAACTCATTACTACAGATTGGGAAGAAATAGCAATGTGATGTGGCTTTCAAAAAGGTAAAGGAAACGATGACATCTGACACTGTACTCACACATTACGACCTATATCATCCAGTGAAACTTGCCTGTGATACCTTGCCTTATGGTATAGTTGTAGTCATATCACATGTTATGAGTGATGGACGTAGATGTCCCATAGCCTTTATCTCATGTTCCCTTATTGCTGCAGAGAAAAATCACACACAGATTGACAGAGAGGCCTTGAGTCTGGTTTGGTGTGTATAACTTTTCAACCGGTACTTGTATGGGAGAGAGTTTACCTTATTACTGATCATCAAACACTAATGTCCATTTTCGATCCACAGGAGGATGTTTCACTAACAGTATCAGCATGAATCCAGATATGGGCTCTGTTTCTTGGAGAACATAATTACAAGATCAAATTCAAGAAGACAACTATGCTGATGGAGCATCTTGGAGAAAGGAAAAGAAAAATGTCACTTTGGCATGACAGAGCCTTTTTCTGTTGATCAGTGTCAAAAAAGCCAAATTAAATATCCACTGTGATTCAATGTTGTAAAATAATAAAACACAAAAGCTTCCAAGGCAGGTGAATACTTTTTATAGACAGGTTATATATCATGTATTCTATATAGAGTTGGAGTTTACAGCTAAACGGAGGAATGTTGTGTAATTGATGTTTCAGTACTGCTTGAGTGGTGTTGTAAGTAGTGTTTGATTAAGCATTCTTGTTTGTTTAAATAATTTACATAATTTAAATAAGTGGCATACATCATCACACCATGTCATATGTGCCGCTCCTCACTAAAAGTAAAATGGAAGCTAAGAAACGCATCTCTCACCTCCTTGTTTTTCCTTCAATTAGTTTGATGTTTTAAAGTTACAAAACATAACATGATATATGTATTATTGTTGTCCACATGCTCCAAAGCAAAGTGGAGAGCTAGTGAGATTATGTCCACTATTGTGGAGGTAGGCAAAATGCAGCGGAATCAGGTCCTTGCCTGGGCAAGAGTTAGGCTAACCATGACCATCCTCTCAAAACACTTCATCACAGTAGATGTGCGTGCTACTGGGCAATATTTGTTGTGGCAGCTTACCCTGCTCTTCTCAAGCACTGCTATGATTGATGCCCTTTTGAAGCAGTTGAGAACCTCCAGCTGGAGCAGTGAGGGTTGGTTGAACACTCCAGCCAGGTTGGTCTGCACAGGTTTTCAGTATTCTATCAGGTACACCACTGGGGCCTTGCAAAGGTTCACCTTCTTGAAGGATCTTCAGACATCGGCCTCTGAGACAGAGATCACAGAGTTGCCAGATACTGTGGGGATTCACACACGTGCACTTTTATTGTCCCTTTCAAAGAATGCATAGAAGGCATTGAGCTCACCGGGGAGCAAAACAGTAGTCATTTATACTGTTAGATTACACATCATAGGAAGTAATGTCCCGCAAACCCTGACATTGTGGTGCACCCAACTGTGTCTCTAACTTCACACAGAATTGCCTTTTCATTCTTGCGATGGTCTTCCATAGGTCATGCCTGGAATTCATGTAGGGCTCTGGAATACCAGCTTTAAACGCCGCAGATCTAGCTTCTGGTTATTTCTGGTATGTTCTTGAAGGCAAAAACGCATCCACGCAGGTCTTGATGAAGTCAGTGAGTATGACCCTTAGCTCTGAAGATGACTCCCTAAATACATTATAGTCCACCAATTCAAACAGTCCCATGTGCACTCTTCCATTTCCCTTGACCATATCATCGCAGTCTGCAATAACGATGCTGTGATCCTCGGTCTCTGTATGCTGGGAGTAGGTGATCGAAGTGCAGGCATGGAATGGCACGGTGGTGGTGTAAGAGATAATAGGACAGGAGCTGAACTAGGTCATTCAGTTATTGAGTCTGCTCTGCCAATACATCATGACTGATTTATTATCCTCTCAACTCCATTCTCCTACCTTTACCAACTTTGATGCCAGGGCTAATCCAGAAAGTACGAACTGTACATTAAATACAGTATACCCAATGACTTGGCCTGCACAGCAGTCTGTGGCAATGAATTCCACAGATTCACTACCCTCTGGCAAATGGAATTACTCCTAATCTCTATTTTAAATGGATGTTTTCTATAGGAAACATTCTCTCCACTCTATCTAGGCCTTCCAATATTTAATAAGTTTCAATGAGATCCCCTCCTAACTCTTCTAAATTCCAATGAATACAAGGCCAGAGCTATCAAACACTCCTCATACATTAACCCTTTGATTCCCAGAATCATCCTTGTGAACCTTCTCTGGACCCTTTCCAGTCTTTTCTAAGAGAAGGGGCCCAAAATTGCTCACAATTCTCTAAGTACTGTCAGACTAAAGTTTTCTAAATACTCAGCATTACATCCTTGCTTTATATTCTAGTCCTCTTGAAATGAATGCTAACATTGTATTTGCCTTCCTTACCACCAACTCAACTTGCATGACAACTTTTAGGGAATGCTGCACAGAGACTCTCAAGTCTATTTGTACTTCTACCTTTGGAATTTTCTCCCTGTTTAGAAAATAGTCTATACCTTTATTGCTTCTGCCAAAGTGTGTGACCATACACTTCTGCAGACTCCCTGCTTTCTCAATATGACCTCCTCCTCCACCTACCTTCATTTCATCCACAAACTAGGCCACAAAGCCATCAATTCCATCATCCAAATCATTGAGATATAACGTGAAAAGAAATGGTCCCAACATCAATCCCTATGGAACATCACAAATCACTGGCAGACAACCAGAAAAGGCATCATTTATTCCCACGCTTTGCTTCCCACCATTCAGCCAATACTCTATCCATGCTGGTATTTTTCCTGTAATACCATGGGCTCTTATCTTGTTAAGCAGCTGCATGTGCAGCACCTTGTCAAAGCCCTTCTGAAAATCTAAGTATACAATATCCAGTGACTCTCCTTAGTCTATCCTGCTTTTTATTTCCACAAAGAATTCCAATAGATTTGTCAGGCAAGATTTCCCTTAAGGAAACCATCAAGTCAAGTTAAGTGAAGTTTGCTGTCATTTAACTACGTACATATATATTGTTACGTACCCCGTAACTGGGTTGCCAAACCAGCAGAAATGGACCATTCAGTTGGAGTCTGGATTACTGGAACTAAGGAAGTTTTATTAAAGAAATAAGCAACACAGTACTCTAATAGTAAGGATATAAATGCAACAGGCTAGCAATGAATAAACACACATGTACACAGAACTAGGTTAATAGGATCAATCAAGCTCTATCGCAGTCTAGGGGTAAATGACCAGTTTCAAGTGACGCAAAGTTCAGTTCAATTGAGTTCAGTTCAGTTCGCAGTAATCACTGTTGTGTCGTTGGGCGGGGAAAAGGAGAGAGAGAGAAAGCGAATGAATATTCAAAACGGATTCCACACAGACCTTCAATATTCCTCGCAGTTAGCTTTCGGGCGAGTCCTTGGTAATGTCTTCTGAGGTCACCGACTGTGACCCCTCCGTTCCAGACACGATCGTTCTTCAGCAGTGAACCCAGCACTCAGGCAAGGGCGGACACACACTAGGTTCCCGCCGACCGTATCTTTCCACCCTGTGCGTCTATGGCTGGTCCCGCGACCAGACCTCCAAAACTCCCACCGACTTGTGGGGGCGCACCGCTTCCAGGGTCTCGTTACCTCATGGTGTCGTGTGTGTTGTCTTAGCGAACCTGCCCCTTTTTATCCCCCTGCTGGGGTATCGCCTGTCCATCACACTTCAAACAGTTCAGGGTTCAAAAGGAGCCGGTCTTGACAATACTCAGACCGGTGTCTCCTTCCGTTAAACTCTCTCGTCTCTTCATTAACATTTCCAAATGCTGTTCCATTGTCTTACTTATCTCTCTCTCCTGAAGACAGGTGGCAGATCAACTGTTGATCCCACTGGTGCTAGCACAGGACAGTTAACATCTCAGTCTATGTGTACTTTTGTAACCCTGTTTCATCACAATATATATAGATATAGATAGTGTGTATGTGTGTGTGTGTGTATATAAAATGTATATAGAAATGAGAGAATGTTTCTTTAAATCGGGGTGTAAAGCACAGTGGTACACTCAAAACACACACAACTCATGATAACTTATAAAGGTAACAATAAAATCTACAGATGAATCACACATAAATAACAAACTAAAGTACATTAATATTAAATATTATAAGGTATGGAACAGATTAACCAGTGACTCTTCAAATATGATGCAGCAGAGAGTTCAGAAGCCTAATGACCTGGGGGAAGAAACTGTTTCCCATCCTGACTGTTGTTGTATTTATGCACCGTAACCTCCTGCCTGATGGTAGAAAGTCAAAGAGAATGCTGGATGGATGGATCCTTAGAAATGCCAAGGGCCCTGTGTATCCAGCGCTCCCAATAAATGTCCCTGATGGATGGTAGGGAGACCACTGCGATCCTCTCAGCTGTTCTAACAGTCCTTTGTAGGGATTTCTGGTCCAATGCTCGACTGCTCCCATCCCAGATGGAGATGCAACTTGTCAGGACGCTCTCAGTGTTACTCCTGTAAAACGCAGTTGAGATGGGGAGTGGGGGGGCAGCTTGTTTGCCTCAATATTCTAAGGAGGTGGAGGCGCTGCTGTGCCTTCTTGTTCAGGGAGTGATATTAAGGGACCAGGTGAGGTCATCTGTGATGTGAACTTCCAGGAACTTAGTGCACTTCTCTACAGAGGGGGATGGTTTGTCTGCATCTTCCTGAAGTCCACAATGAGATCCTTTGTCTTGTCCACATTCAGGCTTAGGTTGTTCTTCTCACACCAATCCACCAGCCATTCCACTTCCTCTCTATACTCCGTCTCGTCATCGCTCTTGATAAAGCCAACGACTGTTGTGTCATCCACACACTTGATGACACTGTTTGAGCTGGGTCCTGCGATACAGTCAGGCATCAACAGTGTGAATAGCATTGGGGTGAGCACAGAGCCTTGGGGAGCACCAGTGCTCAGTGTAATGGAACAAGAGATGTTGCTGCCCGCACAGACTGACTGTGGCCTTACTGTTAAGAAGTCCAGTATCCAATTGCAGAGGGAGGTGTTGAGACCTAATGAGGACAGTTTCTCCACCAGTTTCTGGGATATGATGGTGTTGAATGCTGAACTGAGGTTGAGAAACAGCGGTCTGGCATATGAGACCTCATTTGTCTTTGGCTTATTTCATCATGTGCCCCAGAACATCATCCTTAATAATGGACTCCAATATCTTACCAACCACTGCAGTGAGGCTAACTGGCTTTCTTCTGCCTCCCTCCCTTCTTAAAGAGTGGAGTGGCATTTGCAATTTCCATTCTTCTGGAATCATTCTAGAACTCAGTGATTCCAGAAAGATCAATACTAGTGCATCCACAATCTCTTCAGCTACCTCTACCTGAACCCTGGGATGCAGTCCATCTGGTTCAGGTGACTTCTTTACCTTCAGGCCTTTCAGCTTCCCAAAGCAGCTTCTTCGTAGTAATATCAACTATGCTCACTTCTGCCTCCTAATACTCTTGAATTTCTGGCATACCGTTAGTATCTTCCAGAATGAAGCCTGATGCAATATATTTATTACATTTGTCCATCATTTCTTTATCACTCATTACTACCTCTCCAGTGTCCAATATCCACTCTCGCCTCTCTTTTACTCTTTGTACTTCATAGCTTACCTTCATACTTTACCTTTTCTCTCCTTCTGTCTTTTTAGTTTCCTTCTGTTGGTTTGTAAAAGCATCCCAATCCTCTAACTTACCACTATTTTTGCTCTGTCTTTTGCTTTTATGCTGTCTTTGACTTCCCTTTTGAGCCATGCTTGGATTATCTTCCCATTAGAGTACTTCTTCATCTTCGGGATATGCTGTATCTACCTTGTGCCTTCCAGAATTGCTCCCAGAAACTGTAGCCATAGCTGTTCTACCATCATCCCTATTAGTGTCCCCTTCCAATCAACTTTAACCAACTCCTCTGTCATGTCTTTGTAATTCCCTTTACTCCACTTTAATAATGATACAACAGCTTATCTCTCTCAAACTGTAGGATAAATTCTGTCATATTATGATCATTGCTTCCTAAGCTTTCCTTTACTTTAAGCTCCCTAATCAAGTGTGGTTCATTACCCAGTCCAGAATTGTCCTTTCCCTAGTGGCTCGACAACAAGCCGTTCTAAAAAGTAATCTCAAAGGCACTCTACAAATTCCTTCCCTTAGCATCTAACATCAAATTGATTTCCCCAAACTATCTGCTTCTAACATTACCATAGCTGAGACTAAGTTAAGTGCATTCGTAAACTCTTAGAATTATTGGAAAACTAATGGTAATGTATGAATTTGTTGATAACAGTTTATGGAAGCACTTTTTTTTAGATTATGAGGACACGCAGTCCTATTTTATTGTCATTTAGTAATGCATGCATTAAGAAATGATACAATATTCCTCCGGTGTGATATCACAAAAACACAGGACAGACCAAAACTGAAAAACTAACAAAAACCACAAAATTATAACATATAGTTATAACAGTGCAACAATACCATAACTTGATGAAGAACAGGCCATGGCACAGTAAAAAAGTTCAAAGTCTCTCGAATGTCCCACATCTCACGCAGACGGGAGAAGGAAGAAAACTCTCCCTGCCATGCCCGACCACAGTCCGACTCTGAGTCATCCGAAAACTTTGAGCCTCTGATCAGCACTCCGACACTGAGTACTGAGCACCATCTCTATCCAAACAATTCGACCTCAGTCTCGGTCACCAGCAGCAGGCAAAGCCAGGGATTTTGGGGCCTTCCCTCCAGAAGATTCTCGATCGCCCAGTAACAGCGGCAGCGAACCGGCGTTTCAGAAATTTCTCCAGATGTTCCTCTGTGCTTTCATGTCTGTCTCCATCAAATCAGAATTGTCCACGGCCCCTATTTAATGGATACGATATCATTTTCACCAGTGAGCTGCACGTGCGCGTCGCACTGCTATTTTCTCCTCCTGCCGAGTTCAAGTTCAAGCTTAATTGTCATTTGACCATACGTATGTATACAGCTAAATGGAAACATTGTACCTCTGGGCCAAAGTTCAAAGTAAGTTTATTATTGAAGTACAGAACCTATATGTCACCATATAGAACACTGAGATTCATTTTCTTGTGGGTACTCACAGTAAGCACAAAGAAGAACAACAGAATCATTGAGAAAAACACACAGAAGATAGACAAACAACCATTGTGCAAAAGGTTACAAACCATGCAAAGACAAAAAGGAAAGAAAAAATTAACAATAAATATCGAGAACATGGAATGACGAGTCCTTGAAGGTGAATCCATAGGTTGTAGGAATAGTTCAGTGTTGGGGTTGTTAGAGCATATTTTGGAGAGAGGGTACATCGTAAATATTAACTTCACCAGCAGCCATTCTTCAGACGGGAATTTGGATTGTAGATTAAATTTAAAATGCAGCTCCGAACAATACTTTTACTGGGGCTGTGAACACCAGTTGATTGAAAACCAGACAATTATGATTAATATTCATTTTAGGCGTCTAGAGTGTGGGTGTGAAGAAGGTGTGTGGAAAATATATGTAATTCAAAGGAAGCATTGTAGGTACATTGTAATGATGGAATTGTCCCAGTGTTACTGTTGATCTTTAGCATATAAAATGCCATGTAATATTGGGTCGAACAGACTTCTTCCTGAAAGATTGTCTCATTTTGTTGAATAAAACACTTTTGTATCCATCAGCTTCAGCGTCCCTCCAGTGACTTTGTTCATGTTACAGGGTGAGTGCAGTTGAGTGAAGTTATCCCCTTCAGTCCAAGAACCTGACAGTTGAAGGGTAATAACTGTCCTTCAACCTGGTGGTGTGGGTCCTGAAGCTCCTGTATCTCCTTCCTGTTGGCAGCAGCGAGCAGAGAGCATGGCCTGGATGGTGGAGGTCCTTGATGATGGATGCTGCTTTCCTGTGATCATGTCACTAGTAGATTTGCTCAATGGTGGGGAGGGCTCCACTTGTGATGGACTGGGCGGTATCCACTACATTTTGTAGGTTTTTCTGCTCAAGGACATTGGTATTTCCCTATCAGGCTACGATGCAACCAGCCAGTATACTCCTCACTGCACATCTATAGAAGTTGTGGGAGTTGTGGCTCTGGGAGTTTGTGTAGGTGACTCCATGTTTTGACGGGCAAAGTGAGCATAAAAGACATTGAGGTTATCTAGAATTGAATCCCTGTGGTCACAAAAGTCGCCTGTTTTTACTTTGTAGGAGGTGATAGCAAAGCTGTCGAACATCCTTCTGTGATTCAAGTCTGGTCCAGAATTACCACTTTGCTTGTGCGATGGCTTTCTGGAGGTTGTACCTGGATATCTTGGTTACTTGATTGACAGACCTGAACTCACAGATCTGGCCCTGAGTGATGGTGAATCTTTTGGTTCATCCAGGGCTTCTGTTTGGGGAAGACTAACTGATTTTGTGGGGACAAATTCATCCGCGACTGAATTTATAATTCCGTGACAACTGTGGCTTATTCGTTCAGAAACTCTGATGAGTCTTTGAATGTGGCCCAGTCCACGGACTCAAAGGAGTCCCAAGGGTCCCAGGTGCAAAAGACAATGCATACAGTCACGAACGGCACGTGGCACATATAGTCACGATAGCACCTACAGTCTCAGAACAATGTTAGCTCAAGTCTCTGAGTGCCATGTCCTGAAGACTGATGTGGCACGGAATGTTATCTTGGAGCCATGTTTCTGCAAGAAATAGTGTGCTACAGTTTCTCATCTCGTGCTGGGTCAGCTGCAGATGAAGGCAATCCAACTTGTCTTCCAGGGTGCAAACACCTACAGGAGAGCCAGACTGCAAGGTCAAGACCTAACCCAGCATAGATTGCAGTGCACGAATCGCACCTCTGTTCTCTTTCACACTGCCTTGGGTGCCTCCTCTCCTGGGTGGGTGGCTATAACAGGCAATGCCGCAGCATGAGAGTTTGGTCCACACAACAATCCAAGGCCACACAGCTCTCCCACTGTCGGTCTCACCAATGAACTAATGAGCCAGACTTGCAGTATTTTGAATTACCAATGTCCAACAGCATGTTGCAATTAAAGAAAAATCTCTCTCTTTCTCTCTCCCTCTCCCTCCCTCCCTCCTGTGTGCCTGCAGCAAAAAGAATCTCGGGGTTGTATGTGGTGACATGAACGTACTCCGATAATAAATTTTACTTTTTCCTCCCTACTTCAGTTTTCAATTCCCCAAGCTAAAATAATTAACTATGATAAAATTCAGTTTAAAGATATAGGAACAGGAGGCTGTCAGTGATAGCTTTGAAGGTGTGGTGTTTGACGAAAAACTTTTCCAGACATCTGGAGCCTTTTCCACCCGAGCATTACAAACACAGTTGGGCAAGTTGATTGCAGTAGCATTTCACACTTCTGATGCAGATATTCTAAATAACTTTTGGAAGAGAGGTTGTAAATATTGATAAATACCCAAGGATATCCCACCCCTACTTGAAATTCACCAGATGTGAAATAAGCTTATCATTGTAGAAAGTATTTTCACTGGTATTGAATGGAAATAACATTAAAGAGCCTTTCCAGATACTGAACATAGAAAAATGAGTAGAAATGTGATTGACTTGTATATTTCTCATTAAATTCCCAGCCAATACCATAATATTTGGACACGAGCATGGGTATAGCTATTCCTCAATATTTAACTAGGGAAAGATCATAGGATTAGTTAAGGAAGTTCACTCCATCCATTTTTATTCACTCTCCAAAAAATCCATGTTGTAACATTCAACTGTTCTTTAGTTAATATCAAATGATTTAGATTTGATTAAGGAGAGGAGAAGATGGCGGTGCGATGCAGCACACAGCGGCCACTCCAGTGATGAATATCTGTTATCTGTCAAGTAGGATGCCATGCACAATCCTGATTTGATGGAGACAGACGTGAGAGCACAGAGGAACATCTGGTGAAACTTCTGAAATGCCAGTGTCGCTGCCGCTGCTACCGTGTGATCTGAAATCTCCGGAGGGGAAGGCCCCGAGCCCTCGGCTCTGCTTGTTGCTCGGCGGCTGGGGCGGGGTTGAAGCGCTCGGCAGAGATGGTGCTTGGTGCTTGATGTCGGAGGGCTGGTCGGAGGCTCGAAGTTTTCGGATGGACTCAGAGTCGAACTGTGGTCGGGTGCTTCCAGGATGCTGCATCGGCAAGTTTGCGGCGCTGGAGGCTCATGGCAGGGAGAGTTTCTCCCTTCTACCGTCTGCGTGAGATGTTGGGGCTATCGGGACTTTGAGACTTTTCTTTTACCGTGCCCATGGTCTGCTCTTTATCAAATTACGGTATTGCTTTGCACTGTTGTAACTATATGTTATAATTATGTGGATTTTGTCAGTTTTAGTCTTGGTCTGTACTATGTTTCTGTGATATCATACTAGAGGAACATTGTATCATTTCTTAATGCATGCATTTCTAAATGACAATAAATGAGAACTGAGTGCCCTCATAATCTAATCTAAAAGGTTCTTGATTAGCCAGGGCATCAAAGGGTATGGAGAGAAGGCAGGGGAGCGGGGGATGACTGGAAGATTTGGATCAGCCCATGATTGAATGGTGGGGCAGACTTGATGGGCCGAATGGCCTACTTCTGCTCCTCTATCTTATGGTCTTGTGGTCTACTCACATCTTGCATTATGAATATTTGAATGAAAAAGCTGTTCAAAATATCTACTATCTTGTGTTCCTCTTCTGTCTCAAGTCTTATTTTGGTCTTTTAATCTCAGTGGTTCCTTTGATTATTGTGGTAGGAAAAAAATTCTGTGTTATTATCTTTAGCTTGGTCTAAGTCCACCTTATGCTTATCCAATCACCTTTTCCCAGGCTGGTTTCGATGCTATAATTGACATTGTTCAATCACCAGCTAAATACCTTTCATTATTTTCAAGTGTATCAAAGAAGGTCCTGAAAGGAAAGAAGAAAGGAGAGGTCTTTATTTCTTGGAGCATCAGACATTGAATTGTGAACTTATAGAGGTGTGTAAAGTCATGAGAGACATAGATAGGGTGAAAATACACAGAAAGGGAACTAAAAAAGTCAAGGACATAGATTTGAAGTGGAAGGGGAAAGATTTAAAAAAGACTTGAGGAGCAAAAGAGGATGGCACAGGTATGGAATGCACTGCCAGAGAAGGTGGTTGATGCAAAGATGATAATAACACTCAAAAGGCATTTGCAGAAGTACACGGATAGAAGGAGTTTATAGGAATATGGGCCAAGCACAAGCAAATGGGACTAGCTTGGTCAGCACCAAGGATGGACTGAAGAGCCTGTTTCCATGCTCTAGGATCTAAGATGCATGTAGAATTAGTATTCAGGTTGGAGGTCCAGAAATAGAGAATGGAGACTTGAAGCAAACAGTATGGGGATGCAGGGAGGGTGGGAATGCCAAGGCAGCTGTTATGTGTACTTAGCATTTCCCTCTTTCTTGAAATGGACTACAAGAAGTTGAAAGAGGGAGGCAAGAGCTGGATGGATCAAAAGGACGCGGCTGAGCTTTCAAAGTCCAACAGACTTTCTGGAAGACTGCAGTCAAATCAAAAGAACATCAATAAATATTCACAAGACATTTGGATGACCTGCGGCACTTAACTGAAGGCAACATCTAGGACCTCCAAGAGGACCACAACAGTGTCAGGGTTTGGAGGCTTGTATGCCTCTATGACCTGGAAAGCTATGTTGGCTGGAGTCAGGGTCTTATGCTTTGCTTTTGGTCGGGCCACCCATGCCAAACAGGTCAAAGGGTAGAGGCCAGACTAAGAGTGATACACTGGTCCTCCAGGTTCGGGGGTTCAGCGCAGGACTAACAATCCTGACTGGTAAAACAAAATTGTTATGGAAACAACAGTGAAGAATCCCACATCCGAGTGCGACATTATTCCGGAGTTTCCACCCGGAACTTGAATGACTAACAATAGTGAAAACCGAGCAGAAGCTTCTGACACAGTGAAGGAGATGGAGGACCTTCATTGCTGCCCTAATTGCCATTGGGGTAATGGGCAAAAGAGAAACCATCTGGAAATGAATTTCCCTCCACAGGTGCTGCTTAATCTACCGGATCCCCCAACAGCTTGATTTTTGCAAAAAAAATGCAGTTATGCAGTTTCCAGCATCTGCACGTTCTCATGTTTTAGGAATGCCCTGGCTTCAACTTGTACATAAACATAGTGGCCTACACTCAATTATGTTCACACAACACAAGGCAAATGTGACAACCTTGTTTGAAATGGAAATGATTCTGCTGTGAACACGATGAAGTACAAGTTGTCACTGTTATAAACCAGTGTCTTCTATCTGCTTAAACAAGAAATACAGATTCTGTGCATCAAGGTCATGACTAGACTGAGCTCCTGCCTCAGCAAGGACCTAGACCAGTTGCAATTTGCCTATTGCCACAATAGGTCAACAGCAGACCAATCTCAATGGCTCTTCACACAGCTTGAGGCCATCTGGACAGCACAAACACCTATGACAGGATGCTGTTTATCGACTATAGCTCAGCATTTTACACCATCATTCCCACAATCCTGACTGAGAACTTGCAGAACCTAGGCCTCTGTACCTCCCTCTGCAATTGGATCCTCAACTTCCTAACTGGAAGACCACAATCTGTGTGGATTGGTGATAACATCTCCTTCTCACTGACAATCAACACTGGCGCACCTCAGGGGTGTGTGCTTAGCCCACTGCTCTACTCTCTATATACCCATGACTGTGTGGCTAGGCATAGCTCAAATACCATCTATAAATTTGCTGATGATACAACCACTGTTGATAGAATCTCAAGTGGTGATGAGAGGGTGTCCAGGAGTGTGATATACCAACTAGTGGAGTGGTGCTGCAGCAACAACCTGGCACTCAATGCCAGGAGGATACAAGAGCTGATTGTGGACTTCAGGAAGGGTAAGACGAAGGAACACATACCAATTCTCATAGAGGGACCAGAAGTGGAGAGAGTGAGCAGCTTCAAGTTCTGGGTGTCAAGATCTTTGAGGAACTAACCTGGCCCCAACATATCTATTTAGTTATAAAGAAGGCAAGACAGCAGCTATACTTTATTAGGAGTTTGAAGAGATTTGGCATGTCAACAAATACACTCCAGAACTTGTATAGTTGTACTGTGGAGAGCATTCTGACAGACTGCATCACTGTCTGGGATGGGGGTGGGTGTGGGAGAGCTACTGCTCAGGACTGAAAGAAGCTGCAGAAGGTTGTAAATCTAGTCGGCTCCATCTTAGGTACTAGCCTACAAATTACCCAGGATATCTTCAGGAAGTGGTGTCTCAGAAACGCAGCATCCATTATTAAGGATCTCCAACACCCAGGGCATCCCCTTTTCTCACTGTTACCATCAGGTAGGAGGTACAGAAGCCTGATTCAGGAACAGCTTCTTCCCCTCTGCCATCCGATTCCTAAACCCTTGGACACAACCTCACTTTTTAAATATTTCTGTTTTTTTGCATGTTTTTTCAATCTATTCAATATATGTATATTGTAATTGATTTACTTATTTATTATTATTATTTTATATTATTATTTTATATTATTATTATTTTATTCATCATTATTATTTTTCTCTTCTATATTATGTATAGCATTGAACTGCTGCTGCTAAGTTAACAAATCTCACGTCACATGCCCATGATAATATACCTGATTCTGATTCTGAGCAGGAATTTTTTTACACAGCCTGAAAACTGCACAGCACTTAAATTTAAAAAAATCATATAAAAGGAACTTCCTTTTCCAATATTTTTATTATTAACTTTACATATAAAAATACAGAGTACAAGAAAAAAATATCAATACATTATACTAAATCGTATATAAAGACTCCTTACCCTATATTCATACAGATTAATTAATTCATAACATTGAAATATAGTAATTTTATTATATAAAGAAAATCTAACCCACTACCAAGACCGAAGCTGATTAGTAAAGAAAAAAAGGGAAAAAAAATTATTAGTCATCATCTGTGCTTTAACAGCAAATCAAAGGTTTTGAAAATAATTCAAAAAAGATCCCCAGAATGTTTGAAAGTCTTGATTAGATTCAAAGATTGAACATCGAATCTTCTCTAAATTTAAACATGACATCACATCTCATAACCATTGGGCATGAATAGGAGGGGCCACATCTTTTCATTTAAGCAAAAGCGTCCTTCTGGCCATAAGAGACATAAAAGTCAAAATGTGCAAGTCAGATGACTCCAAAATATTATCATTTCCTCCAACAATACCAAATAAAGGGGTCAAAGGATTAGGCTTAAAGTTTACTTTGAAAAGTATTGAGAAAGTTTGAAATACTTCTTTCCAATATTTTCCAAGACTTGGACATGTCCAAAACATATGAATGAGTGAAGCTTCTCCATTATTACATTTATCACAATACGGAGATATATCTGAATAAAAATGAGACAACTTATCCTAATGCCTCCAGACTGATGGCGTGAACATTGACTTCTCTAACTTCCGTTAATGCCTCACCTCCTCTTCGTAACCCATGCATTATTTATTTATTTATTTATTTTCTCTCCCGCGCGCTCTCTCTCTCTCTCTCCCTCTGTCCCTGTCACTATACTCCTTGCCCATCCGCTGGGTTTCCCCCCTCCCCCTTTCTTTCTCCCTAGGCCTCCTGTCCCATGATCCTTCCCCTTCTCCAGCCTCGTATCCCTTTTGCCAATCAATTTTCCAGCTCTTAGCTCCATCCCTCCCCCTCCTGTCTTCTCCTATCATTTTGGATCTCCCCCTCCCCCTCCCACTTTTAAATCTTTTACTATCTCATCTTTCAGTTAGTCCTGACGAAGGGTCTCGGCCAGAAACGTCGACTGTACCTCTTCCTATAGATGCTGCCTGGCCTGCTGCGTTCACCAGCATTTTTTGTGTGTGTTGCTTGAAATTCCAGCATCTGTAGATTTCCTCGTGACAAATTATCCTTGGTCACATGGGCCCTATGGACCACTTTAAATTGCAGGGGAGAGTGGTGGGCACATAACGATGAAGTGTTAACTAATTTAAAAATTTGATTCCAAGTTTCCTCAGAAATTGAAGTCTGTAAATCTTGTTCCCAAAGATTTTTAATTTTATCTAAAGGAACACTTCTCATTCCCAACAGCATATTATAAATATTAGATGTAGATCCACTATAAAAAGGTTTCAAATTAAAAATTACATCTAGTAGATTCTTATCAGGACTTTTAGGAAATGTGGTTATTTGAGACCGTAAAAAATCTCTTATTTGTAGGTATCAAAAAAAATGAGTTTCAGGTAAACTATATTTAGTTGACAGTTGTTCAAACAAAATTCCAGCTAAGCAGAAACAAAGGCTATATGTGCGGGAGTATTTCAGTGGCTGCGCGGCTGTGTAGCTTAGAGGAAATATTTGGTAGGCTACCAAATGTTGGAGAGGACATAGTAGGACAGTCAAGGAATAGCCTCAGAATACAAGGACTTCTCTTTAGAACAGAGATGAGGAGGAATTCCTTTCGCCAGAGGAAAGTGAATCTGCCGAATTCATTGCCACAAGCAGCTGTGGAGGCCAAGTTATTGGATATATTTAAAACGAGGGTTGAAGTTTTCTTGATTGGTAAGCATGTTAAAGGTTACGGGGAGATGGCAAGAGAATGGGTTGGAGTGGGAAAATAAATCAGCTGTGATGGAGCAGACATGTTGGCTGAATGGCCTAATTCTGCTCCTTTGTCTAATGATCTTAATTATTGTGTTATTAAGTATTAAAACTTAATTCTGTATTTTCAGACCTTGGTACATAGTTAGGTGCTCTTCAATCTTATTGAAATTATTTTATCTGTATTTTTCCTAGTTTATCCCATACGTTTGCCACAGAAGTTCCACAGCCCCCTTAATGCAGCATAGATCTTAACACCTCACCTACATTTTTTAAATGATAGAGTGAAGATAGATTAGCAGATTATCCATGATGTGCAGTGTTCCTTGGTCTTTGAATGTAATATGCACTTTAAATTAAAATATAGTGGTAACTTGATCAAGTCACTGAGAAACATATGTTTAATATGAGATAGTTATTTTCAGGATTTATCATTAGCATGTAGTGGGATAAATTATTGGTAAGCCAAAACACAAATAAATGCATGTTAATTTTTGTTTTCCTCCGGGCTTTGCTTCTACCTTGCTACAAATTTAGTGATGTGTTGTGGTCGACTTTATGGAAACTTTTGATTTATGTATCATAGAATTGTAGGCTTTTTTTGTTTTTCAGAGCTCATTTTTATAGTTGTTTTGACTTAAAGAACGCCAAATACTTCGCTGTGATTCCGTAGTCCAAAAACAAGTGCGAATGCTTATTTGGAAGTTTGCAACATTGCCTTCTAACTGCATGTGCGTGGAAGGCCTGGGAGCTCAAACCACAACAGGCAGAGCGCGCCGCTGTCATGGCGACCGCCGCTTGAGCGACAGCCGCAAAGCGCTGCTATGGTGACCGCCGTCCGGCGTTGTTGTGGAGACGTCGAATGAGGGACAGCCGCGCTGCCACCATGGAGACAGTGGGCTGAGTGACAGTCTCAACAGCCGGACCGGCACCAGCGCTGAACGCGAGTGGTTTCAGGTAAAGGGAAAACAAACGCTCCAATCACGACGGGGAGGAAACGTCGGCGACGCCGGCTCTGCCTCCTCACTTCCCGTCCTTTGTTTCCAAACACCGCGAGGCCTGGGAGCGGCCTACACAGCCTGGGGCTGGAGTGAGTGAATCAGCGAACCGGCGAGGGGGGGTAGCCCCGCGTCCGAACAGCTCTGCGAACCAGGTCGGGCGTCCTTCAACCGAAGGCTACGTTAGCCGTTGGGCGAGCAGTGCTTGAGGTGGAAAGGAGGCCCGGGGCGAGAGAGTGAGAGGGGCGACGGCGGTGTTCCCCTTTGTTTGGAACAGCCCCCCATGTGGACTGGTCGTTTATCGTGATGTTGATCTCAGACCCTCTCGGGCAGATGTACAAAGGGGATCCGGCAGAGTCCCATCCTCTGTGAAACTCTGCCAGCCTCCGCTGCTCCGCTTCAGGCCGCTCTGCAGTCGGTTACAGTCCCACCGACAACCTCTGCTAACCTAAGTCTAGCCCTTCAGCCTTCATTGATGAGACTTGAGGAAGGTAATGTTTTGATCACACTTTGCAGTTACCGTATTCGTATGCAAACGCGTTACATAATATCGATATCTAACTGCAATAACAAACTCTTTGTTCTGGTTTACTTCCTAGTAAACTAATGTGGGACTAAATTGCCACGAGTTACGGTGCGTGGGTGAAGATGTGGCTACTTGTGCCTTTTGTCATAATCTTACGGTTGTGTCAATCCCACCCCCGTTAGTTCACGATGCGATTTTACTTGTTCCACACCGAACTCTTGAGTAACTGACATTTCCTATTTAAATTCGGAAACAGCTCTTTAAACATGTTAGCTTTGACTGAATCATGGCTATAGTTATAAGAAGAAGATATTTCTCAGTTAGAGTGAAGGATCTTGCCTTATGTTAACAAAACCCAGTGTCCAGTGGAAACGTTATTTAAGAAAATAAGCGCAAGAAGGTTTCAGGCCCCCGGAGTTTATAACTAAGTTGCTGATTCACCGTTGTCACGATGTACTTTAGGATGCGGACTAACAAATTCACTTTCACTGACGGTAACAGAATAATCAATGTGTTTATAAATGCGAGATTTTGATAAAGCATTAGGATTTTCCTGCTTCATTAGCAATTAAGTTATAATTTTATCTGATACTGTATTATTTGTTACATTAAAACATTTTTTTTATAAGATTTCACTGGATCAAAACATGTGAAATCCCCCTCTACCTCACAGGCACCTCGCTGCAACCAAAACCTTTATAGAAGCATTTTCATTTCCTGCCTTAGCACTGCACATGCACTTGGTGTCTGTTATGAGATCACGTGTGCTGTCTTGTTCCATCCACTTAGGATGTGGCTGTTCTGTGTGTTATGGTAATTAGCAGAAATGAATGAGACTGTGCATGCAGCTCTCACTGAAGCGATGGGCTTTGTGTCTTGATGAAGCTGCTCATAAGGACAAAGGATAACGCCTTGGCGATGTGTTTTTGTTTCACAGACCTCCAGTTTAATTGTTTGTGATCTCCACATAATTCCCAAAAATGGATGCTAAACTTCTGAATCCAAACTGAGCAACTCACTGTCTGTTCCTTCTTTGTCTACTATGTTCTGCTTTTAGTATTGGTGTGGACAATGTGATGTGTAAAACAGATTGTTAGCTTCCATCAAATTTAGTGTAAGGATTAATTGGGAACATGGAGTTTGGTAGGAAATGTTTCATCCTCTTGTATTCTTTTTGCAGATGTTTCTGGTTGGACATGGACATGATTTGTGAAAATGAATCAATTCTTATGCATAGTTTTAAATTATATTTGAATCCAAGCAATTGTTAAATTCAAGATGAAATGCAATTTTGCATAATATTGATTAAGTCAATTTAAAATTTCTTGTATCGTACATAATTACAAAGTAGTCTCAGTATAAATTAAATATATTTTCATGGGTCTCCTGTATCTGAACCACAATGAATATTTCACTCCTCATGTATGTATTGAACTGATGAAATTTATACAGGGGCAATGTGACGGAGTAACTGAAAATATATGAATAGGGAGGTTGATGATGGGCATTTAATAATTACTGATCTCAGTCTTTAAAACAAAATTTACAATTATTCCCATTGACTTTCAAATATGTGGATCTGACTTGAGAGGAGTGAATATTAAGGAAATTAGAAGGGAACAAAAAAAGTTGCTTTCCAATAATAATGTAACTCAGTTTCAGAAATGAATACAGCCCCATTTAGATCCAGAGCTCTCTAAAAATTGCTTCCTTTTCTTAAGATGCCCTGCTCCATTTCACAATACATTCGACACTAGACGTCAAAGATATAGAAAAAAAGATCTTTTAAGGAAAACAATAGCTTGGATCAGTTTTCTTTGAACAAAAGCACTGAGTTATAGCTCTGCTCTAAAACTTGAGTGTTCAAATTTAATTGACAATCCAGTCTGCAATGTCAAAGTTCTTCAGTCTTTGAAAAGCTCTGCAGTTTCAAAATTTGGATGAATGGTGAACCATGATGTAACTTTTGAAAGGAGTGGAGCATTCTTGTACTTCTTATTTTTACTGTAAAATAAAAAATAAATTGCATTTTGTCTCACCACTGTGAAGATCTCACTGTGCATTTAAAGGCTGTCATTAGTTTTCCAAATTGATTAGTTGTAAATAAGTGTATAAGGGGGTTTCCAGGATACATTGTGACATTAATGCTGATTTGTTTTATTCGTTCATCTGTTTACTGTATGATTACTGTGTAATTTTCTAACTTTTTTATCTATTTGTATTATTGGTTCTTTTTGTAATTATTTTAATTAATAACAACATCCTTTTTTTATTTTATTTCTCCTAAAAAAAACAGAGTGAAGCAGAGAAATTCCTGTAATGGAGTCAGGTCAGGACCAGGCTGAAAGGTTACAAAGCAGAAAGGATGACTTAATTAATTTCAGCATCCCTGTGGATTATTCTGCTGATTGCACAAGAAATCAAAGAGAAGGGCTACAGGCAAATGATCCTTTAGATAGTGGGACCGTGGATACCCAATTCAGCATGTGTAGTAAGAACACACCTGGTGACTTGGAGACCAACACTGTACCTCTGACTGACAAGGTTCACCTGGACGATGCAATCTCAAGTACTACAGTTACTGTCTCTTACGTTAATCGGCCCCACCTGTTTTCTTCCCAACGGACACTACAGCATTCCTTGCATGAGCAACCATTACCATCACTCTTTATTCCATCTGTTTGTGTACAGTCACAGCAGATGTTGTCAGCACCTACCAATTTTGTTGACTCGTCATTTGAGAACTCTGTTTTAGCACAGCCTGGTGATCTGGAATCCATTAGAAGAGGACTTGAAAATGGAATAGACTGCAGCACTGTGAACCCCCACAGACTAAAGGCACTGGACCTGGATTTACCTTTAGTGGCAACCACTGTCCATGAATCTAATAGTCCACTTGAAAAGAGATTAAATGTGAGAGAGGACATTTTGTATGAACAATCGAGTGGTTCTTCTGATGTGGAAATACTGGACTCTGTATGTCAGTTTTCCAGAGCAATGGGTCAGGAAGATAAGTGGAGTGACTCTGCCAGTTCTGCTGAAACTCTTGTTCAAAACTCAGAAGCACTTGCAGTGAAACTGACTGAGTCAGAAAACAGACCAAACAACAATGAACAGTGTGAAAGCAATAACCTGCTGGGCAGGATGGACCACTCTGAAATGCAAAATGGTGCTGGTGTCTTTGCTGGGATTAAAACTTCCAGCAGTCAACATATAGAGAAGAACCTTCAGTCCATGTGCAACTTAAACACACGTTATAAAGATCAGACCACAATGACAATAAAAACAGAAAATGATGAACTTTCAGAGGCAGCAGTGTCTGTTAATTCTGAAGAAAGCCTGAGTGGGGATAACTTTGGCAAAACATGTACAAATGTTTTGACAGAAGAGGAACATGGTGATTCGCCATGTAAAACACTTTCCACTTCCACACATTTGTCACAAAGTTTAAGTGCAGACAGTAATGATTGGGAAGACACAGAGAGTATTGGGACCAACACATCATCAGGTTACAAAGTGGCACCAAATGAAGGCTGCAGTAACATGTTGCCGAATTCTGGAAATGGTAGCAGCTATACTTCAGATAACAGTTTAGTACTCCAAACTGATAATATATCACAACAAAGTATGAAAGCTGGTGAGTGTTTTCATGACCAAGAAATAGCTTTATCATTTGACCTAAAGAATGGAGAAATGCATTGTTCTGGAAAGGATGCTGTAGCCACTCCCACTCAGAATAATAGCTTGTTGCAAGCCATTTGCAGCACAGCAGATAATGCAACTTCTCCATCCAGTGGAGATCAGACATCAAATATTATAGTAACTGAACAGACTCCAAATCATGAAAATAATTGTAGGGAATCCAATGAAGAAATTTGTGCTAATGATACAGATGATAACCTCTTTGTGGCTGAACCAATTTTGATCCCTGAATCGTCACAGATAGATAACAATGTACGTGAGAATAGCAGAAGTTCGACCTCATTCAATAAACAAATTCTTCCTACCTTGTCGAAGTCACCAGCTTCTGAAAGTAACCATCCTAAGATAAAGCCATGCTCTCTTGAATTGCATAAACTAAATGTTCTTGAAACTGAGGGGAAGTGTGATGTTCGGGGATATGTGTTAGACCTGAAAAGGAATAATGTTGCTTCAATGTCATGCAGCATTTCTATGAGTCTATCTTTATCCAAGTCTGGCAAAGGTATTGGTGGTGAAGAGGAGACAGAATCTGCTGAGAGCTGTGACAGTAAAAGTGGCCAGAGCCCCACTCATGATAATATATGCAAAGCCTTGTCTGTCCAGCCAGAGCAGCAAATCCCAAGCAGGAGAAAACAGACCTTTGTCACAAAGTATGAGGACAGTGAGTTGGTTTGCATCTCTGATGATGAAGTTGTTGATTGTTTGGTTGCAAAGACTGATTCACCACAAGACTGGAATCAGCCACAAGTTCGGGAAAATAAGAAGAAAAAGGCATGTCAGCAATATTTGAATCAGACATTTGAAGATCAACCACTCCAGAATGCTGAACCCAAACATTTTGAAAGAAAAATTCTGCCACCAAGACAAAGAGGAATGAGGCTGGAACAAATTGTGCAAAATATTGTTACTCAACCAAAGGCAAGAACGTCTAATAACCTTGGTGAGAGACTGAGAAGAAGCAAAGATGGATCAGTTCCTACTCCCACCAGGTTTCAGCCCCCGCGACATAAGTCATCTAGTTCCGTTGCAGGACAGAAGTCCAAAGGCTATGTTGGATCTCTTCCTTGCATCAAGGATTCCTCGCAAAAAACAAGTTCAGCATGTAAAATGCAAGAACAATGTGAGGCAAACCAAGAGGAAACCAGTACAGCAGCTGTGGAGAAATTGAACAGAAATAAATCTACCTCTATTCCAGGTTCTTGCCATGGACGTGCAACAAAACTGAACACTCCAGTTTCTTCCAGCAAATCTTTATGCAATGCATCTTCGTCTTCAAAGCAGCCAGCTGAAACCCACTGGGAGGGTCATAGTTCAGGAGGCAAACATAAGTTTGCCAAGCTTGATCTCAAATGTGTAAATGGGAACAGGAGAAAGCATTCAGGAAGCTCCAGGAATGCCTGCGTGTCATCCCGGCCACAGTCTTCCCAACCAAGAACGCAGGGCAAAGTAAGGAAGAGGGTACATAAATCAGCAGGTAAAAAGCGGCAGTCACAGCGGGGACGGCCCTCAATGGTCTTTGCTCCTGAAGAGCCTGAGATAAAGCTAAGAGCCTTGTCTCTTAAGGCTGAGGATCGTCGAGAAAGATATGATAGTTTTTCACCTTATGTTAGGGTAGAAGCAAAGGGTTATTCAGTGTGTACGGTAGTGAACTATTCGGAAGAGGATAATAATATTCTTAAACAAAAGAAACATTCCCAGCAGCAGTCACATGGTGCAGTTCCAAAATCATCTTGCATGACACTGGGCCCTGTAGTAAATGAAGCTACTCATAAAAACTTTCTAGTCTGCTGTCTTTGTGGCTTATCTGCAAATGCAATGGAGCAAGGTGATCTTTTTGGACCTTTCTATCCTAGGGGATATACATCTTCCAACAATCAGACTTTCCAATCTAAAGAAGTAAAGACTGAGCAAGCAAGCACTGTTGCCTCCAGCTCTACCTGTAATTCCATTAGGAATGTAGTAAATAAAACAACTGGACAAAACCAAGAGTCTAGAACGAGAGAAGGGACAATAACTCGTGGCCAGAAGCGTAGAGGTGTTGATGGCACAGAAGAGAGCTCAAAATGTTCAGAAAGTAAGAAGGGCAAGAATGAGCCAACTTTGGAAGAGTGGTACCAGCCCCCATTGGTCCCAATGGATGCTAATGAATATTGGATGCATGAAGACTGTGTGACTTGGTGTGCTGGTGTATTTCTTGTGAGAGGAAAGTTATATGGGTTGTTGGAAGCTATCAGCGTTGCACAGGAAGCGGTAAGTAAGGCAATGAATTGTGGAGTATTCTACAGATTTTAATCACTTTGTTTCTGAAGTCCTTGTAAATGAATGAAAGATATTGCATCAACAGTAGAATGTTCTACAATCATATTCAGAATATTCAGAGAAAGAATATTTTTGTGCTACCTTTATTTTCATTGTAATGAGTCATTTCTGTAGAGGGAGATCAGTTTTTAAATTTGAACTTGAGTTGAAATGTTCAGAGAATCTTTTAGTGAGATTTTATAATCACCTTGCATTGTAAATTTACAGCAGAAATTCGTTGAGGCACATAGCATGGTTTGCAATTCCAGCTTGAAACCTTTACTAAGGCAAAAAGAGGAAGTCTTATTCTGTGGTTGTGATTAGAGTTTCACTTGTTTAACTGGCTAGTCATGTTCGATAACAGTGTAGCGCAGTGCAATGATATTTAAATGTTATTTCAAGGTAAATAATTTTTGTGTGAGAAAGTTATTGCTTTTTAAAGAGGGGAAATGAAAGGAGCAGTAACTATTTTTTTCCAGTTTCTTAAAGCTTGATTTTTTCTGAACATTGTTGAGGGATAGATGAGCTTTGCATGTTTGGTCAGTAACCCTTTTCTTGTGGTTCCTAGTTTTAAATGCCAAAGCCCATGTTGACCATTTGTATTGTCCCTTTCTCCATGATCTCTTTTAAGCAATGATCTTCTGTTGCTTTTCTTCCCCTTTCCCACTCCTCATTCAATTGTGCCCAATTTTTTCAACCATCCCATTTATAACTTGAAACAAGGGAATCCAGAAGAATTTCTTAATGATTCCCACTTTCTCACCCTTAACTATTGTCTGAATTTGTAAGTTCCTGTCACAATTTCCAGCTGCTGATTGTGTTAGAATTATATAATTTTTCATTTTAAGTTAACATTTTAGTGAAAGCCTCAAAGCGTTGTAATTCTGGAAATACTCAAATTGACTGCAGATATAATAGATTGATGTCCAATCAGCATATGCAGGTGCAGTATGTTTGGACAAGGCTTGATTTGGAGCGTATTGTACAATTTTGCAATGCTACTTCTAGTTTTGTGGAATGGAAGTCTGTTAAAGTTTATTCTAAGAATTTGTTAAAACAGTTGCTCTGGTTCCAGTGGAAATTTGATTGTAGTTAGTACAGGAAGTCACATGCTGATAAATCAGATAGTTGACAAGGCTTTGGTGCTCCTACAAGGTAGATGTAATGAGACTTGATTGTATTCAGTCCATGTCACTGTAATGAAACAAGGCCACTAGCTCAAATTAGCCTCCATTTATAGCAGTATTGAAGTCCATTGTCATCAGTCCAGAGATAATTTTAAAATATCAAACTTGTATATAAAGGCTCCAGTAGGTGTGATTAGTTAACAAAAGCAGTAATATTATTCATACTGGTTTTTTAATTTCTGAATTTCATAGTCATTAGTCTGAAGGCTTGTGTTTCAAGCAGAGAGCTGAGTTTGATGTCTCAAGGTAATGTCCAGTGTAGAGGATATGCCCTAAATGTTGCATTTGATTGGAGTATTGTACCAGTGACAAAATGTATTTTTGCCTCCAGCTTTTAACTAACTTTCTTAAAAGGTCTTTGATTTCTTTGTTTCATTCTCCAGAGACACAGCAATATTTGCTCCTGTATTTATTTTTCATTGTACCGTTGCTTTTACATTTTTCTTTTGAAAAATATGGAAAACCTTGAGCTGGAAATGCAAGGGTCCACTACAAAGAAACTTTTGTTCTGCTTGTATCCTTCTATCAGCACATAAAGTGGGTTGTATATGGAAGTGATTTTGTGGAGCTACCAAATTCCAACCAGTTAAAGGGAATCACTAGCGCAGAAGTTTAAATATTTTGGTGGTGGATTTTAACTATAATTCAGAGTCAGAGACTCCAATCATGGGGTCTATTTAAACAGAGATTTAAGATTGGGTCTTTTGATTCCGTGCTGGGGATATTCCCAATAAAGAAAAAAGGGAAAGATGAGAAGAGCAGTAGTGATAGGGGAATAGACAGGAGATTCTGTGGACATGTACAGGTGGTATATAGTCTCCAACGTGCCAGGTCAGGGACATCTCAAATTGAGTCCACTACATTCTTAAGGGAGAGGTTGAGCAGCTAGAAGTTGTCGTACACATTGGTACCAACAACACAGGTAGGAAAAGGGATGAGAATCTGAAGAATGGATAGGTAGGAAGCTAAAAAGCAGGACCTCAAGGGTAGTACCGTATATTCTGGAGTATAAACTGATCTAGAGTATTAGAGTGTAAGCCGACCCCCCCCCCCCCTTTTCAAGGGTGAAAAAGTGACTTTTTCATGTTACCTGTGTATAGGCCGACACCTTTTGTAGAGGTTTTTGACTTAACCAGAGAAGATCACAAGATCTCACTCAGCTTTGCTGGATTTGGAACCTGGAAATTTTGTGAACCAGTACCTGCTAAGAAAACAGGCCTACACATTGTAGAGCATTATTAGCGAATTCTTAATAAATAAATCAGGGAGGGAAATTTTGGATTAGGTCTCCAATGGTAAAGAATCCTCTGAAATGTAACCCCCGTGAAACCATTTAGTGCCCATCGTAATCTCATTAAAACATAACACGGAGTGGCGGGACTCGTACGTGTACTCAGTATTGAGTTTGCGACCACCATGTGCAAAAGATTAATACAAATGTGATATGACGCTGGCTTCAAGCTGAGGGTTGTTGATTTTGCTAAAAGAACGAATAATTCTGCAGCTGCTAAGAAGTTTGGTGTAAACGAGAAACAAGTGAGAGAGTATAGAACGGCAGAGGACACTCTGAGGGAAATGACAAAGATGAAATGTGCAAACCGCGGGAAAACATGCCAGTGGCCGGAACTGGAAGAAAAAGTTTTAGGGTGGTGAATCACCAGCGATCGTCTGGATACATTGTTACCAGAGAAATGATTTGAGCTCAAGCCTTGAAATGGGACGAAAAACACCGTGAGGTCAGCGAAAATTTCAAAGCTACGCGAAGTTGGTGCACCCAATTTATGAATAGACGTGATCTTGTGTTGAGACAAAACAAAGATTGCTCAGAAAATTCCAGCAGGGTGTTGTTTATGTCCAAAAACACTGCTGGATGGATGAAGCGGGTTGCTTGACGTGGGTTAAAGAGGTGTGGCGTCGACGCCCCGAAGGTTTCGGGAAAGAAAAGTTGTTACTTGTTTGGGACACGTTCAAAGTGCACTTGTCAGGTGAGACAAAAGCATCATTGAAAGCTGAAAATACGGACATTGCAGTTATCCCCGGTGGTTTGATGTCCGTGCTCCAGCCACTGGATGTGAGTTTAAACAAACCATTTAAAGAATTCATGCGTCGACAGTGGAACGAATTTGACTCAAAAACAGCCAATAAATACGACTTGTCTTCCGCGTATTCGTTTTTCCAAAGTTGGCACCCTCTGTATAAACTGACCCCCTAATTTTAGGACCAAAATTTAGGGCCAAATTCTCGGCTTATACACCAGAATTTACGGTAATCTCTGGCTTGCCGTCTGTGCCATGTGTGAGGTAGGGTAAGAATAGCTGAAGAACTGGTTCAGGGAGACAGGGTTTCAGATTTGTTGATCATTGGAATCTCCTCTGGGAAGGTATGATCTGTATGAAAGTGCGGGGAACATGAGGGAAACAATATCCTTGTGGGCAGATTTGCTAGAGCTGTTGGGGAGGGTTTAGAGTATTTTGGAGACAATGACCACAACTCCATGACTTTTACCCTAGCCCTGGACAGGGATAGTAATGGGGAGGAGGGTATAGAAAAATATTTAATTGGGGGAGGCTGAATTATGCTATTAAGCAGGAACTTGGAGCATAAAGTGGGAACAGATGTACTTGGGGAATATTTAGGGAGTACTAACATAGGGTTCTGTATAGCTTCGTCTCATTGAGATAGGGAGAGGATGGTAGGGTAGAAAAACCATGGTTGACAAGAGATGTGGAGCACCTAATCAGGAAGAAGGAAACATACCTTAGGTTTAGGAAGCAAGGATTGGACAGGGCTCTTGAGAGTTACAATTTAGCCAGGAAGGAGCTTACAAAGGGACTTGGGCAAGCCAGCAGGAGACATGACAAATAGGATTAAGAGAAACCGTAAGGCACCTATGTGAAGAATAGGAGAATGACTGGAGTGAGAGTAGGACCAGTCAGGGATAAAAGAGGAAACATGCCTGGAGTTGGAGGAGGTAGGGGTGGTCCCTGATGAATACTTTGCTTCATTATTCATCAGTGAGAGGGACCTTGACGAATGTGAGTTCAGCATAGAACAGGGTAATATTGCTGAAACATGTTGAGGTTAAGGAAGAGGATTTACTGGAACTTTTGAAAACCATAGGATAGATAAGGCCCCCAGGCCAGTCAGGATATACCCCAGGTGAATATGGGCAACAAGGAAAGAAATTGCTGTGCCTTTGTTGATGACCTTTGTATCTTCACTGGTCAGAGGAGTAGTACCAGAAGATTGGAGGGTAACAAATGTTATTCTTTTGTTCAAGAAAGGAAATAGGGTTAATCCTGGGAATTATAGAGCAGCGTGTCTTACTTTAGTGGAAGGCAGGCTATTGGAGAGGATTCTTAGAGACAGAATTTACAAGCATTCGGAGAAGTATTGTCGGATTAGGGATCATCAGCTTGGCTTTGTGAGGATCAGTTTGTGCCTCACAAGCCTGATTTAATTCTTCAGGAAGGTGACACAACAGATTGATGAAGGTAGAACAGTGGATTTTGTGTATATGGATTTTAGTAAGGAGTTCAACAAGGTTCTCCCTGGTAGATTAATTTAAAAAGTCAGGAGACACGGGAGCCAGGGAAACTTGGTTGCATGGATTCACAATTGGCTTGCCCGTAGAGGGCAGAAGGTGTTAGTAGATGGAGTGAACTCTGCCTGGAGGTTAGTGATCAGTGGTGTTCAACAGGGATCTGTTCTGAGACCCCTGCTCTTTGCGATTTTTATAAATGATTTAGATGAAGAAGGGGAAGGGTAGGTTAGTAAATTTGCAGATGACCTGAAGGCTTGTAGTTTAATGGATACTGTAGAAGGTTGTTGTAGATTACAACGGGATAGTGGTAGGATGCAGAGCTAGGCTGAGAAGTGGAAAATGTAGTTCATTCTGCAAAAGTGTGAAAAGATTCACTTTGGAAGGTTGAATTTGAAGGCAGAGTACAGGGTTAATGGCAGGATTCTTAGCAGTGGAGGAATAGAGGGATCTTAGGATTCTTTATCCACAGATCCTTTTTTACATTCCAAGAATCAATGAGGAAACAAATTATTCTTGATTTTAAATTTTGCTTGTGACTTCTGTCTTACACATCCATTTTTGGTCCCTGAATATTTTCTTTCCACCTAATACAGTATTGAGTACAAAAATTAAATTCCTGGTTTGTTCAGTAAAACGAGAGAGAGAGAGAGAGAGAAAATGAGAATGAAATTAATTTTTATATAGATGATATGCCACCAACAATTGTTGCTCCACACAGTGCTCTAAACAACCTTACTATACAGGTTGAGTGCCACTTGCCTGACATCACAAATCGAAAATTCCACAAGACGCTGGGTAGGTTCCTAGGAAATGCACAGGTCTCTGCAAATCACAGACAATTCTGAGAAGTAACCTCATATATGTAATGAAAAATAGAAAAAAACACTGCATAAAGCAAAAAATGAAGATCTCAACAGTGTATTGTCAGTGTCATAGTGAACTTATGCCACAGCAGTATGCTGAACGTGAAACAAGTAAGGATCTATTATAATAACTGAAAATTGAAGGTAATTGTGAATATTCAGGGGACTAGTTGCAGAAATCTAAGAAAAGGCATGGATTACATTTTTAAAGTGTCTACTGATCACAAAAATCTAGCAACAGAACAAGTCTATGATGCTACATACATCAAGTCTATGATGCTAATTGCTTTTTATACCTTACATAAAACTTAACAGCAAGTAAAATTCAAATACAGTGTACTGCAGCCTTTTAATCAAAACACGGCATCATAGATGGAGACTGAAAGCCTGGCATTGTTTGTTGTTCCATAGCTGATTCAGGTATTCTGTTGATGCTGCTGTGCTGCTTTTGTTACCCTGCACACATACTTTCATTTTATTAATGGTATCTAATAATTTTTACTGTTAACTACACAAGTGTAAGACCAGGACTGGCTACTGGTAGTGCATTAATTTAGAGTCGAAAATTATGACAATCTCAAGCTATTTTATTATATATTGCAAACTCTGAAAGAATCCAAAATCCAGCCCCAAGTATTTCGGTTAGTGAATTCAACCTATATTTGAAGTTTTCTAGCTACTTAAACACGAGTAATTCTACAGATGCTGGAAGCCCAAAGCGCGCACACACACAAAATACCGGGGGATCTCGGCAGGTCAGGCAGCATATATGGAAATGAATAAATAGTGGATATTTCAGGCCAGCACCCTTCTTCAGGACAAAGGAAGAAGGGTGTTGGCTGGAAATGTCCACTGTTTATTCATTTCCATAGGTGCCTCCTGACCTGCTGAGTTTGAGCGTGTGTTGCTTTAAGTTACTTATTGCCTCCTGATACCTTCTGGAGTTACAGTTGTAAAACAAATATATTGTGTACTTACATTGAGGAATGCTGCAGAAAAATGGTGCAGTTACTTAAAATTTGATGAAAGCTATGTTTTTTTGAACTGCTACTTGTATGAAAGTCTTTTTAAAAATTGTGAATTGAACATAAAATTAAGTTGCATTGACAGCAGTGTAACTGCACTTCATTATTCCCTTTTATCTACCCAACATTGTGTGTGTTTATATAATACATACACAGAGCCTGAAGCTACATGAATTATTTAGCAAGCAATTGATTTAAAGATATTGGGCTGGATTGTGCTTTATTGTGTTCTGTAGGGAACCACTGTTCAACGTGTATTCTACTTTGGGGCCTGTGCAATGCAGTGCGGAAATACAGAGCTCTGTTGCTGAACTTGAGAAGGCCAGATTCACATAAGGCTAAGGGAGGTCTTCAGAGAGGTGCTGGGGTAGGGTGTGGCTTCCCTTGCTTGGGATCCAGTTGTCACATGTGGTCTGCTCTGCCTGATCGAAGGGTTATAACATGGAAGCCTTGACCTTTGTCCATCCAGCATGATCTAGCTCAGGGGTCCCCAACCACTAGGCCGCAGAGCATGTGCTACCGGGCCCCGAGGAAATGATATGAGTCTGCTGCACCTTTCCTTATTCCCTGTCATACACTGTTGAACTTGAACATAGGGTTGCCAACTGTCCCTTATTTACCGGGACATCCTGTATATTGGGCTAAATTGGTTTGTCCCATACGGACTGCCCTTGTCCCGTATTTCCCCCGCTAAGGTAGAGCGTTCCTATGAAACCTTTGTGCCGAAATGGCATAAAGCGCAGAAGCAATTACCATTAATTTATATGGGAAAACATTTTTGAGCGTTCCCAGACCCAAAAAAAACCTCACAAATCATACCAAATAACACATAAGACAGAAAATAACACTAACATATAGTAAAAGCAGGAATGATATGATAAATACACAGCCTATATAAAGTAGAAATAATGTAGGTACAGTATAGTCAGGAAGATTAAGCCAAAACCGATTTGTAGAAAAAAAACGGCGCGTATGCGCATGTCACGCAGGCACACACAGGTGCCTGCGCAAGGTTTCATGGTCATGGTAGTCTTTCCTGGGGTAAACTGAAGTGTCCCGGGATTTCACTGCTAATTTTGTCCCTTATTTGGGAGTGAGAAAGTTGGCAACCTTAACTGCAGAAGGCATGTTGAGGTGAGTTTAACCCTACTTGAACACCCCCCCCCCCCGCCAACCCCGGTCGGCTGGTCTGCAAGAATATTGTCAATATTCTACTGGTCCACGGTGCAAAAGAAGGTTGGGGACCCCTGATCTAGCCCATTAATCTGGAACTGCTCCTGTAAATTTTGCTAAACCATGATGTTGCATTTTAGACAATGTCAACATTTAACCTTTATATTGGTGTAGATTCAGTGTTTCTTGTTTCTCTTATTACTTGGTTTTTACCAATAATCTAGTTAACTACTTAGCCGTATGGCCTAATGTGGATCTCTGTGGAAACTGATGTAGTTTCTCCTCTTACCTCTGCCCCTTTATCCTCTCCCTGAATGTACAGCACTGTACCAAAACTCAGAACCCATTAGAATTAGTGTTATAGGGTCATAAAGTTGGATAGCACAGAAGTAGGGCCTTCGGGCCACCACAACCGTGCTGACTGTTGCACCACCTGTAGCAACCACATTTATCTACATTGTGTGCCTTTTCTTTTATGCTCAAGTGTTTGCATGATACTTCCTTACTAGTGAGAGTAACAGCCTCCACCAACTTTTCAGGCAATGTGTGTGGCGGGCATGCACACATGTTTGTGCATGTGGTGAGAGGGAATCATCAGATGCCCTCTAAGCCTCCTACTTCTCATCTTAACCCTACCCCTTCTATTTTTACATAACACCATGGAAAAAAGGTTCTTACTATTTACTCATAATTTTGTATATCTTTATCAGACTGCCCTCACTTTCCTTCACTTGTGAAACAAACCCAGTCTATCGAACCTCTTATTATAACTGTAATGCTGCAATCCAGGTAGCATCCTGTTGAATCTCCTCTGTACCTTCTCTGGCATAATTGCATCTTTTTCTATTGTTTGGGCTCCAAGAACAGCACACAGTAGCTCAAGTGTAGCCGAACTAAGTTTTTATAAGAGGTAGTCATGGGAGGCAGAGGATTGCCTTGGGTTAGTGGACTAGGCTGTGTTCAAGAACTCATCTGAGGACCTGAATGACTACACTAGGGATGTTAGAGAATTTATTACAACTGTGGATGAGTGTGTCCCCACAAAATCATTCAGGGTTATCCCCAATCAGAAGCCTTTGAACAATGAAATCCAGAATCTGCTGAGAGTCAGATCAGAGGCATTCGAGTCCAGAGATCAAGAATGCTATAAGAGGTGCAGGTATGATCTCCGGAAAGCCATCTCTCGGGTGAAGTGGAGATTCCAGACTAAGCTGGAATCAATGAGGGATGTTTGACAGCAGTGGCAGGGTTTGAATGACAAAACCGCCTACAAAGTTAAATCTTGTGATGTAGGGTACAGCAGAGCTTTGCTTCCAGATGAGCTCAGTGCCTTCTACGCTCGCTGTGATCACCAGAACAAGGAGGAACCACTGTATACCTCCATGTTCCCTGATGATCCTTTGGTCTCAGTATCTGAAGATGATGTGAGAGCATGTTAACCTGTCTAAATGGCTATTGCCCAGTGGCACTTACATTCACAGAGATGAAGTGTTTTGAGAGGATGGCATTGAAGCGTATCAGCTCCTGTCTGAGTGGCGACTTCGATTTGCTCCAATTTGCCGACTGAAACATCCGCTGTATACTTGTAGCTATCTCATTTGCTCTTCACACAACCCTGGAACATCTGGACAGCAAAGATGCATACATCAGGATGTTTTTTTTTAATCTATTACTGCTTGGCATTTAACATTATCATCAGTAAACTCCATGAACTAGGCTTCAATAACCTCATGTGCAATTGGATCCTGGATCTCCTTACTTTACACCCCAGTCAGTTCGGATTGGCAAAAATATCTCCTTCGCAATCTCCATTAGCCTAGAGCACTTCAGGGTTGTGTACTTAGCCACACAGTCATGGGTGTAAAGCAAGGGCTACAACTCCAACAACACATACAAGTTTGCTAATGACACCACTGTTGTGGGCTGTATCAAAGGTGGTGATGAATACAGAGGGGAGATTGAAAATTTGGCAGAATGGTGTAATAACAGCAACCTCTCACTTGATGTCAATAAGACCAAGGGACTGTTAGTAGACTAAAGGGGAGGGAAACCAGAGGTCTATGAATCATTAATCATTGGAGGATCAAGGGTGGGGTGGGTTAGTAATTTTAAATTCCTGGGTATTACTATCTCAGAGGACCTGTTCTGGATCCATAATATGAATATAATTGAGAAGAAAGTACAATAGCACCTCTGCTTCCTCAGGAGTCTACTGAGTTTCAGCGTGCCATCATAAACCTTGGCAGACTTCTATAGAAGTGTAAGGAAGTCTACTATAAGCCTATGGACTCTCACAGCTACCTGGACTATTCCTCTTCCCACCCTGTCTCTTGCAAAAATGCCATCCCCTTCTCGCAATTCCTCCGCCGCGTCTGCTCTCAGGATGAGGCTTTTCATTCCAGGACGAAGGAGATGTCTTCCTTTTTTAAAGAAAGAGGCTTCCCTTCCTCCACCATCAACTCTGCTCTCAAACACATCTCTCTCACCCCATCCTCCCACCACCCCACTAGGAATAGGGTTCTCCTTGTCCTAACCTACCACCCCACCAGCCTCTGGGTCCAACATATGATTCTCCGTAACTTCCGCCACCTCCAACGGGATCCCACCACCAAGCACATCTCCCCCCCCCCCCGCTTTCTGCAGGGATCGCTCCCTACGCGACTCCTTTGTCCATTCGTTCCCCCCACCCACCATCCCTTCCCACCGATCTTCCTCCTGGTACTTATCCTTGTAAGCGGAACAAGTGCTACACATGCCCTTACACTTCCTCCCTCACCACCATTCAGGGCTTCAGACAGTCCTTCCAAGTGAGGCGACACTTCACCTGTGAGTCAGCTAGGGTGATATACTGCGTCCGGTGCTCCCGGTGCGGCCTTCTATATATTGGCGAGACCCGACGCAGGCTGGGAGACTGTTTCGCTGAACACCTACGCTTTGTCCACCAGAGAAAGCAAAATCTCCCAGTGGCCACACACTTGAATTCCACGTCCCATTGCCATTCTGATCTGTCTATCCACAGCCTCCTCTCCTGTCAAGATGAAGCCACACTCAAGTTGGAGGAACAACACCTTGTATTCCGTCTGGGAAGCCTCCAACCTGATAGCATGAATATTGACTTCTCTAACTTCTGTTAATGCCCCTCGTCCCCTTCATACCCCATCCCTTTTTTATTTGTGTAATATATTTTTTATTTTCCCCTTTTTTTCTCTTTTTTTCCCTCTGTCCCTCTCACTATAATTCCTTGCCTGCTCTCCACCCTCTGGGCTCCCCTCCCCCCTTGTCTTTCTCCCCAGGTTTCCCATCCCATGATCCTCTCCCTTCTTCAGTCTGGTATTCCTTTTGCCAATCAACTTTCCAGCTCTTAGATCCACCCCTCCCCTCCTGTCTTCTCCTATCATTTTAGATCTCCCCCTCCCCCTCCCACTTTTAAATCTCTTACTTCCTCTTCTTTCAGTTAGTCCTGACGAAGGGTCCCGGTCCGAAATGTCGACTGTACCTCTTCCTATAGATGCTTCCTGGCCTGCTGCGTTCACCAGCATTTTTTGTGTGTGTTGCTTGAATTTCCAGCATCTGCAGATTTCCTCGTGTCTGCATAATGAAAAGTTTGCTGACTGGCTGCATTACGGCCTTGTATGGGAACACCAATGCCTTTGAGCAGAAAATCATACAAAACGTAGTAGATTCTGCCCAATGCATCACTGGTAAAACACTCCCAACCTTTGAGCACGCCTACGTGAAACATTGCTGTAGAAAATCAGCATCCGTCATCAAAGATCCTCACCACCCAGGCCATTCTCTTTTCTCACTGCTGCCATCAGGTAGAAGGCACAGGTGCCTCAGGACTCATACCACCAATTCAAGAACAGTTTCTACCCTTAACTATCAGGCTTTTGAACAAAAGGGGATAGCTACATTCATTTAAGGACTTGCCTTGTTATTTCCTGCATATTATTTATTATCTACATTTGTACAGTTTGCTTAGTTTACAGTTCCTGATGTTTACAGATTCTGTTACAATTAATGTTCTATAGATTTGCTAAGTGTTCTAAGAAAAAAAGAACCTCAGGGTTGTATGTGGTGACATGTATGTACTCTGATAAATTTTACTCTCAGCTTTGAACTTTATAAAGTTGTAAGATGATATCTGAGCTCTTCTGTTCCATCCCACAACTGATTTAGTATGCCTCCTTCACTATCCCCTTCACCTGTCCTGCCAATTACAAGGATTTATGAACCCAAAAGTTTCTCTGTTCATCAACACGTTCTAAGTTCCGGGCACTTTTTGTGTCCTATTTTATCTTTACACTTCCAAAATACATCACCTTATGTTTTTCATTAATAATTTCCCTTTGCCACTGTTCTGCCTAACTTTCCACTGATGTATGCCGTGCTGTAGTTTTAGAGAACCTTCTTCATAATCCATAGCACCATCATTTTTCATGTTGCCTACAGAGTTATTAATCAGATTTCATAAGTTCCCATCCAATTCATTGTTTATCACCGACGTCAAGAGTCGCTGCACCATTCTGTACACTAATGGTCAGTCTTCCAATCAGAAAAATAATCCTCTACCACTATATCTGCCTCCTGTTACTAAACTAATTTTAATTTTCCTTTGACATGGATCCCATGTGTAACCTTTTGCACTAGCCGTCATGGTTGGTGGGTAAGTTGATGGAAAAGATCCTGAAAGGCAGGCAGGATTTATGAATATTTGGAGAGGCATAATATGATTAAGAACAGTCAGCAAGGCCTTGTCAAAGGCAGATCGTGCCTTATGACCTTGATCGAATTTTTTGAGGATGTGACTAAACACGTTGATGAAGGAAGAGCAGTAGATGTAGTGTATATAGAAACATAGAAAATAAGTGCAGGAGTAGGCCATTCGGCCCTTCGAGCCTGCACCGCCATTTATTATGATCATGGCTGATCCTCCAACTCAGAACCCCGCCCCAGCCTTCCCTCCATACCCCCTGACCCCCGTAGCCACAAGGGCCATATCTAACTCCCTCTTAAATATAGCCAATGAACTGGCCTCAACTGTTTCCTGTGGCAGAGAATTCCACAGATTCACCACTCTCTGTGTGAAGAAGTTTTTCCTAATCTCGGTCCTAAAAGGCTTCCCCTCTATCCTCAAACTGTGGCCCCGCGTTCTGGACTTCCCCAACATCGGGAACAATCTTCCTGCATCTAGCCTGTCCAATCCCTTTAGGATCTTATACGTTTCAATCAGATCCCCCCTCAATCTTCTAAATTCCAACGAGTACAAGCCCAGTTCATCCAGTCTTTCTTCATATGAAAGTTCTGCCATCCCAGGAATCAATCTGGTGAACCTTCTTTGTACTCCCTCTATGGCACGGATGTCTTTCCTCAGATTAGGGGACCAAACTGCACACAATACTCCAGGTGTGGTCTCACCAAGGCCTTGTACAACTGCAGTAGTACCTCCCTGCTCCAGTACTCGAATCCTCTTGCTATAAATGCCAGCATACCATTTGCCTTTTTCACTGCCTGCTGTACCTGCATGCCCACTTTCAATGACTGGTGTATAATGACACCTAGGTCTCGTTGCACCTCCCCTTTTCCTAATTGGCCACCATTCAGATAATAATCTGTTTTCCTATTTTTGCCACCAAAGTGGATAACTTCACATTTATCCACATTAAATTGCATCTGCCATGAATTTGCCCACTCACCCAACCTATCCAAGTCACCCTGCATCCTCTTAGCATCCTCCTCACAGCTAACACTGCCACCCAGCTTCGTGTCATCCGCAAACTTGGAGATGCTGCATTTAATTCCCTCATCCAAGTCATTAATATATATTGTAAACAACTGGGGTCCCAGCACTGAGCCTTGTGGTACTCCACTAGTCACCGCCTGCCATTCTGAAAAGGTCCCATTTATTCCCACTCTTTGCTTCCTGTCTGCTAACCAATTCTCCACCCACATCAATACCTTACCCCCAATACCGTGTGCTTTCAGCAAGGCATTTGATAAGGTACCCCATGCAAGGCTTATTGATGAGGTACCCCATGCAAGGCTTATTGAGAAAGTAAGGAGGCATGAGATCCAAGGGGACCTTGCTTTGTCGCTACAGAATTGGCCTGTTTATAGAAGGCAAAGAGTTGTTGTAGACAAGTCATATTCTGCATGGAGGTTGATGATCAGTGGTGTGCCTCGGGGATCTGTGCTGGGACCCCTTCTCTTCATGATTTTTATAAATGACCTGGATGAGAAAGTGGAGGGATGGGTTAGTAAATGGGTTGGGGGTATTTTGAATAGTGTGGAGGGCTGTCAGAGGTTACAGCGGGACATCAGTAGGATGCAAAACTGGGCTGAAAAGTGGCAGATGGAGTTCTACCCAGATAAGTGTGATGTGGTTCATTTTGGTAGGTCAAATATGATGGCAGAATATAGCATTAATGGGAAGACTCTTGGCAGTGTGGAGGATCAGAGGGATCTTGGGGTCTGAGTCCATAGGGCACTCAAAGCTGCTGCGCAGGTTGACTGACAGTGCATTGGCCTTCATCAACCATGGGATGGAGTTTAAGAGCCGAAAGGTAATGTTACAGCTATATAGGACCCTGGTCAGACCCTACTTGGAGTATTGTCCTCACTTCACTACAGGAAGGACATGGAAACCATAGAAAGGGTGCAGAGGAGATTTACAAGGATGTTGGCCAGATTGGGGAGCATGCCTTGTAAGAATAGGTTGAGTGAACTAAGCCTTTTCTCCTTGGAGTGGCGGAGGATGAGAGGTGACCTGAAGGAGGTGTATAAGATGATGAGAGGCATTGATCGTGTGGATAGTCAGAGGCTTTTTCCCAGGGCTGAAATGACTAACACAAAAGGGCACAGTTTTAAGGTGCGTGGAAGTGGGTACAGAGGGGATGTCAGGAGTAAGTTTTTTACGCAGAGAGTGGTAAGTGCATAGAATGGGCTGCCGGCAATGGTGGTGGAGGCGGATACAATAGGGTCTTTTAAGAGACTCCTGGATAGGTACATGGAGCTTAGAAAAATAGAGGGCTATGGGTAACTCTAGGTAATTTCTAAAGTAAGTACATGTTCAGCACAGCATTGTGGACCGAAGGGCCTGTATTGTGCTGTAGGTTTTCTATGTTTCTATCTTGGACTTTCTTCTTGAAGTCCAACTTCAACTGTACTGTCCTCATCAAATGCTTAGTTACCTCTTCAAAGTTTCTACTCACCACCCAGGTCATGCTCTTTTCACATGCTGCCATCAGGTAGTAGGTGCAAGATCCTCAGTACTCATGCCACCAGGTTCAAGAACAGTTACTACTCCTCAACTATCAGGCTCTTGAGCAGAAGGGGTAACTACACTCATTCTGTTTCTGGTGTTCCCACAACCTATGGTCTCACTTTGAGGACTCTTTATTTGTTATTTCATACTCGTTATTTATCGCTATTTATTTACAAACCCCATTTCCAGAAAAGTTGGGATATTTTCCAAAATGCAATAAAAACAAAAATCTGTGATATATTAATTCACGTGAACCTTTATTTAACTGACAAAAGTACAAAGAAAAGATTTTCAATAGTTTTACTGACCAACTTAATTGTATTTTGTAAACATACACAAATTTAGAATTTGATGGCTGCAACACAGTCAACAAAAGTTGGGACAGAGGCATGTTTACCATTGTGTTACATCACCTTTCTTTTTAATAACACTTTTTAATCATTTTGGAACTGAGGATACTAAATGTAGTAGATTTGCAATTGGAAATTTTGTCCATTCTTGCTTGATATAAGACTTCAGCTGCTCAGCAGTCCGTGGTCTCCGTTGTCTGATTCTCCTCTTCATGATGCGCCATACATTTTCAATAGGAGATGGATCTGGTCTGGCAGCAGGCCAGTCAAGCACACACACTCTGTGTCTACAAAGCCATGCTGTTGTAGCCCGTGCAGAATGTGGTCTGGCATTGTCTTGCTGAAATAATCATGGACATCCCAGGAAGAGACGTCGCCTTGATGGCAACATATGTCTCTCTAAAATCCTAATATACGCCTCAGAGTCAATGGTATCTTCACATACATGCAACTCACCCATGCCGTGGGCACTGATGCACCCCCATACCATCACAGATGCTGGCTTTTGCACCTTTCGCTGATAACAATCTGGATGGTCGTTTTCATCTTTGGCATGGAGAACTCGACGCCCGTTTTTTCCGAAAACTAGCTGAAATGTGGACTCATCTGACCATAGCACACGGCTCCACAGTCTTTCGGTCCATCTGAGATGGGCTCAGGCCCAGAGAACTCGCCGGCATTTCTGCACAGAGTTGATGTATGGCTTCCTCCTTATGTAATACAGTTGCAGGTTGCATTTCTGGATGCAGCGACGGACTGTGTTGAGTGACAATGGTTTTCCGAAGTACTTCCGAGCCCAGGTGGCTATAACTGTCACAGTAGTATGACGGTTTCTTAGGCAGTGCCACCTGAGGGCTCGAAGATCACGCACATTCAACAGTGGTTTCTGACCTTGCCCTTTACACACTGAGATGTCTCTGAATTCTCTGAATCTTTTCACAATATTATGTACTGTAGATGTTGAAAGACCTAAATTCTCTGCAATCTTGTGTTGAGAAATGTTCCTTTTGAACTGACTAACAATTCTCTCATGAATTTTGGCACAAAGGGGTGAGCCACGACCCATCCTTGCTTGCAAAGACTGAGCCTTTGATGGACGCTACTTTTATACCCAGTCATTAGCCTGCTTAATGTGGTGTCTTCCAAACCGGTGTTACTTGAATATTCTGTGCACTTCTCAATCTTATTTTAACTCTGTCCCAACATTTGTTGAGTGTGTTGCAGCCATCAAATATTTGCGTTTGCGTGGTTTGTTGTTCATTGATCCTGTTTACAGTTACTGTTCTTCAGATTTGCTGAGTAATCCCGCAGGAAAAGGAATCTCAGAATAGTATGTGGTGACGTGTATGTACTCTGATAATAAGTCTTACTTTGAACTAAATGAAATTAATGAACAGGAGTTTTTAAATCAGACATGCTGCCATTTCTACACATGCATGCCATGTTCAAACATTTATTTTGTAAACTCTTAAGGAAACTGTTAAGGAAAAGGGGAGGTGCAACGAGACCTGGGTGTCATTATTCACCAGTCATTGAAAGTGGGCATGCAGGTACAGCAGGCAGTGAAAAAGGCGAATGGTATGCTGGCATTTATAGCGAGAGGATTTGAGTACAGGAGCAGGGAGGTACTACTGCAGTTGTACAAGGCCTTGGCGAGACCACACCTGGAGTATTGTGTGCAGTTTTGGTCCCCTAATCTGAGGAAAGACATCCTTGCCATAGAGGGAGTACAAAGAAGGTTCACCAGATTGATTCCTGGGATGGCAGGACTTTCATATGATGAAAGACTGGATGAACTAGGCGTATACTCGTTGGAATTTAGAAGATTGAGGGGGGATCTTATTGAAACATATAAAATCCTAAAGAGATTGGACAGGCTAGATGCAGGAAGATTGTTCCCGATGTTGGGAAAGTCCAGAACGAGGGGTCACAGTTTGAGGATAAAGGGGAAGCCTTTTTGGACTGAGATTAGGAAATACTTCTTCACACAGAGAGTGGTGAATCTGTGGAATTTCTACCACAGGAAACAGTTGAGGCCAGTTCATTGGCTATATTTAAGAGGGAGTTAGATATGGCCCTTGTGGCTAAAGGGATCGGGGGTATTGGGGGGAAGGCTGGTACAGGGTTCTGAGTTGGATGATCAGCCATGATCATACTGAATGGCGGTGCAGGCTCGAAGGGCCGAATGGCCTACTCCTGCACCTATTTTCTATGTTTCTGTGTTTCTCACCTGCCATGTTTATCCTGAATATGGCATTTGCTATTGTACGCAAACCACATTCCATATGATGGTGTCTATTGTTCACACTCGCTGGAGACTGACATTATTTCTTTAACATTTAATTAAGCAACTCTTGTTGTAGGGCTGTTTTATATTGTGCACATTTTAATGAATGAATAAATTGACTTTATTTCTTACATCCTTCACATAGATGAGTAAAAATCCTTACATTACGTCTCCGTCTAAATGTGCAATCATAGTAATTTATAATAACTTATAATAAATAGAACCGTCAATGTAACATAGAAATACACTCACATCAGTGTGAGTTAATCAATCTGATGTCCTGGTGGAAGAAGCTGTACCGGAGCCTGTTGGTCCTGGCTTTTATGCTGTGGTACTGTTTCCCAGGTGGTAGCAGCTGGAATAAATTGGGGTTGGGGTGACTTGGGTTCCCACTGACCCTTCGGGCCCTTTATTCACACCTTTGTAAATGTTCTGAATCATGGGAAGTTCACAACTACAGATGCGCTGGGATAATATTCTGGGTTAAAGTGCATACGTCAACCCTGCACCCCAGCAAAGGGCTTTGAGTATCACATTAAACCAAATTCTAACATTGCTTTGCAATGTATGGGCAAGGTACACAGGAGCCACATACTAATTGAAACAGATATGTGAATCATCCATTTAGCAGAGCAGTATGGCCAGGCCACATTTTTTTATTAAATGGAGTTTAGCTTCTTAAAAATCTGATGGTGCTGGGAGTATTAGATGCTGCTATTTGTTACTTGGGCAATTTCCTGTGAGGAGGAGAGAGCTTGTATTCCATGGTTTCCATAGATATAATATCTACAGGCATTTAAAGCCTGTGACTAGAAATCCCTTAATTAGCTCTCTTTCTCCACATTCCTCATCGTTTGTGAATTGAGTTTTCCACTGGTAATCATTTGTTGATGGTGTTCTACCTGAAATTAGCAGTGTTGGTACCAAATGTATTCATATCTGTCTTATTCTGTGGAATCCAGTTAATTTCCTCTGTAAGCTGAAACTGAAGATGATATTGAGTTGGAGTTGACATATGTGTCATAATTTGAGCAGCCGTAAAGACAACTCACTTCCCAAATGGCACATGTCCCCTCATTTAATTTTAATCTAAACATCAGAACTTATAACTGTTATATCACTAAATTGTGCCAGATTTATAGCTCATGTAAATTTTCTTTGGGATGTCAATGGCCAGACAACTGATCCTCTACACCTGAAGCCTCCAATGGATTGGATTTGTTTTCAGTGGCAAATAAGTCTTAAGCAGTGTATTCTGAAGCCCCATGACACGATGTTCTCTGTTGGTGGTCAGTTATGTGATAAAACTTTTAAACACTTCAAAAACATTAAAGTAAATGTAAATAATTTTGAACAGTGCTAATTTTAAAACTATAAGGCTTTTGAAAATAATTTTTAAAAAAGGAACTCAAATAGTTTTCACAAGATTTTGTCTCTAATTTCTGTCTTTGACACAGCAGTGTTCCATGATGGGGTCTCAATGCACTGAGTCCATTGCAGAAAAGTAGCTCAAATGAGTTGGTATGTGATAATTGATTATACATGTGGGAGGCCCATGATGTGTAAATAAAATTCAGCAATTTGTCTTATTTGACCTAAAGACATCCCAAGGGGTTTACAGTGAATAAAATACATTTTGAAGTGTAGACGTGGTTGCATTCAATTTATATACAGCAGAATCTTAAAACAATGTGATACAGTACCTTGAAAAAGTATTCAGCCCCCAGCCTTTTGTTTACATAAATGAGTATTACCACCAGTATTTTGGTCAATTTAACTGGTAAGTTTCATTTGTGAACCACATTCTCCTTTTTTCACAGTAGAGCCCCAAAAAATTGTAAAGCATAAAAAGTAAAAATGTCAGTAATTCAAAAGTATTCATCCCCTTTTGATCAGTACTTAGTTGAACCTCCTCTCGCAGCTATTACAACCAGTAGTCTTTTTGGATAAGTCTCTATTGGCTTTGCAAAACCTGATGGAGCAAAATTTGCCCAATCCTCTTTGCAAAATTGCTCAAGCTGTGCCAGTTAGTTTGGGAGCGATGGTGGACAGGAATCTTGAGGTCTTGCCGGAGATGTTCAATCAGGTTAAGGTCAATCATTTGGACTACTCAAGGACATCAATTTTCTTCATTTGAAGCGTGCTTTGGGTCATTGTCTTGCTGAAAGATGAACTTCCTCCACATTTTAAGCTTTAGGGCAGAGGCTAACAGGATTTTATCTGGGAACTCCCTGTATTTAGCAGTATTCATTTTTTTCATCAATCCTGACCAGATTTCCAGCCCCTGCTGCTGAAAAGCATCCCTACAGCATGATGCTACCTCCACCATGCTTTACAGTAGGAATGGTGTTACCTGGCTGATGTGTAGTATTATATTTACACCACTCTCTATTGTTCTAAATTTCATCAGCAGTGTGTCTGTTTAAATCATCAGCCTGTCTGTAATCCTCTTGGAGGCTATTCACAGTATTTATTCTTTCTCGTCTTCTGTAAATTTCGAAGTTGTTCTTTATGAGTATAAATCCCAAGTTACAAATGTATGTCAAATAAAGTAATAAGCAAGTATTTACTCTTATACTTTTCTGAAGATAAATTTGCAGCCATGTTGCTGTTGTCTCTTTAATCTACAAGCTTTAATTTTGCTGACAGGCTTACGATCTGGCACTTTATTAGAAACCCTTTGAAATCTGGGACATGTTGACCTCATCAGTCTCCACTGTTACATTTAAAAA